>NC_133409.1:11991136-12624318 GCF_049350105.2 Macaca mulatta
CCACTCAAAGTAGTGCACACATTCTGTTGCGGTTACAAATTCAGGAGTTCCCTATTAAAAAATAATAACAATTATAATAAGTTACCATGCCACACATTGTAAAGATTCTTCTTTAAAATTAGAATGCAGTAAAGGCTACTAAAATAAAGAAAGCAGCAGCAAGAAGGGCAGGGGATGCAGCCGCTTTAGTTAAACAGGGTCATCAAGACGTTCCCAAATCTGAAAATGCTGAGACCAAAGCTTCATAAAATCATGTTGGGATTTTGTGTAACTAATCCAAAAGCATTCTACCGCCCCAGCTATGCAAGTACAGTGAGGGAGTTCATGGGAAGAAATCCTCGGTCACTCTCCTCTCAAACTCCAAATGTTCTCTTAAGCAAATGCCAGCAAACCAAAGCCAGGAAACATGACCTCATGCTTCCCGTGAAAAGGCTCCCATGAGAAGCCCATCTGCATCTGATCAAGTTAGTACATCCACCAGACGCCCACCCATCAAGGCAGCCCCTCCTGTTAACCTCGACCAGAGTGTACTACAAACAGGCCGATCACAGCATAGCAGGGTGACACAGGCACAGCAGGAACTGCCTCTACGCTCCCACGGGCAAGTCTAGGGAGTTATCCTTCACAGTTCTACTTCTGGTATGGTGAACACAGAATTCATAAAGGAAATTAGTTAAAGTTAAAACAGCAGCTATATATTTTATTCTGTAATATAAATCTTCTCATTTAATGCCGCTGCACACAGATTCTTTTATTTTTTAAGGTCTCAATATGCACAACGATGCACTTCATACGCGGATCCAAAATTAACAATGTTAGTTTTATTTGCAAAGTTCTTCAGATGAGACACTGTGGACCTGAAGATGCAACAGTCACAGTCCCAAACTCTAAAATGATATTTTAAAGCAATTTAGTAGCCACAGAGTTTCACTCGACCTGACTTTCCTAAGGATTGGGTTCTTACTCTGATTCAAGAACATTCATAGAATTTGTATAACAATTCCTTCTCCCAAGAGCTAAAACAATTATTTACTGCAAGTTCCTTTCCAAAAACTAAAGATTAAAAATAACAAATTACATACAATATGCCCATAAGAACAATCATAATAATTTACACAATGATGTCCTCTTTAAACACCAAGTAATATCCAAAAAACTTGAGAACCCCATACCCACGGGCCAAGGCTTCTCCTAAACAGATGTGGCTATCTCTAATTTAATATAAATGAGGAAAGAAAAGTATTTTCAAAAAAACTAAATACGCTGCTCTAAAACCCATCAAAATGAAATGCTAGGAGAAGAGGTTTTAGAAAAAAAAAATTATGCCTATAACATAAACATTAAATAGTGCACTGATTTTTACCACACTAATCACACTTAATTGTAGTTTTACAAAAGACGTGGTCCATGTTTTACTTAAAAGTTGTAACAAGTTTAGAATTTGTTTACTTATTGGTTCTTGATGGTGATGGTGATTTGGTAGGGTTTTTCTTATTTATGTTTCTAAGTTTGCTTACTGATTCTTCCTGGAATACCTCTACAGCCAGAATACCAAGGGGCAGACATTTTTTTTTTTTTTTAAAGAAATACATCAAGTGTCTGTGTGGACTCACCAGGGTTTTCCCACACAGGAAGGCAATGCTGCTCTGGACTCTGTGATTTGTGCCTGGCCGGTCACAGCTCACTGTTGTGTTGAATTCCAGGAGAGATCTGGTTGCACTTCTCAAAACAGAGTCACCTATTTGGAGAGAAAAGAGAGTGAACAAGCTATAAAATATACATAACCAAACAGCTATTTCCAAGAAAAAGCAAATTAAAAGTAGCATTATAATTTATCTGACAGCTTATAAATTTATAAAACTTTCCTTTCCCAGAATTTTCCATCTCAGGAGTGGCATCCCCATTACATTATCTTTACCTTGTCTGCTGCTTTCCATACATCAGAAAGGTCCACAGCTATATGCCCATCTCAAATCTGTCCACATTTCTCCACCTCTACTCCCGCTAAAACCACTACCTGCGCTCCAGCACTGGCCACCTAACTGCTCCCCATGCCTCCAGACTAGTCTCATCCCTCACCAGCCTCACTTCCTCATCCATCTTGCACCAGTGTGATCTTCAAAAATATAAATCAGAATATATAACTCGGCCACTGAAATTTTTCAATACCTCCCATCACATATGCTAAAAAATCAACATTCTCTAGAAAGGCCTACAAGTACAGTGACCACATCTCTGTTTGTCTGGGACATAACTATAACAGTCCAGAATAAAAAGTCTATGTAAAAATCAACATGATGGGGGTTGGCATAGGAATAAACTGATCAGAAGACTAGAATAGAGAGCAATTGACTAGAAGAGAGAGCACAGAGACACAAATGTGAATTAAACTTTGATTATGACAGAAGTAATAGATCAGGGAAAAGAGGAGGCTGTTCAATAAGCAGAACTGGAAATAAAAACAGAACTGGAAACAAAATGGTTATCCATATGGAAAAAGACAAAATTGGATCTCTGTCCAGTACTGGGTACAAAAACCAACTCTAAACACAAGCTTGTACAACCCGTGGCCCATGGGCCACATACAGCCCAGAAGGGCTTTGAATGCAGCCCAACACAAACTTGTAAACTTTCTTAAAACATTATGATATTTTTTGTGATTTTTTTTTTTAGATCATTAAGTATTATGAGTATTAGTGTATTTTAGGTGTGGCCAAAGATAATTATTCTTCCAATGTGGCCTAGGGAAGCCAAAATATTGGACACCCCTGTCTAAATGGATTAAAGATGTAAACATCAAAATACAAACTTCAAAACTTGGCAGAAATCTTAAGATAGAGAAAGATTTCTTATGACTCAAAATGATTAATAAGGTTGACCTATTCAATTTAAGAGTTTATACTCATCAAAAAATAGTTTAAAGAAAACAGAAGTTATAAACTGGGAAAAACACAGAACTGGCAAAGAACCAGCATCAAGAATTTCTACATACATTCACATGCAAACAAATAAGAAAAAGAATTTTTTATGTATAATTCCAGGAAATAAAGGACGATGAATTACCTCTGACTGAGAAAGCACACACCACGCCAGAAAGGAGAGAGAAGGAAAAATCCACACCTAGCCACACAGTGGTGGATTTTAATATCCAATGAAAAGAAAAAATTCTAATCTAGGTCACACGCAATAGAAACCCAATGTAAAATAAACAAGACATGATCAAGCAAACCGAAGAAAAACGTACATCAATAAGTATGTTAAGAGATGTTCAATGTTACTGGTGATCAAGGAATTTCAAATCAAGACCAAAATGGTATACCGTTTACAGCCATCCCTCTGGCAAAAATTAAATACCAAGTGTCAGACGTGAGATGGCTCAGAGCTCTCCAGTATTGCTAGTGAAATGTTAACTGGTTCAACAACTATGTAAGTCAGCAGGACATTATGTCCTAAAATTGAACATTTGTGTGCCCTATGGCCTAGTTTTTCCACTCAGTTATTCCACTCTTCTGAAGAGCAAAAACCTGGAAATAACCAAAGGCCCATCAACAGAAGAGTGGATAAATTAACTTTGGCAGATCCACGCAATAAAATATTACAGCATCCGGAAGGAATAAAACACAGTGAAAAACAACAATATGGTTGATTTGTAGTAATATTACTGTTATCATTTAAGTCCCAAAGAGTTACACATAGGAAGATACACACTTTAATAAAGTTAGTTGCATACACACACAGATTTTTTTTTGGAAATTAGATACAGTAAAAAAAAAATTAATACAAGATGGGAGCTAACGATTACTTCTAGTGGAAAGTCAAAGAGGGAAAAGCAAAACAGACAGTGGTTACTGCCAAGATCCTAGATTTTTGCTGGTAACAGGGCTCACTACGTTACACAAAACAACTAATTTTTTAAAAGGAAAAAGGTTAGTCCACGGATTACCACATGGATCACTGTATGTGTCATGAGCTCGGGATGACAGCTGATCCAATCCCATATACACCTGAAGTCTTGGGGCAGGGGCGAACCAAAAGTCAGCGCTGCCCCACAGCACCAGACTGATGGCCCGGTGGTTCTTCTGCCTGCGTGCAAAAGTCGGCCAGGATCATCCTTCCCCATCTGCAACACCCAGGGTCTTTTCTAAAACCTTTGCCTGGTCGGCTCAGCCAAAAGGACACAGAAGTCCTGCAGGGGCTCTGAAACCAAGGACAGTGCCCCGTGGACAGCTCCCTCGCCTGGACAGCTCCCCGCGCCTGAACAGCTTCCGCGCCTGGACAGCTTCCGCGCCTGGACAGCTCCTGCGCCTGGACAGCTCCCCGCGCCTGAACAGCTCCCCGCGCCTGGACAGCTCCCGCGCCTGGACAGCTCCCCGCGCCTGGACCGCTCCCCGCGCCTGAACAGCTCCCCGCGACTGGACCGCTCCCCGCGACTGGACAACTTCCGCGCCTGGACAGCTCCCCGCGCCTGGACAGCTCCCCGCGACTGGACAGTTCCCCGCGCCTGGACAACTTCCGCGACTGGACAGCTCCCCGCGCCTGAACAGCTTCCGCGCCTGGACAGCTCCCGCGCCTGGACAGCTCCCCGCGACTGGACCACTCCCCGCGCCTGAACAGCTTCCGCGCCTGGACAGCTCCCCGCGCCTGGACAGCTCCCCGCGCCTGAACAGCTTCCGCGACTGGACAGCTCCCCGCGCCTGAACAGCTTCCGCGCCTGGACAGCTCCTGCGCCTGGACAGCTTCCGCGCCTGGACAGCTCCCCGCGACTGGACAGCTCCCCGCGCCCGAACAGCTTCTGCGACTGGACAGCTCCCCGCGCCTGAACAGCTTCCGCGCCTGGACAGCTCCTGCGCCTGGACAGCTTCCGCGCCTGGACAGCTCCCGCGCCTGGACAGCTCCCCGCGCCTGGACAGCTCCTGCGCATGGACAGCTCCTGCGCCTGGACAGCTCCCCGAGTCCCGCCTGCAGTGGGCGTGTCTGGGAGGCACTCAGCAGGGGCCGGGGCGGGCTCAGCGGTGTCGAAGTACCCGCCTAGGGAGACGCGCAGCTGGAAGTGCGTGAGGGCTGGAGACGCGGAAGGCGCGTGGGGTGCAGCAGACACACGGGGCATGAAGAGTACAGGGAGGCGCGAAAGGGGGAGGCGCGAAGGGGGAGGCGCGAAGGGGGAGGCGCGAAGGGGGAGGCGCGAAGGGGGAGGCGCGAAGGGGGAGGCGCGAAGGGGGAGGCGCATGGGGCGTGGAGGGCGCCGGGTGGTACAGGGGATAGGCAGAGAGGCACAAGGGTGGGGAGGTGTGGGGGCCGGAGGAGCATGAGGAGGCGAGGGGTGTGGCGAGGCGCGGGGCGGAAGGCAAGGAAGCCTCCGGAGGCACGGAACCCCAGGAGGCGCAAAGGGCGGGGATGCACGGGGGCCGAGGAGGCGCGGAGGACCGGGGAGGCGCAAGAGGCCCAGGAGGCAAGGGGTCCTGGAGAAGCGCGAGAGCCAGGAGTCTTGGGGGACATCAGGAGGTGCAAGGGACCCAGGGAGGCTCGAGGAGCCCAGGAGGCGCGAAAGACTGCAGTTGGGGGAGGAGAGGAATGGGGTGGGTGGAGGATGGGGGCCGACCGCTACAGGCAAAGGAATGCAGCGTCTCCTGGCAGCTTCAGAAGGCAAGCCCCCAACCTCGTGTCCTGTTCGCACACAGGGTGACCCCTCTGTGCCAAGAGCCCCTGAGAGTCCCTAATAATGTGCGGGTCACGTCCTGAAAAGGAGGCAGAAAAAAAAGCCCTGGAAGCGGGAAGGGAGTGACTCAGCCGCACGGCCACGCTGGCGGCCACTGCATCCCTCGGCGGTAGACCCGGGCGGGGCGCACACCCACCCCTCACCGGCTTCCTCGCAGCCCAGTGGCCAAGGGCAGACACCGGCGAGAGCCGCGGAGAACCGCGGCCTCCCAGAGAAGCGCCAGGCAAGGACTGCGGGCTGCCGCCACCACGCCAGGCCCCCAGCCTGTCCCCAACATGCCAGGCCTCGGCCTCCCAGACTGCGGACCCTAAGCTCCAGGTTCGCAGGGCTGAGCGGCGGAACCCCTAGGACTCGCTGGCAGAGCCTCTTTAGAACCACATTAGACCAAGCTGTATCTTTTATGTACAGAGTTGTTCGTTGTTTTTCAGCCGCCAGGGCTCCCAGTTTGAGATCACGTCACCGGAGCCTGCCCAGATGAACCAAGCTTGCAACACGGGGGGAATCTAAGCGCTAGGACTGAGGAGCGGGACTGAAGAAGCGCACACCGCAAGGCAAGATCCAGGATCCAATCAGATAGAGCCCTGGTGTCATCTAATTGCAAGATCCAATCAGATCACACCTTATTACCATAAGCTTATAAAACCCCACCCAGCCCCCAGCTTGGGGCTACAGGTTTGAGCTTTCTTCCTGTCTCGTCGCAGTGCAGTCCACACTCTCCAGCAAAAACCCTGCACTTCGGTGTTTGGCTTTCCCTGGTGCACTGGCAGACGGGTTCGGTTTGGTCTGGTGACACTCTAGGCCATGCTTACACACTCACCAGGCCTACCAGGACACATTCACCAGGCCCTCCAAACCATGCTTACAGTAACCACCAGGCTGCACACACAGGCCCTCCACACCACACACCACACCACACTTGGCCGCACCCCCGGAGCCGCACCTTCAGGTTCTCCAGAATCCGCAGGGACCTCAGTGCCAGCCAGGCCACACAACCCAGCACTCCAAGCCACGCTCACTAGACCCACCCGGACCACCAGGCCACACCTCCGAGTGCTCCAGATAGCGCTTGCCAGGCCCTTCCAGACCACACTGGCCAGGCTGCACCTCGGAGCCCTCCAGGCCATGCTCTCAAGGGTACCACCATGCCAGGCTGCACCGGGCCCTCACGTGCAGCTCAGTCAGACCACCAAGTCGCACTCTGCGGGCCCACGAGGCCGCACTTCCAAGCCCAAGCAAGCCCGCAGTGCTTAGGCCTCCTTGAAGCCACAAAGCCTGGTGATCCTGACTTCACAAGCAGCCCCCTGCCTGCCGCAGGGCTACGGCAAAATTATATTATTGCCATGGCAATTAGAACCTACAAGGCGGAGAACCCTTCCTGTCCTACTTCCTGATTTGCTCAAGCAAGTCTTTCCTCTCTCCCCTGCACACCCACTTAGCGTTTCCTTCAACGTACACTATTCATGCTATTTTGCCAAATTAAAAAAAAAAATAAAAACTCATCCAGTGTTTTTTTACCTCCAGCTTCTCTATTTATATGGATACTCTTTTAAAAAGATATTTTTCTTGCTATCACCAACACACTCCTCGGCTACCCCTCTTGTCCCCTGAACTGGCTGTTCCCCCAGAGAGACACACAGCTCACTCCCTCAACTTGAGGTCTTTACTTACATGTCACATTCTCAGTGACACTTACCCTATTTAATATCCTTGCACACACACCCCTGAGCCCTCAGTACTCCTGATTACCCTTCCTTTCTTTTTTTATAGCAGTCATCATAGTTTAACATACTACTTAGCCATTGCTTTTTTCATCTGTCTCCCACCCTATTAAAATGTAAGCTCCATGAAAAAAAGAGATTCTTGTCTTTTGTAGTGACCGATTCAATTCCAGTACCTAAACCAGGGCCTACATGTCACTGACAGTCAAATATTTATTATAAATAAACATTAACTGTTGGCTGTTTTAATATAATGCATACATACAATTTTAGATGATTTAACCAAGTAAATAAGAAGAAAATACACTATAAATTACTGAGCCATACCCATACAGATTGTTCCAGCATATGTGCCACAATAAACAATGCTACCAAAAACCTTTTGTAGAAATACCTACATATAGTACTACTACTTCTATCCGTTTGAGTCACAAAAGATTATGTGAATATACGTTTTAAAACGTAACAGGTATTGCCAGACTATCAGGAGAGACCATAAATCAGATAAAAACATGAGTTGTATCCAAAACTCAACCAGGTAGCATCTTAAATATCCAACAGAATTCTAGGTTTTAAGAAAATAAAAGACTTAAGAGGAAAAGGCATTTTCACATCTTATAAGACAAAGAGATGAAAGATACAATCCAATGATCAATCCAAATGCCTGCTCTAGATTTCTGTGAATGCATACAAGAATTAGACACTACCAAATCACTGGAAGTTAGGGGCCAGGCTCTTTAGAGTAAATGAATCACCTGGGACGGCGACTACAGTAGGACTCACTGTGTCCTACCAGGTCACCAGCAAGAAGCCAAACAGAATTCCAGGCTCTAGTGGTAACCTCAATTAACACTGTTCCCTAGTGAGTACATTACCTTAAGTTAAATGGGCTGGTAACAGGCTTCCTGAAATGGATATAGAGCTTTAATCCTCAGAAGGTTAATTAAAATCACAATATTAATATTTGATGTGATAGAAAAAATGTGAACGTACTTGGTATTTTTACTGCGATATTTAATATAACTCCAATCCAAAGTTTATAACTCAGCAGTTAATTCAGACTTATGCCACAGTATTAGAATACTTAAGAGAATTTTAGGTTTATCATAACTAGTAAATATACAAGAATTATTAAATATGTAATACTCATAAATTTATAATTATTGTTACACTGAATTTTTAACTGTTAAGTCAGACATCTGAGGTACTTAAAAAGGAAATCAAATACAGTTGACCCTTGAACTGCGCAGGTCTGAACTTCCCAGGTCCACTTATACACTGATTTTCTTTCCCCTCTGGAACCCCAGAACAGCAAGACCAGTCCCTTCTCTTCCTCCTCCTACTCAGCCTACATGAAGACAATGAGGATGAAGATCTTTATATGATGATCTACTTCCACTTACTGAATAATAAACATATTTTCTCTTCCTTATGATTTGTTTTTTTCCTGAGACACAGTCTCTCTCTTACCTAGTCCTGGGCTCAAGCAATCCTCCTGCCTCAGCCTCCCAAGTAGCTGGGACTACAGGCATGCACCACCATGCCTGGCTAATTCTTTTACTTTTTGCAGAGATGGGGTTCCACTATGTTGTCCAAGCTGGTCTCAAACTTCTGGGCTCCACTGATCCTCCCACCTCAGCCTCCCGAAGTGCTGTGATTAGAGGTGTGAGCCACCACACCCGGCCTGATTTTCTTAATAGTTTCTTTCCTTTACCTTACTTTATTGTAGGAATACAGTATTTAATACATATAACATGCAAAATATGTGTTAATCGACTTTATGTTACTGGTAAAGCTTCCCATCAACAGCAGGCTATTAGCAGCTCTGGTTAGAGGGAGTGAGGTTAAACGTGGATTTTCAACTGTGCAGGGGGTTGGTGCCCCTAAATCTAGTGCTGTTCAAGGGTCAAATGTATATAAAACGTATAAACCACTTTAAAATGTGAAGATAATTAGGTTGCAAATGGGACCAAATATTGTTCACAGGCCCTATAAAAATGATGGCTAACATTTGCTAAGATTCACATATGTAATATCATTTGCCTAAGGAAACACTAATGTAGGATTTTTTAAATTTCTTCTGAGCTCCTTGGATGTGTGGATAATGTATGATTCCTCAATTTAAAATAATGTAATATTGTTTAAACCAGCAGTTAGGTCTTTGTTTCTCACTATAAAAAATTTTAGGGCAGCAGTCCCTAACCTTTTTGGCACCAGTGACTGGTTTCATGAAAGACAATTTTTCCACGGACTTGGGTTGGGGGAGGGATGGTTTCAGGATGATTCAAGCATATTACATTTATTGTACCCTTTATTTCTATTATTATTACATTGCAATACATAATGAAATAATTATACAATACACCATAGTGTAGAATCAATATCAGCCTGAGCAACTAGATGGTCCCAGGTGGGGGTGATGGGAGACAGTGACAGATCATCGGGCATTAGATTCTCATAAGAGGCCACAACCTAGGTCCCTTGCATGCGCAGTTCACAATAGGGTTCGCGCTCCTATGAGCATCTAATGCTGCCACTTATCTAATAGAATGCAGAGCGCAGGCAGTAGTGCAAGCAGTGGGGAGCGGCTGTACGTACAGATGAAGCTTCACTCTCTGACCCGCCACTCACCTCCTGCTGTGCAGCCCAGCTCCTAACAGGCTACAAACCGGTATCAGTCTGTGGCCCGGGGGTTGAGGACCCCCACCTTAGAGCACTTTAAAACTCACACCAGGCCAGGCGAGGTGGCTCACGCCTGTAATCCCAGCACTTTGGGGCACCAAGGCGGGTGGATCACTTGAGGTCAGGAATTCAAGACCAGCCTGGTCAAATGGTGAAACCCCATCTCTACTAAAAATACAAAAAAAAAAAAGATTAGCCGGACATGGTGGTGCCTGTGATCCAAGCTACTCAGGAGGCTGAGGCAGGAGAATCACTTAAACCCAGGGGGCAGAGGTTGCAGTGAGCCAAGATCGCGCCACTGCACTCCGGCCTGGGCAACAGAGTGAGATTCTATCTCCAAAAAAAAAAAAAACAACTCACACCAACTATTATCTTCCCAAAAGGATTAAGAGACAACCATCTTCCTACAGCAACATATAAATAAATTTGCCCATTTCCAGGCTCCCTGCCAGCACTCTATGATTCAACCACTTAAATTTCTGCCAACTTCTCAAAGAAAAATGAGATCTCATAATTGCTCTGATTTACATTTATACCTGGTGATGCGGCTTAGCTGTCTCGCCACCCAAATCTCATAATGAATTGTGATCTCGAGTGTTGGAGGTGGGGCCTGGTGGGAGGTAATTGGATCACAGAGCTGGTTTCTAATGGTTTAGCACCATCCCCAAGTGCTGTCTCGTGATAGCGTTCTCACGAGATCTGCTTGTTTAAAAGGGTGTAGCACCTCCCCACTCCTCTCCTGTCACTATGCGAAGAAGCTGCCTGCTTCCCCTTCACCTGCTGCCATGATTTTAAGTTTCCTGAGGCCTCCCCAGCCATGCTTCCTATACAGCCTTCGGAACTGTGAATCCAACCTCTCTCTTTCATAAATTACCAAGTATCAGGTAGTTCTTTATAGCAATGTGAGAAAGGCCTAATACACCTGGCTTACTAGTGAAGTTGTATCGACCGTCTGGATTTCTTCTTTTGCAAATTACCTGTTCTTTGACTTTGCCATTTTTCTCCTGGGTTGTTTTTCTTACCAATTTTTAAGAAAAGCTCTCATCCTATTAGTACATTGACAAACATGCTGGGAATGTTTTTCCCAGTCTAGCATATGTCTTTTGTCTTTAGAACACCTGTTAGTCATTAAAAGATATGTAATAAGAAATGTTCCTCTTCTCCAGTATGGCTTCCAGGTTTCCTTAAGGAAGGCTCTTCTAGATTATATCTACAAGTTACTCATTTTTTTCCCAATGTTCTATTGTCTTTTTACTTTCAAATCTTAACTGAGCTGCAATTTCGGTATGTGATCTAAAGGAGGGATTGAACGTTGTTTCCTAAGAGACAATAGCTACTTACACCCAATTTTTTGGTTGTAAGTTATCTTAAGTTATCATATATATTTGGATCTATTTCTATACTACCTCTTCTGTTCCTCCGATCTGCTGGGAGCTCCAGTGCTTGTGGTCATTTTGAAGATTCACATTTTTTCCTTTCTAGCAAGATCAAAAGAAGTTTGTTCTCAGATGTCCTCTCAGAGCCACACATTCACATCTCCCATCCTGGTCTCCATTTCAGCTCCAATCTGTCTGATGTGACCAAATGACTCACATAAAAACACAGCCCTGAGTGAATACACAGGCTCTGGAGCTGGCTGTCCACATTCAAATCCATAACCACACCACCTCCAGCAAGGTGCTCATTGTGGAGGCTACAGTAACTCCATTCTGGGGGCCAAACAGCCCTGCTGACTTCTGATTAACCCCAGTTCCAGGAAGGCCTCAAGATTTCCGGTTTATCTACTGTTCCTTGTGTAAGAGCAGGTACTTATCATGAATCCTCCCCTTAGGTCAAAAAACCTACTTCAATTGTCCTACACATCCCTTCTGAACCACCCCTTCCCTATGATGTATGAGCCCTGGGTCCCGGGTGGGTAATGGCGGAGGGATCCATCTCATCTCGTGACTTCTGGAGATGTGGCTTCTATTCATAAGTCCCTATTAAATGTTCCTTTCTGAGAAACTGGGTGTCAGCCTCTTTCTTCAGCCTCTCAACTTCCTGGGACTCCAGGGGCAGATGTGCATAGACCCGCCCACTGTGGAACACAGATCCATTTTGCACTTCAGTTTCTTCATTTATAACATGAGGGAAATGAAATCACCTACTTGTAAAGGGTTGTTGAATGAATTAAATGAGATATTTTACTTTAAAACATTAGGCCTAGCACATGAATGCGCAACAAATTTAGGTATTTTTATTGTATATGCAAATTAGATTTGATTCAGGATTATCCCTACGCTACTGTCAATGTCACTCTCATTCACTCATACAAACTGCTCTCTCCAGTTGAAGAAAGGGAGCCGTTATTGACAGTCCTGAAAGTATATACGATGACTCCCTCTGGAAGTTTCAAGCTCTGGGAAAGGGATCGGTCACATGTATTTCGGGGAAAAAATGAGATTGGAAACTGCTGGTTTATAATAGTATCATCATCAACTTAACCTGTAAGTTACTTTTTAGTCATCTAGTTATCTTTGGTATCTCCCCCGTAAGCATCCTTTCCTATTCCACGTGGCCAGCTTCCTAAAAACACCTTCTATCACATCACCTCCCCGTTACCATCACAAAAGATCTGTAATGGATCCACTCCCCACCAGAAAATAACCACTCTCCTCCTCCTCCCTGGCTTTCAAGGCCCACAGAACTTGGTCAAACTCAAACTCTGTCCAGTGAGGCCAAGCTCACAAATTATCCTTCAAGTAAGTTGTCTCCATCTGGCATCAGTCTACGTGGTCCTGTCCTGTCCTATCCTATCCTATCCTATCCTATCCTATCCTATCCTATCCTATCCTATCCTACCATAAACTCAAGACACACTTTCATTAGCCAAAAATATTGAAGTATTATAATAAAATCAAGAAAAAAGCTACTTTTCCTTCTTTCTGAACACCTACGTCACACCGGCCAACAGGCTTACTTGTGGCCTTTCTCTGTGAGTTCTCAAAAGAGCACGATGAGGAAATTGGCCATCTCATCTGTAAGTTTCCCAAGTATATCACCAAAGGGCAACATTTGTCAGACCCAAGAATTCACGACAATCCAGTGCTTTCTCAGATCTCAATCCCAGGCCTCAAATCCCTCCCACCAGGTTTTTCAGTCTGGATGGTGTCTTTGTAGACAGAGAGGGAAATCAAACAGGAGCTGGGCCTCAACCAGCAGACCTTGCACTCCCTTATCTTCTTACTGTAAACACTGCTTTCTACAAAGCTCTTTTAACTGTGTTTAGGAATTTCTACACAAAACGACAAGTGGGGGTTTGTTTCGAGACAGCTGAACACAGTTGTCAGAGGCCAGTTCTCAGAACAACCAGAGTTACAGGCGAGCAACCATCACCAGAATGGACTATCAAGTGGAAAGTCCTGGAGCCTAGTGGAGAACCCCTGGGATGAAGCCAGGTCAAAAAAAACAAAAAAGAAACAAGAGAGGGGCAGAGAGCGGCTAGGAGCCCTGAGGAACTTGGTATTCCCTTGAAAGGGGTGGTGGGAATGCCACTGCTGCCCCTCGCCTCTGTGGCCAACTGCTGGTACCCAAACTGTGGGAGAGCTTTTCTGCCCTCGCAAACCCAAACACTGGTGCGGGCAGCAATTTGGGGATGTCCTGAGGGCATTACATCAGACTACCGCTTGTGTCAGGTTACTCACCCTCCAGTGGACCTGGGTGGCGGCGGCAGTGGTAGCGGGCATCATACTAAGGGCAAAGTCCTTGGAGGACTGCCTGGGGAAGCTCAGCACTGATGTCTCTATATCACCAGAGGCCCCACAGACCTTTCTTGGCACCTGCTGAGACTGCAGCAGCCACACAGGGCTGGCTGGACCCAGGGGAGCTGCAGGGTTCCCAGAGGCCTACCCTCAGGGAGTGCTGCTCCTAAGGGAAGAAAGAGTCCAGTATGCCAAGGGGGCACCCCTTGGGACAAAGGAGACCAGAGCATGCACTTTCCTGTGCCCAGGATCATGGCTTGCGGGCTGAGAGACTGTGCCACCTGCAGTGGAGACAGGGGTGCATGGCTTGTGGGCTGAGAGACTGTGCCACCTGCAGCAGACACAGGGGTGCTGTACTCAGCTCTGCAAGGGAGGCGTATGCTTCCAGCCCAGGAGCCAGGTGGTCTCAGTGCTTGGGCACGGATGTGGGGAGTGGGACTTCTCCTCCCCCACCCTCCACCCACTGCTGTGGGCACAGTCGTGGCTGCTCCCACAGGTTGGCACAGGCACAAGGGACAGTGGCCATTCTGTGGCTGTTAGGGGCAGCTGTTTCCACCGGCAACGTGCCCACTGGGCCAGGACTTGTATGAAAGGTGCGGCCCCACCCTCTCTACATGGACCCACAGCATCCCTGTGGCAAAGAGCAGGAGAGCTACAAATCTGTGTGCTTTGGGTTGAGGGAGGAGGCTCACTGCAGAAGACAAGTTGGTAGTAAGCCATGGGTGTCTCTCATGGCACTCACTACACTGCAGCCTGAGACAGACAGCGATATTCTCATGTTCTGAATGTCCCCAGCACCAGGACGGGGTGTGACAGGGAGGCAGATTGTACTCCTATCTGCCCAGGCCATAGAGCTGGGGCAGTCCCCACACCTCCCCACAGACACCTTGGCAACTTCTACAGAGCTCCCCCTGCTACCCGTGTTAGGGCTGGTGCTTGAACCACTGGAGTATCCAAGAGAACTGGCAGTTCAGTTTAGCTTTATCCCCCACTCAGGGGGTTGAGCAGGGAGCTCAGGCCACTGTGCATTCCACAGACCACATCACTGCCTGAAGCAACAGAGCTTCCCCCATAAACAAAGGTCATGCATAAACCCATCGGATTCCACTGCAGCTGGCTTTTACCAGTAAACACCACCTGCTGGCCTGCACAACTCAATATAAATTCTGCTGCCACAAGTGCAAAGCAAAGGAGAACAAGATAACTTCCTGAGAACTCTGCCTTCCAGGCCCAGCGGGAGAAGGGTGAGGACCCTGCTCACACACCCAGCACATCACTACTATCACTAGCATTTGAGAAAGCTACCACAAAAAGGCCATCTATAACCAAGAAACTCAGAGTCTTTGTCATTGAAAGCAACCAGAACTGAAGTCAAACAACTATATACAACATACATTATATTCACATTCTCAAGGGAAAAAAAATTCTGCCAAAGTAAATTTAAAAATAAAGAAGAGACAGTTTATCCAGATGAGAATGAAGCAGAGTAACAACTCTAGAAGTATTTAAAAAAAAAAAAAAAGAGTGCTGCAACATCCCCAAGACTCACACTAACTCTCCAGCAGTGGACCCTAATGAAAATGAAATCCTTGAAATACCAGATAAGGAATTCAAAATATTGATTTTAAAGAAGCACAATCAGGTCCAAGAGAAAGTCAAAAAACCAACAGAAACCAGAAAAACAATACAGGATCTAAATTAAAATTTTACTAGAGATAGCTATTTTTTAGAAAACCAGACAGAAATTCCAGAAATAAAAAATTCATTGTAGGAATTACAAAATACAATTGAAAGCTTGAACAGCAGACTAGACCAGCAGAAAAGAGAATCTGACAGCTTAAAGACAGGTTTGAATTAACCCAGACAAAAGGTATAAAACTCACATATCTACCAAAAAAAAAAAACAATCCAACCATATGTTGCTTACAGAAAACCACCTAACTGGTAAAAACAAAGACTCAAGGTAAAGAGGTAGGAAAAGATATTCCATGCAAATAGAAACCAAAAGTGAGCAGGAGAAGAAATACTTGGACAAAACAGCCTTTTAAGTCAACAACAGTTAAAAGAGAAAACAAAAAGAAGACCATTAAATAATGATAAAGGGATCAATTCAACAAGATATAACCATCCTAACTACAAATGCACCCCACACCAAAGCACTCAGATTCATAAAATAATTACCACTAGACCTAAGAGACAGACAGCAATGTAATAATAATGAGAGACTTCAACACCTCACTAATAGCACTAGAAAGATAATCGAGACAGAAAATCAACAATAAAACACTGAACTTAAATCGGACTCAGGATTAAATGGACCTAAAAGACATTTAAAGAACATGCTACCCAACAACCACAGGACATACATTCCTCTTAGCACATGGAACACTCTCCAGGATAGACCATATGTTAGGCCACAAAACAAGTCTCAATACATTTTAAAAACTGAAATCATATCAACTATCTTCCCAGATCACAGTGGAATAAAACTAGAAATCAATTCCAAGAGGAGAACTCTCAAAACTACACAAATCCATGGACATTAAACAACCTGCTCCTGAATAACCTTTGGGTCAATGACAAAGTTAGGATGAAACGTGAAAATTTTTTGAAATGAATATAAATAGAGACATAATAGACCAAAACCTCTGGGATACAGCAAAGCAGCGGTAAGACGAAGTTTATAGCACTAAATGTCTACATCAAAAAGAAAGATCACAAATTAATGACCTAATATAACCCTCATGGCACTTGAAAAAAAAAAAAGAACAAACCAAGTTGAAGCCTAACAGAAGAAATAACAAAAATCAGAGCAGAACTAAATGAAACTGAGACCCCCCCCCCAAAAAAATGCAAAGTATCAACAAAACAAAGTTGGTTCTTTGAAAAGATAAACAAAATCAATGGACCACTACTCAACCAAAAAAAGAAGAGATGCAATTCAAACAAGCACAATCAGAAATGAAAAAGTAGACATTAAAACGGATACTACAGAGAGACAAAAGATCATCAGAGGCTACTATAAACATCTCTACACTCAAAAACTAGAAAACCTAGAGGAAATGGATACAATCCTGGAAACATACAACCTCCCAATATTGAATCGGAAGAAACAGAAATCCTGAAAAGACCAGTAACAAGTAGTGAGACTGAATCAGTACTTTAAAAATCTCTCAAGAAAAAGCACAGAACCAGACAGATTGAGAGCCAAATTCTACCAAAGGTACAAAGAACTGGTACCAATCCCACTGAAACTGCTCGCTGCAAAAAAAATAAAATAAAATCAAGTTGGAGGGAATCCTCCCTAACTTGTTCTATGAAGCCAGTAACACCCTAATACCAAAGCAAGGCAAGGACACAACAAAAAAGGAAAACTACAGGCCAATATTCCTAATGAATACATGCAAAAATCATGGCCTAGAAGAATTAGTATTGTTAACACGACCATAAATGACCAAAGCAATCTGCAGATTCAATGTAATTTTTATCAAAGTACCAAAGTCATTTTTCACAGAATTAGAAAAACAATCCTAAAATTCATATGGAACAATATGAGTAGCCAAAGCCTGAATAGCAAAAGCAAATAACAAAGCCAGAGGCATCATGTTACTTGACTTCAAATTATACCTGAAGGCTATAGTAATCAAACAGCATGGTACTGATGTAAAAACAGGCAAACAGATCAGTGGAACAGAATAGAGAACCCAGAGTCAAAGCCACATACTTAACAACCAACTGATCTTTGACAAAGCGGACAAAAACATAACACTGGGGAAGGGATACCCTATTCGATAAATGGTGCTGGGAAAACTGGACAGCCATATGCAGAAGAATGAAACTACATCCCTATCTCTCACCATACACAAAAGTTGGAGACTTAAATGTAAGATCTGAAACTATGAATATTCTAGAAGAAAACCCAGGAAACACTATCCTGGACATTGGCCTAGACAAAGATTTCGTAACTAAAACCTCAAAAGCAAATGCAACAAAACAAAAATAGACAAGATTTAATTAAACTAAAAAGCTTCTGCACAGCAGAGTAAACAGAAAACCTACAGAACGGGTGAAAATATTTGCAAACTGTTCATCTGACAAAGGACTGACATCCAGAATCTACAAGGAACTCAAAGCAATTTAAAAAGAAAAAAGAACCCCTTTAAAAACAGGGCAAAGGACATGCACAGACATTTCTCTAAAGACATACACAGACATTTCTCTGAAGATATACAAATGGCCAACAAGCATATGTAAAAATGTTCCACATCCCGAATCATCAGAGAAAGGCAAATTAAAACCACAATGAGACATCATCTTACACCCACCGGAATGGCAATTATTAAAAAGTCAAAAAGCAAAAGATGTTGGGAAGAATGTAGAAAAACGGGAACGCTTACATACTGTTGGTGGGAATGTAAATTAGGATATCCTCTATGGAAAACAGTATAGAGATCTACCAAGGAACTAAAAATAGAACTACCATTCCATCCAGCAATCCCACTATTGACTATACACCTGAAGGAAAAAAATCATCATATCAGAAAGATACCTGCACTCAATGTTTATCACAGCACTATTCACAATCGCAAAGATGTGGAATCAACCCAAGTGTCCATCAATGGATGACTGGATAACAAAAAATGTGGGGGGGGTGTGTGTGATTTCATTCTTTTTTATGGTCAAATTCCACACCTTGGCCATAAAAAAGAATGAAATCACATGTTTCGCAGCAACATGAATCAAACAACAGTCCATTATCCTAAGTAAAATAACTCAGAAAGAGAACATCAAATACCACATGTTCTCACTTATAAGTAGGAACTAAACAATATGTACACATGGACATGGACAGTGGAATAACAGACACTGGAGACTCAGAAAGGTTGGGGGGTGAGGAATTAGAAATTATCTACTGGGTACAATGTACACTATTCAGGTGACAGGTATTAAAAAACACTATTCAGGTGACAGGTATTAAAAACCCAGATTTACGACTATGCAATATATCCACGTAACGAACTGCACTTGAACCCCCAAATCTGTAAAAATGTTTACAACACAAAACAAAATGACAGAGCTACCACAGTAAGCTTCTCTCCCAAATCCAAAAGCCTAGCTAGCATCCTCTTCTAGTTATCAGACGATCCCTAGTCACATACCATCACTATGTCATGACCATCCATTGTGGTCAAACCTCATTATTCTAACTGCCTTACTGAAAGGTCACCACAGACATCCATGTTGCCAAACCCAAGGGCAATGTGTCCTGCTTTTCTGTCCGCCCTGCATCCCCTCCTTCAGGTATCTGCCCTGACCCCACTCCATGTAACCTGGTGCTATCAATCCACTTGGATTCATATTCTTCACAGGATAGCGATCCTGATCCAAAAGGCATACATTTGGGGAAATGAAATGAACCCTAGGAAAGAAGGGGCCGCACCTTTTTCTCTGAGACTGCCAATCCTCAGGACTATTTAACCTTTAATGTAAGCCTAACTCCGGTGACCATCTTTGATGGCACACACATTGTCTGGGAACCACAGCCAAAACTGGAAGGCACAAAGGAGTGGGAGTGCGGGGAGCACTAAAGGAAATGGGGGCTGGGGGAGAATGTAAAAACAGGGTTTAAGAAAAACGTGGGTGAGAAGGGAGAGCCATCTAGGAGACATCTTTCAATATCAAATACACATCCACATAATTCTTCATAACGGTTGTCTGCATAGTATCCACTAGACAGGACTAACCTAGTTTCAGCTCATACTAGACATTCAAACCGTTAT
The DNA here is from genome assembly GCF_049350105.2 of Macaca mulatta. Classification (NCBI taxonomy): domain Eukaryota; kingdom Metazoa; phylum Chordata; class Mammalia; order Primates; family Cercopithecidae; genus Macaca; species Macaca mulatta. The sequence goes on from NC_133409.1 coordinate 12,010,773, forward strand.
CATTTTTAACTACTAACAAATGTGTATTATGTATTATAAACATTTATAATTTCTAAACATTCATAATTTTTGTATAGCTATATACATATAGCTATACACAGTCATTTTTGCAAAACTGAGGAATCATATTGCCAATCCAGTAATTTAAGGTAGTTTTACTTACCCACTGAATGGTAAGTGTGTGTCTTCAAGTCATGCATACAAACAGCACTTGATGGCCCGCACTGGACAACATCCACACTTCCACAGATGTTGATTTTATAAAGTACATTATTTTTGGTATCAACAGCTTCCCATGTATAACTGGAAAGGAAGAAAAACAACTTGTCACTGTCACTGATTTATCAAAAATTAAACTTCTCTCTAGTTTTATTCAAGCCACATTTGCTTAAAACTGCCACAAACTAGAAAATACACTTTCCTTAGCCAAAAACACTAAAAAGTCAAGTATGTTAAGTTGCAAAGAAGCCAGGGCAGAAACTACTAACACCATCTGTCTCTGGTTCAATCCACTCTGAAGCTACCTCAGGACTCAAAGATCATCAAAATAGAAATATCTGGCTGGGCGAGGTGGCTCAGGCCTGTAATCTCAACACTTTGGGAGGCCGAGGAGGGTGGATCACAAGGTCAGGCGTTCGAGACCAGTCTGGCCAACATAATGAAACCCCGTCTCTACTAAAATTACAAAAATTAGCTGGGCGTGGTGGCACATGCCTGTAATCCCAGCTACCTGGGAGGCTGAGGCAGGAGAATTGCTTCAACCTGGGAGGTGGAGGTTGCAGTGAGCCGAGATTGCGCCACTGCACTCCGGCTTGGTCAACAGTGCAAGACTCTGTCTCAAAAAAAAAAAAAAAAGAAAGAAATATCTTACCATTAATTTAAGAATATCAACTCAGATCAGTGTATTGGTCTGTTCTCACACTGCTAATAAAGACATACTCAAGACTGGGTAATTTATAAAAGAAAGAGGTTTAATTGACTCATAGTTAAGCATGGCTAGGAAGGCCTCAAGAAACTTACAATCATGGCAGACGGGGAAGCAAACACATCCTTTTTCAGCAAGGAGAAGTGCGGAGCAAGAGGGGGAAAAAATCCCTTATAAAACCAGCAGATCTCGTGAGAACTCACTCATGATCACGAGAACAGCATGAGGGTAACCCCCGTCATGATTCAATTACCTCCCACCAGGTCCCTCCCACGACACATGGGGATTATGGGAACTACAAGCTGAGATTTGGGTGGAGACACGGCCAAACCATATTAATCAGTACTTGCTCAAGACTCATGCTGAATATAAGATAGTAATAGCCTTTCCAATCACACCGAAATGCTGAAAAGCCAAAGGATTTTTTAACTCTATTTTATTAAAAAGCTAGCTATGGCACGAAAGGCAGCTCCACTTCTGCTTTTACCTCTTAGAGCTACAGTTCAGATCTGAACTTGCAAGACAGAGCTGTGCAATGAGTCAACTATCACATTTGAAATCACACAAAATTCACTACACCAAGCATTCACACTCATCGTTCAAACCTCTGGAAAAGCAGATAGTGAGTAACTGCTAATGCATCAACCAGTATACTTGGGACAAAATAGGTGGTTTCCCGGTTCTGCGAAAACAATTATTCTCAAATGTCTACTCTGCCCTGGGGAGAATGTTTTGTCCATTTTGTAAAATGGGGATCAACTCCTCAGCAGGAGTAAAAACAGAAAAGGAAGAAAGTGTCTTAAAATGTCCTTGCAAAATGTAAAAAGGAAAGGCCAGGCCAGGGTCTCATGCCTGTAATCCCAGTACTTTGGGAGGCGAAGGCCAGAGGATCACCTGAAGCCAAGAGTTTCAGGCCAGCCTGGGCAACATAGCAAGATCCCATATCTACAAAAATATTTTTTATCATTTTAAATACAAAAGCTGTTATTTAACTCAACAGTATTGCTAAAAGAAGGGGCAATAAGTTAAATCAGAATTGCTTAGGCTAGGCCCATCCAGGAGTTGTGGAGGCCCTGGGGTAAGACCACCATATTTATCTACCTAGCAGTGTTATGCAGCCTATGCAGTACCCCATTGACGACAGAAGCACTCCCTCACAGAAGGAGCCGTCCACTTCCCAGAGCTCCCTTCCACAGTGCACCAAGGCAATGACTCAGCACAAAACCAACCACCAGGTCCCCCACAACATGTCCCCCTTCCCCCACCCTGAACTAGTTTCAGCAATGGAGGAGCCATAGTAGCCCTGTTGGGGTACTGGAAGACAAGGCGCCAAGAACTCCTAGGTCTGGAAACCCATCGAACCCACCTGCCAAGAAACCAAACCACATACACAGGCCTTTAAAAGCAGGGAGATGGAAGGTCTGATGGCCACTAAGTGGCTACAAACCTGAAGAGCAGGCTGGGGTACTTAGGTGCCCAGTCTTAGGGTGACACCCTTGGGGTGTTACTCCTCAACTCAGCTTCTTCATCAGGAACATGTTAAGAGTTATCTCCTAGACTCGGGATGAGTCAAGGACATGAGAAAATAACCCAAGTACTATCAGGCACAGAGAAAAATCATCCATAAAGGCTTGTTTCCTTTGCCCTTCATTAACCTTTATTCATGTGTTTCACAGGTATTTCTTAAGTACTTACCGCGGGAGGCACAGGAGAGTACAGCAATGAACAAAACAAAGAGGCCCTGCCCTCTCGGAGGGTATATTCCAGGTTGCAGGATATGAGATAAACAGGTAAACAAAGACTTGGCTACTACTCAGGAAAAATGCTAATCTCTTATCAGGAGCCATAACTAGTTTCTCCAGGATACCAGAGACAAACCTCAAGAAGCAGCAGTGGCATCATTAAGCTATTTCACAATCCTAAGTATATGATATTGGTGCATGAGGGTGTCATTTAAAATAAGTTAACTGGTAGGAATCAACGCTAAAGAGATCCACAAGTACCTAAAATGCTATGCTTTTCTTTTTTTTTTTTAAGACTGACTCTGGCTCTGTCACCCAGGCTGGAGTGCAGTGGCTGGATCTCGGCTCACTGCAAGCTCCGCCTCCTAGGTTCACGCCATTCTCCTGCCTCAGCCTCCCGAGTAGCTGGGAATACAGGCGCCCGCCACCTCGCCCGGCTAGTTTTTTAGAGACGGGGTTTCACCATGTTAGCCAGGATGGTCTTGAGCTCCTGACCTCGTGAACCCGCCCACCTCAGCCTCCCAAAGTGCTGGGATTACAGGCATGAGCCACCGCGCCTGGCCGGCTATGCTTTCCTTAAAAGAAATCCACCATTTTTGCAAAGGGGATATTTAAATAAGGTAAAGAGTGTGTGTGCTTGGGGAGCAGAATCAAGATTTTAAAAAGAATGAAATAATGGATATTGTCCTGATAATCTGGAAATCAGGGCTAGAGAGAAAAGTGTTGCTCTATTCAATTATATTATTTTCTCTATTTGCATTTCATACTTGTTTTGTCAAGATTCATCAAATATAAGTGGTTATGGGAGTAGGAAAGGAGGAGCCTATTAAAATACTTGAACACTGACTTTTTTCAGGGGGTTGATTTAACTACTCAGCACAAGGCAGCCCTCCTCCAGGCCTGGCAACCTCAATGCCCTTCAAAGCCCTCAGCAGCACTTGAGGCAAAGGTACCGATATCTCAGAGTTCTTAGTCACAGCTTTAAAACGAAAAATGGTCACAATAGGTTTCTAAACTTCACTCCAAAGACACCTGCAAGCTGTCAGTACTTAAAACATTCTGATGTTTCAACGGACATTATGTCTCCTTTAAAACAAACTAGTGGCAGGGCGCGGTGGCTCACGCCTGTAATTCCAGCACTTTGAGAGGCTGAGGCAGGCAGATCACGAGGTCAGGAGTTCAAGATCAGCCTGATCAATATGGTAAAACTCCGTCTCTACTAAAAATACAAAAATTAGCCGGGTGTGGTGGTGCGCACCTGTAGTCCCAGCTACTTGGGAGGCTGAGGCAGGAGAATCGCTTGAACCCGGGAGGTGGAGGTTGCCGTGAGCTGAGATTGTACCACTGCACTCCAGCCTGGGCAACAGAGCGAGACTCTGTCTCAAAAAAAAAAAAAAGAAAAAGAAAAAACTAAACTAATACGCCTAACCCCTAGTATCAACAGGAGCTCAGAAACAGTCATGTGGTTTAAATAATCTATCTGAAAATTTATGAAGAATATTCCAAAAACTATTATGTACTCTGGTATGCACTCTGGTTAAACTATCACTAGACATGCTTCCACTAAAGTAAATATTTTTTAAAGACTATTTCATAATAAATGTAAAATCATATAAATAACTGATAACAAGTTTTAAGAAATCACATGTTTGAAACTAAAGGATTCTAAATTTCTTTCCACATTAAAGGCTAAGCCCCCAGAATGGCCTAAGCTAAAATCATTCTTAAATTGGTATTAAAGTTTAAAAGCACCATGATCACATGATAGAACTAGAAAATGGTTTCAGAAGCAATAAAATTATTACAGACTAAATAAAATTTAATGATATATTTGAGGAATAATAAATTTTTTGTCTGAAAGTTTGTCTATTAGAAAATTCTCTACCCGAAGTGCACATGTACAGCCAGAATTAGGAAACTATTCCACAACAGTATGGTTCATTTAACAGCCAAGCAAATGGAACCATTCAGCTGAGATTCCCAGAAAAAGCCTACATTCTAGACTAAGTTATCTGAGCTTACACAAGTAAAGACTTAAGAAAAAAACTGACAGAAAAAAAAAAAAAAGAGAGATCAACATATTCAATCAGAGAAAACTAAGCTGTAATACTAAGATGTTAAATGTTAGCAACAAACAAGCTTCTGGAAGAAAGTATCTGCAAGCTGTGTGGAAACACAGTCTTCACTCAAACACACACACACACGAAGGAATGTGTTGAATACATTTTCTGAAAGAAAGAACTTCAGGCCATGTGCGGGTGGCTTATGCCTGTAATCCCAGCACTTTGGGAGGACAAGGTGGGAGGATCACTTGAGGTCAGGACTTCGAGACCATTCCGGCCAACATGGTGAAACCCTGACTCTATTAGAAAAAAAAAAATACAAAAATTAGCCAGGCATGGTCGCGCACACCGATAGTCCCAGCTACTCGGGAGGCTGAGGCACGAGAATAGCTTGAATCCAGGAGATGGAGGTTGCAGTGAGCCAAGATCGCACCACTGCACTCCAGACTGGGTAACAGAGTGAGACTCCCTCCGTCGAAAAAAAACAACCTCTGCAGCAGGATAGGTAAAAAAGCCCAGTGAGCATTTTCTTGAAACTCTGTCAAGTCTTCTAAAAGTCACTGACGCTATGCTGTATTCCATCTCGACTGAAGGAAACCAGCAGGACACAGGAGGAGGAGCGGGGAGAACTGCAAAGGCCCACAGAAGCAGCTTGTCCACTGGAAACAACCCAGGATCCCTGCCCATCGTCCCAGCCTTGCAAAATCCAGTGACCATCCTCAAGGGAGGCAGCCTGATTTCAGTTAGAATCACTCTTTTGGATGCAAAACCATCTGTCCAAGAACCTTGGTTCTTCAAAACCATCACTCTGGGACAGAAAATGTTCTAGAGAATCAGCAAAAGTAAGCAAAATCTTTGCTATTCTATATCATTTTTCAGAGCATAAAACAGCCAATGGTCCCTCTCTCATTCTCAAAAAATCCAAATGCATTCCAAAGCCAGCCCGACAGCTGGAGATACACACATGTGCTGCAGCAGCTCCTCCAGACAGTGCTCCCCGGCCGAATCCACAGCTCTGGCACTAGCTGCAATGGCACTTTATACAGCTTAGTGGTGGCATCTTCTGAGGTGCCTGTTATCCCCAACGACACCGTCACTCTGGGACAGTAATGTCCTCCCTCCTGGAGCAATGACTGGCAGATGCAGGATCAGCATCTACTGATGGCTTGAGAAGGAAACTGGCCAGTTTGGCTAAGAACCCACGACAGCACAGCTCTCACCCACACGGCTAACATGTGAGCCAAATCTCCCCACAGAACTGGACGCCATTATCCAACCCTTCCAAGTTCCTCAGCTTTGAGGCCAAAGATCCCAAGGCTCAAGGCTCAGAAGGAGGAACTTGCCCAGCATCACAGAATTACAAAGTGAAGAATAAACCCAGGCAGTGTGAGGCCCAAGGGTGAGTCCTTAACCACTTACGTAAACGGCTGCATTTATTTTCCATTTTAAAAAACGGTTTTAACTTTTCAGAAAACATTCAGTTTCAGTTACAACACGAAAACTGGCAAAACATTCCACAAAACTTTAGTTTAAATCTTGTCACAATAAATGCCATTAAAATGATAGACTCTGTATAGCATAAAGATCTCTGAGTTCCTATTACATTGCCAACCACCTACACAATTTGATTCAATAAAATGCTAGTCATACAGAAAAATTAAAGTCCTCCCTTCACGGCACCTTGTAATCACAGATACAAGACCCCCAGTACAGGCCTGAAACCAGGAATATGGTTTCAGATGTGGTTTTTCCTTTACATACATACCCATGATTAAGTTGAATTTATAAACTAGTTGTTGTAAAAGAGTAATAACTAATAATAGTACAGTTATAACTGTAATAAATGGTATGTGAATATGGCGTCTCTCCCTCTGTCTCAAAATATCTTAATGTTTTCAGACTACAGGTGACCATAGGTAACTGAAACCTTAGGAAGTGTAACTGCTGATGGGGGGACTGGTTTACAGTCACTCACTTAATGATGGGGATACACTGTCAGAAATGTGTCATGAGGCAATTCTGTCACTGCACAAACATCACTGAGTGTATCTGCACACACATAGATGGTGTCACCTCCTACAGACCTAGGCTATAGGGTATGTCCTATTGTTCCCAGGCTACAAACCCGCACAGCATGATGCTGCATTGAATACCGCAGGCAACTGCACTACATGATACATACTTAAACATAGAAGAGGCGCAGAAAAATACGGTATGAAAGATTGAAATGGCACGCTTGCCTAGGGCACTTAGGATGAACGGAGCCTGCAGGACTGGAAGTGGCTCTGGGTGAGCCAGTGAGTGAGTGGATGTAAAGGCCTAGGACCTGACTGGACGCTTTTATAAGACTGGTAGCGCAGTGGGTTCGTGTACAGCAGTATTACCACAAACATGTGACTAATGCGTTGTGCTATGGCGTTACAACGGCTACAGCATCACTAGGTGATAGGAATTGTTCAGCTTCATCATAATCTTCTAGGACCAAGGTCATTTATGCAGACAGTAGTTTAGGCAGTCCGTCATTGGCCAAAACGCTTCTCTTCTCATTTTGCATGTCATGGATACTACTTGAATAATAAAGGCAGAATTCTAAGAGTGGTTGAACCCATCTGAGGACAGCCTCTATGAAAAAGCTGTGAACTGTCCAAAGATTCAGACCCCATCACATCACGCTATCAACAGATCATATGCTTTCTTGCTCAACTTCTTCCCCAAGCTTAAACTTCTGCTACTCTATACTCCCAGTCCACTTCTGCTTTCTCTTCTGCACAGTGTGAATTGCCAAACACCAGAGCATTGCCTTCCACCACCTCTCTTCCCATACCCAACTGGTTTCCATGGAAATAATACCAATTCCTTCAGTCGGCTCCTTCCCACTGGCTGCACTGTCCTTGCTATTTCTATACAAGAAGCTTGTGAACTCCACAAACAGGGACCACATCTATATTGTCTTCCTCAACTCAGATGCACACTCTCCTTTAATCAGACTACTCAGCTCAGCAGAGTCCAACAGTGAGTGTTATCCACAACTCAGAAACATTCTACAATCAACCCATCAGGCCCAGCAGGAAACAGGGAGCAGCAGAAGTCACACACAAGGCAAATGACTTTAGAAGATGTCTGCTTTTAAAGCAAAGTCTGTGGTTGAAACATACCCTATTTTTTAAATTTAACAAGGACAATTAATTTAACCATATAAACCAAGTACACCGTTGGAATCTTTCCCATAAAGAAAGCTCAGATACAGTTCTGCTCCTGACTGGAATCTCACTGCTTCTGCTGAAACCATCCTGGAGAACTGCAGTCAGTTCACGCCTGTTCAGAAGCACAGAGGTCCCATTTTAACCTCATTTGCTTGGAATTTCATAATATCCTGAAAGGTGCTGGCAGATTACCAATTAGAAGGAAGCACACAAGTAACAGACTGTCAGCCAACCCAGAGACAGGAAGGTGTTTCTACTTTCCTGCTACTGTTCCAGCAAGGGCCGCATTCAAAACCCACCCTGGTCAAGACGAAACCAATCGAGGGGCAGCAATGAAGAAGTGAATCTAACTCCAGGCCGACACAGTTGCCTGGAGTTCAAAAAGCTTAAAACAGAGAGATGGAGAGCCAGCTTCACTGAGTGAGTTCTAAACGTCTGTCCAAAAATGAAAAATAAAAAATTCAAAATACTATGTCATAGGGATACAGATATAGAATATCTTTAAACTGACATTGGTATCTTAACATGACAGCTCTCCGAGTTTTCATATATGCCATCACCGAATGCTTACAAAACCACAATAGCTTGCGAGATGTAATTTGGAGTTCTTTCCTTTTAAAAATAGCTAGCGTCTAAAGTATGTAAAATTCTATGATCAAAATATATGGTATCCTCAATTTCTTAAAAGAAAACAAATCTTAGAAAACTGGGTTTCCTTTCAACACAAAACATCTCCATGAAGTATCACTCTGTCCCTTCCTCATTTATTGCCATAAAGCCAAACTCTTTTAAAATATATCTTAGTTTCCTCAGTTCCTGTCAATCTTGGGGTTATGCTAATTGTCATGTAACTATTAAACATTTTATTACTGGCCTGCAATTAATAATCAACACATAAAGCAAGATCAAGGCAGGATGGGATCAGTAACAATATAAGTAGGCATGTGTGAATCTGTAATTTGGTTTCCTTAAAAGACAGAAACCCAGTTGGTGACACATAAGTGAAATTCACATAACAAGATACGTGGTCACTAGCTAGAGAAATGTTTCTCTGAGGCTACAGCAAGGAACAAATCTAACACCTTGGAGACAAAGAGAATGTGAAGTGTTTCCAACCTGAACATCCAAAAAACATTTTCCTACTTTTGACATGCATGCAAGTCCTCTCACAGAATATTCAAGAAATCACCTGGCTCACTACTGCCCCTTATCAGTATCAGACAGTGTTTCAGATCATACATATCCAGCACCGTCACCTTCAGAAATCCAGACCAGTCTCCTAAACTAAGGAGGAAGGGAAAAAACAGCAGGGAAGAGGAGCAAGGAGGCCAGGTTCCCACACCGGACCCTGGCAGCAGAATGTCAAGAACGTGAGGTAAACACTGTCGTCAACAACTTTCTATTGCCTACACTAAAACAGAAACAATCTGATTTGCACGAAGACTCGTACCCCAAAATAAAGGCTGGGGAAGCACATGAGTTTGACACAGCATGGCCAGGGCTTATATAGGAAGTACTTCACTTCCTATTCTATCAAACCCACAAAGCTGTGGACAAAGATACAGGGCTGACAAATACAAATAAAGAGAAGCAGGGAAGTGCCAGACGTCAGCCTTTGGTTTTCCCTGAGAGGTATGCAGGGTCTGGAAGGAAGCCCGGTGCCTAGAGAGGGATCCGGTTAGAAGCTCTAAGTCAAACATGGCATCTAAGTCAACGTCAGAGCCCACAGAACGGGGGCAGGCAATGGGGACTGCGTAACAGAGGTCACCTAGAATAGACAGGGGAGAATTCTCCTGGCTACCCTAAGAAAGGTGCCATGCACAGACTGGGCCAGATTCCTGCCCCAGCTGACCAACAGGCTGCGTGAGCCACAGTCTCTCCCAGCTCAACTTCCTCGACAAAACTCAGCTAGCCCTCAAGGACGCTGTGAGGGAAAAACCACCACCAGAAACAGAGAGTTTTTGAGACAGACTATGATCTAAAGCTTTCATTTGAATCCAGAGAGAGATCTGGACGGCTTAAAAACTAAGTTTACAAAAAAAGGTGAGTTGGCTGGGGGCGGTGCCCTCTGAAAGGACTGTCACATGACACTGGCAAAGAACCGGAGGGAGAGCCGGGCAGGCCCCTGTCCGGAGGAATCTCCGCGGAGCTAATGAAGACAGAGACACACGCACTCAGACAAACACTCACACACACACTCACACACACACGCTTGCACTCACACACTCGTGTACTCACACACGCACTCACACACACATACACTCAACTGCCTCCTGGGACTTCTCAGGACAGGCATGGCACTCTGGGCCTGCCCGCCCTGCACCATCCACAGCAGAGACAGGTGAGTTCAGAGCTTCCAGCAGGAGAGCAGCAGGGGAAACAGGACCCGTGCAAACACGCCAGGGCGTGGCATTCCCAGGAGGTGGGCAAGTGCCCTCCACAACAGAAAGCTACCAGAAAAATGGCCGCCCTCTCTCTGCTAGCCTTGGCTCAGATCAACTCAACGGTAGAAGATGCAGGCCAGTATTTCAACTCTAAGCCCTGCTCCGTGATGATTTTCTTCCAATAAGAGCAATTACCTGGGCGGTCTCATACTTCCCTCCTCATATATAAAGAAGAGTTGTAGATGGGCTAAACCCCCTGCTTCACCATGTGGATGTCTGAGTTCAACCGCCTTTAAGAACAACCCAGCCCCCACCGCAGAATTCAGACCTTAATATTCAGCCCCCTACTCTCCCTTGTCACCAAGGTCCCAAAAAACCCTCCCAGACCCAGGGTCCTTCCTGGAGTGTGTGAACTACAAGGTAAGGTGGGCCTTTCTAGAAAACTCGCCGGCTGTCCGCTCAGCTGGGTGGCCCACGATGCCAGTGAGGCCACTGCCAGGCGGTGGTTCCTCACAAACGCCAATCAGGGGGACACAGGAGAAAGGCCCCTGCTTTGAAGATGCTGGGGCCAAACATCAGACGGCAGAGGCTCCGCAAAGCCTAACACCCAGCTGGGGCTGCTTAACACCCAGCTGCTTAACACCCAGCTAGGCTCCCTCTCCACCTTCTTGGAGACACAGAACTGACAGCCTAGTGAGGTCCTAGTGAGAGGTACGTGACCTTGCCTCAGGTCACAAATTCACAAAGTGGCCAAGTCCATGTTAGAAAGAGGCTAGTCCTCCTCCAGAGCTCAGGCTATCTCCATCGCAGCCTAAAGGCAACCTGAAGAGGAAAGGCAGCTGCCTTGCTAAACTGCAACCCTTATCTAGGGATCTCGCAGCTCCCTGAGGCAATCCAAGCAATGGAACCTTCCATGTGCCTTTCAATCGACCCATCTACTGAAATCCGCAAGGGCTCTGGTTTTTACCCAGAGGGAGCCCAAAGTCCCACAGCCCCTGTGACCTGGCCACAGCTAGTCCCCCACGCTCTCTGGCCCCTCCCTCCATTCTCCCAGTGACTCAGCCCACTCAGCCACGCTGGACCCTTGGCTGCCTCTCAACAAAGTCAGACATGCTTCCCTCCGGGTCTGACACGTAGGCCCCTAATCCGCGTGCCTGGTTCACTCCCTCACTTCCAGCCTCTTACAGAAAGGCCTGGGGACAGTGGACTCTCCTATAAAATGGCCCCATCCTCGGGGCCCCACCCCTGACTCTGCCACCAGCTCTCCTCTCCCTCTGCAGGTCCAGCAAAGTCAAGGCCATGAGCTCACGCTGCCTGTCACTCTAAAGGGGAGACTCTAAAAAGACAGAAAAGAAAAGAGAGAAGTGCTGGCATAACTGACGCACTTCAAGAGCAGAGACCAGGTGGAGGGAGGGTGCCTCAGGGGAACAATGAGGGTGACTCACTGGAGTCTCAGACTTGCCACTTCTAGGAAACCCACTTCTTTAGCGCTTCTATTCTGGTGGCTTGGCACTCTATTTGCAGGCCACAGTGGGGTGCAGGGAGTGTTGGGGGAGTTTTTTAAGTACTAAACAGCTGTTTTAAAATGTATAACTGATTCTGGAGTCGAGATAACCGTGCAGATGGCAACGAGGTAATTTTACACACACTCAAAATCCAGTGGTGGGTCCGCTCTGAAGGAGCTCTGACCTCCTCCCAGCACAGAGCAGGCATGAAGAAGGTGGCAGCCCTGACTGCAAGACCCTCCTGACCTTCCCTCTAGGCCACAGCCCACAGGCAACTCAAACTGCAAAACAAAGGCCAGTTTTCGCTGTCACACATTCCTGAAAACAGAGCTTGGGCCAGTGCTTCCACCACCTCCCTCACTTCCCACACCCCTCCCCGTGAAGGATGACACTCCTGGGATCTGCTTCTTCATCCTGGACAACTTACCCTCCAGATGTACTGAACAATGGTTGCAGCCCAGGGGATCGAAAAGCACACAAAAGGAAAAAGAAAACTCCCACCACAGGTCTGCAGCTGGCTGAAGAGCCAGGTTCACAGAGCGCCTGGGATTTTCCCCACCCTGGAGGATTCACAGGGAAGTGCCCCTCTGCCCTGGCTAACATGGAGACAAAAATAGGCTTATGACGCATTGCTTTGGGCACCTCGAAAACCTAAGCCACCATACTTTTTTTTTAAGTTGCACAGCAAGGTAGAATTTATGAAGCACTTCACATCCAAGCCGCTGGTCTGGACACTTCCGTTCCCACTTACAACAGCACCCATGTGCAGAAGTTAGCTGGGACTTCCTGATCCGACCACAGGGAAACACGGAGGACGGCTCTTCGTGCCCTGGAACCACAACAGCCCCCTTGCTCCCAGCCCAGCCTGGGACCAAACCGCCACAGGAAGGAGGGTGACCCCCGGCCTCCACCCAAACTCCACACCTCGAGTTATCATTGTTCAGGGGAATCCGAGTCGGTAAGGACTCCTCAAGGCTGCAAACCTCAGAACTGCAGAATTTGGGATGCAAAATGGACCTGGAAATCATGGAATCCCGTGGTTTTAAAACTTTAAATTTTAAACAGTGGAAACCTTTCTTTCTCATGAGGAAGCTTATATGGAATGCTGATCATGAAACTGATGATGAAGAAATGCTGTCTGGTTGAGGCAGAAACCCCAAGACACTAATGGAGAGTGCCGGCAGGTCAAGAAACAGGTTATAAAAATAAATCCCTGATGTAAGGCAGCATCTGTAACTTACAGATAAAGCAACTGCTACCACTATAGCACCGATGAACACCGAGGACGTGCCAGGCATTCAAATGTCTCCCAATTCCCACACCTAGCCTACAACATGGTTAGCATCCCACACCTAGCCTACAAACACAGTTAGCATCCTGACGGGACACACACGGAAAGGAAGACCTTGAAGGTTCGGTGACTTGCCCAAGGCCTGTGAGGGGAGAAGTCTGGATTCAAACCCAGGAAAGTGACTTCCAAAACTAACTCCCTAATGAGAGGCTTTCAAGCAGGAAAGAGGGAAAGAAAACTAAGTCCCACCTCTCTTGAGGAGGAAAATGAGATCCAGAAAAAAGAAGTGATTGGACACAGCCGACTCAACAATCCAGATCCCCCATCTCAGGCCACACGCTGCCAGCAGCAATCAACAGGGGTTTAGCAGCTGTCTCTTGGCAGGAATGGCGCTTAGGGGTGACATCAAGAGGGTGGAAAGGACCTAAGGCGCCAAGACCAGCCACAGAGGCACATCCTGCCCATCCCCCAGTCTCCCCAAAAACAATTTGCAGCCAAATTCCAACAACTGCTCCCAGCCCTACCCTATGCAGCTGCGCAGAGAGGCAGCCAAGGCCGGGTGGAGACCCACTGCAGAGAGCACAGTCAGGAGGCACTTATCACTGCAAGGTCACCAGCACCACGCAATCATGGTGACAAACTCAAACCAAAGAAACTGGACCCAAGGAAAAAGAATGAATAGGGCAATCAGAACAGAACTTTAAGAGAGATCTTCAGAGGGTTGACAGAAGCTACAGCGTCCATGTAGAAAGAACAGGCAGCTGTGACTACAGATCAGCTGAGATCCTGCAACAAAAGACAACAGGGAAGCAGAAGAGCATCTGAACCACGGGAGAACCGGTAAGCTGGGCGACAGCAGCAAACGGTATCTGTCTACGTGCCTGTCCACAGTGGCAGCCAGATACAAATAATAAAAGCAACAGACAAACCAAAGAAGAGTTAGGGCAAAGAAAAGCTGAACAGCACCATGAGTAACTTTGACCCAAACAGAGAACATTTTTTCCAAACACATAATACACTCCCAACTTGACTAGGTGTTAGGCCACAAGGGAAATGTCAGTAAGTGCCACCACATTTACCAGCACAATGGAAAACCTAAATTAAAAACCCCCAAAGTTTACTGACCTGAAAAAAATAAAAATCTAAAAATTTAGTGGGTCCAGAAGTTGAAACAGATAGAACTTTTGAGTCCAAAAAGGAAATACACAGAATTGAAATATGGGGGAAAAAAAAAAAAAGTATCAGAATCCATGAGAGCGGTATGGTACTCCACAGAAAGAAACATGAAGCTTTAAATATATTTCTTAATTATGCAAAATGATTTAAAATAAAAGAGCTAAGCATTCAATTCAAACTAGAAACAGGAAAATGATGTAGAAGTTACTGAGTGGATAAATTAATAAAATTGCAAATAAATGGTGAAAAGATGATGAAAAAACAAAACACTAGTTCTTTTGCAAAGACTTTAAAAAGGTAAATAAGTCTTTAGTAAATATAATTAAGAAAAAAAAGTACATAAGTAAACATTAGGAATTTTTAAAATTTACCTAGAGCTATAGAGTATCAAAAATATGACAGTAGCATGCTACTTATTTATATATGAATACATAATTACAATGACAATTTTCTAGGAAAACAGAGATTACCAAAATTGGCCCAAGAAAAAGTAGAAAATCTGAATAGAAAAATAAACTAGATAAAACTGAAACCATAATCAAAAGTCCTCCCCAATGATATTCCACCTAAGAGCACCAGGCCCAGATAGTTTTACTGGTGAGTTCTACCACACTTTAAGAAACAGAAAATGTCCATCTTATATACAAACTGTTTCACCACATACGAAAATACTAAAAGCTAACTAGCTCCTTCCACAAAGCAAACATATTATTGATAACAAAATCTGTCAAGAACGGCAGAGCAAAAAAACTGTAGCCCAATCTCACTTAAAAACAGAGCTGTAAGCACATTTCATAAAGTATTAGTAAACAGAACTGGATATATTCATGCAAAAAAAAAATAAACTTTCACCCTTTTTGTGGCGTTATTTATATATGTATGTGTGCGTGTATATACATATATGTATGTATGTATGTATTTTTTCCCAATCTGGTTCCTGGCTCCTAACTCCCGCAGTCCTCGTGTCGGTCTTTTGCTATAATGTCGGGCATGTCAGGCCTCAGGAAACAATCTCTCCACCTGCCCCTCCTTCCACCTGCCCCAAGGCAGGACTCTCATCTTCCCCACTTTCAGACTGTGGGTCTTAAGATCCTCTCCAGTGAGGGTCCCACCCTATACCCTGGGAGAAGAAATGCTGACCTCCTAAAGCTTCCATAAAAACTGGGTTGGGGGAGCTTCCAAATCGTTGAATGCACGGCAGTTCCTAGAGGGTAGTGAGCCAGGGAGGTCACGGAGGCTCCACACCCCTTCCCCCATACCTCACCCTACACATCTCTTCATCCGTATCCATTGTAATATCCTTACAAACTGCCAATCATCAGCTTATGTTTAGTGTTTCCTAAGTTCTGTGAGTCACTCTAGCAAATTAATCAGACCCAAAGAGGCACTGTGGGAATCCCAAATTGAAGCCAGTTGGTCAGAAGTTCCCGAGGCCTGGACTTGCGACTGGTGTGGGTTGGGGAGCAGTCTTGGGAACTGAGCCCCAAACCTGTGGCATCTGACACTATCTCCAGGTAGACAGGGTCGGGAATTGAATCGGCCAGGGGTCACTGCTTGGTGCCCGGGGAAAACCACCACACATTTGATCACAGAAGTCTTCTGTGTTAATGACTGTTGTCATGGAATGAGAACAAAGGAAAAATATGGTTTGAGTTTTCTGGAAACATCATATATAAAAATTAAATTTAAAAAATTGATCCTAGAGTTAAGGAATCACAGTTAAAACTATAAAACTTCTAGGGGCAGTCATAGGAAAAAATCTTTGAGACCTTGGGGTAGGCCAGTGGTTCTGAATTGGGTGTGATTTTGCCCCATCCCCTCCAGGGCCTTTGATATATCTGGAGACATTTTTATTTGTCACCACTGGGGGAGAGGGAGTGGTGGAGTGTAGTCTTGGTATCTAGTGGGTAGAGGCCAGGAATGCTGGCTGACATCCTACAATGCCCAGGACAGTCCTCAAAAAATTCCCCAGGTCAAATGTGACTAGTTCTAGGGTTGATTTCTTAAGCTACCAAAAGCACAAACCACAAAGAGTTACAGTCCATCAAATTTTTTAAAAATCTGTTCTTCAAAGGATAGCACTGTGAAAATTTAAAGGCAAAGCAAAGACTAAGAGAAAATACTCATACTACTCACACCTTACTCATATCTAAGAAAGAACTTGTACCCAGAAGACATGAGGAACTCTTACAACTCAATAAGGAGAAGACCCCAAAAACAATTTTTAAGGGGTAAAACGGGCAAAATATGATTTTTAAAGGACGCTGCAAAAAATACCCAACAGTAAGCACGTGATGATGGTGAACATCACCCAGGACTCCAATAAATACAAGAAAAGATGTTCCCTTCTTGCTCAACTTGATGAGTCAGCAGAGAGGTGAAAACGGAAACCGCACTGAGATACCACTACAACCCCACTTGAAAGGCTAAAATTAAGACTGGCAGGTGTTGACAAGGATGTAGAACTGGAACTCTCATACATCACTGGTGGAATTGCAAAATGGTAATTCAGCATTACAGTTTGGCGGTTCCCATAAAGTCAAACAGCCACGTCCACCTCCTCACACACCATTCACGACCAGCTAGGGCATTAGCAAGAACTCTCCATGGCTAGGACAATCAAAAGAAGAAAAGGAAGAAGAAAAAGAACAGCACCTCAAAGTGATGAGCTGCTCTCTGCCACTAGGCTCAGTTCTAGAGCCTGCTCAACTCTCTCCCCAATACAATAGTTCATATACCAAGATCAAAATAGAGAAGGGAACATCTCAATTATTTCTCTCAGCCCCATCTTTTAAAAATCTCTCTCTATATAAAATGCTGATAAAAGATACGAGGCCCAACTCAGGCACTCATTTCCTGGGAATCTGCCAGGATGCCATTCTGAGAATTAATCCATGAGATCTAATGTAACCATAATTAACAACCTTAGGCATCCACATACACTTATCATTGAAAGAAATGCACACACACAAATGGATGTGATCCAGGTTTAACATGTGGCCCAAATTAGACATATAAGCATTATTCCTTTGGAAAAATTACAGGGGAAAAAAAAAAAATCTCCTTAGAGACAGTAACTAAACCAACCTCAACTCCCAGCTGGCTTCATTATTCTCTTGTCCTCAACATAGTAAAAACTTTCTAGCATTTATACCTAAACAATTTGGGGAAAACTTGTTCTGTATAAATTTTAAAGTTCTTAACTACCTAAATCTAGCCATCCCAATGCATTATTTTATCATTAATGCACACTGTTAAGACCTCACCCATTAAGCATCTTAATGCCTAACTAAAGGCTGGAAACGTGCGTATTACGTATATAATATGACATTTTACAAAGTTTAAAGCATATGGTAATAAGTAAAGCTACTGACAAGCTGAGGTCACTGTAGACACTGTTGCTGGTTTTGCATGGCCTGGCCTCTGCTCCTCTCCTCCTGAATGCCCTCTCTTCTTGCTCTATTGTTCCTGCCCCCACTGACCTTCAGACACTCCTTCCTGCCCCAAGTCTTCTCCATAGGCCAGTCCCACAGCCTATCACACTAGCCTCAGGAAACACATTTTCTACTAACTTTGTACTAGCATATCACCTCCCAAGAAATACCTACATAAGAATCATTAACTTCTAACTCAGCACAGGGATCACCTGGCACAGTAATCCACTTGACAGTTAACACTTTGCTGAGTCTCTCCAAAAACCAAGCACTTATTTAAAGCACTGCTTCAAGCCAGATACACTTGGGGAAACTTGCCTTTGTCGTGCCTGACTGTTCAATGCACAACTCACAGAGGGCAGGCCCCTCCACATGCGTGGACACAGTGAAAGCTGCTGCTGAAACGGTGCTGTCTCCTTCATCCCTCCCAATTACTAACTGCACCAGGAACTGCACCCCATCCCAGGAGTGCTTAGAGCCAAAGGTCACCTTGACGCTTTGCCCCCACAAGGTGCCTGGCAGGCACCCCTGAAGCAGGCCCGGATGTCCCTCTTGTTGGTCTAAGCGACTGCAGAAGAAAAATATTCTCTCTAGATTCTAGAGAGCTGGGCTTGGGAGGAGAGGTTGTTTTCCTGGAAATCCAACTCCATCTTTTAGAGACAATGAGAATTTACGGCTAGAATTCTGTTAAAGCCATATGGTGTCTGGGCGCTCCAAAACCTTTGCAAGGATAATGACTTTCTGGGGACCATACAACAATGAACAAGAATACTATCAATGGAAAAACGCATTCCACGTTTGAAACGATCAATATACAAACATTTGGAATGTGATCCTTCTGTACATTTGGGACTGCCTCCATGTGACCAAGCAGCAAAAACAAATGGGGACATTTGTAGGACTCAACTTTTCATGCTCACACTGGAGACCTGGCAGAATTATTCACACTTCAGCAAACTGATGCCCAGGAACAAAATTAAAATGTAGCTTAACACATCACACTGTGGTGACACTTCGTAGAATTTTTTGTATCAAATTAAAAAAGAAAATTGACTTACTTTCCTATTCCTCAACTACATGCTACATTTAAGGAAATTTTAGCCAATTTTATCTCATAAAAGTACAGATGACTGACACCTCCCCTGTCCCAAGAAAAAAAAGTTTTCAAAAAGTATTTAAGGAGAGGTATCAATTTAAAACAGGAATATAAACCAGACATGGTGGCTCACGCCTGTAATCCCAACACTTTGGGAGGCTGAGACAGGAAGATTGCTTGAGGACAGGAGTTCGAGGCCAGCCTGAGCAACACAGCAAGACTTCATCTCTATTAAAAATTTAAAAAATAATAATAATGAGCCAAGCGGGGTGGCATGCACCTGTAATCCCAGCTACACAGAGGCGGAAGGACTGCCTGAGCCCAGGAATTCACAACTGCAGTGAGCTATGACTGCACCACTGCACTCACGCCCGGTCAACGCCGTGAGACCCTGCTTCAAAAAATTATAAAACAGGCACAGACAGGAAGTTCACTTTGCACACGTTGGGTTTAAAGTAGAGACTGCAAGTGGCTATGAAGAAGTCTGCATGTGCAACTACAGGGAAGTAACAGGGAAAGAGGTGGGTGAAAATCCATCTCTGAAATGACTGGCAGGTTTGCTGTCCTAAGAAAATCTGGCAGAAAAATTACACACAACTTTGAAGGTATTCTAAGACTACAAAGGGCACATCTTCTTATATTCACAATGCACATCAACCTCAGAAACCTCTTCGGCATTTGCTAAGTATGCCCACATGTGACAGTGGCCAGAAAAATGTTAAGATACAAAGTCCATTCCTACTGGACCAAGAGGTCGTGTTCCACCTGGAGACGAGGTTCGTGAACACAGGTTCAAGACACTGCCATGACTAAACTAATGCAAAAGTAAGGGCCCCATTAATCCGCCAAAGTATCATCAGTCTGACCTTGAAGCCAACCTTAATCTTAACTGTGAAGAAACAAATTTCAATTTGTTAACAGGACCAAGACTTCAACTTCACTAAGTCAGCTGGGTTAATTTCTCATTGTATTTATTTCTTTATTTTTAATACAGGGCCTTGCGCTGTCGCCCAGACTAGAGCGCAACTCGACTCGATCACAACTCACTGCAGCCTCGACCTCCGAGGCTAACGCTATCCTACCACCTCAGCCTCCCTTAGCTGGGAGTACAGGAGTGTGCCACCGCGCCCGGCCCTCATTTTCATATTTTTTGTAGAGACGGGGTTTCGCCATGTTGCCCAGGTTGGCCTCCAACTCCTGGACTCAAGTGACCCGCCCACCTCGGCCTTCCAAAGTGCTGGATTCCAGGCATGAGCCACCACGCCCAGGCGAGTTAACTTATTTTTGGTCACAGAAGCCAGTATTCCAAAATGCCTTCCTCCAAATGTTGGTCTCAGCCTGAGCTGGTTTAAGTTGCCACCATTTCTCTGTATCATGCTAGTTACTGGAGTAACTGTGTATCTTAGGGTAGCTAACTGGTCTATAAACTACACTGTCACAAACTCTCCCTCCATCCACCCTTCCCCTTCCAAAAAAGCGAGAATAAAAAATACGGGCCTTTCCAAAGAGTTTCTATTGTGAGATCAGCCTCACCCTCCTTAGAATAATTTCTGCATGTTCTGAACACAGGGGTGCTAATAAAACTCTCTCTGATGCAAAGGAAAAATAAGAACCCCCATAAACCCTACCACAAACTCCACGTTCAGCCCAAAGTAGGCTCAACTTTGTTTCATTCTGAAAAGCAACTTGTTATTGCCAAGGGAGAAACTTGTCTGTTCAGAACTTTTCATCTTGTTTCCTTTTTACCAAAGTTTAAAAAAAGTAAATAAAAGCTGAATTTTCCATCACCCTAAACATTCCAGAAAAGAATGGTCAGAAAATTCCTGAAATTCGAAGTTCCCCAGGTCCTGGACTGCTGGCAGCTGCGGGACATGCACAGCCCTCGAGGGGACTGATGGGTTATACAATCATGGTTCCCAGAGCAAGATCCACTAGAATAATCCGCCCCGGAGACAATGACATCATGTGAGCAACGAGGCAGGAAGTTGGGCTCAGAAAAGTGAAGGGTCAAGTCTTGAGAGCTCACACTGGAGGACACCCCCCTGCCCCCAATCTAAAGAAGACAAAAGTCACCGCCTGCTAAACAAACAAAAAAAAACTACTTTAAAGAGAAAATGAGCCCACGGGGGGAAATCAATCAGCAAATGAAACCACAAACACTCAACTCCAGGACCATTCCTGCGGGCTCCGACGCCCCGGTGAGCCTCTCCACACCAAGGGGCCTCACGGTGCCCCGCTGGCGAAACTCTGATGCAAACGCGCAGCGGGAACAAAGCGAAGTGGAGTTCCTGCCTCCAACTTTCCCGGACACCCGGCCGCGCGAGGGCAGCCGCCGACCCCGAGGGCCGGGGGCGGCCACTCCGCACAAAGCCGCCCCCGACTCAGTGACAGCCACAAGTGGCCGGCCGCGGGACTCCAGGAACGCCAGGACCGCGTGTGCCCCCGCGCCCCCCGCGCCCCCCGCCCGCGCACGGGACCCGGTGGGGCTCCCGGACACCACGCAGGCAACTTTCCCTTGGGAACGGGGCGGACCCGGCGCGGACCGGAGGCGACTTGGAGACCCCAGGAGCTCCTCGAGCGCTCCCCGCCCCCCACGCCGGCCGTTCGCCCCGGGCACCGCGAGCGGAGCCTGCGTCCGGGTGGGCCACCCACCTGCACAGCTCGGGGAACGGGGTGGCCTCGGCCTGCGTGGCCCCCGGTGCCGCGACGAGCAGCAGCAGCTGCAGCAGGAGCAGAGAGCGCTGCGGGCGGCCGGCGGGCGCGGGCCCCAGGTGGGAGCTCCGGCCGGCGGCGGCCCCCATCGCGCCGGGCACAGGCTGCACGGCGGGCGCCAGGTTGATGGCGCGCGACTGCTGGGGGCCGCGCCCGGGACGGGGTCGCGCCGCCAGGGCAAAGGCAGAGGTGGAGACGGAGCCGGAGCTGGAGCCCGAGGTGAGCGCGGCTCGACTGGGCTCGGCGACAGCGACAGCGGCAGCGGCGGCCCCGGAATCGCGTCACGTGACAGCCGCCCGGCACCGCCCCCCACCCCCGCCCCCCGCTCACGTGACTCCCTTGTTCAGGTGACCCCCGCCCGCCCCGGCTCCTCCCAGGCCCGGGTCACGTGAGCGCAGCACGCGCGGGACGGGAAGCGACGCGGGCGGGGCGCAGGCGCCAGGTGCCTCCCGGGGCCTGAGCTTCTCGGCGGGATGGGTGAGGCGCGGGTGCCTGGCCGGGCCTCAGTTTCCCCTCCCACCGCGCCCTGCTGGATTGTGGCGGGTGCTTCCCAGCTTACAGCAACTGTTCCCAACCTCGACCGACGGGTAGGGGAAAATAGAGAACTTGGATCAAAGTGGCATGGAGGTAAATGCCTTCGCACACTCTCGTGGCAGCGGATCCGTGGGGGGTGGGAACACACTTTAACTGCCCATCGAGTCACATCATGGAGGTTTACAACCTTGGCCCATCAGAGCCTCTCAGACCTTCTGTGGGAATGTTACTGCCCAAGCATGGGCTTCCTACAGCAAGGAAGGCAGCACAAATACAGCAAGGTGAAAGAGTGGACAAAAGTGTGGCTGTCAAGCAAGTGCCACTCAACAAAGCTTTATTAATTCACTATGTGGATGGCCATGAGCTAGCCACAATGAAAGTAGTACGATGAATCTAAAAGTCTTGAATTTAAAAAATTCACTTTCTTTCAGAGCTAAGATACAAAATAATCATGATTGAAAAGAGTAATCATCATCATCATAAAAGCTCATCTTTTTTAGTGCTTATTCCATACCAGACATTGCTAAGCATGTAAGCGTGAATCTTTAAAAACCTATGAGATGGGAACCTTCTAATAGATGAGGAATTGAGGCACAAGGATATTGAGTAACTCACTCAAAGACACTCTGGGATGTGGTAAAGCTGGAATTCAAACACATATAAATAATCATGACCCAATAATAGCTAACATTTCTTGAGCAAGTAATTATGTACCCAGTACTGAAGTGTTCTGACACTGTAATTTAGCTCATTTAATCCTAACAGTCCTCTGAGAGGGGTGCCTTTATTGCACCCGTTTTGCCGATAGGGAAAGTGAGGAATGGAGAAATTAAATAACTAGTAAGTCTTGCAGGTAGTAAGTGAAAAAGCCGAGGTTTGAACCCAAGGCCTGTGACCTAACTGCCGTGCTAGTCATATATTGCCCAAGAAAGGGAAGTGTTGTAGTGATTCAAAGGGAGAGCTCAGGTGTGAACTGTGGACGTCGAAAAAGGGTTTGCGGTGGTCGGGCGCAGTGGCTCATGCCTGTAATCCCAGCACTTTTGGGAGGCCGAGGCGGGAGGATCACAAGGTCAGGAGATCGAGACCATCCTGGCTAACCTGGTGAAATCCCATCTCTACTAAAAATACAAAAAATTAGCCGGGCGTGGTGGCACGCGCCTGTAGTCCCAGCTACACGGGAGGCAGGAGAATTGCTTGAACCCAGGAGGCAGAGGTTGTAGTAGGCCGAGATAGCGCCACTGCACTCCAGCCTGGGAAACAGAGCGAGACTCCGTCTCAAAAAAAAAAAAAAGAAAACGAAAAAGGTTTGCGTTTTGCAACTCCAGTGTTATAATGGATACAGGCAAGGACCATCAGTAAGTACTAAAACCATCTGGTGAAAAATTATTGTGAAACAGAATATTCTCTTTGTCTCAAAGTATCACCTTCAAAGTATATTTCCTTAAAAAAGACAAAATACATCTTCACAATGGAAAGATCTGTTAGAACCACCTTAATCAAATGATTAAAGCTAGTATCACCAATTTTTTAAAAACTACCATTTTCTGCTTTCTAAAGTGATGCAATAAAAAATGCAAAAGGGTAATATTTAAAAGATGGTATAATCATAACTCAGATGTGGAATGAACATGTATCAAAGGTATTCCTTAGTTCATTCATTAATGTGAGAACCAGTAACATGTCACAGCTGGTTCAAAGGAAAAGCCAAAGAGAATCCAACAAATATTCAGGCAGTTAGGAATGCTGAAAGATTGCCTATAGTTGGAAAATTGGTCAGTAGCCATAGGTCAAAAAACAGCTGCATACCCAATGGACACAATTTGCATTTCTAAAGACAAAAATCATATATATTACCATCACTATTCTACAAGTTACAGAGTTGTAAAATACCTCAAAGACAATGGCAGGCACAAGACCCCATAGAATCAGATAACAGGAAGGAGTGTACTAGACAACAACTAGCATTCCATTACAGTTGACCACTAATATTTTGGGTCCATTTCAAAGTCTTTCACAGTTATTCCCTACTGTACACACTATCACAAGTAGTCTTGCCAAGTTTAACTTTAATTAAGACAAAACAATCAACTTCAAATTGTGAAACATATGACAAGAAAACTGAACTGGACTATTGCAAAATATTAATACTCTGAAAAAAACTCTCCTCCAAAAAACAAAAAAAAAAGTGGAAGTGCTATTGTAGATCCTCGTAGCAAGCAATAACCTGTGGGTCAAATGTGGTAAGGCAGCTGTTTGGTAAATAAAGTTTTGTGGGAATACGGCCACACCCATGTGTTTATGTATTATCTATGGCTGCTTTTGCCTGCAATGACACAGTTGAGTAGTTGCAACAGAGACTGTATGACCTGAAAATCCTAATGTATTTTGCCATATGACTCTCCGCAGAAAAAGCTTGCAGAAAAAGTTTGCCAACCTCTCTTCTAGATCAGTGGTTTTCAAAAGTGTGGTCCTTAGACAAGCAACTTTTGTGTCACCTGCCAGATTGTTAGAAATGCCAATTCGTGGGTCCTGCCCCAACCTACTGAATCAAAATCTCTGGAGATGGGCCCCAGGATATTGCTCTACCAAGCTCTCCAGGAGATTCTCATACACATGGAAGTTTGAGAACCATCGTCCTAAATTAAAGGAGACTAAAAAGGCATGACGAAATGCAATGCATGGTTCTTAATTGGAGCCTAGACTCAAAAATAGGAAGGTATAAGGGACATTTGGAGACCACTGGAAAATATTTATGTAAATCATATATAAGACACTTTAAAGCAGCAGTCCCCAACCTTTTGGCACCAGGCACTGGTTTCATGGAAGACAATTTTTCCACGGATGGCGGAGGGGGGTTGTAGGGGATGGTTTCATCAGGCGTCACAAGGATGGTGCACCCCAGACCCCTCGCATGCATAGTAGGGTTTGCACTCCTGTAAGAATCGAACACCACCACTTATCTGACAGGAGGCGGAGCTCAGCGGTAATGCCCTCATTCTCCTGCTGTGCGGCCAGGTTCCTAACATGCCACGGACCAGTGCCAGTCCAAGGCCCAGAGGGTTGGGGGACTCCTGTTCTAAAGTCAAATACTATAGGGCATAATTCTCCTTTATTTCATTTAAATTTTCCGAAAAACCTTTGAGGAAGTAGAGACTCGCAGATGTCAGCCTAAGACCCCCTGTTATAGGCTGAATTGTTTCCCCTAAAAGGATATGTTGAACTCATAACCCCCAGTACTTCAAGTGTGACCTTATTTGAAAATAGGGTCATTCCTTATAGATAAATTATGATGAGGTTTCACTAGAGTAGGGTGGGTTCTGAATCCAGTATGACTGGCGTACTTACAAGAAGTGGGCGAGAGACACACAAGGAGAAGGCAGCCGTATGAGAATGGGGCTGCCATGCATCTACAAGCCAAGGAACACCAAGGATTGCCAGCAACACCAGAAGCTGGGACAAAGGCATGGAACAGATTATCCCCTAGAGCCTTCAGAGGGAGTGTGACCCTGCCAACGCCTTGGTTTTGAACTTCCAGCCTCCAGAACTGTGTGAGACAATTTCTGTCATTTTAAGCCACCCAGAGGTACTTTGTTATGGCAGCCTATGAACACAAATAGCCAAGAATACAAATGTCCCTCAACTGATAGGACAGATCCAGGCTTGGCATCCAGGTGCTCCAACCGCCGCCCTGTTGTGGTGACCCAATCTTCCTGCACCTGACATTTGGCCTGACTTTGGAAGCACAAGCTCAAATGACAGACCAAGGACAGAAATAGCAGCTACTGAGGATATCCCCGCATGGTGTCAAGAGCAATAGCAGGGGCAGGTAACACTAATAGCTGCCCCTTTGGAACACAAACCATGAGCTGTCAAACTGATGGCATGCACGTATTGTTCTGAAACCCAAACAGAATCTCACCCCAAAGACCCAGGGACTTTTTAGAACACCCAGAAAGGAGCATGATTCTACCAAAAGACCCTCAAAACACATTGCGATTCATTGTAGGCTTTTCTTGATTCCTAAGATCATAAACTGCCAAGAAAAAATGTACAGTAGATAATATTGAATCAATGTTAAATTTCATGAGTAAGATAAAGCTACTGTGATTATATAGATGATGTGCTTGTTCTTATGTGATACATGCTGAAAGTGAAGTGTCATGATGTTGGCAACTTTCAAATGATTGGAGGGGAAAAAAGGAATATATGTATGGATAGCAGGCAGATGTTAAAAATATTAGCAATCACAAATGGAGATGAAGAGTATATCAGTGCTCTTGTACTATTCTTTTGACTTTTCTGTAGGTTTGACATTTTTCAGAATGAGAATTGGGAAAGAGATCTCATCATGAAAGAGATTGCTTTCGAGTGAATCTGGAAGAATAGGAGGAAATTTAGGGAAAGGACGTTGCAGGCAAAAAGAACAGCAAGTGCAAGGCCATGGTAAAATACAGAAGCTGTATTTTCTGTACAAGGCCTTTTGCTTGAGCAAAAGTCACATGGGAATAAAGAAAAACTATTTTTGGCCAAAAACTGTGCTAGATCCTGGGCTTATAAAATATAATCCCTCCCTCAAGGAGCTCACAGTTTAGGACATAGTCAATTCATATATAAGTTTGAAATTTTTATTGTGCCCAGCTCCTAGAGGATCTTAAATGGTCATCTAATAAGCTTAGATTTGGCTGGATATGAAGTAGGGAACAATAACAGCAGATACAATAATACATACTGAAGGCTTACTCTGTCAATGCCATTCCTGTGTTATATCATTTACTTTTAATACCAATCCCACCAAATAGGTAATTTTATTACCCTCATTGAAAAGATGAGCAATTCAGTCATAAAGAAATTATATACCTTGCCCAAGGTCATGCAGTTGGTAAGTGACAGCGCTTGGATGTGAGCTGTGTGATCTGGGACCAAAGCCCATGCTGTTAACTCATAAACTGCCTCCTCATTGAGAGATTTGGAGAATGAGAAAGAGATGTTTACGGTGACACGTCAGGAAAATCCATCCGGTTTTAAGATAGACTGGAAGCTAATTTATTAAAAGTATCAGAATTAAGGTGACAGAATCGACAGTAGGAAGCCTTGTGTCCTTCAAAAACACCCAGTTCCCAATTAGTTAACACCTGGCCACATAACTATCAAAGGTAATGCCCTAAGGCTTTGGCATGGAAATTTAGAGGGGAATGGGTCTAGAGCATGAGGCAGGTGTGGTTGGCTGCCTTCCTGCAGGCATCTCATGCCCTTGATTGCTGGCAAAGCCCACCTCCACCAGAGGCTGCGGGTGCGAGATTCTCACTTCCCAGACATCCTTACAGTCAGAGCAAGGGCATATGACCCAGTCCTGATGATGGAACTCGATGGGCAGTCTCCTGAGATCTTCTGCAAAAATGTTTTCTCTCCAATATAAAGAGATGCAAAAGAGAAATCCCTTCCCCTTTTGTGTTTTCTGGATGCAGTAATTTCTAGATGAAACTGCTGTCCTCTCGTAATTGTGAGGGAAAATGTGGCCAACACAGTGGGCACAACACGGAAGACGTCAGCATCCTGAATGACACTGGGCCACTTCACCAAAACTCTTGTGTCTGATCTTTTGTTTTGTGACACAATAAATAAATATTCCTAAGGCATGTGTGTGTGTTATTAATGTATTGCCTCTCTGCTTTGAATGCACATTCTAGTATATGCTCTGTGATAAACAAAGGAATTCTTTTAAGCAGTTCTCCTTTCAACTAAATGACATTAAGCTTTCTGAACAGAGGACACTGGAGGGAAACTGCAGAAGAGATTCTCCTGCTGTTCCCAGGACATCCATACCATGAGGTGCTGACCATCTCCTCCCCAACCTGCATAGTAGTGCAGACCAGCTCCAGCCTGGCCAGTCTGCTATCCAATAAATGGAACTAAACTCTTTCCCATGAGATCTGAATGCCTTCAGATCTGAATGCTTGTCCTTCCCTGAGTCCTCTCCGTCAGCCCGAGGGACTATGTAGTGTTTTCTTATATCTTATAGTTACTCCTCTCTCATAGTTAGTGATTATTTATATTAAAACTCCCCTGTTTCTACCTCCTGCCACACCAAACTCCCAAACTGCCACACCGTAATTAGCTGGCTTTGTATTTCTTGCAGCCAAAAGCATACCAGCTGACCCAGTGCAGCATTTAGCAACCTGTTGGGTAGGACAGACAGGAAAGAAAGAGTCAATGATGATCAGTGCTTCTAGATAGGTAGGTTGAGTCCAGAGAACAGAGAGAACAGAAGAGAAATGAATCTGAGGAGCAAGATGCTAAGTATCTTTTTGCGCAATAGCAAGTCTGGGTATTCACAGGTGACCACTAGACAACTGGTAATGCAACACTGGACACAGGCAGGAAGCCTGCGTTTGACGTAATTATGGGGAGGCGCTCGCAAAGATGGGAGAGTTGACATTGGGAGGAAGGTGAAGAGAAGGATAACTAGACATTGGCATAGTGAAAGAAATTGCCAGGGAGAGAACAAAAGAGAAAATAGACTCTTGGTATTAACTGTCTATCAGCATGTAATAAATTACCCCCAAATCCAGTGGTGTAACACAACCACCATTTATTAATTCTCACTACTGAGAATTAATGGGATCAGAAATTTAGACAGGGCCCAGTAGGAATGACTCATTTCTGTTTTATGACTTCTGGGCCTTCAGCTTTAAGACTTGAAGGCTGGAAACTGGTATCATCTGAAAGCTTTTCACTTGCACATTTGGTGGTTGGTGCTGGCTGTCAGCTGAGACCTTAGCTGGAATGCCTACATATAGCCTCCACATGTGGCCTGAGTTTCTTCAACTGTAGTAGCTGAGTTCCAAGTCAAGCAGAAAGAGAGAGAAGGAAGAGTAAGCGAGGTGGAAGCTATATGCTTCTTATGACTCAGCCTTGGATCACAGGACACCAGTTTTGCCATTATGATCAGGACAGTCACCAAGCCCTACCCAGCTTCAAGAAGAGGAAACCTAGACTCTAGCTCTCAGTGGGGGAGGGCTACTCACATCACAAGAAGAAAAAGTGAAATGGAATAAATATCCAGGTGTGGCCATCTTTGGAAAGCATAACTTGCCACACTTGAAGACCACAGTTATGAGTAAGAGAAAATTCACTAGAAAACAAGCAGAGACATAGAAAGAGAACCAAGGGGATTTACAGGAGCCAAGCGGAAAGAGAAAGTTTCGGTGAATTACCATTTGGGGACTATGTGGAGCTCAGCACATGTGGAAATGATGGTGGTGGCCGTGATGTGAAGGATACTAGCAAAAATAGCACTTTTAGGTTGGTGTTTACAAGAAAAGTCTACAGATTAATTAGAGACATTCGTTACTTAAGTTCTTCAGCTGGGGAGCCAAGATCAGCTTGTGTAAGTGAAAAGATAGGGAAATGTAAGTGAAAAGATAGGGAAATGTACAGTGTCCTTTATATGTGCTTCAGTTTCCTTATTTTTAAAGTTCCATACCAGCAGAGTCAAAGAGCTCAGAATAAATAAAACCCATTAGATCTGTATTTGCAAGATATAGTTTAAGTTCTCTCATGAAACTGCAACAAGAACGAGGTGGCTTATCAAACCACCACCTTTCTCTATTCTACTTGCACTCTGCAAAAGCACAGTTCAAAGAGAAGGCAGTAAAGTTAGTTCAACAAACATATACTGAATACTTATTTTTAATTGATACTTGCTATGTTCATATGTTAAGTTTCTAACATATGAACTCTCCCAAAGTTCGTGTGTGGGAAACTTAAACCGCAATGCAACAGTGTTGGGAGATGGGGCTTAATGAGAGGTGTTTAGGTCATGAGGCCATCACCTTCATGCATTATAAAAGGCCTAGAGCCTGCAAGTTTGGCCTCTTAATCCTTTGCTCTCACTGTCTCTTGCTCTCTTCTGCCTTAAGCCATGGGATTATGCAGTAAGAGGGCCCTCACCCAATGCTGTCACCATGCTCTTGGACTTCACAGCCTCCAAGACTGTGAGCCAATACATTTCTGTTCTTTATAAATGACCCAGTCTCAGGTATTCTGTTATAGCTGCACAAACAGACTAAGACAATAACATACCTGGCACTAGGGATGCAAAGACAAGAAGGCACAGGAATACAAAGACAGGGGATGCACAGCCCCTCCCCGGAGGGACTGACAGGTTTAAAAAGAGAGACAAATAGATTATTTACAACTCAACTTGATGAGTAGGTTGATAATTAAGGGAAACAGAGAACACCTCTAATTCTAACTCAGTCTGGAGGAATCTGAGAGGAATTCCCAAAGCAAATGATCTAAGCTGAGTCTTGTAAGGGGCAATGTTTGGCAAAGGTGGGGGTGGGGGGAGAGAACTTAGTTAAAAAAAAAAAAAAAAGCAAAAAACAGCATGAAAATGGGAGAAAGCTTGCCTTGGAATGGGGCCTGTGACAGATTCTGGGAAATGTGTCTGGTTCTTTGTGACTGAAATACAAGTAAAAGTGAAAGAGTTGGGGAGATGGAGCTAGTGAGGGAAGCACAGGGCAGGTTTTAAGGAACTTTGTGCTTTGCTAAAGATAAATGAAACTTGAGAGGCTTTTTAGCTGAGTAATCACATAATCCAGTTTTCATTTTAGGCAGATCACACTGCCCACCATATGCAGGACAGGTGTAGGGAGCAGTGAGGGGATTACTGGAGATAGGGACTCAAGATTTGTGGGCTGATGGGCTGTGCCATAACGTAGGTGGTATGGGTTCAGTTGTGACCACTCCCTCCAAGATGTTGAGGTCTTAATCTCTAGTAACCCAGAATGTGACCTTATTTGGAAATAGGGTTGTTGCAGATGTAATAGTTCAGATGAGATGATTCTAGAGAGGGTCCCTAATCCCACATGACAGGTGTCCCTATAAAAAGAGCATCACGTAATGAGGCAGGCACGTGCACAGGGAACGCACCATGTGAAGACTGGAGTTGGGCTTGCACAAGCCAAGGAACCCCGGGGATCCAGGAGAGGGCCTGGAGCAAATTCTTCCCCTTCAGAGGAGGCATGGCCCTACTCAGACCTTGATTTTGGACTTCCGCCTCTAGACCTGTGAGACAATATATGTTAGTTGTTCAAAGCCACCCAGTTCGTGGCACATTGTTGCAGCAGCCATGGGAAATGGTTGCAGCTGATGAGAAATGATGAATGCCCAGTGAAGGAGAGGTAGCAGCAATGGGACAGAGAACAGCAAGAGGCGCTTGCCAGGACCCCAGCATTGATTGGTGGTAGAGGTAGGGAGAAAGAGGAATTAGGATGACTCTCAGGTTTCTGGCACCATGACTATTTGGTGATGCCATCCTCTGAAAAAGAGGAAATGGCCCCAGGGTTACTGCATTTTGCTTAATGCTGGATCCTAGTACCTAGAACAAATATTTATTGAACAAATGAAAAATGGCTAAAAGAAGGAAAAGAGGAAGAATATCTTTTTCATATCCATAATACACACATAGATCTTTTCAAGTTTCCCCTTTCTTTACCAAATTTTAAAGTTCCATACTATTTTTTTTTTCTGTATAGCCTTATTTACAATGTTCTCCATTGTCCAGCTTTTACCCCTCATATTTATTACTTCCTCCCTTTAAGGTGCATATTTTTAGTAAAAAAAAAAAAATAGAACCCCTGATCCCTTAAAGAAAATATGCTTGTAGATACCACCACAGTGCCGAGCACCTAGTAAGTGCTCAATAAAAGCTACCTATTGTTATTGTTATCAGAAAAATTGAACGTGTGCTATTCTGAAAAATCTGGGACTCTTTTTTTCCCCCTTTTTGTCCCTTCATTTGACATCTTTCTAGCCTCCTTTTTTGTCCATTTCATCCCTAACTCTTCCTTCTGACCTGCCTGCCTCTTTCTTCCACCATCACTTTTGACCAAAAATGAAAGAAAAAGAGTATCATGTGATGAGGCAAGCATGTCAATATTGGTTACCTATGGCAGCATAACAAATTACCCCCAAAACATGATGACTAAAAAGAACAATAAGCACTTGTTATCTCTCACACCCTCTTTGGCGAGCCAAAGTTGCCGTCATCTGAAGGCTTGATAAGGTTGAAGGGACTGCTTCCCATGAACTCACTCACATGGCTGGCAATTTAGTGCATCTGCTGGTGGGAGGCCTTGGTGCCTCTCCAAGGGGGCTCTCCACAGGGCTGCCTGAGCATCCTCACAGCATGGCGACTGAATTTCCCCAGAGCAAGCAAGCCGGGAAACCAAGGTAGACTCTGTGATGCCTTTTAAGATATTGCACGCCATCATGCCAGCCATATTCTATTGGTCATAGAGCAACTCTTAGATGATGTGGAAGGAAACTCTATGGGGGTATGAATTCCAGAAGGCCAGAGGGGCTTGGGCCACCTTGGAGACAAACTACTATAGAAAGATGGGGGGTAGGTGAGGGGCTGAAGAAGTACAGTTGGGGAGCAGGGATTGACTGCATAATAAAAGAAAAAACAGATATTACACATGTGTCCTTTTTGTGAATACTATATTCATTTCATGTTTTTAACTTCATTTTTAAAACTTTCTGTGAATTAAACTCATCAAGGTAAACATGAATCAAAATTTCAATCTGTGTGAAGTTATCTGTTGAAAATCTGTAATTTCAGCAGGGCATGGTGGCTTATGCCTATAATCCCAGCACTTTGGGAGGCCAAGGTGGGCAGATCACCTGAGTTCAGGAGTTCAAGACCAGCCTAGCCAACATAGTGAAACCCCTACTAAAAGACAAAAATTAGCCAGGCGTGGTGGTGTGTGCCTGTAATCCAGCTACTGGGAGGCTGAGGCAGGAGAATCGCTTGAACCCAGGAGGCAGAGGTTGCATTGAGCCAAGATTGCACCACTGCACTCCAGCCTGGGTGACAGAGTGAGACTCCGCCTCAGAAAAAAAGAAAAGAAAGAAAATCTGTAATTCTGTAATTTCAACCCGGCCTTTATTAAAATTTTTAAATCTTATTCCAGTTGGTGTTTGTGTGTCTTTTAAAAATGGAGTGTCCAATGTTTTATGATAAATTATAAAATATCCTTTTCATTTTCTCATGCCCTTCCTTATCCCTCTATTCACATTAACATGTAGAATTTCAGTTCCTAAGAACTGAATTCATCACTATGGACATATTAATTTCAGCAGGCCTATGTCAGTGTTGCTCTGTGTAAAAGGCAGCATTGGCACACATCACAAAACATGCAAGCCTATCCTAAGAAATTCTCCCAGTGGAGCTGGTAGCAGAGAGAGCTTTGGGCTTCTGGCTTAGACTCTAGCCTCTGTCTACCAGCTCTTTGATGTTGAACAGGTTGTTTAACCTCAACTCCACTTTCTTCATCTTGAACAAGGGTCAACAAACTTTCCGTAAAGGGACAGATAATACATATGTTAGGCTCTGTGGACCATCTGGTCTCTGTCACAACCACTCAATCTGTGATCCTAGCACGAAAACAGGTATAAACAATACACAATCATATGAACATGCTGTGTTCCAATAAAATTTTATTTATAAAACAGGCAGCTGGCCAGATTTGGTGCAAAGGCTATAATTTGCCAACCTCTGATCTAGAAAATGATATATGTAGAGGACATTGTAGTTGACTGCTCAACATCTATTTATCCCAACTAATGAGTCTAAGCCAATCAAGATGTCTAGCCCCGGGGCCATATTAGTATAGAAACAGGCCTGCCTAAGCCATTCTGTGCCCATGAGACACGAGCAGAAAACTACCTGTGGCTTCTGGGAAATCAGCATCCTCGCTCTTAAGAAAATGCTGCTTCACAAAGCTGGCCTCTCTCTACGCTGGGCATGGACAAGGAAGCAGACAGGCCCAGCTAGGACTAGCACTGTACTACCAGCCTTAGGAAAAATCTGATGGCCAGAATAGCAGAGAGGAATCTTCCTCTGGACTTCTTATGTAAGCTAAAAAATTTTCCAGCTTCTCTTTATTAACTCTGAATTGGGTCATTTGTTATCTTGGCTAAAGGCATCCTAAGTGAAAACCTTATTCCAAGGGTAGTTATGAGATCTAAATGGAAAAACATGTGTGATCATGGCATGCAAGTTGTAAAACTCTACCATTACAACTCAGTAATAGTGAAATAATCACCAACTACCTCCCAAGTCGTCCCTGGGTCTCAGTCACATTAACTGTATGTATGCACATGCCTTTGATACACATATTCCATTGAAAGTGAAAACCCTTCATCCTTCTCCATAATTAAAAAAGATCACAAACTATCACTTCTCTTAGCTAGAGTTTCCCAACCCACCTAAGATAAAACTCAGGGGAAAGAAAACAGCAGTAATTATTAACCTGTGAAAGTGATGAAGCAGCAGTATGCTAATGACCCCTGAAGGGGTAGGTGAAGGGCCATACAAGGCAGTTTCTCTTCTTTCCTTCCTTCCTTCCTTCCTTCTTTCCTTCCTTCCTTCCTTCCTTTCCTTCCTTCCTTCCTTTCTTTCCTTCCTTCCTTCTTTCCTTCCTTCCTTCTTTCTTTCCTTCCCTCCCTTCGTCTCTCCCTCCCTCCCTCCTTCCCTCCTTCCTTCTCTCTTTTCTTCTTTCCTTCCTTCCTTTCTCCCTTCTTTCCTTCCTTTCTCCCTTCCTTCCTTTCTTTTCCATCCTTCTTTCCTTCCTTCCTTCTTTCCTTCCTTTCTCCCTTCCTTCCTTCCTTTCTCCCTTCCTAACTTTCTCCTTTTCTTTCTCTTCCTTCCTTTTTTCTTTTTCCTTCCTTCCTTCCTCCTTCCTTCCTTGCTTCCATTCTCCCTTCCTTCCTTCCTTCCTTTTTATGTTTCTTTTTTGGAAAATAGCAATTAGTAAAGTTCGGTTTGAGGAATGTGGGCCTGGAATCAAAAACAGATCTTCTGTGACTTTCCAACTTCTGCTTCTGAGTAAATCATTGCATACTGGGTATCACTAGTCCTCATAAGTAATATTTCATAGTATCAAGAAGGGTATAAATAAGGATTTGTGATTACTTATTAAAATCAAAAAGTGCTGAAAACCTTATAAAGTTACAACACTCATAGTCTTTTTCTCTCTCTTATGTTCTCTTCCTAGGGAGGTTTAGTAGGATCAGTAATATTTGTTTTTCTATTTCTTTTTTATCTTTCCATGATGACCCAGTTCTGTGGTGATTTAAAATTTGAAACAAAGAAATCAATTAATCCGATATCATATTTCATAACTTCTGTTGCTTGCAACTATGTTGTATGTGCAGCCTACCAGAGATGGATGATGAATTGCAGCTCTAACTTGGAAGTCCCCACATTGGACTATGTCTTGGACTGAGAGATTGACAATCAACTCTCCCCACAACCCTGCAAGGTATTATTCCCTTAATTTCACACATAAACAAATTGAGGTTCCAAGCAGCTAAGCAACTTGCCTAAGGTTATAGAAAAAGGAAGTAGAGGGGCCTGGACTTAGATCCAGGTCCGCAAGACATCAAAGGCATTTACATAGAACCACTCAGTGTGGAAACAGTGGGAAGAGTGTATCTGTCAGGAGTTTGTGCTTATCCAGTGCTTCTGGCTGTGACACTGAGTTCGAGGATGGGACATGCCACACGGGGGGAGGTATGCCAGGCCCTGGGGAGGTGCACGTTGGACCATGAGCGAGCAAAGGGACAGCGAGACGTCTACCAGGGAGAGGGGTGAATTCAAGCTGGGATCAGCTACCTGGAAATGTCACAACTGCTTTTGCACCCAGGGAAGTCATAATGGGCTTCCAGTTCACACGTTTGATTAATGGCAGAACTGGAACCCAAAGGAATCCAAGTTTCTGATGCCAATTCCATCCTTTCCCATAATCCAACTATCTTTCCTTTAAGCCCAGCACAAAACTCTCCTTCTCCAAGACACCTTGCTTGCCCCACTTAGGCCCTAGTGACTGCTGTTCCAAATGCCAGGGACACTCCTTAGCTCTGACTGTCGTTTGGCACTTACTGTATACCGCCTTGTATCACTAGGCAATTTTCCATTTTTGAGCATTTATTTCAGTATGCTCAAAGGCAGGGCTACATTTTATATCCTTTTTGGTCCCTACATCCTATTATTCTGTGTCTTCCCCAGGACCTAGTACAAGGCCAAGCATGTAAAAACATTCATGTGCCAGATGTTTGAGTTTTTAAAATATATTTTTAAAAGTTATTATTGTTATTTTTTAGAGAGAGTCTCAGTCTGTCACCCAGGCTGGAAGGCCGTGGTGCAGTCATAGCTCACCGCAGCCTCAAACTCCTTGGCTCAAGGTATCCTCTCACCTCAGCCTCCCAAGCAGCTGAAATTACAGTTGTGTGCCACCACACCCAGCTAATTTTTTTTTCAGAGATGGCATTTCACTATGTTGCCCAGGCTGGAGTGCTGGATGTTGACCGACATAGGAAAGTGTGCTCTGGGGACCCTCAGGGGCCATAGGACCCTTTCAAAGCATCTGTGAGGTCAAAGCTATTTTTATAATACTGCACGACATCTCTTGCTTTCTTCACTCTCACTTGCACGTATGCGGGCAGTGTTGTTTCCCAGAGGCAATCTGATGTATCATGACGTCACCTCTCCGCTAACGGCACGCAGGCTTCACTATTCCTGTGTGTTTATATTTTCTCCATTATAATCTTGACTGCGGTAAATATCAATAGATACAACTCACATTTTAAAAAATCTCTTTGATTTTAAGAGTGCAAAGTGGTGCTGAAACCAAAAGGTTTGGGAACCTCGGACCTGGATGCTTCTGTGGCTACCTGCGCTTAGCATCGCTTGACATCAGCTCACCATATCCGTAAGTCACGCCACCGCCCTCATTATCTTTGTGAGAAAACCATTTGAGCAGCAAGGCGGGTGCCCTTTGATTTCATGACACGTTCTTCTGACGGGTCTGTTTAAGTCAATCCTGCCAACAGTCCTAAAAAATAACTGTTGCCAAACAAGCAGGAGCGAGGTCTTCCCACCATGCCAGGCCTACAGACACTGTCATGGAAGTATCAATCGCTTTCGGTGAAAAACAAAAAAGTCTTTGGTTACAGGCTGCTACTCCAGAAAATGGTTCCTGACAGGCAGCTGTTTCTAACCGCCCCTGTGCCCTGCGTTTGATTTTTGCACCTTAAAGCTGTGCTTTGCTGTTAAGCAATTCAGTTCTTGAGTTTGTGAAATAACCCCAGCGTGATTACTGAGCAGCTCTTACAAGGATTTCCTGTTTCCCAAGAGTGTGCTATAGGAGTTGTGGCCACAGAAGTTGCAAAGGGCTGGGGGCGGTGAAGGGGGACTAATTATATATGGATTTTTGCTGTTTTTTCTGTCCCACAGACTCCGTGCAAATGGTGTGATTGTTCACACTGCAGGGGCAGATATGCCATCAAAGGGATAGGAAATCTTGGCAGGAGGCACATGGGCACCAGGAGTGTGTCCCCCGACTGACCTTGGTTGGCCTCCCTCCAGCAAATCTCGCTGTTTTGGTGAATGAGGAAGGCAGCTTGTGTGGCCTCTGCCAAGGTGAATTGGGCTCAGGGGTTCCCATCACTGGAACTTGCCAGCTTTAGGCTAGGAGAATCAGACGCGTTTTACAAATGAACAGCAAATGTACAGTCCCCTTTAACGGCACAGGTGTCATTCACTGTTTAATCATTTATAAATGGAACCCCTTCTGGGGGTCTTCCCCCGGGGGTGACCGTTCAAGAGACAAGGTGGATCCTGGGTGTGTTGATAGAAGACATCTGCTTTCTTTGGCTTGCTGTTGCCATTCCTCAAGATTTCTGTGCTATGGCTGGTCCCTGGCAGAACAAAAACAAAAGCCGATGACCCTGCAAGGTCGAAAAAGGTGTATGGACTGAAACAGGATTTATAAATCACACAAATATGCAGAACTAGTCTCCCAGGGTCCTTGAAATGATGAGCAAGGTCCTTAACTTAGAGCACACACAGGACACCAGAGTCTCTGCATACAAAACAAGTCATTATGGTTCTGATCTTTCCAGACTCCAAAGCCGCCCCCAGGCCAGGTCCCCATCAGCCTCAGCCTCCTGATGACCTTCTACCTTTCTCTATGTCACACCTACACTGCAGCCTCCGGGCACATTATTTATAGTGTTTGAATGCTTTAGAATCAAGTTTGCAAAGCTTTCATCAGTGAATTTCCCCACTCAGCTCTGCAACCGCACCCCCTGCCCCAAGTCCTTCACTTGTAACCAGAGGGCCCCTGAGTGTTGGCGAATACTTGGCAATTCCAACACTTGGCAATTCGGCCCAGAAGTCACAAGCCTCAAGGCCAGATAAGAAAATTCAGAAGCAGAGTCACAGAGCAGGTTTGCTGCTCCTAGCACTGGTACAGGAGGAGGATGGGAGGAAGAGGTCTGTTCTAGAGAAAAGTGAAACATTGAGAGAGCACAGAGCCAGGGTCAGGCAGC
The DNA here is from genome assembly GCF_049350105.2 of Macaca mulatta. Taxonomy (NCBI): domain Eukaryota; kingdom Metazoa; phylum Chordata; class Mammalia; order Primates; family Cercopithecidae; genus Macaca; species Macaca mulatta. The sequence continues at coordinate 12,049,239 of NC_133409.1, forward strand.
CCCGTGTTTGAAAGAAGTGAAGGAACCCACTGGCAGAGATTCGCTTCTAGCCACTATTGGGAAGGATGCCCGGCCCGTTGTCTGACAATCTGCTGGTTTTAGTTGACTCAACCTGTGCCTCAAGATTTTCCAATCCATCACCCAAGGGCCCCAAGTGCTCCAAAATCCCCCTAGAGCAGAAGAGGGAGGTGCTTATGGAAGTGAACTTCCTGAGGAAGAAGGTTGGGCAGGAGGAGGGGAAATGTTGGAAGCAGTGTTTAACTCCCAGCAGGAAAGTGCAGAGAGTTTACACATCCTCCTGGGGAATGGGGAAACTCCACCTTCAGAGTGGGAAATGTGTACAAAGATCAGAGCCGTGTTCCACCCGAAAGGCAGCGTGCGCCCTGTACTGTGATAAGGGAACCTGAGGGTCATTCGGAATGTAGATGCAGGAAGATCCCAGGGAAGGAGTCCAGCCCCCTACCTTCCAGGGCTGAGTGAGGAGCAGAAACACCAGATAGAAACTTCGGGAAAACTCAAGAGCACTTGGCCCTGGAAGCTGCAAACCCCAAAGAGAATTCCCATGCCCGCAGGGCACCTGAGTGGTTGGGTAGCACCAGTCCTGAGGTCCATGCTCTGGTAGATGGGCTTGAGAGAAGCTTCGCAGCGTGGGGGGATCAGGGCGGCAAGGACATGGCTACAGTAGTTGGGGGCCGGTGGTCCCGAAGGGGCTCTCCCAACTGGGATAAAGAGGACTAACAAAGTTACCCCAATAATAATGTATGTCTTGCAGGGCAGTGCACGTCTTCTGAGGTATCAACCTAAAATAATCAAAAAGGTCAGAATCTGGTTTAAAAAGTTTATTCAAGCACCATGGTTGAGAATGGACACCCAGAAGCATAACTTCAAGTTGCCCTGAATACGAACACGCAAAAGTGGTTCTCTCACAGTACAAAGTGATCCCTGGTACCCCAAAAGCCAAAGAGATCAGGTCATATAATGCAAAAGAAAGCTGAGCTTTAGGCCTGAGAGGAACCTACCTGTCTATGACACCTCAGACTCCACAGGAAGACAGAAGATCCCAGAAAGGGGGTGAATGGCACTTTTTTCTGTGTTTTTTAGGAGCCTGAGTCACTAGAATTCCTCTCTACATTCCTTCATATGCTACTAAATACAGCAAGAGGAAGCAGGAGCTTGAAAATCAGCTTTTAATTCAGCCAACTTTGACCATTGAGTTCTTTGTTTGTTTTGTTTTGTTTTGTTTTGTTTGACAGGGTCTCACTCTGTCACCCAGGCTGGAGTGCAGTGACACAATCACAGCTCACTGCAGCTTCAATCTCCCGGTCTCAGGCAATCCCTCCCACTCAGCCTCCCGAGTAGGTGGGACCGCTAGCATGTACCACCAAGTGAGGCTAATTAAAAAAATTTTTTTCTGAGGCCGGGCTCGGTGGCTCACACCTGTAATCGCAGCACTTTGGCAGGCCGAGGCAGGCGGATCACGAGGTCAGGAGATCAAGACCATCCTGGTTAACACGGTGAAACCCTGTCTCTACCAAAAATACAAAAAAATTAGCCAGGCATGGTGGCGGGCGACTGTAGTCCTAGCTACTTGGGAGGCTGAGGCAGGAGAATGGTGTGAAACTGGGAGGCGGAGCTTGCAGTGAGCCGAGATTGTGCCATTGCACTCCAGCCTGGGCGACAGAGCAAGACTCCGTCTCAAAAAAAAAAAAAAAATTTCTGAGACAGATCTCACTATGTTACCCAGGCTGGTCTCAAACTCTTGGGTTCAAGCAATCCTCTCACCTCCACCTCCCAGAGTGCTGGGACTACAGGTGTGAGCCACTGCACCTGGCCAGAGCTCGTTTTTAAAAACTCCTTTAAATCTCTTATTATCAGATTATTACTGAGACAAACAGATGAGATTCCTGGCTTTTGAGCTTTTTTTTTTTTTTTTTTTTTTTCACCCAAGTACCCTCCCAAGTGAATTACCAAAACCAATAAGGCTTAACCAAGGTTGTAATTTAATCAAGAACGCATGAGGTGTCTCTGAAGAGGTGCAAAGCAGTCCTCACAAGATCCAGAACCACTCTGAAGATAGCTCAACGAAAGGATAGTTTCACTAACCACAAATGGAGGACAACTCACATTCTGTCCAGCTTTGTGGGCAGCTGAGCACCTACACATGAAGACCTGAAGGCCCCCATGTGTCCCACGAATGGAAAGATAGAAACCAAAAGCTGTCCATGAAAGGGAACAGGGTCAGTAACAAACAGGTATCCCCAAAGCCAAAAGTCACCCAAATACCAAACCAAAGGGATGGTTCTCTAACCAGGGATCGAACCCAGGCCATGGCGGTGAAGGTACAGGATTTCACTGTCCAGAATTCCAGGCGGAGCAACTTTCACTGCGAATCCCATAGGGCATCTGAAGCAGTCACTTGAGCTTACACAGGATTTTAACTTTGTTTTTGGTCAAATTTTTGCCCTTTACTTTTGTCAAGAGAATTTCTAAGGCTGGCCATGGTACCATTATGTGTCTTTTAGAAAATCTGATCTTGGCCGGACACGGTGGCTCACACCTGTAATCCCAACACTGTGGGAGGTCAAGGCCGGTGGACCACCTGAGGTCAGGAGTTTGAGACCAACCTGGCCAACATGGTGAAACCCCGTCTCGCTAAAAATACAAAAATTAGCCGGGCATGGTGGCAGGTGGCTGTAATCCCAGCTACTTGGGGGGCTGAGGCAGGAGGATTGCTTGAACCTGGGAGGCAGGGGTTGCAGTGAGCCAAGATCATGCCATTGCCCTCCAGCAGCCTGGGTGACAGAGCAAGACTCAGTCTCAAAAGAAAAAAAAAATCTGATCTTCCCATAAATACAAATAAGGCAATTTGTTTAGAATGAGAGATCATATGTATATATAAATCTAGAAGTTATTATAATTCAAAGGATCCATCTCATGGCCAGTGATGATTAGAATTTTTAATGGTGTACTTATTCTAAGAGCAACTCGATCCCATATGTGTACCAAGAAGTACACCAAGGTTGCTATACCCAAGACTAGTCATACAAATCCTTTTCTCCCATTAGCCAAAATTTTGCAGAGGAAAAAGAGACAAACATGGTTTTTACTGTCTGCTCAACCAGATTCCACAAAATGAAAGATGGGGAGGCTGGCTGGTAAGAAGTTCTTACCCTTCTGCTGGCCTGTCAGTTCCTCAGTTCCCTTCACTGGGGCTTAGAGCAGAGCAGGTTGGGTACTCTGCTCACAGTGCTAAAGCTCTAGGGGCCATGGGAAAGCTTTCCCCTCACCCTCTGAAAGTTCGCTGAAAAAACTGAACTCACAAAAAGAGATTAATGGGGGAAATGGCATGCAATTTATTAACATCCACACAGGGGATAACTATTCCCCTTTGGAGAGAAAGAGATAGGTGTATTGTGTAATTTTTATTTATTTTTTATTTATTTATTTATTTATTTTTTGAGACGGAGTCTCGCTCTGTCGCCCAGGCTGCAGTGCAGTGGCCGGATCTCAGCTCACTGTAAGCTCCGCCTCCCGGGTTTACGCCATTCTCCTGCCTCAGCCTCCGGAGTAGCTGGGACTATAGGCACCCACCACCTCGCCCGGCTAGTTTTTTGTATTTTTTTTAGTAGAGACAGGGTTTCACCGTGTTAGCCAGGATGGTCTCGATCTCCTGACCTCGTGATCCGCCCATCTTGGCCTCCCAAAGTGCTGGGATTACAGGCGTGAGCCACCGCGCCCGGCCTATATAATTTTTAAAAGTCTCTGCATATCATGTGGATGGGAGCTGAGGGAACCAAGAGGAAAACATGTTCCCTAAAGAGAACCCAACTGAAAATCAATTTTGGCAGTCTTTTTTTCAATTCAGAAATTGTTGTAGACAATTGTTTTCCTCTTGCAAATAAATGACTTTATTAGAAGCTTTGTAAAATAGAGATGGAGTCTCACTATGTTGCCCAGGCTGGTCTCGAACTCCTAGGCTTAAGTGATTCTCCCACCTCAGCCTTCCAAAATCCTGGGATTACAGGTGTGAGCTATCACTCCTGGCCTAGAAGCTTCTAAGTACTTTGAAGGTAGCTCTATCTGTTATTTTGTTTTATTTCGGCCAGCATTTTCTGATTGAGTGCACAGATAAACTACTTTAGGTATTTTAAAGATACCCCATTTTGGCCATTGTAACTTGGCGTCTTCCTAAGTTATGTGAGACCATTTTTCTGAATATATGAATGAAAAGGTATCATTAGTATCATACATGCATTCAGGCAGTATTTCTAAGGCAGATTTCTCCTTTAGTAGTAGAATTGTCCATAATTTAGACTTTCCTTTGAAAGACCAAAAAGACCTAGTGGGAGGAATTTCAGTCACTCAAGAAGAAATTTTAGATCTGTCAATTGCACCAAGTTGCAGAATCCCGCCAGTTTACAGATCACACATTTTTCACTTAAGCTACAAGGATATCACTTTCTCTTTTCAGAGAAAACTGTTTTCTCTTTGACCAAATTTAGAATAAGAGAAAAGGTTGTAAATTTTAATGAGTAAGACACACAAAACCTGAACCTCAGAGAAAAGTGAAAATCACAAACCCGCAGTGGGCAGAATTTCTAGAGATTAACAAGCAAAGCTCCCACCTCAAAGCTTTAAAATAGAGCTTCATTTCCAACCCTGTCAAGTGTGAAGTCAGGTCAGTTGAATAAAGTTTGAATCTCAAACCAAAAATTAGGGAGATTCAAAATCTGAGAGGAGACTCCACAGAGACTCCTGCTCACCTGGTGAGGTTGAGTTAACACAGTGGTGCTCATGTTGGCACCAAGGCTCTCATTGTTGGCAAAACAGGGGTATCTCTGGAGGCTCATTTCAGGTCCCTTTGTAGTCACCTCACCTGAACCCAGGCACCACCTGGGATGAAAGGAAAAAGGGGAGAGGCTTGAAAGAATCTTGGGTTAGCTGAGTGGTTTCTCAGAAGAAACTGTAGTAAACTGGAGACAATTGAAGCATGACAAGCCATAGGTCTCCTCCATGAGAAGAAAAAAAAGTTGTTGGCTAAGTTGAGTTCAATTTTAGAGAAGTCACATTTCTGCACACCTGAGTTTGTGGATGGAGAAGTTTATGCCTTCTGTGGGTTCTTGGCAATCTCCTGCTAAAAATATTGTAATTATTTCCTTTGCACTTGTAAATTAATCCAAACTCCGGCCTCAGGCCTTTAAGACTCTAGTTCCACCTCTCCATCTCTAACCAAGCTTTTGTCCTACTGGGTCTCCTTTTTGATGGGCACACTTGCCAAGCTCTTTCCTACTTTGGGGCTTATGTGTGTACAGTTTCTTCTGGCAAAAATGGTATTTCCCATACCAGCTCCTTCTCAGATTTGGTGGGGTCAGTTGCAATTGGCTTAAATAGTTGTTCTGGCCCCATCTCATTCTTTATCTCAACGTTCTTTTCTTTCTTTTTTGTTTTTTAAACTTTATAGCATTTCACACTTTATAGTTACTTGTTTATTTATTATATGTTTGATTCACGAGATAATACACAAATGCCTAGTGGAATACATGTATGAGGAATTCATTGAAATGGTTAATAAATCAATAAATGAGAAGATAATTTCCAATGAGTGATTATTTTCCACTTTTCCTAAGCACAGAGAGAGAAATGAGAGATAAATGCCAGGAGGAAATTTTTAGATTAGACATTTTGTTACATGGCCTAACATCAAGATTGCGCCATACCGTAGGATAATCTATTGTGGCCTATTCATCATAGAGATGAAAATCAAGTTCATATAGGAAGTTCTCTGTGACCTTTTCTCTGGTAACAATCAAGTGATTCCATTCATCATTTGTTATTCGCCAGCCCCTTACCATTCCTTAGTTGTGGTAAACACCATGGAAAGTCAGGAGAAGCATTAAAGAATCAACAACACAGCCACAGAGTTAAACATAGCACCCCCTGGGAAATTGCAGTTAGGGACTACAAAGCAGTGTGTTATCATTCCCAGTATTTTGGGAATGATGGCATCTTTCTCTGGTTTGTGCAGATAATTTTCCTCTTTCCTCTCTAATCTTCTCCATTCTTAATAGCTGTGTGGTGTGGCATTTTAAATGAATTAAAATCAATTTCATTTTGGGGATTTTTATACCTCTGAGATAGTGCACCTGGAATTATCTGAAAACCAGGACTGGAAGATCTAAAACAGTGTTGGGGAGTATGATGAATGGGGAAGGCTTATGACAAAAATTCCATATTATCCATGGCATAGCTTACTTAAGAGAATATACTTTACTTACTAATGGAAAAGAAAACATTATACCTAGACAGGATTAAAAAAAAAAAAAAAAACCGTCCCTAATGTTTACATGCAGTGATGTTAATTCTAGAGGGGGCCCAATGACTCCCTACCAGGCCCTGCTGAGACAGAAGAAATCACATTTTTCAGGCTCCTCCTCTCTTAGTCTTCTTAGTGAGAGAGGAGAATCTCCACTCACCACAGGCAACACTTTGGGCCTTCTTCAATGTGTTCTGTTCTGAGTCCAAACCACATCCTAATGGTTCACCTCCCACCAGACAGAACCCAGGCTCATTTTCTAATAGGCTGAAGAGCACTGTGCATGGAACATACCTCCTAAAGTTTGGATGAATGAACTCCAGGAGGATCCTGTGTTTGTGGGGTGAGAGGCCCTGGCTCCCAGAGAAGGAATGCTTTCACTGGGGCCGCAGCTGCCATCAGGCCTCTTGGTGCCAAGAGAGCAGCTACAAAAAAGGGATTCATCAGACCAGCAGGAGGGTCTGCCCTTACATGGCGGGGTCATGGAAGAATATATTTGCATACTGGCAGTTCATGAGGGTGTCTCTTGGTATTTCTTTGCCTAATTCTAATAGCATCATTAGACATCATGCAGCAGCCATAGCCTGAGAAGGGCATGATGACCAAGATTTCCAACCCCCAGAGATGAGGGTTTAGATCATCCTACCAGGGTCAGTAAGGTAACCAGACCAGCACAGGTGCTGGCTGAGGTGGAGGGAGATCTAGAATAGCTAATAAAGAAGAGAGATGATGAATAGTGATTGTGGCCTCACCTGCAGCAAAGGAGACTAATGTCTTGCAGTGTTTTGTGCTGCTATCACAGAATACCACAGATTGGGTAATTTGTAAAGAAAATAAATTCATTTCTCACAGTTCTTGAAGCTGGGAAAGCTACATTAGGGCAATCCAAAATCAAGGTGTCAGCATCTGGTGAGTGCCTTCTTGCTGTATCAACTAATAGCAGCGGATGAAAACGTGAATGAGCCTGCAAGACAGAGAGCACACTGGGTGGGAGATTGAGCCCCCAAGGCCTCAGGCAGCCTCACCCACATGGCTTTGCTGGGCTCAGTCCACACTTCAGCTCTCTCAGGTTGGAGTCTCCTGCCTGCAGCTTTCCCAGGCTGATGTTGCACACTGGTAGCTACAGTTCCGGGGTCTCAATGGTGATCCCACTCCCATCAGGCATTACCTTTGTGAGGACTCTCTGTGCTGGCCTTGTTCCAATGGCTTCACTAGGCATTGCCTTAGTAGGAACTCTCTAGGGTAGCTCTACCCCTGAAACAAGTTTCTGCCTGGGCCCCCATGTTGTCTGAACATTCTTTGAGACCTAAGTGAAGGTTGCTATGCTCCCACATCTCTTTCTTCTGTAAGCCTACAGACTTAACACCATGTGAATGTCACTAAGGTTTACTGTTCGCACCTTGTGGAGTCTGAGCCACACCTGAGCCTGCTTGAGCCACAGCTGGGACAGTTGAGGGGTATTATATTGGAATGCAGAGAGCAGAGTGCTGAAGTGGCCCTGGCCAGTGAGCTCACGGATGGTGCCCTGGGCCTGTCCTCTGAAACCATTCTGCCCTCCTAGATGCCCTAGGCCTGTGGTGGGAGGGGCAGATTTCGAAGATCTTTGAAATGCCTTTGAGGTATTGCGCCCATTGACTTGATGAATAACACCTGGCTTCTTTCCCGTCATACTAATCTCTTAAGCAAATAATTGCTTGACCATACCCTTGATTTGCTCTCCCAAACACACCTTTTTACTCTTCACATAGCCAGGTTGCACATTTTCGAAATCTTTCCATTCTTCTTTTCTTTTCATTACGAAAGCCTGTCTTTAAGTCATTTCTTGCCTCTCACATCTCACTATATGTATTTAAAAGTAGCTACACAGCAGCCTGATTTTCAGTTGCTTAGAAGTTTCCTCTACCAAATATCTTAGTTCATCACTCTCACATTCTGTATTCCATAAAGTCCTAGGACAAGAACATAATCCTGCTAAGTTCTTTGCAACCATATGACAGGGATGACCTTTACTCCAGTTCCCAGTACCATCTGAGACATCAGAATGGCCTTTACCATCCTTGTTTCTACCAACATTCTGATCACAACCACTTAAGTAATTTCTAAGATTTAGGCTCTCTCTAGTTCTGGGGTCTTCTGAGCCCTTACCAGATTTGCCCTTAATGCTACATTCATGGCAGTCTAGGCTTTTTCTAGCCTTCTTCTCCCAATTCTTCCAGCCTCTACCCATTAACCAGTTCCAAAGCTACTTCCACATTTTCAGGTATTTGTTACAGCAACAACCTCACTCCTAGTACCAATTTTCTTTTAGTTTTGTTTTCTGCTGATATAATGGAATAAATACACAGACTGGGTAATTTATAATGAACAGAGATTTATTTCTCACAGTTCTGGAAACTGGGAAGTCCAAGTGACCCACATTTGGTGAGGGCCTTCTGTGTCACCCCATGGCAGAAAGGGGGAGGGTGAGTGCGAAAAAAGAGAGGAAAAGGGCCGAATGCCTGCAATAGAAAAACCACTTCTGCAATAACAGCATTAATCCACTCATGAGGGCAGAGCCCTCGTGACCTAATAGCTTCTTCAGGATCCCACCTCTTAATACTGTCATAATGGCAATTAAATTTTAACATGAGTTTGGAGAAGGACATTCAAACCATAGCAACCAATATTACTGTCATAAATTTACCCAGGAAAAGAGAGTAACTAAGATCCTGAAGTAGCTGTTTCTAGATGAGATGAAATTACTATATGAAGCAGTTGGGCAAAAGGTGGGCTGTAGAGGATGCTGTGGTATGCTGTTCATATCCACGTTTCACATTCAAAGGCACTAATTTCTCCAGATTTAGGAAATGTTTTCTGCTTCACAGCTGTGTTCTTCTCTAGGTACAGTCCTCGACTGAAAGGGGCTACCCCATCCATGTTTTGTTTTCTGCTGATATAATGAAATACCACAGACTAGGTAATTTATAATGAACAGAGATGTATTTCTCACAGTTCTGGAAGCTGGGAAGTCCAAGGTTAAGTGGCCCACATTTGGTGAGGGCCTTCTGTGTCACCCCATGGCAGAAAGTGGGAGGGTGAGTGAGTGTGAGAAACAACATCTTCTCCCCAGGGACAGCCTGCATCCAATGATCAGTTTATGAAAAGATCCAGAGACTTAGTTCCCCTCTTCATTAGGAACATACATGTGAATACTGGTACATATTTAACAAGTTGTTCCTGGCGGAGCGGGAAAGCCCTGGTTTGTAATATTGGGCAGTTTCCATGGTGTAAATATTCCCACTGTGCCAATGTCAAGATCAACCTGACATCACTGAATGAGGAGTTGGGAGGAGATCCACACAGCTGACTCAGGAATCCAGCTGGTGGGAACCAGGGAACCCAGTTCAGCACTCCCCAGCCATCCCTCGAAGGGCCATCCTGGTTTCAGAGCTGCTCACGGGATCAGCTGAGGCCTCTGTTGAAACCACATCAGACTTCCACTTCTTTCTCCACCCAATCCAGCATTCCTCCTTCCTTACAGGTATTGATTCTGGAACACTCCCCAATACACTTCCTGCTCATAAGTTTCCATCTCATAGGCTACTTCTCAAGGAACCTGAGCTACAACACACTTAGATGCCGGTGTCCTTGTGGGTTTGTCCTTGGCTCTGTTTTCTTCTCACTCTGTACTCTTGCACTGGGCGTCCTCACACATTCCTGAAGTTTGACATCACGTCTGAATCAGATGACACTGCTCCACTCGGGACTCCTTTTCTGAGTCCAATCCTAAATCTCCAGATTTCTGAGGACAGATAAACAGATTTCACTGGTACAAAAAACTCACCTTATACAAAACAAACTCACCGTCTTCTTCACAAACTTGCCTTTTCCCCCTGTACTCTCTCTAAAATGAATCCTCATCTTTCCAACAGCGTAAGACTTTAAAACAAAACAAAACAAAACCTCAAACCCAGAATGATCTTGAACAGTTCCCTCTCCCTAAGCTCCTGGCAATTTTCTACTTCTGTCTCTGAGTGTCTGTCCATTACCTTACATTCCCTGCATCTCCACCTTACCTGGGTCCAGGTGATCTCTTGTCTGCACTATCACTATCATCATGACCTGCAAGGGTCTTTCTGATTCTCTTTTCCCCATTTTCCTGCCCACACTGGTCTACAACAGCAATCTTCAAAGTCAGGGGAACCTGACATCCAATAGGATGCAAGAAGAAAATACTTGGGCTACTATTTTTTTTATCACTTTAATTTCTTTCTTTTAATATACGTCTTAAATTGTATATGCTAGATCCATAAATGCTTATATTTTATAAGTAAAATGCTTCGGTTTGGTTGCATGCTCACTCGGTTTTGTTTGATTGGTAGGTTTGTTAGAGGTGCATGATAAAAAAGTTTGTGGATCACTGCTCTGTGCTAGTAGCCCAGTGACCTTCCTGCCACACTTCCTTCTTTCCTGCCACACTTCTTTCCTTCCTGCCTTTCTTATGTCCCTCCTTTACTCGAAGATATTCGGTGATCCCCTGGACTCAAACACCACTTTCTTCATCACCCTTCGGTGACCCCCTGGACTCAAACACCACTTTCTTCATTACCCTTCCCAGTGTCCAATGCTGTTAACTTCTTTCCATTTATTTAGAGCTCCTCATATAACACACACTTATTCTTTTTTTTTTTTTTTTGCCTTGTAATACAGGTATGTGTGTAAACTGTCCTTATTCTCTAGCTCATTGAAGCTCATTGAAGACAGAGACTATAATTATATATTGTTTACCAGAGTCTAGGATTTTTCCATGCATATAGAAAGATAAATATTTGCTGAATGAATATTTGAAGTTGTATACACCTCAAAGATTCATCTTAATGATAGATTTCCTATTTAAATAATTCATTCTTCATAGAAAGCATAATGGTAGTTAGTAAGACATCATGCAGGGTTAAGCACTTGTCCTCATCAGGATAAGTCCACGTCTCTAACAGCCACAGACCACAATCACCAAAGAATCCGGAGAATGATACTGCCACAAGATGGCAGAATGACATTGTGCTTCAATATAACATTTTCGGTTTGAATTATCTTCCAAAATATTGGTAGCCTACCCACTAAGCCGCCCTTAGAGCACATCGCATGTCCCCAGGAGAAAATGGAACAGAAGTTGATTTGACTTCCAGGCCATCCTCACCCGTGTCCCCCGGTCTTTGCAAAGGGCATTAGACAACAGGTAATGCCAATCTCCCAAGCACCGACCACAAGAGATTCTAACACAGTAGGTCCTGTCTCCTGCAGGAGGAGCGGACTGCAGCCATCCGAGTGTCAGGACTTATGGGTGGTCAGGGTACCAAGGCGTCTTCTGCTGGCAGCTTCTTAGCACTGGGTGCCTCCTCTTAACCCACAGAGAACCAGGTGGAAGTTAACATTTGGACCTGTTGTTCAGGGCTTCCTCCTCCATTTCCCTGTGTCCTTGAGTCACCCGCATGCAGTCACCCAGGGCACCCCCGCCTGTGGTTCATTCAAGGGATGGCAGAGCAGAATGCAGACAGAAAAGGAGAGTAATTGGCATTGCATTTTGAGAGACTGGTGGAGATATTTTTGAATGTATTTTTTTCGGAGAATGCACGATGAGGAGTAGCAAGGCTTTCTGCTCTTGCACCTTCTCCCCACGTCTGGATGAAGATTTCTGGGGCTAGACCTCTCTAAAGATGGAAGCCGTAAGCAAATAGATTGTGATAAGGCCCTGGGCCCTGCCCTCTCCATCCCTAGAATCCCTGGATCATTTTGAAGAGAAAGGATCAGAGGCACAAGAGCCACATTTCCTGGGTAGAACCTGAAGGAACCAGGAGCCCAGGAAGAAGGGCAGACAAGCTCCCCTGACTCCAGTGTGACAAAATAAATATCACTTACAGAAGACTCACCATATTCCAGGCACTGCTCTAAGTACTGACTCTTTTAATTTTCACAACAACCCTGTGAGACAAACTACTTTTATTTTTATTTTACTTATTTATTTTTTAAGACTGAGTCTTGCTCTGTTGCCCAGGCTGGAGTGCAGTGGCATGATCTAGGCTCACTGAAATCTCCACCTCCCGGGTTCAAGCGATTCTGCTGCCTCAGCCTCCTGAGGAGCTGGGATTACAGGCAGGTACCACCACACCCAGCTAATTTTTGTATTTTTAGTAGAGATGGGTTTTCACCATGTTGGCCAAGCTGGTCTTGAACTCCTGACCTCAGGTAATCCTCCCGCCTCAGCCTCCCAAAGTGCTGGGATTACAGGCGTGAGCCACCATGCCGGATCTGAGTCAAACTATTTTTAATTAATGCCCACTGTTGTTTTCAGATGCAAAAACCAAGTCCTGCCTTTGCTGGGAAATGTGGGACCTTCCCCCCATCCAAACAGTCTCTGAAGCCCATGCCTCTAACTTCTTTTTTTTTTTTTAATTTTTATTTTTTGTAGAGATAGGGTCTCCTCGTATTTCCTAGGCTAGTCTCAAACTCCTGGCCCTAAGCAACCCACCCGCCTCAGTCTGCCAAAGTGCTGGGATTACAGGCATGAGCCACCATGTCACACGCCTCTGACTTCTGTGTGTGGAAGACGCCAAGGAGAGCTGGGCCTGAAGAGGCTTGAGGCTGCACCGGGAAGATTGAATCATGAGCCGTGGGTGCTCAGCCAGAGGAAGGTGGAGGGCACTGACTGCTGAGTAGCTCCTGACGAGGACAAGACCCCAGCAAGCGTCATGCCCAGAGGCCCCCACATAAACCTTCCTCAACTTAGAAGTTACTCTGAGGAAGGGCACCAACCACATTAATTGATTTCTACTCAACAGTGGGTCAATGGCTCAAAGTAGAAATTAAATTCAGTACCAAAAATGTCAAGAAGAAAATCAATTTCTGGCATGTCTGACTTGGACTGAACTTCATTCCCACTAGAATAAGGAAAAGGAAGAAAACAAGCTAGACACTCTTTAACACCACTCCATGAATCCTCCCCACAGGTGCAAGGGGCTAATAACCTCCAGTGTCGACCTTGAGGACACACAAGCCAAGGCATTGAGGGCCGCAAGGCCAACACTAGTACCAGCGCCTGGTGGAGAATGAAACCCAACCCAGACCAATAGAAAATGCTCAGTGTTTCCACTGCCATGATGTCTTGGGTATTAAAGATCACCTTATCCAAGGCTGCCATCTTAGCGATGAGAACACTCAGCTTGAAGATGGAGTGAAGCCTCTTGGATTTGCTGACCTGCCAGCCCTGCTGTTCACCCTGACCCAGTCCCGCTGACTAAATCCCTCTGGAGAAAACTCTCGTGACTGGAAAACTTCCTCTTATTCAGTACAAATGACTTCATTTTATTTGCAGTTTTGGCACTGCCTTATCTCTGATTTTGATAAAGGGAGCTTTGCTGAAAAGCTCTTGGCGGTGATTCAGTAAGGGATTTTTTTTAATTTTAAAAGCTTTATTGGGGTATCATTAACATGCAATGACTTGCTTATTGACATACAATAAATTGTCCATTTAAACTGAACACCTTGGTACGTTTTGACATATGCATACACCCATAAAACCATCAGCACCATCAAGATAGTGAACGCATCCATCCCCCACAAAACTGTCCTTTGTCCCTCCTTTTTATACCTTTCTGCCTCCTGCAAGCAACCACTGATCTGCCTTCTGTCCCCATAGATTAGAAGGAATTTTCTAATTTAATATAAATGGAACCATATAGTATGTACTCCTTTTTATGTAGATTCTTTTGCTCAGCGTAATTTTGACATTTGTGTTGTGTGTATCAATGGTTCACTCATTTTTATTGCTGAGTAATATCCCACTGTATGGGTATACCGGTGTATCCATTCACCTATCATTGGACATTTATCCTTTTTTGGGGGGTAAGTACCTAGGAGTGGAATGGATGGAATGGATGGTGGGTCTACTACTTGCAAAGATGGTTGTACCATTTTATATTCCCATCAGTAGTGCCTGAGAGTTTGTTTTTCTACATCTTTGCCAACACTTGGTATCATCAGACTTTTAAATTTCATCCATCTTAATGGGTATGTAGTGGTATCTCATTGTGGTTTTATTAATAATGTCTAACGATGTGGAACAGCTTTTCATGTGCTTATTTGCCATCCATGTATCTTCTTTGTGAAGCGTCTGTTCAAAGTTTTTACCCATTTTTAAATGGGCTTGTTTGTTTCTTCATTGTTGAGTTCTGAGAGTTCTTTATATATTTTAGACAAAGTCCTTTCCACATACACGCTTGGCAAAGATTTTCTGCCCATTTATTGCTTATCTTTTCATTGTCTTAACAGAAACTTTTGAATGGCCAAGTTTTTAATTTTCATAAAGTACAGTTTATCACTTTGTTACTTTACGGATGGTGCTTTTGACATTACATGTAAGAAATCTTTCTTTGCCCAACCCAAGGTAACAAAGGTTTTCTCCTATAATTTGTAGAAATGCTATAGTTTTAGATTTTACATTTAAGTCTATAATCTCATTTGTTAGCTTTTGGTTTTTGTTTTTTTAGGGTCTTACTCCCATTGCTCAGGCTGGAGTGCAGTGACATGATCTCAGCTCACTGCAGCCTCAACTTCTTGAGCTCAGGTGATTCTCCCACCTCAGCCTCTCAAGTAGCTGGGACTACAGGTGCACGTCACCCCACCTGGCTAATTTTTTGTATTTCTTTTAGTAGAGATGGAGTCTCCCCATGTTGCCCAGGCTAGTCTCAAACTCCTGGGCCCAAGTGATCCACCTGCTTTGACCTCTCAAAGTGCTGGGATTATAGGCATGAACCACTGTGCCCAGCATTTGTTAGTTTCTGAACACACTTTAAATTATGGGTTCAAGGAACTAAGTTTCTTCTTCTTCTTCTTCTTCTTCTTCTTCTTCTTCTTCTTCTTCTTCTTCTTCTTCTTCTTCTTCTTCTTTTTTTTTTTTGCACCTATTCCAGCATCTTTTGTCAAAAATCAGTTGTCCATATACGTGTGAGTTTATTTCTGGACTCTCTACTCTGTTCCATTAATCTATTTGTCTATCTTTATACCAATGGCATGCTGTTTTGACTGCAGTAGAGGAATTTGAGCATGATGAGAAGTTTAAAAATGGCTCTGAGGTTCATTTTATCCTGGAGATTTGGAATTCCTTTTTCCTTCCAAGTCAAGGGGGAAAGCCTACAACCTCTTCTTAGAGGTGAGCATGGCCCGTCTTTTGCTCAAAGGGTCTTAGAACTGCTGCCAACAGGTTGCAACAGAGAATTTCCTGGGCCTCTGTGGATGATGGGAAGCTCTGCAGAAAATTCATCCATCATTGGCTCCCTAAACCAGCCTGAGAGCCAAGCTGACAGCAAACAAAAGGCCTCATGTAGCCACTCTCAATGGCAAGGAAGAGTGCCTGCTCCTGTAGGAACAAGGACTACTGGTGTTCCTAGCTCTGGGCCATCCAACTGGCTAGCAGTTTCTGTAAAGATTTGCAGACACAGGGGCTGAAATGAGACATTAAAATCAGATTTGGGAATATTAAAGAATTTATTGTACCTCCTTCCTGTCCCTCATTTCCCTCTTGCAACATCACTCTCGATCTTCAGAAATTGTGAGACAGTTATATGCTGTGAAGGAAGTAGGAAAAGAGGCTGTCTCTAGCTCTCTCTCTAGGAGCATGATATTGATGACCTGCATGAGCCTGGCACTGGGCAATGGGCAGGGCTGGACAGAAAGTTAGGGAAGCAGGGAACGTGGAACCTTCTATATGATCTGTGTGATTTGCCTGTAAATCTAAAACTATTCTAAAATAAAAAGTTGTTTTTTGTTAAAGGTCCAAGTAACTGTTTAGAAGAAAAGTTAGGGAAAGGAAAGGTTTATTAAAACTAATGAAAAGCAACCTAGCCATTATAAAAAGTAACCATTCTCTTTTTTTATTATCTTCCCAACTGAAAAATGACCATAAATCTTCACTCTTCTGGAGACTCCTATTTGATTGGGTATGCATTTCTTTGAGCTGTGAAATGGCCATAGATGGCTCCATGCAGCAGAAGCAAACATGTTTTGGTTTCACCCCCAACCCTTCCTGGTTCAAATACCCTTCCATCTGTTCCTCCTTCTCCTCAACCCTGGTCATGTCATTTTTTTTTTTTCTGGTTTAATCAGAGATAAGAAAAATGGATCTTGAAAGTCTTTTCACAAGAGAATCTAAAATTCTCAGTGCTGATGGAAGGTATGAAAGCATGGGAAGTTAAAGAAGAGGATTTCAGGCTCTCATCATCTATCACTGCTGTTCTGGCATAACACAAACGGAGGATATGAAAATATCCATTCTGTGTCCTGGGAATCAGAGCACCCTGCTGAGAAAGGTCTTCTACTGAGGAGTGTCCCACTAATGGGATAATCTCACAGATGGATAAACACAAAGACACAGAGCTCTGTCACACACTAGCACCAACCAGGTTACTGTGTTTCCTGGGTCACAGATTTGCCCAGGAGAAAGTCCACCCAGTAAACGCAAGTGTTAAAATGAAAGCAAATATATTGGAACCTGAACACAACAATGCATACTACAGAGTGGAATTCCATAAATGGCTTTTTACTACAATAAAATCACAAGGAACTCAAGATAAAACCATTGAACAGTATGTACAATAAGGGCAGTGTCAGTCCAAGACTTGGAAACACTTACCAAATGGAATGGAGAAGGCATTAAATATTCATTTACATGTCAAGTCAGTCTTTCCACTTAGAAGGTCCAGTGGAGAATGTGGTGGAAAGATCCAAAGTGACCCCCAAAGACACCCACCTTCTGAGATCATGCCTCTGGGTACTCTCCTCCCCTTGAGTGTGGGCAGGACCTGGGACTTACTTATAACTAACAGGATATGGCAGAGATAACAGGATGTCCCTTTATGATTAAGTTACTATATATATAAGACTCCCTCTTTGGAGCAGACATGCTGTACTCTCCCTTACTGGCCTCGAAGAATCTGCCATGAAGTAAGGGGCCGTGGTGAAGAAGCCCATATGGCAAGGAACTGCAAGCAACCTGTCATTGCTGAGAACAGCTTCAGCAAGAATCCAAAGCCTCAACCCTCCAAGAAGTAGGAAATGAATTCTGCCAACAAGCTGAGGGAGCTTGGGAGTGGATCCTTCCCTGGGTGAGCCTCTGATGACACTGCAGCCGAGTCAACACATTGACTGCAGCCTAGTGAGATGCTGAAGCTGAGAACCCAGATGAGCCATGCCCAGGCTTCTGACCTACAGAAACAGGGAGATAATAAGTGTGTGTTGTTCTGGCTGCTAAGTTCATAGTAATTTGTTACACAGCAGTAGCTGACTAATACAGGAGATAAGAAATAGTTTGGTCAGGCGCAGTGGCTCACGCCTGTAATCCCAGCACTTTGGGAGGCCAAGGTGGGTGGATCACAAGGTCAGGAGATTGAGACCATCCTGGCTAACATGGTGAAACCTCGTCTCTACTAAAAACAAAAATAATTAGCCAGGCGTGGTGGCAGGCCCCTGTAGTCCCAGTTACTTGGGAGGCTGAGGCAGGAGAATGGTGTGAACCCAGGAGGCAGAGCTTGCAGTGAGCCGAGATTGCGCCACTGCACTCCAGCCTGAGTGACAGAGCCAGACTCCGTATCAAAAAAAAAAAAAAAAAAGAAATAGTTTGACTTGCTAGCCATTTTTACTTTCATAAAAAATGTTGTTTCTAGTTATCCTTTCATGCTATAAGAAGCATCCTTTCCAAGTCCCACGGTCACAGAGGGCATCCCACATCTCAAGCTCATGGTGGTCCCCTAGCTGAAATAAATGACTGACTGTAGAAGAGGGGTGGTTTCCCAAAGGAAATACAGGGTCTCATTACCAAAAGAAAAAGGAGATAGAAAGTGAACATCTACAAAATAGTAATTGCCCACCTGAGAGCCCTCCCCATTTAATTTGACTGGGGAAGAAACAGGTCCAGAGATGGTGAACGGCTTCCACAATCACACAACAACTTCGTGGCAGAGCCAGAAGCCGCACAGTTTCCTCATGCAGTCCAGGAGTCTTATCACCAGAGCACACTGTGTGACTAACGTCTTTAGATGATTTCATTTCTCTGTTATTTTAACCTATTTAGGAATATTTATTCAGTGAGAAAGCATGAAAATCAAAGTTAAATAATTAGTGAAGATAAATAAAAGTTTTTAAAAAAATCCAACAGTGGAATCAAGCCTGTTATTTGGAAGAGAAATGCCTACTTGGCTGCCCTTTTAAAACATTTCCAACTGGTTTTTGCATACTTGAGACTTTGAATTACTGCCACGACCAAGAACAACAGAACAGCAAATATGAACCTGTTAAAGAAAGAAAAGAAAAGAATTGAGTCTTTGGTTTCTACTTCCCCCCACCTCCTCTTTTTCTCCTTTCACATACAAACTCTCAAGGGTCTTTTCGTATAAAGAGAAATGTAGGTTCTTGCATTGAGATTATATACTCAAATGCTCCCCTTTATACATAAATAAATGAGTGGCTAAAGGGGCCAGTTGTGTGCTGAGCACTGTGCTGGGCACAGTAGAGGTGACTCTGGGCTTGGGTCTCCTTCCTTGACCTTGTGATTTCTGTCCAGCACATCTGTGGCCCAGGAGCACCAAAGCTTCCAAGAGTAGCAACAGCTCCTGAGTTTGGATCACAGCTGCTTAGAACCCCACAGGGGCCCTGGGACCACAGAGCAGCTGCGTAGCAAGGTCTTCTAAGTAGCATGTCACTGCTCAGCCCCTTGGAAGCCAGTCAGGCATTTGCCTCTTGTGTTGCATTCTACTTTTTATTAAGTTGATGCCAATTTCTCCAGGCATGCTCTTAGGGATGGCCACAATTTCATGAAGCTTAAGGGGGCAGAGGAGGAGGGAGGATGCAAGTAGAACAAAAAGTAAGTATAGTGCTACATCTTAGGAATTCTGCCACCAGCTTGCTGTGTGAGTCAGAATAAGTTAACTTCTCTTAGTCTCAGCCTCTCCTGTGTAGAATAAAGATAATAATGGCTGCCCTGCAACCTCAGCAGGTTGGGCATGTGAAAGCTGCCCATAACATGTTTAATAAGCATTATGGGTACCAGTCTGAGCCAATTCTGTTTCCATAACCACTTCTCACCCATGACTGAGGCCCCGAGGGCTTAGAGGTGATCATAACTGACACTGGTGGCAGTGCTTACTGTGTACTACATGCTACACTATGCACTTTACACATGGCAACTCAGTCCACCTTCACAGCCGCCTATGAGAGAAACGTTATTATAATGATCCCCCATATATAGATCAGGAAACTGAGTTACAGAGGGTTCCAGTACTTGTTTGGAGTATATAGCTAGTGTGCTGGTACAGCCAGAATATAGGCTCTGGCTGTGGGGCTCCAATGTCTGTGTTATTCATCGGCACATTCTATGCCTTGCGGATAAATGCAGTATCACCCAAAACAGGGACCAAATAGCCCAAGAAACCATCCGTCTCCCCGTCTTCCACCTCCTCTCTCCCATTTCCCATCAGCTGCCCCCGGCCTTCTAAACCCACTTCCGGTCTGTAACACCTCTGTCCTGCTCCACATTTCTGGATTCTGACTCCTCCTTGGGCCCTGTGCATTGCTCCCTCTATTGAACTTGCCTCTTTGACTTCTTTTAAGCACCTGTGGCTTTCTCCAAACCACCCTTAGCTCTTGCTCTGCAGCCTGGAGGCTGGGGGTTCCACTGGGTCCAGGGCTTGTCTAGCTGTGGAATTAGGAAAATTACAGTTGTTGGTCATTTGGCAAAGAAGGCTGCTTAGGTGACCCTTTGAAACCAATATTGAATGATGAGACAGCAAGAACCTGACCATGCTAAGGTAGTAATGATGCTAGTCAACCATCAGGTGGAACTTACCAGGAGATTCAAAACCCTGGTGGGGAGTTCCAGTTCAGGTAAGCTCCCAGAGAGCGAAGACACAGCACCAAGAAAAGAGATCACCCTTAAGTTCCCATCTGCTGCCACACAGATTTTTTAAAGGTTCTGAAAAGATCATAGTTGGGGGGGAGCTGGGGAATTGTGTATCTCCTCTCTAGCATCTGCTAAACAAGGATCTTGGGCATGAGGCCAAGCTGTGGGCTGCTTCATAGAGCCACAATGCTCTTCCTCCAAGTCAAAGTTATGCTAACACTTTTCAGTTTATCAAAAAGGTCTTTTGAGTTCATGACAATCTCTTTTTCTTCAGTTTTCAATCTCAGAAAGGTTTAGTGTGCTTTTGGATTACTGGTCAATATATTTGACAAATGAGAGTCCCTCTATTCCTTGTAGTGGTGCTCGGAAGCTCATATCTGATGTTACAGTAGCAGTTACTACCAGTATCCAACCTGTCAATATTGCACAGGACTAGTCTTCGTTGGTTGACACTCAAACATTTGTCATATCTAACCAATGAAACACTGGTTGTATCTGATGAAGTGGTGCCAAAAATACATATGTGATCTGCCCTAGCAAGTAAAATAATTACTCACCCTCTATCAAGTGATGGGGAGTCTGGGGTTCTTGAACTCCAGACTTAGCTGCCTGGGCCATCTGGTCATAGGAGCTGCCACTCCATTGAGTAGTTCCGATTGGCTTCTGATATGGCAGGCCTGGGAGCATCCCTTTCTCCTGCATGTCCATGTGAAATATCTTTACCTGCAAAGATATTCGCTTGATTTAAGGGCATGACCTTCAATATTCACTTGATTTAAGAGAAAATCCCTTCTTAGCTCAAGAATAACCTCCAAAGACACATACAAAGATATTTATGGGAGACACACCATCTGGGATTGGCTTTAAAATTCTTCAGCAACAATAACTATGAATAACAACAAGAAGACAGGAGTGGAGTTAAATAAAAAGGAACTATGGAATGTTGACAACTGTTGAGCCTGAGTCATTTTATTTATGTATTTATGTATTTTGTTAACTAAATTGAAAGGCCAAGAGGAAAACTAAAGCACCCCAAGGTAGCATCACAGGAACAGATATCCTAGGACTGAGGGCACAGAGGGAAGGATCTGCATTATTCAAACTAGTAAATCTAGAGGAGACACCACGGTGCTGGGATCCAGGCTTCTGAAGAAGGGGGCACCTTCCTGACAGCAAGCAAGTGCTGGGATATCTGAAGTGAGGTCTGATGGTGCTGGTGCTGCATGTGCTGGAACAACTGCAAAGTGGCCTCAGCTGCTGCGACGGAAGGACTTCCAGCTGCCAGGGTGAAGCAGCATGACTGGAGGAAGATGGTTAAGATGAGAACATAGGATCACAGCAGACGTGGAACCCACAGGGAGCAAGCAGAAAGGAGTGTGTTCCCTTTCCTCCTCCTCCAGCCTTCTCTCTTGAGCCCCCAGTTAGCAAAACTAAGAGAGAGCCAGTGGCATAGCAGACATGTTTGCAGAGCCTTAGCTCGAGCATCACATAGCTGAGCATAGACAGCTGGTTATTGAGGGACAGCTTAATAACTGACACAGTGGACTTACTTTGCCCCCTGTGGTTGTGCTTATCTTTTCCAGCTTAGTTCGTTCATTCAATAAACCTTGAGCACCCGCTAGATGTCAGGTGCTGTTCTAGATTGGGGGATATGATACTAACGAGACGGGCATAATCACTGTCCTGGGACTTCAGTCAACCTTGACTTCTTTTTCTGTCTTTCACTTTTCTAATAGATTCCAGCCTCTGGCTCCACCCCTGCTGCTGTGCACCCCACTGTAATGTGCTGTTCTTGTCTTTTTATTATATATAAAATATACACAACATAAAGTATACATAACATAAAATGTACCATCTTGACTATTTTTAATGTACCATTCAGTGGCATTAAGTACATTCACGTTGTTGTGAAACCGTCTTCATCATCCATCTCCAGAACTCTTTTTCATCTTGAAAAACTGAAACTCTGTAATGATTAAACACTCACTCCCCACTCCCTCCTCCCTCCAGCCCCTGGCAACCACCATTCTACTTTCTGTCTCTATGAATTTGAGTACTCCAGGGACCTCATGTAAGTGGAGGCATACCGCATTTGTCCTGTTATGACTGGCATATTTCACTTCGCATATTGTCCTCAAGGTTCATCCATGTCATAGCATGTGTCAGAACTTCCTTTCTAAGACTGAATAATATTCCATTGTATATTTCACATTGTGCTGATCCATTCATTCGATGACACGTGTTTGGTTTGTTTGCACCTTTTGGCTACTATGAATAATGCTGCTATGAACATTGATGTATAAGTATCTGTACAAGTCTGTGCTTTCAGCTCCTTTGGGTATATGCCTATGAGTAAAACTGCTTGTTCATATGGTAATTCTATGTTTAACTTTTTGAGAAACCACTCCATGTGTTCACAGCAACCATACCATTTTACATTCCTACCGGCAACTGGTATCTATGAGGGTTCCAATTTCTCCCTATCCATGCCAACACTTGTTATTTTTCTTAATAACAGCCACAGGTGTGAAGTGGCCCACTGTGGGCTCTCACATACATTCAGCCTGAACACATCACGTTTCTGCACAGTGTCCTTATTGAGACTGTGCCTCAGTTGTCACCCTTGCAGCCTTTCAGTCAGCCCAGGCTTCCTCTCCTTCTCCAAATCAGTTTGTTTTTAATTGGCTTTTGGAAGCTTCACCATTTCTCAGAGAGAAGATTTGTATTCTTTTGATAGAATGATCTTAATGAAATGTTGTAAGGTCAGAGATGCGGAAAGAAACCAAGAAAGAACTTTCTACTTTGAAGCCTAGGAGTGTGAACACTGATGGGGCAGGAGCCCTTTGCAGTCTCATCTGGAGGCACAGCAGCAGGGGCGGCCTGGGCTCCAGCAGCAGCTGCAGCATTGGCTACCAGTGGGCCAGTTGGGTACCAACCTGAATGTCCAATAATTAGACAAACATGCTATGACCATAGAGTGTAATTTCACACCAGCATGAAATATTATGCTTCAAAAACATAGTTAATGACACAGGAAAGGCACATGATTTAATTTGGTGCAAAAACCTGAATACAAAGCAGTAATGATGTTAAATACTATAAACCTGCCTTTTAAAAGACTAAGAAAAAGTACATCAAAATGTTAGTACTTACCTATGGTATAGGTCACTTTTAAGTCTCTGTTTTCCTATTCCCAGATGCTTTATAATAAGCATTTAACATATTTTAATCAGAAAAAAAGAAAAACATTTTTAAGCAAACACACCAGTGGCCATAGTGGGTGCACTAAACTGACTGCCAGGCAGGGAAAGCACATGGAACCACCTGGAACTCTGCCAGGGAAAATCCAGAACGGGGATGGTGGCTGAGAGGATTCAGCTATTTTTATAACTGCCGCCACTGTTACCTGAGCCCTCGCTTCCCTCTCCAGCCTGGTGTGGCGTAGACAAGCAAGGGTGACAAAGAGTTTACAGCAAACATACAACCCCAAGCTCATTGCCACCTCGTAATAGAAAGAACCCCAGAATTAGGGAAAGCACCATTAGCTACTGAGATGTTTGCTGATGAAACGCTCTCCTCTTTTTCCTCCATAGTTGTTATATAAATGAGCCAGAGGTGGCCTCGTGTGTTGGCCTACAATGGCTCCATGTTATTTAGGCCTTCACAGCAGGCTAAGACCACTAGCTCAAAGCCCACTGACACCAAACTCAAATTCTTCCACATTGATTGCTTTAAATATAGTCCAGAGAAATCTATTTTTGGCAATTTGGATCCTACCTACTTTACATAGCCCACGAAACTGTGCCCAACATCTGCTAAGCCACAGATAAGACGAACGCTGCTGCTATCAATGACCCTGTATTAGTCTGTATATTAACATAATGTGTATGTACATACATGATACAATGTATATATAGCCATGTGTCACTTAACTACGGGGATATGTCATTAGGCGATTTTGTCATTATGCAAACATCAGAGTGAAGGGTATTTTAAAAGTTATTTAAAAGCAACACCTGTATCGGGCACTTACCACGAATGAAGCCTGGAGGAGTAGAAGTTGCTCTGATGTCAGCGAGTGCATGGTGAGTGAATGTGAAGGCCTAAGACAGTATTGCACACTACGATAGACTTTGTAAGCACTGTACACTTAGAGAACACTATATTTATTTCTTCAATAATAAATTAACCTTACTTTACTGTAACGTATTCACTTTACAAACTTTTTAATTTTTTTGTAACTTTTTGGCTCTTCTGTAATAATATTTAGCCTAAAACACAAACATACTGTACAGCTATACAAATACTTTCTTTATATCTCTATTCTATAAGCTTTTTTCTATTAAAACTTTTTTCACACTTTTTGTTAAAGACTAAGACACAGACACACACATTAGCCTCAGCCCACATAGGGTCAGGATCATCCATATCACTGTCTTCCAATTCCATATCTTGTCCCACTGGGAGGTGTTCAGGGGCAATAATATACATGGAACTGTCATCTCCTATGATCACAATGTCTTCTTCTGGATGCCTCCTGAAGGACCTGCCTGAGGCTGTGTTACAGTTAATTTTTTAATAAATAGGTGTACACTCTAAAATAACAATAAAAAGTATAGTATGGTAAATACATAAACCAGTAACATAGTTGCTTATTATCACTATCAAGCATCATGTACTATACATAACTGTATGTGCTATACTATTATATGATTACAGCTCAGTAGGCGTGTCCACACCAGCAGCACCACAAACACATGAATAAAGTGCTGCATTACAACATTACAGAAGCAATAATGTCACCAGGCAATAGGGATTTTTCAGCTCCATTATAATCTTAAGAAATCACCACCATATAGGAGGTCCATCATTGACCAAAATGTCATTAGGCAGTGGATAACTACACACATTCTAATATGTTATATACATAAGTATCTATACATATAAACACACACTATATATATTCTGTATGTGTACACACACAATATATAAATATATAACATATATTTATATATTATATATATATATTTTAGAGACAGAGTCTCGCTGTGTCACCCACGCTAGTGTGCAGTGGCATGATTTCGGCTCACTGCAACCTCCACCTCCTAGGTTCAAGCAATTCTCCTGCCTCAGCCTCCCAAGTAGCTGGGATTACAGGCACCTGCCACCATGCCAGGCTAATTTTTGTATTTTTAGTAGAGATGGCATTTCACCGTGTTGGCCAGGCTGGTCTTGAACTCCTGACCTCAAATGATCCACCCACCTTGGCCTCCCAAAGTACTGGGATTACAGGCATGAACCACCATGCCCGGCAAATATATTCTTTCTCTGTGTATACACACACACACACAGAGGGAGAGAGATTTATAAGGAATTGCCTCATGCAATTACAGAGGCCGAGAGGTCCCAGGACCTGTAGTTGGCAAGCTGGAGATCCAGGAGAGCCTATGGTGTAAGTTTCGGTCCTGGTCTTAAGGCAAGAGAAGACCCCTGTCCTGGTGCAATGACGGTCAGGCCGAGCCAGTGAATTCCCCCCACTCAGCCTTTTTTGTTCTGCTCAGGTCTCCAGCAGATTGGATGAGGTCCATCCATGCTGGGGAAAGCAGTTTGCTTGACTTGGTCTTACAATTCAAATATTGATCTCATCCAGAAATGCCTTCACAGATAAAACAGAATAACATTTAACCACATTTCTGAGCATCTCAGTACCTAGTCAAGCTGATGTGAAATTAACCATCACAGATCTCAAACTGCTTTGGCCCTTTGGAAGTCTCTGACCCAGAGACTCCCCACCTTGTTGCTGAGTGACGTCACCTAGACACATAAGCCCCCTCTTCGACTCTCTCTGGCCCTGGAGTTTCCTTGCCCTTTTCTCCTTCTGGGAGGGTCTCCTGCTGTGAGGGAGCCCCCCTCTTCTCAGGCAGCCCCACTCAAGCATCACTCAGTAAAGCTTATTGTGCAGTGCTGCCTCTTCCTGATTTGCCTTGAAACCCTCAAGCTGACCACAGCAGTCCTCATTGTATCATTAAAGAACTTTCTTTTGATCCTTTCTGTCGCTGTCTGAATTCTTGGGGAAAAAATGATCACTTTCAAATCACCATGTCCTCTGCATCAAATCTCTCCCCAAGGAGCTGGGCGCGGTGGCTCATGCCTATAATCCCAGCACTGTGGGAGGCTGAGGTGGGCGGATCACTTGAGGTCAAGAGTTTGAGACTAGCCTGGCCAACATAGCAAAACCTCGTCTCTACTAAAAATACTAAAATTAGCCAGGCACAGTGGCGGGCGCCTGTAGTCCCAGCTACTTGGGAGGCTGAGGCATGAGAATCGCTTGAACCCAGGAGGCAGAAGTTGCAGTGAGCCAAGATCGCACCACTGCACAGAGCAAGACTCTGTCTCAAAAACAAACAAACAAAAAAATCTGTCTCCAAGATTCTTGAATTTCTTATCCCTAGCTCAGGAATTCTGGATAGAGGGTGCACTGGGAAGGGAGAAGCAGGCAGGGTGAATTAAATATCCTTTCTTCCGCTGAAGCTTCTCTCAATCAACTTGGCAAAGTCAGAGCTTAAAACGCAAACTACTTGAGACCTTTAGTGGTCCAAATACTGAAAAGATTATGACACCCACTATGAACTTCAAATAAGAACAATACTGAACCATAAAACTCAAACTTATATGTATGCTGAAAGTAAAAATAATTTCTAGATCCTTCTGGATGCGAAATGCTAAATGAGTTTATTGAAAATGAATGTTTTATTCAAATTTTTCTTATTCTGCTTTGTTTTTGAGCCCCTGACTTGCTGGCATGCTTAGCACAAAGCAATCCTGTATGGCTTACACTCAAGCGTGATAAGAAATCAAAAATCTCTGAACCAGGATCATGTTATTTATGCTTAGCATGGTGCATGGCATGCAGAAGGTGCTCAATAAATGTTTATACTAATTTGGAAAATAAAGTAGAGAATTATAATGACCACTTTAAAGCTACACACTGTGGAGAACTGTATTTTTCCTCCAGCTGACCTTAAGCCACTGAAATAATGTGTTTTGGAAAGTATTGTACTGTATTTATTGTTGTTTCTTTTTTAGAAAGAATATAAAGCTCCAGTTTCAATAAAGCCTGTAAAAAATGTCAAAAGGGAAAACAGTTCCTTCTTAACCAAACATTCAAGATTTCTAAATTTAAATAGTGAGGTTTCTTTCCCCCCTTAGATCTCTTTTTGGTAGATGGAGGCTGCACTATTATATAACCCTTTCTGTTGCCAAAATACAATGTAAATGAACCAAAAGGTTAAAACTGTACCTTTAAAAATATCTTAAACATTTGTTTGAATCATGGAAAGAAAGGGTGGAAGGCAACCGACCTCTGATCTTTCATTTGCCTTGTTATTTGGTAATTAATAAATATATTTAGAAATGTTCTTTCTGTCACAAAAATATTGGAAATAATGTTCCTCATAAAAAGATGTCAGACAGAACTTGTAAAATGTTATTTATAGCCTTTTCAGCAGAAAACTAAAGAATAATTGATTTGGCTTATTAAATTCTGCCTATCTCTGGAAGCCAACAAACCTCCAAACTCCCAGGTTCTTAAATGTCAGAACCCTGTGATTAAATGTCTTGATATCTACAATCTGTCTGAGGCTATTATCTGTGGAAATGTATTTGCTTCTGCCAAATGTATTATTCCCTACAGTACTGGGTGGTTGGGATCTTCTCTTGGTTAAAAGTTATCTAACATTAAAATGAGCACCTATTTGCAACTCCTGGAGTGATACACCCCAGCAGGGGAGTGCAAACCGGAGAGAGCCAACATCTTCCAAAACTGCAGATCAGCCTCAAGTTAGCTCAGTTCATGGTTAGATTAAGATGATCAAACTCACTCTATCTTCCTAACCAAAGCTTGCAGCACTCACCTCTGGAAGAAGATAATAATATCACCCATAACTGCAGCATTCTTAACTGGGGGTCTAAGGACTCAAAAAGGATCTGTGGCTAGGGTTCCTGATATGGTTTGGCTCTGTGTCCCCACCCAAATCTCATCTTATAGCTCCGATAATTCCCACGTGTTGTAGGAGGGACCTGGTGGCAGATGATTGAATCATGGGGGTGGGTCTTTCCCATGCCATTCTCATGATAGTGAATGGGTTTTATGAGATCTGATGGTTTTAGAAATGCAAGTTTCTCTGCACAAGCTCTCTCTTTGCCTGCTGCCATCCATGTAAGATGTGATCTGCTCCTCCTTGTCTTCCACCATGATTGTGAGGCTTCCCCAGCCACGTGGAACTGTAAGTACAATTAAACCCCTCTCTTTTGTAAATTGCCCAGTCTTGGGTATGTCTTTATCAGCAGCATGAAAACAGACTAATATAGTTACATTTTCATATCATTGGTTTCTTTGTAATCTCATAGATTTTATTTTCTGCATTTCAAAATATTCTTCAAGAAGGAGTCCTTAGGCTTCTCTAGATTGACAAAGGATTCCTGAGACACGTTTCTTATATGCAACGTCCAGAATTCACCAAAAGTTTCCAGGCACACACACAAAAAATAGAACCAAGAATAAAAATCAATTTCATGTCTATATACTAGCAACAGGAAACATAATTATAACAACTGCCCCCCACCATCTACAATAGCAATAAAAACTATAGGGTGCCTAGAAATAAATCTAATAAAATATGTGCAAGACCATTACTCAGAAAATTATTAAAACTATTGAAAGTTATTTTAAAATTATCTAAATGGAAAAGTATTTCATATTCACAGTAAAAATACTTAATATTATCAGGGAACAATTGTCCTCTAAAACTGATGTATACATTCTATATAATTCCAAAACAAAATCTCAACAGCATTTTCATGTAACCTGAAAAGATATTCCAAAATGTATATGAGATGTCAAAGTTTTAAAATAGGTTAGTCCCAAAGAAAACTCTGAGACAGGGATACATGTGAAAGTAATTTATCAGGAAGTACTCCCAGAAAAAACTGGTAGTACAATGGACAATGCAAATGAATCCAAAAGGATTTGGGGAGAGCCCTGGCAACAGTTGCTCTATTATCCCTAAACAAAATGAACAGCAGAGGAAATTGCCCTCCAGATATCAAGACTTACATAAGGCTATGGCAATTACAGCATTATGGACTTGCCAGAGAAATTTTTTAACATTGACCAGGGGAAAAAAGAGTGCTGGCAGAGCCATGCTTATTCTGAAAGCGCTAGAGAAGAATCTTGCCTTGTCTCTTCCCAGCTCTTGGAGGTTGCTGGCAATCTTTGGTGTTCCCTGGCTTGTAGATGCCTCACTCCAACTTATCCTTCTTGTATTAGTCAGTTTTCACAAGACTGGGCAATGTACAAAAGAAGGGAGGAGGCCTGGGGAGGCCTCACAATCATGGCAAAGGTGAAAGGCACATCTTATATGGAAGGAGACAAGAAACGAGAGCTTGTGCAGGGAAGCTCCCCTTTTTAA
This sequence comes from Macaca mulatta, assembly GCF_049350105.2. NCBI lineage: Eukaryota > Metazoa > Chordata > Mammalia > Primates > Cercopithecidae > Macaca > Macaca mulatta. Next base: position 12,078,946 of record NC_133409.1, read on the forward strand.
AACCATCAGATCTCATAAAACTCATTCACTATCATCAGAACGGTGCAGAAAAGATTCATCCCCATAATTAAATCACCTCTCACCAGGTTTCTCCCATGACACGTGGGAATCATGGGAGTTACAATTCAAGATGATATCTGGGTAGGGACACAGCTAAACCATATCATTCCACCCCTGGCCCCTGCCAAATCTCATGTCCTCACATTTCAAAACCAATCATGCCTTCCCACCAGACCCCCAAATTCTTCATTGATTTCAGCATTAACTCAAAAGTCCACAGTCCAACATCTCATCTGAAGCAAGGCAATCCCTTCCACCTATGAGCCTGTAAAATCAAAAGCAAGCTAGTTACTTCCTAGATACAATGGGGGTACAGGCATTGGGTAAATACAGCTATTCCAGATGGGAGAAATTGGCCAAAACAAAGGGGCTACAGGCCCCATGCAAGTTCAAAATCCAGCAGGGCATATTAAATCTTAAAGCTCCAAAATTATCTTCTTTGACTCCATGTCTCACATCTGGGTCATGCTGATGCAAAAGGTGGGTTCCCATGGTCTTGGGCAGCTCTGCCCTTGTAGCTATGCAGGGTACAGCCTCCCTTCCAGCTGCTTTCACAGGCTGGTGTTGAGTGTCTGCGGGTTTTCCAGGCACATGGTGCAAGCTGTCAGTGGATCTACCATGCTGGGGTCTGGAGGACAGTGGCCTTCTTCTCACAGCTCCACTAGGTGGTACCCCAGTAGGGACTCTGTGTGGGGGCTCCAACCAACATTTCCCTTCTGCACTGCTCTTGCAGAGATTCTCCATGAGAGCCTCGCCCCTGCAGCAAACTTCTGCCTGGGCATCCAGGTGTTTCTACACATCTGAAATCTAGGTGGAGGTTCCCAAATCCCCAATTCTTGACTCCTGTGCACTCACAGGCTCAACACCACATGGAAGCTGCCAAGGCTTGGGGCTTGCACCCTCTGAAGCCATGGCCCAAGCTCTGTTTTGGCCCCTTTCAGCCATTGCTGTAGCAGCTGAGATGCAGGGCACCAAGTCCCTAGGCTGCAAACAGCATGGGGACCCTGGGGCCAACCTGGGAAACCACTTTTTCCTCCTAAAACTTCAGGCCTGTGATGGGAGGTACTGCTGTGAAGACCTCTGACATGCCCTCGAGACATTTTCCCCATTGTCTTGGGGATTAACATTCAGCTCCTCGTTACTTATGCAAATTTCTGCAGCCTGCTTGAATTTCACCTCAGAAAATAGTATTTTATTTTCCATCTCATTGTCAGGCTGCAAATCTTCCAAACGTTTATGCTCTATTTCCCTTTTAAAACTGAATGGCTTTAACAGCACCCAAGTCACCTCTTGAATGCTTTGCTGCTTAGAAATTTATTCCACCAGATACCCTAAAACATCTCTCTCAAGTTCAAATTTCCACAAATCTCTAGGGCAAGGCAAAATGCCATTAGTCTCTTTGCTAAAACATAACAAGACTCACCTTTGCCCCAGTTCCCAAGAAGTTCCTCATCTCCATCTGAGACCACCTCAGCCTGGACCTTATTGTTCCTATCACCATCAGCATTTTTGTCAAAGCCATTCAACAAGTCTCTAGGAAGTTCCAAACTTTCCCACATCTTCCTGTCTTCTTCTGAGCCCTCCAAACTGTTCCAAACTCTGCCTGTTACCCAGTTCCAAAGTCACTTCCACATTTTTGGGTATCTTTTCAGCAACACCCCACTCTACTGGTACCAACTTAGTCCATTTTCACGCTGCTGATAAAGACATAACTAAGACTGAGCAATTTACAAAAGAAAGAGGTTTCTTCCCACAACATGTGGGAATTGTGGGAGTTACAATTCAAGATGATATTCGGGTGGGGACACAGCCAAACCATATCACTTCTGTCTTCAAATGGTTCTCTTATAAGGACATATGTCATTGTATTTAGGGTCAACCCTAATCCAGTATATCATCAATATAATTTAACTAATTACAGCTATAATACCCTATTTCCAAATCAGGTCACATTCTGAGGTCCAGGTGGACAGGAATTCTGGGGAAGGCAGGGACACTATTCAACTCAGTATACCATATGGCTAAGAGTCATAAAAAGATGCTCAACCACTTTTGTAATCTGGTAAATGTAAATCAAGCCCACAACATTATACCATTTTACACCCTGCAGATTGGCAAACATTGAGAAGTACAGAGAGAATGTGGATCCAGTAGACTCATATATCGTGGATGAGAGTGTAAATTGGTTCACTTGATCTGACTGACCCACCTTGAAAGCACTTTGATATTGTTTTATAAATCTGACCTAGTAATCTTACTCCTAGGTACACACCCAAGAGAAATTCTCGCGGAAGTGTACAAGGAGACATATATAGAAAAGTTTTTTAAATAGTAATGTTTCCACATTTCAGAAAAAACCTGGAAACAGTCCACTGACAAGAGGATAAATAAAATTTAGTATATTTACTCAGTGGAATATATTTGAGCAGTCGAAATAAATGAACTACACTACACACAAAGACATTGAACCACTCTGCATAATGCTGAGTGGAAAAAACAATATGAAGAAAACTACATAGAACACGTTATGATTTTTATAGACTTCAAGAAAACACAAAAACTATATATTACATAGCACACAAGTATAACAAAATGTTAATTGCAAGAGAATGATAAAGAGAAAAAAGTTAGGGTAGCCATTGATGCAGGCATAAGTAGATTAAACATGGATATCATAGCTGCCTTGATGGAATTTTCAAAAGCAAAATTTGAGTGTGGTACACGGGAAGACAAAAAGGTAAATCATTTATTTGTTAATAACTATAACTATATATATATATATAGCTTTCTTTGTTCATTCATTCAACATTTATTGAGACATGAAAGCTGTTAAAGATGAGGCCTTTCCGGAGACTTGCTGTTGAGGACAGAGGGTGAGGGGACCTGGGCTGGATCATTCTGGAAAAGGAAGGGCTCCAAACTGCGGAGGGAGGTAGGGTGCATAAAGACATTCTGTTTATTTTAAAACATTTACGATCCTTGGTGAAAGAAGATGTATTAGGTTGGTGCAAAAGTAATCGCGAGTTTTTGCCTTTACTTTCCATGGCAAAAACCGCAATAACTTTTGCACCAACCTATAGATACCTGCTAATTATTACGTAACATATCTCTTATTCATAACTGTGTGTACTGTTAATTGTTATCTTTATCAAATCAGTTTCATTATTCTTGGTTCCTTATTTTTCCACGCCCTTGTCCTTGTGCATTATCATCTAATTTATCTCCTATTCTCCCCAAGACACTTTAGAACTGCCCTTCATGCTTCCACCTCCATCTTCTTATGTCTTCCCTCTGTACCTTCCCACTTCCAGGCTCTGCTCCAGAACATTTATGCTGTTTGTGGCCCTCAGGACACAGGACCATATCCCTTTTCAGTAGGAACAACCACCAGGTGAGATGGACCTGCGAGGTGCGAATTTCCAGGTACTCCCTGAAATCCATACCCAAGTCCCCACACAACGTTCTCCACTATCTGGGTTCTTTTCTTGTTTGCAAGCAGTGTTGGTGCAGCTGAATGCAGAACCTTCCATTAAAACCTGAAAAGAGAACACTGGAGCAACCCCAGTTCCATTTCCTCCATGAAGTGTAAGTGTAACATACCACACTGCAGCAGCTGGGCTGGAGGAGGAAGGCAGGCGAACAAGTGAAGAGCTAGAACACCAAGACTTGTTTCCCAACAGCGCAACTCCACACCACTTATCTCTCTGAAAGATATGAAGCTTGAAGGAACATCTTCATCTCTCCGCAGTGATTCCTCGCAGCATCTACATGACATGTCAATTTCTCAACTTACTTTTCAGGATAACAGTGAAAGCAAATCTTCGGTCAACATGGGAATGAATCTAATACTGGATAAGATGAAGAGCAGAGTTCTGGGCTCAGACTGTCAGTTTGAATTCTGGTTCTAACATTGACTAGTTTCAGGACAGTGGGAATGCATGGAGAGGTGGAATCTCCTCCAACTCAATCTCTGTTCTAATCCCAGACGGTGAATCAGCCAGGGGCTGAGGCCTCTGCTGGGAACGCTTCCTGAGAAAGTTTTCCCTGTGAAGATCTCCATCATCCAACAGACTCTTCTGAGATCTAAGATCCACTTTCTGCCTCATCTTCCACATCAGCACTTTTACTGAACTCAGATCAGCTCTGATGAGCTCCTCTGGTCACTTGGGGTCATCTCTTACCATGTGAGAGAGAGGGCATGGGCGCATCAGGCCTCACAGGCCACTTCCCAAGCATTATAACTTCATTCTATTCTTCACCATGCTGTTGTGTGTGCAGGGAGGGGAAGTGCGGGGGCCCAGGGGCTGTCATATTTCTGCAGCCTTCAGCAATGTTCTGCTGTGACTGGCATCGTCTTCACTCACTTCTGTTCACCAACTTTATGAAAAGTAAGGAAAATGATCAAAAGTTGGTGTCTTAGTCTGTTCAGGATGCTATAACAAAATCCCATAAACTGGGTGGCTCGTAAACAACAGAAATTTGTTTCTCACACTTTTGGAGGCTGGAAAGTCTAAGATCAAGGCACTGGCAGATTCAGTGCCTGGTGAGGGCTGCTTCCTGGTTCATGGACAGCACCTTCTCACCTATCTCCCTCACCCCGTCCTCATATGGTGGAAGGGGTGAGGGAGATAATGGGAGGCCTCTTTTTTAAGGGCACTAATCTCATTCATGAGGGACCCACCTTCAGGACCCATTTACCTCTCAAGAACTCCACCTCCAAATACCATCACATGAAGGGTTGTATCTCAACATATGAATCTGGGAGTACATGAGCATTCAGGCCATACCAGTTGGGCAGAAGGTCTGCCAGGAGAAGTCAAAGCAAGCAGGAACAGTCTAGCATGATAGTGCTCGAAGCCTTGTGGGAGAGGGTGTTGAGCCACTGTCCTGGAGGAGAAAATGGCTGGACGTCAAGGACTGACACAGGCCACAGGCTGATAGGCAAGCTTTATCCATGTAAAGATAATAGAGATTATTCTTTCCCATATGTCTACACCTAAAATTCAACAGGGAAATACCCTTGTTTTTGGTCTGTAGAAATAAAAGATTTGGGGATGCTAAACCCTCCCAAAATACAATCAGCATTGTCATGCACTCGCTGGGTTAGCAAGTTCCTAGCTTAGTCAGATGCAGAAGGAAAACTGCTTCTCAACCCTCATCTATTTTCCGTCTTGGAAGAAGAAAGACAGGAAGTTCTCTGTAGCTCAATTCAATTCTCGTAAACATTCAATCATCTTCAACTAGAGCTAATGAGCCTGAAGGATTTGTAATGATGTTTTATTGTGTCATTATTTTGTTTTAAGTGTTTTAAGGAATGTTTTGAGCTTTTGACATTTGCCTAAGAGCAACTAATTCTAAAGGGTACACTTTGATTAAAAGCATACATCAATAAATCAATGTAATAATGACCTTTGCAACTGAGTTCCTGAAATATTTATCCTGCAACCTGGGGCAAGGCTTATGTTCCTTGCTGAGGATAGTGATGGTACAGACCCTGCAAGTGCTAATCAACCCAATGTGAGGAATGTTCTGGTTTTTAATTTGTTAGCAACTACATTTTATTCATGCTGTACCCAGAAGCCATATGTGAGATCCTATTCTTCTAAAAACCCAACACAAAATTCTTGTGCATGAACATTTTATCCCTGATCTCTGAAAAGTTCCAATAATTCCCCCTTAATCCAGAGAATATAGTTTGATACAAGTGAACAAAATGGTCCCTGAGCACGTAGAATTGAAATTCTATTTACAGCCAAGGTACTCACTACAGAAATCTCTCATTTTTAAAAATCGCCTTGTGATTAACCCAAAACAGAATTTCTCAACTTTACACCAATCTCATCCATCAGGTTTGGGTCAGGATGTCTGCTGGTCCTTCTGCAAAGTTAAATCCACCAGGAAACAAGCAAGATTTGCCACTACTGAAGTCAGGATTGTCAAATGGACGTGCTGCAGCCACATTGAAGAACATTTCAGGAAGGGGAATTACCAAAACACTGTAGGCTGGCAGTGGCAAAGTCCGGCCACTACCAAATCTGGCTGCCACCTGTTTTTATAAAACCCACAAGCTGAGAATAGTTTTTTACATTTTTAAATGGTTGAAGGGGAAAAGAAAGAATTTCTATGACATGAAAATTACATGAAATTCAATTTTTAGTGTCTATAATGAATTTGTTGGCGTGCAGCCATCCTCGTTCATCTAAGCACTGTCTGCTTTCACACACCCACAGAGTTGTCATTGCAGCACAGACTGTGCGGCCCGCAAAGCCGAGAGTGGCTGCTATCCGGCCCTCGATAGCGGCTTCATTGGAATCAGGGGAGTCTGCACTCACTTGGGAATACAGGTTTGAGATGGGTTGTTGAATTGGCCTCATGTCTTTGCCCCTGGCTGGCGACAGTGCCAGTGCTCCCCTTACTGGAGCGAAGATGAAGAGGAGGTTTGTTTTCATCCTTCATCACCCAAGTATTGACTTGGTGCCTGTCTCGGGGCCATGTGCTGCCCAGCATCCTAAGAAACACACTGAGTGCCTTGAAAGTACAATAACTAACTTTTTTTATTGTGGTAAAATATACATAACATAAAATTTACCATCTGAAACATTTTAAGGAATACAGTACAGTGGGGTTAGCTACATGCCCATTGTTGTGCGACAGATCTCCAAAACATTTTCATCTCCCCAAACTGAAATTCAGTCCCTATTAAACACTAACTCCCCACTCCCTCCTCCCTCCAGCCCCTGGTCACCACCATTCTACTTTCTGTCTCTATGAATCTGACAACTCTAAGCCCTTCATATGAGTGGAGTCATACAGTCTTTGTCCTTCTGGGCCTGGCTTATTTCACTTTGCATAATGTCCTCAAGAAATAACTAACATTTGTTTGATGCTTGAAAGTTTACACAGAATTTCCTTGTGCATTACTTCACTTACTTGGCACAGCTACTTTGTGGGGTAGGTTACTTTAATTCCATTCCATGAGAGCAGATGCCATTGGTCAGCCCTGCAGCCACCCCTGTGGTCACTTGCAGGTAGATCCTGTACCTACCCATGGCTCCCTGTGTCGCTCTGCCTAGACATATTCCCTGCTTTGGGTCATGCTAGGCCTGAGCACAGGGCAGGCCAGGAAGAGATGGGAGCTGACGTCAGTGAGTGATGCTCCCTATTGAGGGGCAGGAAGTGGAGGTCAGCACCACGGCTCCTTCGCCCTTCCAGGAGGGCAGTTCTGAGGTGGGGCCTCACTATCCTAGGCCCTTGTTCTCCTTCACTCACCCTTTGCTAACTTCCTCCTTTCCCTGTCTAAATTCCCCACTTTCTCTCATGTTCCTCTGGATGGCGCCTACATGAATTACTTGCACTAAATCCTTGTCTTGGGATCTGCTTTGGGTGGAACTCCAACTAAGTCACCAGTCACGGAGATTAACTTGTTGACACTTGCCAAGCTACTAAGTAGACAGTCAGGCTTCTAGTGCTGTTTTCTCATTCCTGAGGCCTCTGCCTCAGGCGTTGACAGGCTGGTGTTGATCAAAAGGCACCACACAGGGAATGTTAGCATCAAGCCTGCAAATCACTCTTTCCCCACAGGAATGCCTGCACAGACAATATTCTCAACCAGGGCACCTTGCAAAGACGCTGAAGACCTCAATCAGACTGCTCTGTAGAAACGTTATACTCAGTGAACTAGTCCTATTTCCAGCAGGATATACCTAATCTGTCAAAATTGTTTATTATAAATAAATTTGGGATTTATAGATTTATGGGGCAGGGAGGCTGGAGAAGGGATACGGGTAGTCACGTAAGTGTATTCTACCTGTGTAATGAACAACGTGCAAAATGGAGGCACCCCCAAACTTTCACCAGTTTCCTTTGAGAACAATGTTTCTTTATATACGTTGCTCAAAACTCATCAGTCAACATGAAACTAAAGTGTGTGCCAATGTAGGAGAAGGGGACGTTTTGGGGGAGCTCAACAAGATGGCAGAATAGAAGATTCTCCGGAACCATTTCCCCCACAGAAATATATTCCAGCTATTCAAAGACAAGAACGCCAGCCTAAATTCACCAGAACTTTGGGGAGAAGCAGAAAAACCCTGGGTCCACAGAATTGAAAGAGGCCAGAACTGGTAAGAGAAACAATCAATTTGGACTGTGCCACCACCCCCAGTGGGTATAATGCCACTCAGAGAATGTCTCTAGATCCATGTTTTCCAAGGTGACAGCAGGGAATTAGAGGTGAACATTTTATCTCCCCACTGATCTGGTAATCTTCATGGGACGCCCACTCTGGCCCCGTCCCACAGGAACCACTGGGAATGCCAGGATGGCTGAATGACCTGGGGTGAACTGGAGACACAAAGCCAAGTGCTGATTGCAGCAACAGGTGCACTGGTGTACTCTGAGCTCTGATCAGTGGGGACACCATGGTGAAGGGACTCGCTGGCACAATCCACAGGGAGGTCCAAATCCTGGCTGCATTTTCCACAGAGCCCAGGTATACTCGAGAGCCCTCCCCTGGCCTGGAAACAACAAAAAGCTCAAGATTAAGTTCTGATACCCACTTACATCTTCCCCGGACTGGGAAATGTTGACAGAGCAGCACGATAGTTCCAGGGCAATGTTTAAGTTCCAGTGCTCAGCGCAAGTCTCACTCAGAACAGGAAGAAACAACAGACCAGAGTTTAAGTTCCAATACTAAGTAGCAAAGCTCTGACACCACCGAAGAACACTTGAAAAACTGGCAGAGGTGACTGTCTTCTCAATCGCACAGGGATCGACGTGAAGTGCAAGGACTGTGAAAACTCACGGGAAAACGACACCATCAAAAGAGATAACAAAGCTGTAGCAATGGACCCAGAAGAACTGAAGATCTACGAAACATCTGGCAGAGAATTCAGAATAATCCTACTAAAGAAGTTCAGGGAATCACAAAAAGCACACATAGAAAACTAAATGACATTTGGAAAACAATCCAGAAACAAAATGAGAAATTTGACCAAAAAAAAAAAAAAAAATCAAACCCAGAAACAATTAAAATTGTTGGTCTCCTCAAGAAAAGGGTGTTTCATTTGTGCCTGGCACTGGGCTCTTATCATTTGAATCATTAATTTCATGTTGAGTAAGATCTGTAAGTCACTCTGAATCTGCTTTAACCATTCGACCCTTTGTATTAACATGTATATGTACACATTTAAATAATTAGTGTAAGAGGATCTTCTTATCCATGAATGATCAGTTTTAGTAAAAGATTGTTAAAAAGGAATCTTGTTAAAATGAGGGCCAAAATTTCATAGAAAATTGTGGAAAAAGTCAAATTAAAATCAGGAAAATTGTTTTAATTTTGCTTTACTAAAACTCATTATAATTTCAACAACATGCCAATAATTTTAAGCTAATAAGACCCCAATAGTTGATTTTTGGCCTTCAGGAAAAGCTAATTCTCAGGAGACTTCCTTCCAGAACACAATCACTATGTTGCAAGAAACCCAAACCACATCAAAGGGCCTTGTATAGGAACCCAGGTCCACCTTTCCAGCTGAGCCTCAGGCAATGACCAGCCTTGTGAGTGCACCACCTCGACTGCCCTGCCCAGTCAAGCCTTCAAGTGGCTTCTGCCTCAGCCAACAACTCACTGCAACTACAAGAGACACCAATGAGAAACTGAGCTCAATCAACCCATGAAGCCTTGAGAAATGATAATACATTGTTCTTTTAAGCCACAAAAATACTTAATTTTTTGGCATAATTTTTCTTTTTCTTTTTCTTTTTCTTTTCTTTTCTTTTTTTTTTTTTTTTTTTTTTTTTTTTTGTGATGGAGTCTCACTCTGTCACCCAGGCTGGAGAGTACTGGCCCGATCTCAGCTTACTGCAACCTCTGCCTCCCAGGTTCAAGCAATTCTCCTGCCTCAGCCTCCCAAGTAGCTGGGATTATAAGGCACCCGCCACCACACCCAGCTAATTTTTGTATTTTTAGTAGAGATGGGGTTTCACCATGTTGGCCAGGCTGGTCTCAAACTCCTGACCTCAGGTGATCTGCTCACCTCGGCCTGAGGTTTACAGGCTGGGATTACAGGCATAAGCCACCGTACCCGGCCAATTTTTCTGTCTTTACTTAATGGTTACTTTTGCTGAATATCAAAAAGTGGGTAATTTTTGCAAAAATATCTAAAGACTTCAACAGTTTTCCCAAGAGCCTCTCTTCAACATTTGATATTAAAACGCTTCTTTTTGGAAGCTCCCATCTCATCATCATCCTTGTTTATTTCCTCTGATTCAGCTGCTAACCGGTCTCACTCTGCTCCATGCTCTTTTATCAATAGTTGAAATGTTATTTTAGCAGTTCTGTGACACCTCTCTTACCAACTTCATGGAATCCTGAATGTTTGTCAAGATCATCAATTAAAGTTTGAGGACAGTTTGCATAGTGTTTACATTGACTCTCAGGCATCACAAGACTGATCCACAAAACTAGATGAGGCAGGGAGAGAGACTGTAGTGCTAAGCAGGGGAAGGCCTGATGGTACGCATTTTATAAGTGATACATTTGCTAATGTTTCCATATTAAGGATTTTTGTTTCCCACATAACCTTGCAAAGTTAAACAGCCAAAGGTTAGGTAAAGAGAAAAGAAGCCTCCTGTTTGTGGAATCAAGCAAGCAAATACTTGATTGCTCCCACCTACTCCTTTCTTCACTTCTACCACCCACTCCACACCATCACATTCAGCAGCCTGGACACCTGGATGTCTTGTCTTGCACTGCACTCCATGAGAAAAAGCACAGGATAAAGTATGTATGACTTGATGTGTTATCCTTTCCAGGGATGATTTGTAATTTTAGAAGAGGTTGAGTAAAAAGACAAATTTCAACCTAACGGAACTACTCTTCTGATGGTGAAATTGTAGGGACACCCATAAAGCATCTTCTTCTTCTTCTTCTTCTTCTTTTTTTTTTTTTTTTTGAGATGGAGTTTGGCTCTGTCGCCCAGGCTGCAGGCTGGAGTGCAGTGGCACGATCTCGGCTCACTGCAAGCTCCGCCTCCCGGGTTCACGCCCTTCTCCTGCCTCAGTCTCCCGAGTAGCTGGGACTACAGGCGCCCGCCATCACGCCCGGTTAATTTTTTGTATTTTTAGTAGAGACGGGGTTTCACCGTGTTAGCCAGGATGCTCTCATCTCCTGAGCTTGTGATCCGCCCACCTCGGCCTCCCAAAGTGCTGAGATTACAGGCCTGAGCCACTGCGCCCAGCCCCATAAAGCATCTTCTAAGTGCTCCTTAAACAACTCCATGAAGGCAGCCAAGGATCCTGTCTCCATCTCCATCAGTCACTGGGGCTGTGAGGCACAAAGGGAGGGGATGGCTGCTGGTAGTTCTCCAGTTGCTCATCTCAGTGAATACAGTGCTCTCTCCAGAGAAACAACCAGTATGTGTGGCCGGGAGCAGGCTAGTCAAGGCCAGTGGTGCTGTTCACCAACCCTCCTCCATCCTGCTTCCTGAAAATTCTATCCTCCCTTATCCTGGACTGAAACTGATGGTGCAGGACAGAGAGGGAGAATTGCTGGAGAAATGCCATTGGGCAGGCAACAGCGGAAGGGGCTGGAGCATCTCAGCCAGGGTGTCACCTTAGCCAGGGAGGGGCATAGCGAGTTCCCCCGAGCACAGAGGGGAGAGGCCACTATGCAGGAGATGTAGCTAGGTCAGCAGAGGGGATGGCAGGGATGTCTGGAAGAGTTCTTCCAGTTGCTTCTATTCCCCTTGTGTAAAGGGGAACCAGCCATCATTAGCCGAAAGTGAGGAAGGGAAAGATGTGGAAAGTCTGGGAATGAAAAGGTATGACACTGTTATCCAGGAACTCAGCTTCCAGAGGCTCTCCTGAGACTCTAACGCTTGAGCTGGATGTAGATGGATAAACGGAGTTTGCTAGATTAAGAAAAGGTAGAGCAATCTGTGCAAAGGGAATAGCATAGCAAGGGGGACAGGGTGACCAGCGGTGTCCTTCACTGAAAAATGAATAGGGGTGGGTCCAGTGCAGTGGCTCACATCTGTAATCCCAGCTACTTGGGAGGCTGAGGCAGGAGAATTGTTTGAACCTGGGAGGTGGAGGTTGCAGTGAGCCGAGATCACGCCACCGCACTCCAGGTGGGGCAACAGAGCAAGACTCTGTCTCAAAAAGAAAAAGAAAAAAAAGAAAAGAAAAAGAAAAAAAAGAAAAAAGAAATGGTGGAGAAATGAATGGGTTACAAGCACCTGTAGGACGTTGGGTCAAAAAGTCCATTAGATGGTTGCACACACAGGACTGGAAGCCAGCAAAGGGTTCTGCTCAGCAAATGTCTATTTGAGGTTCATTAATAAGCAGATGATTATGGATCAGGATCCAGGGAGAGTTCTCAGAAAGAGGAGAGTGGAGGCCCAGCCACTGAATTATGGAAAATGTGTCCATTTAAGGGAGGAGCAGTAGAAGAGGGAGGAAAGAAGTGAGAAGATTCCAATCGGGAAGACAGGATTCAAAAAGAGACCTGGAGAAAAATGTAGCAAACTAGAATCCAAGAAAAGAGATAATTTCAGGAAGACTGTGGATATTAAATGCCACAAAAGGCGTAGGTAGAAAACAGCCCATCAGATTTGGCACTGTGGAAGTTACTCACCTTCCTATCTGGACCAATCTCTCTGTGATGGTCAGACTGCAAGACAACTGGTAGGATGTTGAGGGGTGAATTGTGGCAAGAGTCAGGACAGTGAGTGTGGAAGAGCCTTTCCAGAAGGTGGTTTGGATGGAAGGGAGGGAGGAGAGATAGAAACTGGAAAGGAAAGGACTATGGGGCAAGGAATGGCTTGTGGTTAGGTGGAAGCAATTTGAGCCTATTTATATGTGCAAGGGAAACATCCCAGAGAGGGGTGCAGTGGATTAGACCACCACAGCAGATAAGCTGGGGCTATAGCAGTGAGCAAAGTTACATCCCTGCCCTCAAGGAGCTTATAGTCTAGCGTGAAGAGACAGAGAACAAGCAAATAAGCAAATCAATACACAGCATGACGACTGCTGAGGAGAAACGCCAGTGGGCAGGGGAGGGAACAGAAGAGGCTGTGTGCAGTGTGGGGGTGGCAGGAAGAGCCCCCTGCTGCGGTGACCTCTGCCACACAATTTTGTTCCTAACACTTGTCAAACAAACTTGTGTGCAGCCTGGCGTTTTAGTTATGCGGTGTCTCTCTCTCCTACGACACAGGACAGCGGCTTCCACTTCCCCATCTTTGCCTTGTCCACATCATGGCGTTCTGCAGAGAAGGCTGTCCATGAATCTTTGTAGTAGGAACGCTACAAACCCTTCCTCTTCAGTTAGGACAGGCATTATCCAAACAATCTCCTCCCCATCCCCAGGGAATTCTCGGAAGCGGCACCTAGTAACCTACAGTGACTTAGGCAAATTGTCTGAATGCCTAAAGGGTACAAATTTTTTAGTATTCTCTACACATTTGCAAATCTACTCAGATCTTCTTGTTTTCGTTTTAACCTTACAGTTCATTTTAGGAATGGATTTGGGGGAAGAGAGAAAGAAATTAGTCTTTATAACCCTGCCAAACTCTGAATCCTACCTCTTGGTAAGGCATCATTTTAAAAGGTTAGAATAACTTTTATATTCATTATCACATTTGATTTCCCAACTTTATCTGCAGAAAAACAATAAATGGGGGCTTCCTATTAGTTCACCATATTTTCCTTAGGTAGAAATTCCTTGTATCTGATAGTCTTTAGGGTCCTCTTTGAGACTAAGATCCCCTTTGAAATGAGATGAGGTTGGCCCCCTTTCCCTACCCCAGAGGCCAGCACGCAGCACACACAGGAGAGGACAGGAAACAGAGGGGAGTCGCTCTGATCTCCATATTCTGTTCTTTCCCAGGGAAGATGCTCTGTTTTCAACCAAAACCAAGATCATTCTAAATGTCACTGCTCCACACCCCATCTGGGCTCCTGACAGCAAAGCTGCCTTGTTTCTGAATCAGATGTTGTCACCCACTGAAAAGCCTCCGGCATCCAAGCTTGGCTGGTAGTGGGGTCCTGGCTCGACGGGAGAGACTCAGCTCCCTCAGCGAAGCTGACCCCCATCGTTTCTTTTGAGAAAGGAAGAGAATGGGGAAGGACCAGCAGCAACAGAGAACCGTTTCATCACTGCCTCTCTGACCTTTTAAAGAGCAAATGGTTAAAATAAATACTATCGGGCTCATTTCTATGGACTTGAACATTTTACAACCTGTAGAATCACGTGACATATTGGCATTTTGTGGAACTCCTAGAAGGGACAGAAGGAAATAAACATCGCTATGCAGTCTATAGGCTGAGACGGGCTTCACAGCTAAAACCCAGGACATGTGGTGTCTGGAGGGCAACTCGTGGCAGGCAAGAGGCAGAGCCTGCCCTGGAGTGCTGAATAAAGATGCTGAGGATGTCATGCAAGGATCTGCCATGAGCAAAAATATCAGAGTCCTCCAGGATGTGTCCACATTCTCATTAGCCCTTACACTGAGCCTCCTTCCAGGTATGATGAGAAAAAAAAAAAAGGCTCAGGAGGCGAGGAGGCAAACAGGTGCAGATACCTGCACTTGGCTGCAGGTGAGAACTCTGGCTATAAATAACCCACCGTTTCATGGGGGAGGAGGATCCCAGTCACCACCAGGAAGTCATAAATTCAACTCCATTCATAAAAATTCATATGCAATCAAAGGATTTCAAAACACAGACTTTCATTTCATCTAGTATACCCACAGAGGGAAGAGAAGCCATGAGAAACTCCTCTACTGGTGGCCAAATGTTTTTCTTCTTAACCTGAAATGATGCACGAGCACATAGCTGCTTAGATCATAACATCCGCGATGTTTTTCAATAGAGGGGTAATGCCATGAAAAGCTTTCATGCTGCAAGCAAAAAGAAGACCTTCGTAAATTTACATTCAATGTGTAAAAACACATAATAACTTCTGTACATGATAGAGCTGTGTGTATGTGTGTGTGTGCGCTTTACGAAACAAAAATTTATATTTTGTCTACCATTGAAGGGAGTGAGGAGAGACTGATGTTTGTTGAGCATCCACAATGTGCCAGGTGCTTTGCAAGCCTCATCTTCTCATTTCATCCTCACAGCAGACCAAGGAGGTATAGACTGTTGCCATGACCATTATATGAGTGAGAAAATGAGGCTCTGAGAGGTTTAACAACTTGCCTGAGGTCACACAGGAAGTGACCCTTGTTCTTCCTGCTACATCAAGCTGCCTCCTCAAGTTCCAACAAATACTTTTGTTACCTTGTCCCGTACATATCTGTAAATCTTCCTGCTAGAGTCATTTTTATGGTTCATGGTAAGATGCTGCCAAAAGAGCTGAAAGAAATAGAAAGAGTCTTTATCAAGTACGGAAATGACAGGTCATTTCCAGAAGATACAGTACAAGAGTTCAATTTCATCATTAATTAGTATCTCATACATATTAGATGAGATGTCCCTCTGTATCACATTTAGGAGATACTTAAGTTATATTCCAAGCACAAGCTAAAAATGACCTGTGTTCCACCATTGTTATCCACAACTTCCCTCTCAGTTCTTAGACAACAGTCTCAACTGTGACCGTATTACAATTGTCTTCCTGGCGCCGAGGTTGCATTTCATCTTTGAAAGCCCTGGTCAGAACAACTTTTAAGGACTCCTTGAATCGTTTCTTCTTACTGCTTCCCACAAAGAAGTAAATGAAAGGGTTGGCGCTACTGTTGATTGTGGAAAAGAGCAGGGAAATGTGGTGTAGGTTCCCAAAGGTTGACCAATACTCATAGTACAGCAGGTAAAGGAGTCTCATGGGCATGGCGAAGATGAGGAATATAATGATGGTGACCATGATGACGATGTACAGCTTGGAGGAATGGGAAGCCCACGTGTTCTTCCGGATCTTCACGACCAAGATCGTGCTGGACACCAGCATGAGAGGTGTGAAGACCAGGAAGCTCAGGACGGCTATAAAGATGATGACTGCCCGGCAGTCACTTCGAGAGTGACTCTCTTCTTCTCTGTCGATGCACATGACATACTCCATGGTGGTCACCAAGCAAGAAAGAGCCCACAGAAGGGCACAGACCAACGCCGACTGGTACTTGGGGCGATGGCATCGGTACCAGATGGGGTAAAGGACTGACAGGCACCTCTCCACACTAATGGCCGTCAGCAGATAGAGGCCCGTGTTGTAGCCAAACAGAAAAGTCACTGATAATGTGACAATTGTGTAGTAATGGCCAGAAGAAAGCTCGTAATCTAAAGCATAGTCGATAGACAAGATGAAAATACAGAAAAGCAGTGAGATGTCTGCAATAGACAAGTGGGTGATGTAGACAGTAAAGGGATTTCTTCTCATCCGGAAGCACAGGAACCAGAGGAGAATCCCATTCTCAACAAACCCCACTGGGGAGATGCTCATAATGACCCAGTGCACGATGGGGATTTGCCGATGTGCATTCCCAACCGAGGCGTTCCTGCCAGTTGAGATGTTCGTGGGTTCCTCAACAACAGATGATGTCACATTTAACCCATCCATGAGGAGGTCTCAGGCTGGAACTCTTCAGGTAATTTTCTGTAAATATATCCAAAACAAAAACAAACACAAAATCCATGAAAATTGTTGGATTGGAATAAAAGGGAGAAATTCAGCTATAAATCATAATCTTCATGTTATTAAAAAAAGTTTAACAGACTGTACAGTTATCTTTTTCCCAATGATAAGATTAGGCCTTTAGGATCTGATAAGAAAGAGAACTTAGACCTGATAAAAGAGAGAAGTGATTGAATGACCCTTTTGGATCCCCAGTGATAGCCATTCATTCTATATCACTGTGTGCTTGTGGCTTAGCGCCAAAAAGGAGATGGCCAGGCAAGAGTGGCCGAGTGCCCTGTGCAGGACCCATTTCCAGTTCTGGCCCGAGCTTTCCTAATGGCATTTTGAAAATCATTTCATCTTCTGGGCCTCCATTCATTTTCCTGAGGGACCAGGTTGACTGCATTAAGACTTGATGGCAAAATGCATGTTTGGGCAATGCTGCCATTGTCATTTTTTAATACATGAAGTGCCATAAGCAGGAAGGAGAGGGAGCGCCTGGGACAATTGGACAATACTGTACCAATATTGCTTACAGTGTGAACAATCAAAAGGCATTTATTTTACACGGCTTCAATATCTGGGACAAAGCTGGGCACCTGCTCAGACTACATAAGCCAGGCAAGCCATGTGTGGAGTAGATGGAGAGCCCTAACAAGACGTATGTACGTCCCCACAGACCACAGGCCAGACGGTGCCGGAAACACCATCGCCAGATGCCAGACAAAGCACTCTCCCGAACCAGGAAAAATGCTCAGCATTTGAGGCTGCAAAGGAAAGATTCTCAGAAACTTTCCCTCACATTTTACCAATTACAAAATGAATATATGCACAGCTCTGCCCTCTTGCTAAAACAAAAATACCCTACCACTGAGAAGGAAAAGGAGGCTGTCAACAGAGATCATTTCCCTTGTTCCAAAACTAACTTGTCCTTGGCTTTTAAAAAGTTTTTTTAGGCTGGACACTGTGGCTTACTCCTGCAGTCCCAGCACTTTGGAAGGCCAGGGCAGGAGGATTGCTTGAGCCCAGGAGTTTGAGAACCAGCCTGGGCAATGTGGCAAACCCCGTCTCTACAAAAAAATACAAAAATTAGCGAGGCATGGTGGTGCATGCCTGTAGTCCCAGCTGCTTGAGAGGCTGAGGTCGGAGGATTGCTTGAGCGCGGGAGGTTGAGGCTGTAGTGAGTTGTGATCATGTCACTGCACTCCAGCCTGGGTGACAGAGCAGACCCTGTCTCAAAAAAATTTTTTTTTCTAGTTCGTGTGCATGCATATGCATATGTATGTAGTAAAACATTGTTCTTTGTTTTCTGAACTTTGTCGGTAGGAAGCTGATCAAAATAATTTTTTTTTTTGAGACAGAGTCTTGCTCTGTCACCAGGCTGGAGTGCAGTGGCAAGATGTTGGCTCACTGCAACCTCCACCTCCCAGGTTCAAGCAATTCTCCTGCCTCAGCTTCCCGAGTAGCTGGGACTACAGGTGTGCGCCACAATGCCCGGCTAATTTTTTGTATTTTAGCAGAGACAGGGTTTCACCATGTTGGTGAGGCTGGTCTTGAACTCACAATCTCAGGTGATCCGCTTGCCTCGGCCTCCCAAAGTGCCAGGATTACAGGCATAAGCCACCATGCTGGCTGATCAAAAAAATATTTTTAATTAGTAGATATCTGCCTTTTCTCATGAGCTCACCGGAGGCAGAATAATACATAAATGTGTTATTTCGTGGCACTCTAATGGCTCTGGTGATATTAGACATTTCCAGAATCGAGTCAGCAGAACCCCAGCATGTGCAGGGCCCTGAGTTGTGATCTCAGTACAGCCGGGCCTGGATCCTGGGCCAGCAGGTAGCCTTTGGGTTGGCGAAACAGGTGTTTCCTTCCAGCAATGTGATCCAGGCTCCAAGGAGGCCTCTGCCTCAGTGGGCCCGATCACACCTCTCCCACTGACACTTCCCTCAGCTGTTCTAATGGGATGCAGGAAATTACTTTCACTGGAGGAGAGCTTCCTTTTACTTCATAATTAGAAGACAGAGACCCCGATAGGAACCCACACAGGACGAGAGCTCACATGCCCTGTCATGGCTAACCAAAGGCCTGCTGTAGAGACCGGGCCTTGTTAGAAGTTTGCAAGTAAGACCACCATGTTCCCCCAATTCTCCCCCCACACATTTATCCCATGCCAGACACTGTTGTAGGCACTGGGACACAGCAGTAAATAAAACAGACAAAGTGCCGGCCTGCTGGAGTCTATATTCCAGTGGGGAGGCAGTCGGTAAACAAAAAACAATAACAGCAACAACAACCAAACTGACGTCAGTGCATAAACAGTGCTATGGAAAAAAGTAAAGCAGCATTAAAGGAAAGGAGTGGCAGGGACCTGGGGGTTCCATCATCCATAGAGTGATGGGAAAAGACTCACTCATGAGGTCACACTTGGACAAAGACATGAAGGAAGTAGGTGACCGAGGCCTGCAGGTTCTTGGGGGAAAAGTATTCCAGGCAAAGGGAACAGCAAGTTCAAAGTTCCAGAAGCAGGAGGCAGCCAAGAGTGAAGAACCGCAAAAAAGGCCAGTGAGGCAGGAACGGCCTGGCAAGGAGAATGGTCAGGTGCTGAAGGCAGGGGTCTTTGGCGGCCAGGTCCAAACGGGCTTTGCGGGCTGGGGCTTTTACTCCCAATGAGCCAATAAACCACAGGAGGTTCTTAGAGGAGGAATGTGGTTAACTTGGGGGACTGAGGCGTGAACAGCCTCGGTATGGCCTCTGTGTTCAGGTGACACTCTAGGGGCCACGGCAAGAAGGAGGAGGCCATGTGGGAGGTGAAGGCACTGGCCTAGACACAGGGAGGATGTTAGCATAAACTAGGTTGTGGCAGAGGTAGTAATATCTGGTGGGAGGTCTTTGATTTGATTCACTGACGGAAGAGATATGTGTTGTGGTAGAAAGAGAGAATACGTGTTTAGCCATTTGCTGAATGGACAGGTGCAGGTGAAGTGGGTTAGCAGGGCCTATGGAGTTTGAGAAGCCTGTGAGGCAGCCAGGCCATGTCCAGGGGAGGTCAGGAGCCGGGGGGACAGTTGTAGCCTGGGGATATAAATGTGGGTGTTGTATGCAAACCGGGGGAATTTGAAGCCATGAGTGAGATGACATTATCTGTGAAATACAATTAAAAAGAAGAGGTTCAAGTACTGGGCCTCGAGGCATTTGGAAGTTAGAGGCTGGGGAGATGAGGAGGAAGAAGGAGAGGAAACTGAGGATGACCTGACAGAGAGGCAGGAGGACAACTGGGGAAGAAGGGCTCCCGGGAGGCCAAGTAAGAATGAGTTGGAGGAGAAGAAAGTGTGATCAACTGGGCTAAATTCTACTGCAAGTTCAAGTGGGCTGAGACCTGGAACTTGATATTGACCATGGGGGTGGAGTCATTGCTGACCTTGGTAGGAGTATTTTCAGTAGACTGGACAAAACGAATGCCTGATGCAAGTGGTTTAGAGAGAACAGGAGGAGAATAGGTGGAGACAGTGAGTGTAGACAACCCTCTTGGGGGCTGTGGGGTTGAGAGGTGATAAACGGATAAGAATTATCCAGTAGAAAGCAAACAATTGAGGAGTCAGGAAGTAGGGGTCTAGAGCTGGGCGGAGTGGCGGCCTTGCCAGAGCATGATTTATACCCGATGAAGGGGAAGGCTGGGTGTGTGGCTGCAGATACGGTGAGGTGGGTAGACGTGGTTGTGGGAGTGCCCAAGGCGAGAAGTTGTCTTCTGAATGCACAGTATCTCTTTTTCAGCAAAGTAAGAAGCAAGGTCATCAGCTAAGAGTGAGGAGATGTTAAGGGTTTTTTTGTTTTTGTTTTTTTTTTGAGGCAGAGTCTGGCTCTCTTGCCCAGGCTGGAGTGCAGTGGCCAGATCTCAGCTCACTGCAAGCTCCGCCTCCTGGGTTCACACCATTCTCCTGCCTCAGCCTCCCGAGTAGCTGGGACTACAGGCGCCCGCCACCTCGCCCGGCTAGTCTTTTGTATTTTTTAGTAGAGACGGGGTTTCACTGTGTTAGCCAGGATGGTCTCGATCTCCTGACCTCGTGATCCGCCCGTCTCGGCCTCCCAAAGTGCTGGGATTACAGGCTTGAGCCATCGCGCCCAGCCGATGTTAAAGGTTTAAGAAGAGAGGGCAAGACATGAAATAAATGAGGGAAAGAGAGGGCTAGGGACATACACAAAGTGCAGGATCTCCAGCCAGGCTAACCTAGAGCCCGCCCAGGCTAGTGCTCGGGAACCTGGGAGAGACCACTCAGCCTCACCCGTGCTTCTCTCCAGCTCGGTTCAGCTGTCCAGGTGCTGGTATGGAGAAAGGGGAGAGTTGGATTTAACCAGGGCTGAGGTTTACCAGGCGGGTACGACACAGAGTGGGGGCCAAAGGAAGCAAAGCATGTAGAAGGGAAGGCCTACGATAATGGACTCTAGAGCTCAACAGGGTTAGGAGAAAAGTGAGGGCACGAGGGAGGTAACAGACGTGAACAGGAAATAGGAGCTACATATTGGAGGTCCCAGCGGTGACAAGAAATCATTGAAGTCCCCATACTAAACGCACTGAAGGGGAAGGAGGAGGTGGGGGTTGGAGAACGTGATGCTTAAAACTGAGCTTGGGGCAGTGTAGTTTTGGGGTTATCAGTATTAAGTGCAGAGCATGACCATGGAAAAGAAGGGCTGAGGGAGAGTGGAGGACAAGATCATTTGAGTTGAGAGCAGAACCTGGAGCCTCAGGGCTGGAAGAATTATCCACAGATGCTGAAATTGCTGAGAAATAGTGTTGGAGACCAGGAATATCGTTGGCTGTAATCCAGGTGCTAAAATCATCAAGGAATTTGGGACAGCAGCCCAGAGGTCCGAAGCGACCACAGCAAGGAGGGTGGGAGGCCATACAGTGGCCAGCATGCACTTTGGAGCCTGGTGTTTTGTTGCTTCTGCTGCTGGTGGTATTGGAGAGAGAGGAGAGAGGGAAGAAAAGTAACTCATAGTACACAAAAGGTAGGGGTAACAAGGGCCTGGACCAGTGCCGTCCAACAGAAACACAACGTGGGCCACCTGTGTAAGGGAAGTTCTAGTAGCCACGTTAAAGAAAGTAAAAAGAAACCAACAAAATCCATTTTAATAATGTACTTTATTTAGCCTAATGTGTTTAAAATATTATTTCAACACATCATCAATACAAAAAATATGGATGAGGTATTAATATTATTTTCTATGCATTAAGTGCCCCAGATGCAGGGCCTCTCGCTTCCAATGAGCCTGGTTCCCTATGCTCAGGAGCCTCATGCGACTTGGGGCTCCCGTGTTGGCCATCACAGGTCAACAGCCATGGCAAAACCAAAGTCACTTATGCAAGGAAGCCAAGTGCTTTCATCTTTTAATTACTGACCTAAACCAAAGACCAGAAATATAAATTCAGGACCTAATCCAAGTTTTCGAGAACATTGACAAGATCGTCTTTCTGCCTCCGGTCCATTCCCTGGGATCTCTCATGGACCACGTCCTTCAGCTGCAGCTTCTTGCTATGTGGAGAGAGCTCTCAGTTATCCCAGGTCACCTCCCCTTCTCTGTCACCCTGCTTGCTCATCCTAGATTCAAGGCATGCTCTATTTTCACCACTGACCCATCCTTCAAGGCGGCCTGTCCTACCCTTTCCTTTTACAATACCAGTTTCTATTTCTGTATTCAACTTTTCTCCTTTTCCCCAAAAGTTTCCAAATAAATTCACAAAAGTCAACTGGGAAAGGTGTTTCAAATTATATCTTCTTTCTTTCTTTCTTTCTTTCTTTCTTTCTTTCTTTCTTTCTTTCTTTCTTTCTTTTTTTCTTTCTTTCTTTTTTTAGAGATAGGGTCTTGCTCTGTTGCCCAGGCTAGAGTGCAGTTGAGTGGTTATAACTCATTGGAGGTTGAACTCCTGGGCTCAGGTGACACTCCTGCCTCAGCCTCCCAAATCACTGGGACTACAGGTACATGGCACTACACCTGGCTCAATTTTTTTTTTTTTTTTGTAGAGATGGGGTCTCGTTATGTTCATAGCCAATACATCTCTCCTTGTAACAGAGCAGAGGTAAAATTTTTTAATTAATAAAAAATGTTTAGAGATAGTCTCACTCTGTTGACCAGGCTAGAGTACAATGGTGCAACCATAGCTCACTGCAGCTTCCAACGCCTGGGCCCAAACAATCCTCCCCTCTCAGCCTTCTGAGTAGCTAGGACAACAGACATGCACCATCACACCTGGTTAATTTTGTTTTTAATTTTTTGTAGTGTTGCCAGGCTTGTCTCAAACTCCTGACCTCAAGCAATCCTCCTGCTTCAGCCTCCCAAAGTGCTGGGATTACAGGTGAGAGCCACTGTGCCTGGCGTCAGAGTTAAAATTCTATCTTATTGACTGTTGTGGATGGAATTGTGTTCCCTTCCAAAATTCATGTGTTGAAGTCCTAATCCTCAATGTGACTATATGCGGTGATAGGGCCTTTAGGGAGGTAATTATGGCTGAATAAGGTCCTAAGAGTGGGGCCCTAATCCAATAGAAGTGGTGTCCTTGTAAGAAGGGAAAGAGACATGAGAGATCTCTCTCCGTGAGGGCACAGAGGAAAAGCCAGGTAAGGACAGAGGGAGAAGGCAGCCGTCTGCAAACCAAAAGAGAGCCCTCACCAGACCAGCCCTGACGATGCCTCGATCTTGGACTTCTGGTCTCCAGAACTGTCAGAAAATAAATTTCTGTTTGTAAGTCACCCAGTCCATGGTATTTTGTTATGGCAGTCAGAGCAGCCTAATACACCCACTAAACTGCAAACTCCTTGAAACCAGGACTTCATCTTTTTTGTGTCTGAATCTCCAACACTTGCACACAGTAAGCATTTAATAAATACTTATCAAACTGTTTCAAGAAATAAAGCCCATTATAACAGTTCTAAGAATATACTCCGCTTCCCCACGAGAAAAAACCACCACTTTCCATGCAGGGCATCACACTTAATAAACACGGGTTTCGAATCGTTAGAGCACAACTCATGAAGCACATACAGCATTCAGGCAGACTTTGATCATGATGTGGATTTTAGTCATGATTGGAATGCATATAAAAATTCCATTGAAACTAGTTCTCATTTAAAAACGAATCATAATCCTCCAAATTGTTTTTATAGCGGGGTTCTATTTAAACGAACACATTGCTAAAAATCACATTCCCAGTCTTACCCAACCAACTGAGTTTCGGTCTCTGAAGCGAAATAGCAGATGGCGAGAAGTGCCTTGACAACAGCCGGCCCTACGTGCTCGCCACCCCAACCCTTTCCTCCCCCAGCTCCTTGGTCATTTTGTGTATTCTTCATCTCTGCCGGTGGTTGACTGACGGGGATATCTGAAGTTGGGAAGTGTGAGGAGAATAGAACGGTAATTGCTGCTAGCTGACAAAACAGTCTAGCTCAGAATAATTTTGTGTTGGCTTAGTGAGTCTCCCCAACAGCAGAGAGAAGACCACACAGTTGAGATCTCAGAAAACCATGCAGACAGGTAGGCACTTGCACTGCAGGGTGAATCAGTAGGTAACTTCTCTCTGTGTCAACCCAGTTCTAGGACCAGAGGCTCTCTGCCCAGACATGCCAAACATTTTTCATTATATTTTTTTTGTTTGAAACAGGGTCTTGCTCTGTTGCCCAAACTGGAGTGCAGTGGTGCAATCATAGCTCACTGCAGCCTTGACTTCCTGGGCTCAAGTGATCCTCCCACCTCAGCCTCCTGAGGAGCTGGGACTACAGGCACTCATGACCATGCTAGCTAATTTTTGTTGTCATTGTTATTTCTTACAGAGATGGGGTCTCACCATGTTACCCAGGCTGGTCTCAAACTCCTGGACTCAAGCGATCCTCCTGCCTCAGGCTCCCAAAGTTCTGGGATTACAGGCATCAGCCACCACGCCCGGCCAGCAATCATTTTTCTTACACAGCACTTGCATTTGCAGGGATGCATGTTTACCTGGCAGTGACAGCCTGGGGTGGAAGGATAGTTCATCCTGACAGCCCTCAGTGGCCCCTGGAGTGTCAGTTACACTGCAACGGAAACCTCAGTTGGGAACAGATTGCAAAGACAGACGAGGAGGTGACAGCACCGTGACTGGTCAGCATTACTGGAAGCATCACAGAGCATCTTCCCTCCCCTCTTTCTTCTCACAAAAGAGACGTCTAGGGCGAAAGAAATAAGTTAGTCTGTGAGAATATCGTGGTGTGGGGCTCTTGAGGCCAAAGCACCTTTCCTTCCATCCTAGCTTTGGAGCCTTGAAATCAGCTTGGGAGGCTGATAAGGATGATGTCATTGCCCCCTTTTTAGAGGGAAAAACCTAAGGATTAATAACCACGCCAGGCTCAGAGCCACCGTGTTGCACAGCCCCAAAGGACCTACCATCTGCGTTTGCTCCAGTGTGTCCAGTGCTCTCTGGGTCCTGCAGGGCTGTAGTGCTCAGAAACTTATGCGGATCTTAATCACAGTGTTGGCCAGGCAGAAATTCAGGTCACTTGACTTCTGACCATAAGCTGAGATAGTAAGAAGAAAAAAGAAGGGAGAAGGGAGGAGAACGAGAAGAAAGGAGAAGGGGAAGGGGAAGAAGGGAGAAAGAGAAGGAAGAAGGAGGAGGAGGAAGAGGGAGGAGGAGGAGGGAGGAGGAAGAGGAAGAGGGAGAACGGAGGACGATGAAGAGAGAGGAGAAGAAAGAGGGAGGAGGAGGAAGAGGGAGAAGGAGGAAGTAGAAAAGGGAGAAGGAGAGAGAAGGAGGAGGGAGGAGGAGGGAGGAGAAGGGAGGAGGAGGGAGGAGGGAGGAGGAGGAAGAGGGAGGAGGAGGGAAGAGAGAAGAGGAGAAAGAGGGAGGAGGGAGGAGGAGGAAGAGGAAGCAGAAAGAGGGAGGAGGAAGGGGAGGAGGGAGGAGGGGGAGGAGGGAGGAGGAAGGGGGAGGAGGGAGGAGGAGGAAGAAGGACAAAGGAAGAGGAGGGAGCACGAGGAAGAGGGAGGAAGAGGAGGGGGAGGAGGGAGGAGGAGGAATAGGGAGGAGGAGGGAGAAGGAGGAAGAGGAGTGAGGAGGAGGAGGAGGGAGGAACAGGAAGAGGGAGGAGGAAGAGGGAGGAGGAGGAGTAGTCATAGTCTGGAAATCACTGTTCTATCAAACACCTCAACTTTGCAGATTAGTAAGTGGTTGCTGGAGAGCCTGTGAGGCAAGCCAACCTTCACAACTGGTTTGAGAAGCCCTGTAGCCCAGCGTGCCTGATCTTAGCCCGGAGCTCTCTCCACTACACTCTGGGGCCCAATCCTATTTTTAAGACTTTACCTTTTATAGCGTCTCTATACT
Organism: Macaca mulatta; assembly: GCF_049350105.2. Classification (NCBI taxonomy): domain Eukaryota; kingdom Metazoa; phylum Chordata; class Mammalia; order Primates; family Cercopithecidae; genus Macaca; species Macaca mulatta. The sequence continues at coordinate 12,104,973 of NC_133409.1, forward strand.
TAAGTTTTCCAATCTAGTCTGCCTCTAACCTTTCCTATTTAAGGAATTAAAGTCATCATATTGTAGGGAATATTTTTTATTAAGACTTGTTTAGGCTGGGCAGAGTGGCTCATGCTGGTAATCCCAGCACTTTGGGAGACCGAAGCAGGCAGATCACCTGAGGTCAGGAGTTCGAGACCAGCCTGGCCAACATGGTAAAACTCTGTCTCTACTAAAAACACAAAAATTAGCTGGGCATGGCGGTGCATGCCTGTAATCCCAGCTCCTCAGAAGCAGAGGCAGGAGAATCACTTGAACTCTGGAGACGGAGGATGCAGTGAGCCCAGATTGCACCACTGCACTCTAGCCTAGCCAACAGAGTGAGACTCCATCTCAAAAAGAAAAAAAAAAAAAAAGGCTTGTTTAATTTCTAGTTGTGACTTTGCCACTATGTGGTCTCTGCATGTGAAGTAGTCCACAGGGACTGATCAAACCACTCCTGCCTGTTCAGAGACCTCTGCCACTAAATAAATGATTACCCTGAAACCACCTTTGCAAAAATTATAACAATGAGAAAATTTTGACAGTGTGAGATCTCACCTAACTGATTCCATCTTGCTTCTAAACTCTAAGCTGTCCTTGTTCATTCCTGAGCATAGGCTGAACTAACTTTGGGAGGAACTTAGTTTATAGTTTAACTTTGAAACAAAGACAGTAACAGCCCTTTCCCAAAACAAGCACACTTCTTGCCTGGGGACCAGAATGCCTTTGTGAGACTAACAAGTTAGGCACAAGATTCAAAATTATGGTTTAGGAGTCATGCAGCTAGAGGCCACAAGATTCTGTACCTCCCCGATTGCTCCTAGGGATAACATCACTATTGTAAAACCTAACATTAGGGCTCAAGATATTTTTTCAGACACTGCGTTCTGATGCACCAGCTGGTGCCACTCGACAGGTAATCCGGCTCAACCAGTTCTGTGATCCCACCCAGACCTCAAGACAACTTGCTTCAACTTCCTGTGACTTCATCCTTCATCCTGACCAATCAGCACACCCCATTCCCTGGTCCTCTACACACCAAATTATCCTTAAAAAAACACCAGTCTCCGGCCGGGTGCAGTGGCTCACGCCTGTAATCCCAGCACCGTGGGAGGCAGAGGCGGGCGGATCACGAGGTCAGGAGATCGAGACCATCCTGGCCAACATGGTGAAACCCCGTCTCTACTAAAAAATACAAAAAATTAGCCGGGCGAGGTGGCGGGCGCCTGTAGTCCCAGCTACTCGGGAGGCTGAGGCAGGAGAATGGCGTGAACCCGGGAGGCGGAGCTTGCAGTGAGCCGAGATCGCGCCACTGCACTGCAGCCTGGGCGACAGAGCGAGACTCCGTCTCAAACAAACAAACAAACAAACAAAACCCAGTCTCTGGATTTTCAGGGAGACTGATTTGAGTAGTAAAACTCTGGTCTGTCGTTTAGCTGGCTCTGCATGAATTAAACTGTTTCTCTATTGCAATTCCTCTGTCTTGATAAATCAGCTCTGTCTGGGCAGGGGGCAAAGAGAAGTTTAAGCAGTTACAGTCCCAACAGGGCTCATTTTATAGCTTCTTTAGTCTTAACACAAAATGCGGGTATTTTCTTTTAAACGTTTATCACCTTTCTTCTAATTTTAAAACAGTATGTGCTCATTGAAGACAATTTAGAAAGTCCACACATACAACTACTATTAAAAAATTAACCTGATTCAACATTTAGGATATTCCATTAGTCTTTGTTCAATGTCTTATACACACTCTTTTTTAAAATTGAGATTGCATTTTTATAATCTTTTGGTATCCTTTCTACCTTTTCTTCACTCAATATCATATTGTAAACATTTTCTCATGTCAGTATACACTCTTAAAGTATGACTTTAATATCACTAACTGAAGGTATCATGATTTATTTATTTATTTATAATTTTGAGACAAGGTCTCACTCTGTCACCCAGGCTGGAGCGCAGTGGCGAGATCACAGCTCATTGCAGCCTCAATCTCCTGGGCTTAAGTGAGCCTCCCAGGTAGCTAGGACTAGAGGGACATGCCACCATGCCAGCTAATTTTTATGTATTTTTTGTAGAGACAGGGTTTTGCCATGTTGCCCAGGATGGTCTCGAACTCTTGGACTCAACTGATTCTCCTGCCTTGGCCTCCCACAGTGCTGGGATTACAGGCGTGAGCCACTGTGCCCAGCTTTCATTATTTATTTTTAGTAATCCCCTAGCCTTGGACATACCATTTGCTTCTGATTTTTCACCGCTATTTTTAAAAACAAAGCACTGTCATGAATTTACATGGATGCAAATTTTGTGCACATCTCTAATTATTCCCCTAGGACATATTTCTAAAAGTGGAATTGCTAGACCAAAGGGTATAAACATTCTTCAAGATTTAAATGTGCATTAACAAACCGTCATCCAAAATAACCATGCCAATTACATTAATACGAACATCAACAGTATATAAATTTTACAACAGCATATATGTTTCTTTTTCTACAACATCTTCAGTCTCTTAAATTCCCAAATTTGATAGGTGATAAAAGATACCTTGTTTTAATTTGCATTTATCTGATTCCTAATGAGGTTGGACATTCTTTTAGGTTAACAGTTACTTGTATTTTTCGATGGATTGTTTTTTCAAACTCTATGTTCATTTCTTTTATTGAATTGCAAGAAACATTTGTAAATATGGCAATTTGTTATATGTTATATGTTACAATTATTTTTCCCCAGAAACTGGAGTATTTTATAAAAGACATGAAAGGATGCTGCTTGGAGTTTTCTTAAAAACACTTCCTTATTGGTAAAGACCATCCTGTGCTGATCATTAAGATTTAGAGCTTGAAAAAATCATGCAGATACTGCAGACCGCCCCCTTGTTTTTCCAGGTGAGGAAATTAACTCAGGACTAGTCCAAGGTTGCCTACTTAGTAACAAAGGCAGCAGCAGAGCCTGGATTGCCCCAGGTCCAAATTGGCGCTATATCTAGCTCTCCCCTGCCCCACCCAACATATACACACACCAGCTTATTGTCAATAGTCCATCTGTGTGTGAAGTTCACACACCCATTCATGGGGCTCTTAAGAGTTTTGGAACATTTATTAATGGCTTTTATGTCACCAGAAGCAACCACACTATCAACTGGGTTGTCAGTAATTAAAATCCTTAAAAGATGGATTTTTTTATTTATCAAAGGATGGATCTATTTATCAAAGAATGGATTTTTATTTATTAAAGCACCATCTAGCCAATACCAAACCCATAACCAAAACAACACAAACACACAGGAATGAGTTGCTTTCAGAAATACTGTCTCTGTTGTCACTTTCTTCTGTGAAACAGAGTGACTCCTAGCTATCATCATTATCAATAAACACATCTATTGATGAAGGACACCATGCTTCACCATTATGTGTAAAAATAATTGATGTCAGAGGGGGAAATTCAGGCACGTCCTTTCATCAGAACAAATAAGAGAAAGGAGCCAATCCATTCAACAGCACAGTGCTCTCAGCCAAGTCCTCCAGAAGGTGGATGAGACAAGATCTGGGGCTCGAGCCCCTCCCCAATGCGTGAGTGTTGCTATGGAACCCCACTTTATGTCTCCTTGCCTCTGTCTCTGAGATGATGCTAGAGCCTAGCATATTTCTTCCCTCTGGCTCTCCTCTTGCCTGCCTGCAGTTCTTCTTCTGTCTCCTTCGGTGGATCCCTTCTTACACTGCCCTTTGCACATTGGAGTTCCACCGGCCTCCATTCTTTTTTTTTTTTTTTTTTTTTTTTTTTTTTTTTTTTGAGACAAGATCTCACTCTATCACCAGGCTGGAGTGCAGTGGCGCCATCTCTGCTCACTGCAGCCTCCGCCTCCCAGGTTCAAGTGATTCTCTTGCCTCAGCCTCCCGAGTAGCTGGGACTACAGGCACCCGCCACCACGCCTGACAAATGTTTTTGTATTTTCAGTAGAGACAGGGTTTTGCCATGTTGGCCAGTCTGCAGGCTCCATTCTCGACCCTTTTCGCTTCCTACTCTACAGATTCTCCTTGGGTGGTCTTGCTCAATCCCACCGTTTCAACCATCCCCACTTGCTGATGAAATTCAAATGCACAGCTTTAGCTCACACATCTCCCCAGCATGTCAGACCCATATAACCAACAGCCCTGGGTCTCTCCAACTGTGTCTCATGGTGGCACAGCAGCCTCAGTGGGCCAAAACAGCAATCCAACCTTCCCCACTGGTCCACACTTCCTCCAATATGCCTAATAGCCTTCCAACACAAAAAGCTGGACACTTTACCATAACCTTGTATGTCCCCTGCACCAGTGCCTAGAATCAGCCATTTCTCCAAGGAGCCCTGGTTCCTTTCAGTAAATAATTATATTTAGAAGCCAAGATCTGGGTGTAAAATGTGCTCATTGCTAGAAGGCTGTCACTGCTCCCAGGGCCTCTCAGGGGTAGGGCTAAGGAATATATGTACATAGATACATTTATGTATAGTCATACATACACACACCTACAGCTGTATTTTGGTATCTTTGTATATCTTTATAAAATATACACATATAATCATGAATTGACCCCAATATCTCCAATTTTGACCCACCGCCAGTGAATTCATTTGAGTTTTCTCCCTCTCCACATTTGTAACTCCCTTCTCTAAGAAACCTGGCTTCCATGGCCCTCTATGCATTTCCTCATTTGATCAACCCACCTATGAACAGTTGCCTATGTCTGGCACAGCTCCTCCCCTGCCCTGCACAGATGCCCTCCTCACTTTGCTGGACTCTTTTACTTCCTGTTGGAACAGTGCTGCCCCTGCCCCCCACCCTGAGACACAGACCTCACGCAGCAGGAGCGCCAACACCCAGCACCAGTTCCCTGTACCTGCCACGCAGATATCCTGCTCTGCCAAGCACTGACATCCCCTGCCATGTCACCACTGCCACTGCCCTCACCCTGGCATGGCTGCCCCCATAGGGATGATCCTTGCCTATTCAGGCTCCAGCACTTCACGCAAGCCACCACAAGCCAGGCTGACCATGGTGGAAAGTAGGACTTAATACCCACCACCTTCCTGCAAAACTCAAAGAATTGTAGGCAGTATCGCATCTGAATCCTGAAGAGACTTTTGAGAAGAGGGGTTTTGACATTGATCAAAGTACAGTGCAGAGATCACTGCCTATTCTGCTTGTGCCTACGGCTGCTTGGCCTGGGAGCTGCACTTTCAGTCAAACTGACCATGAGAAGCAAGTCCTCCATCAAGCAGATTAACCCCACTGGGCCTTAACTGCTTGACATACTGGCATTTTAATGTAGTTCTGAAAGGCTGGGGTATAAGAAATGCTAGAGATTGAAAGCACTTTGCCAGTATGAATCTCATGGAAATGCCAAACTGAGATAATGAATCAACAAGCAGGGAAAACAAGCATGGTGGTTTCCATAGATGGGTAAGGATGTGGGCTTTGCAGAGCCTGTGTCCTGGCAGGTCCACTTGAGATTGCTGGCTGCATTTACCTCTCAATGAAAGTGAGAGCAGCAGATGGGTGGCGGAGCTGATAGAAAAAACAAGGAGACTCAGAGTCGGCAGAGAGTTCTAAATGCCATACATTTATGCTGCTCAAGTGTTCTCTAGAGACCTCAGAAACAAACAACCCCTTCCACATTCCCATTCAGTTGAGCACAGTCCTCCCAGGGCCCCAGATTCCCAGCCTAGCACATCACTCTTAGAATAAAGAAAGGGGGCTGGGGAGAAAGTCAGGGAGAAAAAAAGGAAAGATAAAAAAGCCAGCAGAACTCAGGTTGGAGGAGTGGGCCGTCTGAAACTGCCTGTTGTTCCCAGGCAACTTAAAGACAGCCTGACCCTAGGCTGGACTTTCTAGGTGTGCAGATCCAGAGAAAAGAGCAAACTCTTCCCTGTGTGCGTGTGCAGTCACCTGGACAAACAGAAACCCATTTGTGAGATGGAATTTCCATGGCAGGCAAGGGCTCTGATGGGAATGTGCAGGGCAGGAACATCTGTCCTGGTATTAAATGCATCATTCCCGTCTTCCCCGCACTGGGGCCATCTGCATGCAGAAGCAGACACTTCTTGCTCCCTTTCCAAACATACCACTGGATCAATTTAGAGCCTTGGTCTAAAAGCGGGGAAGGTGATTTTGTCCCCTAAGGGATGTTTGTCATGCCTGGAGATATTTTTGGTTGTCACAACGGAGAGGAGTGTGCTACTGGTATCTAGTTGGTAGAGGCCAGAGATGCTGCTAAACATCCTACAATATACGGGACAGCCCACATGGTAAATAATTACCCAGTCCAAAATGTCAATGGTGCCAAGGCCGTGGCACTCTGCTAGAGGCCAGCTTGTTACCACCCTTTTACTGCTGCACCCACAGCACTCTAACAACACACTATACCTTCTCTCACCAAATTACTCCTAAGTATCCTCGCTGGGAAGTGTTGCTAAGATGCTCATACCAAAGATCAAGACTGAGCAGGAGATTCCTTTTAATAAACACCTTGTCACCAAAGGACTGCACATGACTTCGAAAGCAACAGAAGCTAATACTGATGCCAGGGCCCACTAAGGAAAAACAAAGAAACATCAATACAGCTTGCCCCTGTGATGCCCAAGAGCCGATAGCCAAGAGATTTCGCCAGAGAAATCAAATTCAGTAACAACCCTTTCAAACCTCAACTTCTTTTATAAGCTTTCATTAAGCAACCGTGAAAACCTCCAAGTCCACCATTCAAACCGTGAATTGATCCTAAGATTCTTTCCCCTGCAGTGAGTTAAAAAAGAAAACGCTACTGCAGAAGTTTCAACCCTGAAGTTGAAAAACAATGTCTGGGAACAGTTAACGCAGCAAAGAAGTAAATTTTCCAAAACAAAGGCAGGAGGAAAGAGAAGTTTTGCCAACACACACCAACGGCAAACATCCAACACACTGGAAAAAAAAAAAAAAAAGGAAAGAAAGAAAGAAAAACCAGCACAGAAAAGAGTTACCCAAGAAATAGCTTTTGAAAGAGAGAAAATCTTACTCTGGTTGTCAAGGACAGCTAAGCAATGAAAAACTGGGAAGCAGACTCGCTGGTGTCATTTGCTCAGGAAGGGTCAGAGGTGGCCACAGGTTGGCTCTCTCTTCGCATCTGGGGCATCAATGCCCAGCCAGCCTGCAGGGTCTCCGGTCCCAACATCTCGAAGGATGGCTGCAGCCTCTCATCTCTGAAGGAATTAGAGCTGCTCTCCCACTGCTGAAAATATTTGAGATGTGCCAAGCAGATGGTCCCACGCTTATCAGCAGAAGCTTCCAATGGCATCATTCAGTGACACACTCGAGTGAAAATCTTCACGCCAATCCAGAGCAGGGTGTGAGCTGGTGACAATGCAAGGCGGTGGACCACCTTGAACCACTAAGGCCAGGCAGGGCTAAAGAGAAAGATGACCTGGAGAAACGCCACATGGAAGGGCAAAACCGCATGTGTAGTAGAAAGATAGAACCAGCTCAAGTTCCCTGCTCAGCGTCTAATAAGTCATGTGACCTCTGCCAAGCTCTCTAAGACTTGGTTTTCCCACCTGTAAAATGGAGCTAATAATATTAACTCAAAACATTGTAATGATGAGATGAGTCTATGTATAGACCCAGAGAGACATGCAAGAGACACATGGCTAGATAGTTAAGGATCTGTTCCCTTCTCACAACCCAGTTTCAGAGAGTATCCTGCTCAGTGTAGTATATAAGACTCATAGGGTGCAATGAAAAGCAAGCAAACCAAGGAGTGTGTTCAGGGGTGGAGGCAGGGGTCTGCACCATTGGCCATGCCCAGACTGCTTCCCAGCCTGGTCCGGGGACTCCTCCTGGGAGTAGCTGTTTCTGTTAGATGCAGACTTTCACCCGTGCAGTCGGGAACATGAAAGCTTCCCCGATCCCTGTTCTGCAGTTTTTTTTGTTTGGTTAGGTTTTTTGTTTTTCTATCTTTTAAAAACCAAAAATGTTCAATATGTTACCCATTTTTCAAAGAACCCAATGTGAAGCCCCAAAGGCTGAGAATTTTGGATCTCTTGGACCTCAGGTAGCCAAGCTTGAGATCCCAAGCCTGAAGACCCGCCCCTCACTCATGGTAGCATTTTCTCTTGTTCAAAGGGATCCTTCACAGTTACTGTGCCAAAGTATTAAGAGACCCCAGGGACCAACTATATCAAAAGGGATAAGAAGGCAATTTCAGACTCTGTGGGAAAGCGGACATAGGAACCCACAGATGAAGTTTCCCTCCAACTGTTTTCATAAGCAGTAAGACCATAGTCCCAGGGCAGAGCCAAACTACTCTTGTGGGAAGCCTGACCAGCAGCTCAGTCCTCCCAGTGGGAAGAAGAAAGGGGAGAGAAGAGAGCTTCCCTGAAGCCAGCGGGCATCTACTAGGTAGGTAGTGCTGAGCAGCAAATCAACAGACCAGGGGAACTCAGTCCTGAAGTTGGAAAGGTGTTCTCATTACCTGGTTCTGATGTTCCAAGGAAGAAGTTGTTCAGCCTCCTGGAGAACTTTAGTTTCCCAGAGGACGGTCAGAAACTAGAAAGGAAACGGGCACCATCTAGAGCAAACTGCAAGGCAGAAAAGAAGGAGCGCCTGGTGGGAAAGGATCAGACCCACAGAAGAAAACGTGATTAGGGAAAAATAACAGGCTGCCCAGGAAGGTTCCAGTCCCAGCAGGGGAGGAATTGATCCCGAAGGAAACGAGAGATGAAGGAGATGAGATGGGACAGAGGGATCCTCTCTGCTCCACATTCGTTGCTTCTCGGATCAGGGGCTGTCCAGCTGTTATGAACATTTCACCCTGTCCCTATGGGTGCTGTGAAACCTTGCTCAGAGTGACCAACTAGAAGGAGGACTCCAACGTCATTATGTAAGTCAACAGAACAGAGGGCCTCACCAATTTGCTTTTTCCAGTGCCTAACAGAAGTCTGTCCACATGGGCAGAGGACAACAAGCTGCACAATTTGGAAATTGATAATGGTCACAAGGTGACTGAAGAGCAAGCCACCAGGAAGCCAGGGTGGCCTGATGGCTTCTAGGTAGGGGGAGAGTCTCCAAAGGGGTTGGTGGCCGGCCAGGGGAGTCTGAAAGAGGTGGCTCTCTTTGCCCCCAGCTTGAGTGGGTGGCGGAAGGCCCCAGTTGTTTGGTGACTAATTGGCACCACTAACAAAGCAGGAACTATCGCAGATGGAGCTGGAGTCGCATTTGTGGTAGATAATGATTTATCCTTAGAGAAAATACAGCAACTCACTGTAAAAATAAAACTGCTTGCATTTAAGCCACAAATAGGTTGGCTATTTCTGTGCTTGGTTTGTCTTTGTGAGTAATCATTCTCTTCTTGAGAGGTGGGCAGAGTTTGAGGGGAAGAGCGAGTAACAAAGCAACTGAACCTGGGGAAGCGGAGGGTCTGGAGCTCCAACTTCCGGCGGAAGTTCTAGCATCCACCTCCAAGTCACACCTTCCAAAGTTCCCTAGAGAAACAACATCTCTCTTTCTCCCATCAAACAACCGAGAACCATAATGAAGGGTGCCTGGCGAAGGGCCTTATGGGAGCAGGGAAGAAGGAAGCTTATTTACCCACGGCCACGCAGTGGACCCATAAGTGGCAGTACACACAAGTGGCAGGTCCCTAAGTAGTAGAACCACTAAGTAGGATACAGTGGTAGAATCCCTAAGTAGACCATAAGTGGGAGAGCTCATAGACACACCAGTAGGTGGTAGAATTCCTTTCTTCCATCAGTGCTTTACCCTAAAGCTCCAAACCCTCTCCATGCCATGGGGTCTTCACTCAGCACTAAATCCAGGGAAGTCGAGAGAATTCAAGTCACATCCTAAGATGTGTTCCTCATCTGTACGGAACTCTTCTATGCCCTCAATGCCAAGCCTATATTCTGGGGAGATAACCATTAAGTGCCTCACAAAATCCCAGCACTCCCCTGCGTGTTAGAAAGATGGAGAGTCAGGAGGGCAGGGGGCTGGGCTGCACCAACAGAGGGAACGGTCAGTGCCTGAGTGCTCACTTTCACAGAAGAGGGCTCGAGTAAGAAGTGGAAACACATGGAAGGTCCACAGATGGCAGGCAACTAGCTTAGGACACATGGTCTCAGTTCACTATGCAGGAGCAGAACAACTTCAGGTAAGCTAGAAAGTTAGACTTGCAAACTTGACGGGAGGGACGAGTGATTATCCCATCCGTTTGATTGACAGAGTCTCAGCGTAGAACTGGTCTGCCCTCTGTCCCCTGGAGCTGCAAAAGAGGCTTCAGATCTCATTGGCCAGATGAAAGTCCAAGATAAAACCCTGACAACAGAACTCTCCCAGGCTGATCGGATCCCCATCAGTCTTAGGGAATCTTCTCCAGGCTTCTGCTAGCCAACTCTGACCTGAATTGGTTGGGTCTGTTCCCAGTAATATTCTTTACACTCAGCATACATTTCTTAAACATCAGATCTGAAAGAGAAAAGACATCTTCTCCCCCGTGTGCTTGGTTTCTTCCAACTAGTCAGGTCCACAACGGGGAGCACAGTGAGAGCACTACAAAGGGCAGAAACTATACAGGTATGAAGACGGGGAAGCAAACCCGCCGGACACAGTGCAAGTAGCCCTCCAAGACGCACCCTGGGAAGGGCCCAGAGCATGGCTGCAGACAAGAACTCATCATGTGGGAGGCTTTGCTTCCAGCCCCCAGCCGCCCCACCCCCAACCTCCCCTCAATCACAGGAATCTGCCCAAAAGGAGACTTCTCATCTGGCACAAGTGCCTTTGCAGAACGATGAGGAGGATGTGAAGTGGCCCAGAAAGAGTCGGGCATCCCTAATCCAGGACAGCCCTTCCACTGAGGGGCGGGGCGAGGCTCAGAGAGCTGCTTCCCTCCTGCAGGAGAGCATGGGATGGTGCCCGCCGCCCCAGTGATCATCACAGTGGACAAACTAGACCTCACTAGTTCCAAAAGGAGAACTCCCAACTAATATAGCTCATATAAATAAGAAAATAAATGAATGCCTCTCTAAGTCCCCCAGAATCACCAGATATCACATCTACAGGGCTGGCTAAAGTTTGCAGCAGGAGAAAATAATTAGAAAATAAACCGAGCATGGTGTGAGGCAGCCTGGGGCAACATAATAAAGATAGGGAGGAGGCAGGGGTGGCACCGGGTGCCTGGGCAGGGTGGGGAAGGAGGGAAGAGGAGAGGAGCACACTCCACCCCCAGGGGGAGATCCGGTCTGCCTGAAGAGGCTCACACGCTCTGACGGTTTGGGAAAATACCTTTACCCCAACTAATTTTCCTCCCTTCCTCTCCTCTATTTCCCTGGGAATCTTTGTAAAAAGGGCCCCTGAGGAAAACCAGTGCCAGAACCCTTTGCCCAGGACAGATGATCTTGCTCATAGGGACATCCCTAGAGAAAGTTCGCATTGAGTCACAGGTGAAAATGTACGAGCACTTTGTGGATGACTCGCTCGAAATGATCTGAGAGCTCATCTGCGCTTCGGGTGTGTGTATTCCCGTCTGTCCCTCCTCCCGTCCAGCACCATCTGGGTTAATATAGCTATAGAGGAAAGCCTCAAAATTCCTTTGTGTGTTTTTTTTTTTTTTTTGTCTCCGGGAGTCACAAGGACATTTCTTAAGTGCTCAATATTTTATCCCCATTTTACAGATAAGGAAAGTGAGGCTTGCAGAGTTTAAGTAACTTGCCCTAACTCTTGTCAGAGCAAGGAGAGACTGACTCCAGAGTGCGCAATCCCCACCTATACCTAGGGCGTAAAAACTGTAAAGTATAAACTCATTTTCATTCTCCTCTTCTTTTTTTAATCTCATTTTTCTCCTTTTTCTAAATCCAGAACACCATACTAGAAAGTTTTTTCTTGAAACAAGTTTGGAGATAATTGTGGAGTGGGAGATGTTCAAAAGTATGTGCTCGTACTAAATTCACAGCAAAAGGGACTTCATGACGTTCACGGCGCTCACAGCTCAATATGAGAATAAATGACTGGTGGTGCACACCCATAGATACTTTAATGGTATCTCTGATTTGGGAAGTAGGATAGATGTCTGAAGCTTTATAGTTTATTAAAGGAAGATTTCAAGTTAAAGTATGATACTCCACTTGACTTCAAGATGTATTACAAAGCTACAGTAATTAAGACAGTGTAGGCAGGGCGCAGTGGCTCATGCCTGTAATCCCAGCATTTTGGGAGGCCGAGGCAGGCTGGTGTTGGCAAAAGAATAGGCAAATAGATTAATGAAATAGAATAATGAGCACAGTTATGACACACACATTTGACAAGATGACTTTCAAAAAGGGTGACAAAAGAATTCAACGAGGAAAGGCAAGTCTTTATAGAGCAGAGGGATATTCACAGTGAAATAAGTGAACCTCAGCTGCTACCTCACACCGTACGCAAGAGTGACTTTGACAGGGATCACAGATGGGAGTGTAAAAGCTAAATTACAAAGTTTCTAGAGTGAGCAAGAGAATATCTTCCCAATACTGAGACAGACAAAGATTTCTTAGGACACAGAAAGCATTAACTGTTTAAAAAAAAAAAAAAATCTGATTAAATGGGCTTTATTAAAAGTAAAAATGCCTGTTCATCAAAGGCACAAAATTTCTAGGCAAGCCACAATCTTGGGGAAAATTCTTCCAAAACGTGTATCAGACAAAGGACTTGTATCGAGAATATATAAAGACTTCCTACAACTTAGAAAAGACAATACAGTTTTTTTTGTGTGTGTGTGTGAAATGGACAAAAGTCTTAAACAAATACTTTATAAGTGAAGATACGCAAATGGCCAAGAAGCTCATGAAGAAGTATTCAATATCGGCCAGGCGCAGTGGCTCACGCCTGTAATCCCAGCACTGTGGGAGGCCAAGGCAGGCAGATCACCAGGTCAGGAGATCAAGACCATCCTGGCTAACACGGTGAAACTCCCTCTCTACTAAAAATTACAAAAATTAGCTGGGTGTGGTGGCAGGCACCTGTAATCCCAGCTACTCGGGAGGCTGAGGCAGGAGAATCGCTTGAACCTGGGAGGCAGAGGTTGCAGAGAGCTGAGATAGCGCCACTGTACTCCAGCCTGGGTGACAGAGCAAGACTCCATCTCAAAAAAAAAAATAATAATAAGTATTCAATATCATTAATCATCAGAGGAAGGTCAATTAAAACTGTAATGAGATACCATTTCATACCTACCAAAATGTGGGTACGAAGGTTGTTCACACCAAATGTTGGTGAAAATATAGACTAATTAGAACTCTAACGTAGCTCTGGAGGGAGTATAAATAGCACAGCCACTTCGGGAAACCGTGGAAGTTTCCTCAACATTAAACGCATGTCTATCCTACAACCCAGAAATTTCACTCTTAGGTATTTATCCATCAGAAATTAAAGCCTATAGCCACAAAATGCCTTGTGTAAGAATGCTCCTGACCATTTTATTTACAAAAATAAAAATTAGGGCTGAGCGCAGTGGCTCACGCCCATAATTTCAGCACTTTAGGAGGCCAAGGTGGGTAGATCATCTGAGGTCAGGAGTTGGAGACTAGCCTGGCCAAAATGGCAAAACGTTGTCTCTACTAAAAATACAAAAGCTGGCCAGTCATGGTGGTGCGTGCCTGTAATCCCAGCTACTCAGGAGGCTGAGACATGAGAATCACTTGAACCAGGGAGGGAGAGGTTGCAGTGAGCTGAGATCGCACCACTGCACTCCAGCCTGGGCGACAGACCGAGACTCCATCTCAAAAAATAATAATAATAAAATAAAATAAAAAATAAAAAAAATAAAAATTAGACGCAGCTCAGATGTCCATCAGCTGGAAGCTGGATCAACAAAGTGAAGATCATTCATACAATGGAATGATGGATTATTATTTGCCAACAGAAGGGAACAACCCACAGATACGGTTGCATACAACAACATGGGTAAGTCTCAGAAGCATAAGGCTGAGTGACAGGAGCCAGACACTAAAGAGTACATATATATTATCTGAATCCATATGCGTATATGAAGTTCTGAAAGAGGCAAACTTGTCTATGGCGATGGAAATCTGATCATTTTTTACTAGAAGTGGAAGATTGACTAGGAAAGGGCACCAGGGAACTTTCTGAGGTGAAGATAACGTCCTATATCTTGGAGGTATAGCCAATGTAGATGTATGCATTTATCAAAACTCGCCAAACTCAATAACAAAGATTTGTGCATTTCACTATATGTAAATTTTATACCTCACTATTTCTTAATTTAAGAAAAGTATTATAGCTGAGCTTAGTCATTGAAATCTTCACACTTTTTTTTCCCCTAGTGGCTAAGGAAAGTGATTTGTTACAAAACTACAAAATACACATAGACACACGCATACAGAAGCATATACTTACATAATGTCAAACTGAAATGTCTTCTTTGCAAACTATGATAGGAAATGGAATTCTGAATTCATTTTTTCAACAATTTCAAATTATGTGCTAAAGTTACATGTTGTTTTGTGGCCCCCATTTCTTCTCCCCTACTGCCTCACACCAAAATTATTACTAAAGCAGCTTATATTGTCTGCTGCTAGTTTTTTGGGGAGTAAGGATAGGTTTAAAAATGAATTACAAGTAAAAGGTTTTGATACTAGCCTAAAGCATCATAGCATTATGGTACTTCTTACTTTTTTTTTTTTTTTTTTTTTTTTTTTTTAATACAGAATCTTGCTCTGTTGCCCAGGCTGGAGAGCAGTGGCATGACCTCAGCTCACTGCAACCTCCGCCTCCCGGGTTCAAGCGATTCTCCTGCCTCAGCCTCAGCCTCCTGAGTAGCTGGGACTACAAGCATGTACCACCAAACCCAGCTAATTTTTGTATTTTTAGTAGAGACAGGGTTTCACCATACTGGCCAAGCTGGTCTCGAACTCCTGGCCTCAGGTGATCTGCCAACCTCAGCCTTCCAAAGTGCTGGGATTACAGGTGTGAGCCACTGCGCCTGGCCACATTACGGTACTTTAAACCAACTAGACCCACCACACTTTCCAAAACTGGTCCTGGATACTGCTGGCTGCTTTATATTTCCACTAAGGAGTGATTCAAGATCCAGGTTAATAGGAATGAACAGGCTTAATATATAGAGAGCCCATGCAAATTGATAAGAAAAAAACAGTAAGACTCCAAATAGAAAAATGGTCAAAGCACATGGAAAATATCCAACCTTCTTATTAGCTAAAGAAACGCACACTTAAAAAACATATTTCCCTTTTTCACCCACTGGGATGGCAAACATTTAAAAATTAAAACACTCAGTGCTGGTAAAGGTGCTAAGAGGCAGGCATTCATATTGCTACTACAGATATTGCTAACACTAGCTGGTATGCAAGGTGGCAGAATTCCCTGGAGTCTTCCTGGGCCACAGTCAGGTGACCATCCAGGCAGACATGAGCACTGTGATGGTGATGCGATTTTTAAAATAAATGAAACGTTTTCTTGTCCCCCGAATCGGCACCTAATCTGCTCTACAGACACTTTGTCTTCTAATTCCTTACCTAGATTATAATCACGTGCTCTTTCTTACCCAAACATCTTGAAAAAAAAAAAAATCCAATTGTGAGAAAGAGAATTTTTGGAGTATTGCCTTGGGTCATGGAACCTATCCATTCCTCTAGCTGTTCTAAATATTACCCCGGGTTCAGCCCTGCATACCTGGCCCTTCATGGAACTGTACCGTCTTAATTCTCCTTTGGAGATACTCATCAGCCAGCATTTCAGGGCTCTACAGAAGAGACACAAAAAGATCAAAATTGTGTTCATAAAGGTTGGCTAACACCCTTCCCACAGTACCTACGAAGTTTCCTTTTTGAGATTTCTACATCTGGAGTAGCTGAGTTTCTTCTGAGTAGTAGCCAATCTGTTTGTATTGACAGAAAACTATAAATTGGGTAGGTGGAATGTTTGTTCTCTTTTCCTGCTAAGAAACCTGAAGATACATATTTGACCTGTCTTTGCAAATGTACCATATGGCTACCTAAAATAAAAATACTTGAAATTATCTAGTCAGAGGTCAAATCTGGGCACCGTAAATTTGTATCATCCTTTTTCTGTCAGTAACTATAGATTTTGGCAATGGTTTTTCACCTGTAATATACTTAAAGATGCTGAAAAAAAAATAAGTCACCTCCAAATGATAATAACTTGTATATTGGGAATACTACAAATAGCTGACAAAATAGCGGTGACTCTGAATTCCTGAAGAAAGGAGCCCTCCAAATTCTCAATAGTACTCGCTAAATTCTATTAGAGTTACTTCATTATGTGTCTGTTTACCTGATTAAAATTAGCTCTTTGAGGCAAGAGTCATGCCTAACTCATCTAGTATTGGCTGAGCCTAACAATAAGTTGAAAAAATCAATTATGTTTAGAGTTGTTACCACACTTTTAAATACTGGTTATCATTATTTCTTGAATGTTAGTCTAATTCCTTCAGTTAGACTGTATGTAAGTCATATGGGAAATGAACGACATCAGTCCTTCCTTGTGTGCCCGAGAACACAGTAGGGGCTGAACACTGTTCTGCATTGTTGCTGTTGTTTGGAGACAGGTCTAACTCTGTCGCCCAAGCTGGAGTGCAGTGGAATGAACATGGCTCACCAAAGCCTCGATTTCCTGGGTTCAAGTGATCCTCCCACCTCAGCCTCCTGAGTAGCTGGGACTACAAGCCTGCCACCATGCCCGGTTAATATACATATATATATAATATACATATACATATATATATATATATATAGAGAGAGAGAGAGAGAGAGAGAGAGAGAGATGGGGGTCTCACTATGTTGCTCAGGATGGTCTCAAGCAATCTTCCTGCCTCAACCTCCCAAAGTGGTGGGATTACACATGTGAGCCACCACGCCTGCCACTGCTAAGTGGTTTGACAAACATCTGTAACTGTCAGTAAACTGACTAGAGTCCTTCGCTGGTATTTTGCTGAACCGATCTGTCTCTGTTGATCATAACTAGCATTTAGCAAACCCTCTCCCTGAATATAGCATGGTATAATACTAATAACTTACATATGTTTAGGGGATGCTTGGGACATCTTTGTCATTACTGCTTGTCATATTTTAGAGGGTAAGAACTTGCTAATTCTTTTGTAAAGCCAGAATACCTTATTATGGTATTCTGTGCATCATAAAATGTACTTACTAAATGATTTTGGTGGCAGATTACAAAGGTAAAAATGTATCTAACTAGCCTTGCTTCATTTATCTGAAAACAACCTGCACATCACCCAAATTCCACACCATCTGCTGGACTCATTATTGGTAAGTCAGTGTCCATACATTGCTCTAATGAGGTGCACTCGGCATCTGCAATGAGGAAAATCATAGCTTAATGATTTCTGGCAACTGTTAGCTGCTTAAGAGCTATTCAGCTACCCAATGTTTATAATAAAAATTATAGGAGCCACGTATAGGGACTTATGCTTGTACTCCCGGGGACTCAGGAAGCTGAGATGGGAAGCTTTCTTAAGCCCAGGAGGTCAATGTCGCAGTGAGCCATGATTGTACCACTGCACTCTAGCCTGGGAGACAGAGGGAGATGCTGTTTCTAAAATAAAATAAAATTATAGTAGACAAAAATAAAAATGTGTCCAGCCCACACAATACAGCAAAATAAATAAAATAGACCTTCTTAATTTTGTCCCAACTTTAAACATTGTTCAGGGGAAAGAAGAAAATACAGTCACCTTCCCACGGCTCAGGCTCACCCACACAGTGTGCGGCTCTCCGCACGGAAGACCTGTTCCTCCCATGCTTCTCTTTCTTCATTTCCGCAGACCTACCGCCACGGAGAGGGAACGAGAGGACCAGCATGGGGCAAGCTCACCATACTCGTGTTCTTATGAGAATGTGCTGGAGAAGGAGCCTGTACCACTGGCCAAAATGAGACTAAGGGATTTTCAGTGTTCTCCACTGTGCTCTGCTGACAAGGAAAATTAACAGTTGACTATGGGCATCTGGTAGCCACTTCAGGCCACTAACCCTGAGCCAGAAGACACCAGCCCTTATATGGCCTTCTATGGTCTGGATCTGTGTCCCTGCCCTAATCTCCTGGCTAGTTATAATCCCCAATGTTGGAAGTGGGGCCTGGTGGGAGGCGATTAGCTCATAGGGATGGTTTCTCATGCTTTCACACCATCCCCCTTGGTTCTGTCGTCACAATAGTGAGTTCTTGTGAGATCCCGTTGTTTAAACATGTGTGGCACCTTCCCCGCCACTCTTTTCCTCCTGCTCTGGCTGTGTGAGACACCTGCTCCCCCTTTGCCTTCTGCCATGACTGTAAGTTTCCTGAGGCCTCCCCAGAAGCTGACGCTGCCAGCTTCCTGTACAGCCTGCAGAACCATGAGCCAATTAAACCTCTTTTCTTGTAAATTACCCATTCTCAGATATTTCTTTATAGCAGTGTGAGAACAGACTAATACATGGCATCTCTTCCATAGTGAAGTGGAGGTGAGGATTGGGTTCCTAAGTGCTGATGGGAAAGGAATGGATAATGGGGATAATGGGGAAAGCAGAAGGCTCCCATGCACAGGGCAAAAAATGAGTGGCTCCTGGGAAGTACACCTCCCCCATCAGGGAATCCCTGGGGAGAGATCAGGGTCAGAGGGCATAGACCTGTTGATATAGGTGAAGTCACGCTAACCAAGGTTCACAGCACAATTCATCCAAGTTACATTCAAATCCCTTAAATAGTTCTGATACCCTGAGATTGTAAAAGGCATAAGCTGAGCTGAATATTCTAGAAAACTCTAGAATAGGAAAGTTCTAAGATTGGAGACCTTTCCCAAGCGATTCTACAGGGATAAACCCTGCAACACAGTGTGCTTCTGCCTTGGGTGTGCAGTCTCAACACGATACCATGCCACCACACTCTCTGCTTCCCGGGGCAGGTGGGCCCTCCCTGGGAGCTGCTTTACCAGAGGCCAGACTTGAGGTTTTCTCTTCCTTGCCACAACAAGGAGCCTTGGAGCCAGAAGGACCTACTGCCTGCCTTTACCAGGAGGTAGGGCTTTAAGCACCACACTCAGGAAATGGACTTGCTCATTCTTGTTCTACCCCAAGATGCAGCAAGGTTGCCCGTTCCCCATATCCACCTCCGACAGGACCTTCACACCTTGAGTTGCTGTGAAGGAGGCTCATCCACACTTGCACAGTGATTCTTGGTGGAGCTGGGGGGAAATCAGCTCACCTCACACCACATGTGGCACTGTGTGTCCGTACGGCAAAACCACTTCACCGCCGTTGACCTTGAGCAAGTTACTTCACTTCCCAAAGCCTCAGCTTCTTTGTAAAATGGAGACGATGACGTATCCACCTAATAAAGGCTGTTGGGATCATTAAAGGGGATGATGCAAGAAGGACTCCTAGTAAGTGCTGATAAATCTTAGCCATCATTGCATTGTTGTTTCTACAGCTATCATGGGACATACCAGTGTGGCCCATAGGATATGTAATTTGAAATTCTATCTAAATATTTGATAAGTCAGTCAGTTGTTTTCATAATACAAACTTTAAAGAGTAGGACTCAATAAAGTCACCTTGGCGGCATGGGATGGAGAAAATGGAGTGTGAGACATTGTAGCTGTGTGGTGCTCAGTGCACAGCATGCTGCTGTACCAGATCACCTGGGGCTGCGGCAACAGGGCCCCACACCCTGGGTGGTTTAAACAACAGAAATGTATTCTCTCATTGTTGCAGAGGCTGGAAGTCCCAAATCCAGGTGTCACCAGAACCTAGGTCCTTCTGAGACTAGGTGGAGCCCTTCCTTGCTTCTTCCCAGTTTCTGGGGTGGCTGGCGGTCCATCCTTGGCACTCTTCAGTTTGCACAGTCTCTGCCTTTGTGGTCATGTCATTGTCCTCACATGACTGTCTTCTTATAAGGACATCAGTCACACTGGATTCATTCAATATGAGTTCATTCTACTCCAATATAACCTCATCTTAACTAATTACACCTGCAACAACTTCCAAATAAAGCCATATTCTGAGGTACAGGGGTTTGGGACTTCAGCGTACCTTTTTGGGAGGACACAGTTCAACCTGTAACAGGTACTTTATGAAGTTGAATTGTGTTGCCCTGCTGCACACTGGGATGGCATTGGAACCTGTTCTTCAGACCGTGCTCAGGCAGCTCTGGGGAATGAGCTCCAGGCAATAATGGGTGTCCTGTGAGCCCTGAGTGGTCTCCCTGACCACCAGTACCCTTCCAGACCCCAAACCAGCCCACTGCTGGCGTGTGTCCAAGGCAACCAGAAGCATTCCAACATTATTCAAAAATCTCTCATGTATGTTGAGGGATGGTGACTAGGGGGAAGAAACGATTTGCAAAGAAAGAAAAGAAACAGTTCTCTGTTGTCATCCTTTTAAAAATGTCTGCTCCTGTTATCTTGAGTAAGGTGGTAGTTATACAGGTATATACTTATATCAGCAGTCATTGACCTGTACACTTGAAGTTTGTTAATATTTCTGTATAAAAATTTTATGTCCATAAAAAAATGTCCAGAAAAGAGTATGAGAGTGGAAAACATAGGCATAACATTATTAGCCACTGGGTGTTTTTAGTGGATGGCTTTGCTAGATCAAAAACATGTAATCAGTATATAAATGGAGGGTGGGAGGGGATGAGCATTGGAAAATTACCTATTGGGTACAATGTTCACTGATTGGGCGATAGGTATACTACAAGCCCAAACCTCACCATTATGCAATATATGTATGTAACCAACCTGCACATGTATCCCCTGAATCTACGATTTTAAAAAATTAATAATTTTTAAAGCATATACATTGAGTAATAACAGAGTTGCTCTATTTTGTGCCCTTCCAGCAGGAATCAGGGTTTCCCTGTGTGCCTCATTAGTCCAAAGATGTGCAAGTTTCCTGCTGTATTCTAGAGGATCGTGCAGTAGAGAGTTGTCCACTCCACAAGGTGGGCGGTAGAGCTGGGTGGGGTCTGCGGCACAGAGGACTGCCTCACTGCACTGTGGACAACAAGCTGACCTTAGGGACAGTCAGAAGCATGAGGGACAGCTTGAGGCTGAGTCTTGCTGGGCAGCCTCTAATTCTTTGAAGGGTAGAAGGATGACCAGAGTACATGCCCCACCCAGTTCCCATCCACACGGTCTTCTCCTTCTCCCAGCCTGTGGTTATTTATCGAGTCACTGTCAGTGGAAAAAATTGCTCTGGGAATATGCGGCTGATCTTTCCATTCTGGGTGAATTGCAGCCTCATTTTCCCCTGTAACTGCAGTGGATGATTGTATTGAGCAATGCAGGCTGGGGCAGCGGGGAGCCTTCGGGGTCCAATGGTGAGAATATGGAAGAACTTGGAACATCTTTGCGTCCTCACAAAGACTTTCTTTCTTCCAGGTTTCCCTCAACTGGAGAGGTGCTAGGACTCTGTCCTCCATCTGTTCCTCCAGAACGGTTTGTTCCCCACTCCCCTTACCAGTCAGCAATGGGCTGTGTGTGTGACACTGTCCACTTGTCTCCCACTGTGACACACAGCAAAGCCACAGAGCAGAAGGGATTTCTTGCTTTGCCCAACGTGGAGTTGCTTCTCCTGCTCCTGTGCCTGCCCCTGTGCTGAAGGCCTCAGCCCTGCCACTCAGCCACGCATGCTCTGATGCAAGGGTTAGACCCACCTAGCCGAGCTTTCTCCGCCAAGACAGGCCACTGCCCCATCCCCAGCTTAGATCCTCTAAGGGGGTATTTTAGTTTATTTTGTGTTGCTATAAAAGAACACTTGAGACTGGGTGATGTATAAAGAAAATATGTTTAGCTCACAACTTTCAGGGTGGGAAGTTCAAGGGCATGGCCCTGGCTTCCAGAGAGGGTTATCACAACTGCATCATAACATGGTGGAGAATATCAAAGGGCAAGTGAACATATTGGAAGAGGAGAAAGTCCCAGAGGAATCCTGGCTCTATTAACAACCCTCTCTCAAAGGAGCTAATCTAGTCCCAAGAGAACTCATCGAGTCTCCCCAGGGCGAGCACTTACTGATTTCCTTGAGAATAGCACGAACCTATGCATGAAGGATCCGCACCAATAACCAAACACCTCTCACTAGGCCCCACCGCCCAACACTGCCATATAAGAGATCAAGTTTCAACACCAGTTTTGGTGGAAACAAATAAACCACATCCAATCAATAGCAGAGGGGCAGTGGTTCTGACCTTCCTAGAGAACTGGCAGGACCTTCTGTCTGGCCAACCCTGTGTACACAGGGAAAGCTCACCACTGGGCAGATGTTTCCTCTGGGTTACTCTATCTTGTCCTATCTCGTTCTCCTCCCCTACTTTATGCCTGGGTGTATTCACATGCTATAGGGCCGTCAGAACAAAGTGCCACAGATTGGGAGGCTGAAATAGTAGAAATGTATTTTCTGGTAATTCCAGAGGCTGGAAGTCCAAGATCAAGGTGCTGGGAGAGCAGCCTCTCTCCTTGGCTTGCAGATGGCCATTTTCTCCCTGCATCCTCACATGATCTTTTCTCCGTATGTGTATGACTCTGTCCTAATTTCCTCTTCTTATAAAGACCCTCAGCCATACTGGTTTAGGGCCCACCCTAATCACCTCATTTTAACTTAATGACCTCTTTAAAGGCTGTATCTCCAAATACAGTCACATTCTGAGGTGCCAGATGTTAGGACTTCGGCATAGGAATTGGGGTGCAGTCAGACACTATTCAGTCATAACAGTGGGTAAGGTCCTAAACAGTTGTAGCACAAGACACAGAGAGGCTTCAGCGGTTGATCATTTTGCTTCCTGTCCTGCAGCCCCTGGTTCCCAGCAACACTCTTGTCTGCCAAAAGCTCCCACATCCTTAGGCTGGCAACCAGCCACTGCTTGATCCAGTCTGAGTTGTTCCAAGATGTGTTGGTGGCTGCTTGTTACAGTTCCTGTGTTTTGTTCCTGAAATTAGTTGCACTCAACTCCTTCCAGAGGCGGATGGGCAGTCTAGGTCTCCTCTCAAGTTCCCCAGCAAAAGGAGGAAGTCTTCTGGCCTCACTCCTAGAGACATATGGACATCCTAAGGCCCAGCATCTTTAGACAGCTCAGTGACATCTCTCCAGCTCAGGCCTCCAGTTGAGAGAGTGACTGATAGACAGTTCTGGATTTCTGTCCTTCTCAGAGCTGAGGTATGTCCTGTGTATATGACTCAACATGGGACGGTTCTAGCAGGCAGCCCACATGCTGAAATTCCATGTTGGAATTCCAGAGGTGGGCTGTGCCTTCTGTTCCGGGGTGGACTCCACGTGTGTGCTGAGGGTGGTCTGGCAGGCACACCAGTGTGCTCCCAAGACTCACACTCTCAAGGTCCAAGGACATGCTGTTGAGAGACATTAACACCCATGGCTTGCTGCTTTTGAAGAGTCCATAGCTAAGCTGTCCCTGACATCAGTCACCTTCATCTGGATACAGCAGGCCCAAGGCTCTCAAATAGAATTGCCATATTCTGCCAACTGGGACCCTAAATGTGCCCTCCCCAGAAGTCCATTGTTCACTGGAATCATTGTTTAATGCCTTTAGAACCAGTGAACACGTCTCAAGAGGAAAGATCCGTTGTTTGCCACTAGTCTGGGACATGACTTTGAAATACTCAGGACAACACCTCATTTTATTTTAGTTCCACAGTAAAAGTATGAGGCCCTTGGGAACGAAAGATTTGTTCCTGTTTATAACTCACTCAGCTCAGGGCCACCCTACTGCCTCTTCCTCCATTCCCTCCCTCAACTGCAGTGGCACAGAGCTGCCTGCCTGGTGCCATGGAGTTTGACACTTTGGATAGTGGAGGCCGTGAATCTCTAGGCAGACCTCCACCAGGAATATCTCCTGACCTCCTTAAGTCCAGATTTCCTCAAGCCCTTCCTGGGGAAGACTTTCAGTGATCCATATATGGGATCTGCAGGAATGGGCATCCACATCTTCGCTGCTGCAGCTTGGTCCATGATGAACCCTGAGATCATAGTTATGGACACCCACCTGAGACCTCAGCACCTGTGTTGGCTCCAATGAGGGGTTACCTAAAGAGAACATTGTCAGACCTCACCACAAAGGTGACTCCATACCATATGCCTGAAGCCAGTTTATAAGGGCCAATCTGAGGGCTAGGAAATCTAATTTGATGTGGGGCTCAAGTCTCACTTGCAGACTCTGACACACAAAACCTTCTCTGTGGAGGATCTCTCTCTCTCTCTCTCTCTCTCTCTCTCTCTCTCTCTCTCTCTCTCTCTCATAATTGATTTAATTTTTTGAGACAGGGTCTCATTCTGTTGCCCAGGCTGGAGCACAGTGACACCATCTCCACTCACTGCGGGCTTGACCTCCCAGGCTCAAGTGACCTCCCACCTCAGCCTTCCAAGTAGCTGGGACTACAGGTGCACACCATGCCCGGCTAATTTTTGTATTTTTTATAGAGACAGGGTTTCACCATGTTGCCCAGGCTGGTCTTGAACTCCTAGGCTCAAGCGATCTACCCACCTCGGCCTCCCAAAGTGCTAGGACTACAGGTGTGAGCCACCATGCCCGGCCTGTAATTGATTTTACTGTGGTAAAATATACATAACATAAAATGTACCAGTTTAAGCACATTTAAATGTACAGTTCAGTGGCATTAAGTATGTTGTGCAGCCATTACCACCATCCATCTCCACAACTGTTTCATCCTCCTAAACTGAAACTCCGGACCCATTAAACAATACCTCCCTATTCCCCCTCCACCCAGCCCCTGGCAATCCCCATTCTGTATTCTCTTGAAGAATCTGACCACTCTAGGGACCTCATGTAAGTGGAATCACACAGTATGTGTCTTTTTGGGTCTGGCTTATTTTACTTAGCATGATTTATCATGGTTTATCCATGATATCAATGTTTATTCATGTCATAGCATGTGTCAGAATTTCCTTCCTTTTTAAAGTTGAATAATATTCTGCTGTATGCATAACTGTATTTTGTTTATCCATTCATGTGTAAATGGGCACTTGGGTTGCTAGAGGGCATCTTTTTAAAGAGTGTTGCATTGGAGGACATGCTTCTAGATCACTTCCCAAATACCCTTTGTTCTATCTAGCTCTCAGGAGCCCTCTTGCAATCAATAGGCTGGTATGCTTCACCTAAAGCTAAATGGAAGGTACTTTGCAGGTACTTCTGACCCCAAACTACACATGTGACAAGGAACCTGTATCAGTCAGGGCTCTTAAGTGCAAGCAACAGAAACAGACACCAACTAAGCTGAGTAGAAAGAGGATTTATTAAAAGGATATTATCTAGCTCACAGAATCTCCAGGAAGACAAAAAAAATCCAGGCTAAGTTAGAATTCCAAAAACAACTGCATGAGCTAAAATCATGCAGCATAATTAGCTCCATCAAGACACTGCTGCTACCTCCCGCAAGCCACGATGACTCAGATGCACCTCCTATTACCACTGATACCCTTCACCGACACGCTGTTAGTGCTGCTCCTGCTATCCTGCAGCCTATCTTCCTGCCATCATCACCCCCACCACGGAAAGCATTCTCTGTGGCCTGCCCCTTTTTGGCAGCAGCAGATAAGGCAAAGTCAGGACCAGAAACATCTGATTGGCTGCACCAAGGTCAAAGCCCATGGCCCACAGGAAGGGAAGCTGGGAAAGTAAGATTCCAAGAGGTGGAGAATTCCCCCAACATGGAAAGGATGTCAGACTCTGGGTGGCCAAAAGGATTCGCTTCAGGCGTTAATGACCTCTCCAGCCCCATTTCAGTCCATCCCAGGTAGTAAGCATCCCAAACTATTTAATCCTGCCTTAGGCCTGATGACGTGGGGCCCCTTCCTGAGCCCGCACTTTATGGGCCCACAGTGGCCTCCTCGATCATAGGGTCAAAGTCTGTGGGACCCAGGCCATGTGCCTGCCTGCAGCCTATGGCCCTCCCGTCTTGGTTGCACTCTACATATCCAGGACTCTGGTATTTGGGGCCAAACAGCTCTGAGCCTGCTTCCAGGGCCTTCGCAGGCCTTGTCCCTGGGTCTGTCCTCCTGAAGGCAATGCATGCTGCCAGTGGGTATTCTCCTGGGCCAAGGGATGGCCAAGTTGGGGCTGTTTTCAAAAGATGTGCCTGGAACTTGGATATGTTCCCAGGGGTAGCCACTCATTTGCAAGTAACGCTCCTCACAGTGAGGAACGGAGCCAAACTCAGGAAGAGAAGACGGCTGGGCTATAGGCCGGGGCATACTCTGTGGCTATGTTCTGTCAAGGAACTCCAAGGAGTCTAAGAATTCTAAACTTGAACCTGGCCTTCCAATTGTTTCAAATGCATATTTGTCAAAAAATGAAATACCTAGGAATAAATTTAACCAAGGGGGTGAAAGATTTCTAAAAGGAAAATTACGAAACACTGCTAAAAAAATAAAATTGAAGAGGACACAAAAAACAGATCATGTTCATGGATTGGATTTAATATTGTAAAAATGACCACACTACCGCAAATAATCAAAGATTTAATACAATTGCTATCAAAATACCAATGACATTCTTCACAGAAACAGAAAAAGTAATCCTAAAATTTGTATGGAATCACAAAAATCCTTGAGTAGCCAAAGCAATCCTGAGATCCTGGCTAACATGGTGAAACCCCATCTCTACTAAAAATTACAAAAAAAAAAATAAATAAATAACAAAGCTGGAGGTATCACACTACTGGACTTCAAAATATACTACAGTAACCAAAACAGCCTGGTATTGGCATAAAAACAGACACATGAACCAATAGAACAGAATAGAGAAACCGGAAATATGTCCACATGTTTACAGCCAACCAATATTCAAGAAGAACATCAAAAACATTCGTTGGAAAAAGAACAGTCTCTTCAACAGTTACTTCAATAAATAAGTGCAGAAAAATAAAACTAGAACTCTTATCTCTCACCATATCCAAAAACCAACTCAAAGTGGGTGGATTGAAGACTTAAATGTAAGACCCCAAAATATTTTCTTTACTAGAAGAAAATATATGGAAAACACTTCAGAACATTGGTCTGGAAAAGGACTTTATGGAGAATACCTCAGAAGCATAGGCAACAAAAGCAAAAATAGACAAATGAGATTACATCAAACGAAAAATCTTCTGCATAGCAAAGAAAATAGTCAACACAGTGAAGAGACAACGTGCAGAATGGGAGAAAACATTTGCAAACTATTCATCTGATAAGGGATTAATATCCAGAATATACAAGGAACTCAAAAACAACTCAACAGCAAAGCAAAACAAACAGAATGTATTTGTTTTGCTCATTAAAACAAATTAAAACATTAAAAATGAGCAAATGAGCTGAATTAATGTCTCTTAAAAGACATACAAATGATCAAAAAGTATCTGAAAAATTGCTCAATATCACTGATCATCAGGGAAATCCAAAGCAAAACCACAATGAACTATTCATCTTATTCCAGTTAGAATGGCTGGCATGAAAAGATTTTCAGAATAACAAATGTCGGTGAGGATGAAGAGAAAAAGGACCTCTTATACATTGTTGGTAGGAATGCAAATTAGTACAGTCATTATGGAAAACAGTATTGAGTGTTCTCAAGAAACTAAAACCAGAACCACCGTATGACCCAGCAATCCCACTGCTGGGCATATATCCGAAGGGAAGGAAGTAAGTTTGTTGAAGAGATGGCTTCATTCCCATGTGTATTGCAGCACTATTCATACTAGTGAATATGTGGCATCAATCTAAGTGTCCATCAATGGATGAATAGATTTTTTAATGTGATATGCTATGTACATATATTACGCATCCAAGAAAATTTGAAAAAAGAAAATGTGGTATATATATCTATATATACACAATGGAATACTATTTGGCCATAAAAAAGGACAAAAATCTGTGTCATTTGCAACAACATGAATGAGTTTGGAGGACATTATGTTAAGTGAAATAAGACAGGCACAGAAAGATAAAACATGTTCTCATATGTGAAAGCTAAAAAAGTTAATCTCACAGAAGTAGAGCATAGAAGAGTGGTTACTAGACACGGGGAAGGGTGAGGAGGCAAAGCCAGAGGTTAATGAAGGGACACAACCACACAGCTAGACAGGAGGAATAAGTGCTAGTGTTCTATAGGATTATGGGGCAACTATAATTAATAATTCATTGTCTATTTTCAAATAGCTAGAAGAGGAAATTTTGAATATTCCCAACACAAAGAAACAAAATATGTTTGGGGTAATAGATACGCTAACTACACAGATTTATTACATATTGTATATGTGTATGGAAAATCACAATGCACCCCATATATATCTACAATTATTATGTGTCAATTAAAAATAATAATAAACGGGGCCAGGTGCGGTGGCTCACATCTATAATCCCATCACTTTGGGAGGCTGAGGCAGGTGGATTACTTGAGGCCAGGAGTTTGAGACCAGCAAGAGCAACATGACGAAATCCCATTTCTATTGAAAATACAAAAAAATTAGTTGGGTATGGTGGCATATGCTTGCAATCTCAGCTACTTGGGTGGCTGAGGCACGAGAATTGCTTGAACTCGGGATTCAGAGGTTGCAGTGAGCAGAGATTGTGCCACTGCCCTCCAGCCTGGGCAACAATGCAAGGCTCTGTCTCAAAATAAGTAAATAAATAAATAAAAATAATTATAAAGGAAAAATGTATATTTGTCAAGGTAAAGAATAGAACATTTTATTTAACAGTTGAGTAGCTTGTTTTAATTTTTTTTATTGTGGTAAAATATACATAAAATGCAATATACCATTTTAACCATTTTTAAGAGTACAATTCAGGGGCATTAAGTACAATCACAATGTTGTACAACCATCACCACTATCCATTTCCAGAACTTTTCATCATTCCAAACAGAAACTCAGTGCCCATTAAACAATAACTCCCCATTCTTCTCTCCCCAGCCCCTGATAACCACCATTGTATTTTCTCTCTCTGTGAATTTGCCTATTCTAGGTACCTCATGTAAGTGGAATCATATTTATTTTTCCTTTTCTATCTGGCTTATTTCACTCAGCATAACGGTTTCAAGGTTCATCCATATTATAGCATGTATCAATTTGTCAGAATTTCCTTCCTTTCTATGGCTGAATAATGTCCCACTGTAGCTATACACCACGTTTTGTGTATCCATTCCTCCATCATGGGCAATTGGGTTATTTCCACCTATCAGCTAGTATGAATCAGGGCTGCTGTGATCCTTGGTGTACAAGTATCTGTTCAAGTTCCTGCCTTCAGTTCTTTTGGGTACATACCCAAAGTGTAACTAGGGAATCCAATGGTAATCTATGCTTAACTATTTGGGGAACTGTTTTCTACAGTGGTTGTACCATTTTACAATCCCACCAGCAATTCAGAAGATTTCCAGTTTCTCCACATACTCACCAACACCTGTTATTTTGTGTTTGTGGGGGTTCTTTTAAATAATAGCCCTCCTAATGGGTATGAAGAGCAGTGTGTTTTATAATTTTTAAATATTTAGACATGGGGGATGTGTACTCTTATACCAGACCCCACATTGTTAGGGTTGGGTCAATTCTTATAACCATAATTGTGTATTTGCTCTGTAGGGCTGCCATAAGAATTACCTCAAAATGGGTGGCTCAAAATAACATAAATTTATTTTCATAGTTCTGGAGGCCAGCAGCCCAACACTAAGCTATCAGCAGTGCCATGGTCCCACTGAAGTCTCTAGGGAAGGGTCCTTCCTCACCCTTCCCACTTCTGGTGGCTTCCAGCATTCCTTGGCTTGTGGCAGCATCACTCCAGTCTCTGCCTTATCTCCCTGGTCTCTTTCCTCTTGTCACTGTGTGTCCTTTTTTGGGCTCTCTCCTTGGATTTATTGTCTGCCCTCATCCAGGATAACCTCATTTGGAGCCTTAATCACATCTGCAAGGAACTTATTTCCAAACAAACTCACATTCTGAGGTTCTGGGTGGATGTGAATTTTGGAGGGACAGCGGATTCCTTTCCCACCTGCTCCACTGCACAGCAGCACAGAGCCCACCTGAGCAGTGCTGAAGGGTGAGAAGTCGCTCACGGGGCATCAGATTCATGAGGCAAGAGCAGCCCAGGGGGTCTTTAATGTGCAGTGAAGCCGGCAGAGGTTCCTTCGCTCTGGCACCAATATGCAGAAATATGCCCGTCTTTAATTTTCTAGAGTGTAGCTATTTGCGCTCAAATTCCCATACCCACTTTGTTGGGGAAACATACTTCATCTTGGCACCTCAATATCACTCCGTCTCTTCTGTTTGAGCAGCTCCTTTCTGGTAAGCCAGCAACTCTGGTTCTAAATTCAGTCATTCCAAGGTTCCGACTCCATGCAGGGCTGTTCTCTCTGAAGTCTTTCCTCTCCTTTTCCCTTTGCAGAGCAGAGGCCTGCATGCCGGCAGCTGGGGGGCTTGTGGCATCAGGGGCAGTGGGGACCTGGTCCTTGGGGTGCTTACACAGAGGCGGCTGAACGCACAGGACCCAGAGAGCCGGGGAGGCCGGCCAGGGGCAGGGGCAGGAAGCGTTAGGGTTGGTGATGGGGGCCTGGCTTGCCTGTGGGCCATGGAAGGCTCTGAGAGGCCACGGAAGGCTCCGAGAGGCCACAAGGTGTCCCTGAGCCCGGGCTGGCCGTCAGCGGCATCCCAGGAACCCTCCCCTGGAGGGAGCCCCCAGGAAGGTGGGCAGAGGTGGACCCCAGGCACCGCCAGGCCCTGGGCAGCGTGGCCCCTGCAGTTGAGGTAACAGGCAGGGCTAAGGCGCCCCCGTTTCCAGAGCTTGCTTTCCCTCTGCTGTCCTCCTGGCTTTGAGCCCACCCCTGCCCCACCCGACATCTCTCCAAGACAGTCATACAAGCACTTCAATCCCGGCCACCTCCGGAGCCCCTGCACAGTGACACAGGGGACCTCATGTGAATCTTCTCTGTGAACTGTGGCAGATCCAGCCTCCCAGGACACTGTTGCAGGCTCCTGCCAACACACACTCCAACAGCCTCACCCTGCGGCCCCCAGGGACTCAAGGCTCCTCAGGCCCTCCACTGGCCTTCCAGGCAGGAAGCAGAACACTGCTGCGTCACTTCCAGACTCTAGAAGTTTCCAGGCCGACTGCCTGGTATCTGAGCATGGGGAGGGTCTGCACCCAGTCCCCCTCGGCCACGGCCTCCTTTCTCCAGGGCCTACTGGCAGCACTGGTGATACTGTGGGATCATAACAAATACGAGATCAGGAGTTCAAGATCAGGCTGGCCAACATGGTGAAACCCCGTCTCTACTAAAAATACAAAAATTAGCCAGGCATGGTGTTGGGCACCTGTAATCCCAGCTATTCAGGAGGCTGAGGCAGGAGAATTGCTTGAACCCAGGAGACAGAGGTTGCAGTGAGCCAAGATCGCACCACTGCACTCCAGTCTGGGTGACAGAGCAAGACTCTGTCTTGAAAAAAAAAAAAAAAATTGCTGGTTCAAGCAATTCTCCTGCCTCAGCCTCCTGAGTAGCTGGGACTACAGGCGCGCACCACCATGCTCAGCTAATTTTTGTATTTTTAGTAGAAATGGGGTTTCACCATGTTGGCCAGGCACTGTGGTAATGTCCCTGGCTCCCAGTCACAGCTCCTAAAACTCTTGTACTTTTCTGAGTGATAAGAATGACAGGTGCAGCTTTTGTTACAATACTTGGGTTTTGTCTCCAGTTCCTGAACAGCTCTGGAGCTACAAAGGTGAAAAAGGAGCGTCTCTTGTTGCTCACAAGGAGCCCATTCCTGCTTCATGAGTTTGTGTGAGTGAAGTGACTTTTAGAAAGGCCTAAGGTTGAGGCTGATTACCTGAGAAGCCAACCAGGTGAGGAGGAGACTGGAACTTTCAGCCCCACTCCCCAGCCTCTGAGGGGGCAATGATGGAGTCAATCATGTTTATGTAATGAGGCCTCTGTAAAAACCCAAAAGGACGTAGTTCTCAGAGTTTCTGGGCTGATGAACACGTGGAGGTGCTGGGCCTTCGTGCCCCTTTCCTCCTCTTGCCCGGTGCAGTTTGGCTGTTCCTAAGTTGTATTCTCCATAATAAATGGGCAAACAAAAGTAAAGTGTTTCCCTGAGTTCTGTGAGCCATTCTAGCAAATGATCGAATTCAAGGAGAGGGCCATGGGAATCCACAGTTCATAGCCGGCCAGTCAGGAGTCAGAAGGGAGGCCCGGACCTGCGGTTGGCATCTGAAGCGGGGCAGCCTGGTGGGGCTGAGCCCTCCACCTGTGGGATCTGATGCTGACTCCAGGCAGATGGTGTCAGAACTGGATTAAATCGTAGGACATCCAGCTGGCATCCACAGAAAAATGGAGAATTGGTTGGTGTTGGAAAACCCTACCCATTTGGCGTCTGATGTGGCGTGTGTGACAGTAGAACGAAGCACAGATGGTTTTCCTTTTCTAGGACCTCGTCCCCTCCTCACCCCGCATCCCCACAGTCTGTCTGAAAATTAACACTCCATGCTTTAGTCCTTCAGGCCAGATAATCTGATATTTACAGCCCGGCCTCAGAAGTTCCCAGAACTCCTGTCCTTCAATGGTCTCTGCAACGACATTTTTTTTTTTTTTTTTTTGAGATGGTGTCTCACTCTGTTGCCAGGCTGGAGCGCAGTGGCATGACCTCACTGCAACCTTCTCCTCCCTGGTTCAAGCAATTCTCCTGCCTCAGCTTCCTGAGTAACTGGGACTACAGGCGCGCACCACCACGCTCAGCTAATTTTTGTGTTTTTAGTAGAGATGGGGTTTCCCCATGTTGGCCAGGATGGTCTTGATCTCTGTTTATTATTTTATTTATTTATTTATTTTTTGAGACGGAGTCTCGCTCTGTCACCCAGGCTGGAGTGCAGTGGCCGGATCTCAGCTCACTGCAAGCTCCGCCTTCCGGGTTCACGCCATTCTCCTGCCTCAGCCTCCCGGGTAGCTGGGACTACATTAGCTGGGACTACAGGCGCCCGCCACCTCGCCTGGCTAGTTTTTTGTGTTTTTTAGTAGAGATGGGGTTTCACCGTGTTAGCCAGGATGGTCTTGATCTCCTGACCTCGTGATCCGCCCTTCTCGGCCTCCCAAAGTGCTGGGATTACAGGCTTGAGCCACCGCGCCCGGCTATCTCTGTTTATTATTATTATTATTATACTTTAAGTTCTGGGCTAAATGTGCAGAATGTGCAGTTTTGTTACATAGGTATACATGTGCCATGGTGGTTTTCTGCACGCATCAACCCGTCACCTACATTAGGTATTTCTCCTAATGTCATCCCTCCCCAACCCCCCCCCCCAGCCCCCCCAGCCCCCAACAGGCCCCGGTGTGTGATGTTCCCCTCCCTGTGTCCATGTGTTCTCTTGTTCAGCTCCCACTTATGAGTGAGAACATGAGGTGTTTGGTTTTCTGTTCTTGTCATAGTTTGCTGAGAATGATGGTTTCCAGCTTCATCCATGTCCTGGTCTTCATCTCTTGACCTTGTGATCCACCTGCCTTGGCCTCCCAAAGTGCTGGAATTACAGGTGTGAGCCACTGCACCCAGCTGCAATGAACTTTTTAAAAACCCTGTGTGAGACTCCAGCCTGGCAATTATGTCTGTCCCAGGTGGTGAGATCTGCTTCTCAGGGGAGGGAGCCTCAGCCTCAGGGTAAAGAGCACAGTAACAAGCTCTTCTAACAGAAGCGCATCAACACATTATCTCAAGGAATAGCATCCACAGCCAGGGACCGTGCTCAGGCCTGTAATCCCAGCATTTTCGGAGGCTGAAATGGGAGGTTCACTTGAGCCCACGAGTTAGACACCAGCATTATAGTGAGGCTGTGTCTCTACAAAAAAATAGAAAAAATTAGGCAGACATGGTTGTGCGTGCCTATAGTCCCAACTACTCAGGAGGCTGACGTGGGAGGATTGCTTGAGCCCAGGAAGTTGAGGCTGCAGTGGGCTGTGATTGCACCACTGCACTCCAGCCAAGGCAACAGAGCCAGACCCTGTCTCTAAATAAATAAATAAATAAATAAATAAATAAATAAATAGCATTTCTCCCTCACATTTGGGAAAACAAAGTTCTATGTGACTCGCCAGCAGGCAGAGAAGCCCCTTTAAATTCCTTGTTTTTTGGTGCCATCAAGTGGTGACTTGAATTTTTTTTCCTCGGGTAGGTTTTTTTCTAAAAGTAGGCTGTTCAGCGATAAATTCTCAGACAAGAGTGTGTTGCATTGAAACACTCTGCATTACTCATTAAGAAAAAATCACACCTTTAAAAGTTTAACTGCTCAAGGACTTTGAGTTAAACATTGTAAACAGACCACATTCATGTCCCCTCCTCCCACCCCATGCAAAAAAAAAAAAAAAAAACAAAAACCCCACTAAGATGAAGTGAAAGACAGAAAGGATAGGAGAGATAAAGTTGGCAGACAAGAACTAGGAACAAAATTTGGGGAGTGATAACAAAAGTCTATAATCAGAGATGCATGAGAAGAGCACATGAGGGTGCTGTAGGCTGAAGGATCCTAAGGTAGCCTCCGATTCTCGCTCCCTGGTGTACACACCTTATAGCATTCCCTCCCCTGGAGTGTGGCCCCTCATCAGTTGACTTTGAGTTGATGAAAAGGGATGTTGTCCTGGTGTGTCTAGAGGTAAGACACAGGAAACACAGCAGATACTCTCCTTCTCCTGCTGGCCTTGAAGAAATAAATTACCCAGGTAGACAGGGCCACCTGCCAGGAAATGGGGGGCACCCCTTAGGAGGTGGGAATCTCAGCCCTATAACTGCAAAAACCCAAGTTCTGCCAACAACCTGAATGGATCCTGGGCCTCAGAGGAGACCCCAGCCTCAGCCAATGCCTTGACGTCAGCCTGGGGAGACTTGAGTAGACAGCCCAGAGACCCCGTAACTGGACTCCAACTGGTGGAAACTGAGATAATAAACATGTGCTGTTTTCAACTGTTGACTTTAGGGGGATTTATTAGGCCAACAACAGAAAACTCATACATGGGCCAGTTCATCCTGAGACCCCTCTAGGAAGAAAATAAGGAACCAGGATGAGGAGGGACAGAACAGAGGTGGAGGCGATGTCAGACACAGGAAAGAACAAAGTGGCAAAGATGGGAACCAGAAAACAGAAGATAAAGTCATCAGAGGAGCAATCCAGGGAGCTCAGCACCAAAACACGGTTCAAAGAAGAAATAGAGAAGACAGAGGGCAGGAAATTGTCAAATACATAATACCATAAATTTTCCAGGACCCCAAAGCCACAAGCCTCCAGACTCAGAATGTTCAGAGCAATGAATGAAAAAAGACCACATCAAGGGATGCCATTATTACATTTCAGAACATCAGGACTAAGGAGAAGATGCTGGAGGCTTCCACAGAGAAAAATCAGGTTACATTAAAAAGAGAAAAGGACTCACCATGGCATTGACTTTCCAACAATGATACTGAACATAAAGCATTGGAACCCACGTCACCTTCCTGGTATGATATTTAACTATAGTTATGTAGGATGTAACCACTGGGGGAAACTGGGGAGGGTACATGGAACCTCTCTGTACTAATTTTACAACTTACTGTTAATCTATTTTGAAATAGAAGTATTTTTTAAAGCAAGCATTGGACCAGTGGTACCAGAATTTTAAGGAAAAAAATATTTTCAACCTAAAATTCTATACCCACGTCTATCCATGAGGATGTTTCCACTGCAGATAACAGCAGCCACCATTTGAACAGGTTTTTTAAAATGACAGTTATATTGTCTTGCTACACCAATAAGCACAAAGACAGACCAGGTCTAGGAGTGGCTAAGCCAAGTTCTCTCCTTCTTTCTGCTTTGGCATCTTCAGGGTCAGGCTAACCCTGAGATGGGTCCTGAGGTGAGAGGTGCAGTTCCAGCGTCTCATCCAGACCTGATGATGCCCAGAAGAGAAACATCTCTGAGTGTCTCTCTTTTAGAATAAAGGACATTTTGGGCCGGGTGCAGTGGCTCACGCCTGTAATCCCAGGACTTTGGGAGGCTGAGGCGGGCAGATCACTTGAGGTCAAGAGTTCGAGACCAGCCTGGCCAACATGGTGAAACTCCATCTCTACTAAAAATACAAAAATTAGCCAGGCGTTTTGACTGACGCCTGTAATCCCAGCTACTTGGGAGGCTGAGGCAGGAGAATTGCTTGAACCCGGGAGGCAGAGGTTGCAGTGAGCCGTGATCACACCACTGCACTCCAGCGTGGGCGACAGAACGAGACTGTCTCAAAACAAAAAACTATATATATATATATATATATATATATATATATATATATATATCCCCTCAGGTTTTAGAGCCAAGAATCGCATGCTCATGGTTAAACCAATCTGTCCAGATGGGTGAAATACGCATATACTACCCATGCTCTCCTTGAGAATGAGCCTGTCTTGAGGCATGTGGCTGAAGAGGGAGGAGTGGACATCCAAGTAAGATCAGGATTTCATCAGGAAGGGGGAAGTTTAAATGAATCCTAGGGAGGCAGCCACAGTGTACACGATGAGTCAAATAAGAGGGTAGAAGAAAAATATTACAGACACATAAGTGCTTACACAGACACCTCCACTGCTTTAGGTTAGAAAGTTCTTAAGACAGAACCACCAAATGCAACATGTGGAATTTTTTGAATCCTAATTTTGAAAAATAAAATGAAAAGGGAAAATGCTGTGGTTCAGCATTCGTAAATTTGTACATTTGTAGTTCAGATCTACTGAGGTAAATTTGAATATGGATACCAAGATTATTGTTAATTTTGTTAGGTGTGATAAAAGCATTATGTCTATGTAAGAAAATGTCCATATTTTTTCGTATGTGTGGGATTAATAAGATGATGTATGGGATTTGCTTTTAAATGCTTCAACCACAACATAAAAGGGGGAGGGTATAGATGAAGTAAATGTGTCAAAATCCTAATATATGTTGGCCCTGTTCCAGCTAATAAGTAAAGAAGACATAATAGAAGCAGAACATATAGGCCGGGCGCGGTGGCTCAAGCCTGTAATCCCAGCACTTTGGGAGGCCGAGACGGGCGGATCACGAGGTCAGGAGATCGAGACCATCCTGGTTAACACGGTGAAACCCCGTCTCTACTAAAAAAATACAAAAAACTAGCCGGCCGAGGTGGCGGACGCCTGTAGTCCCAGCTACTCGGGAGGCGGAGGCAGGAGAATGGCGTGAACCCGGGAGGCGGAGCTTGCAGTGAGCTGAGATCCGGCCACTGCACTCCAGCCTGGGTGACAGCGCGAGACTCCGTCTCAAAAAAAAAAAAAAGAAGAAGCAGAACATAACCCCCTTTGAAACTCTAAGGAATAAACAGATCTTATAGAACTTTTTGAATCTCAGCACTATTGACAATTTAGATAATTACATTTATGCACTGCAAAATGACATGTCAGTGAATGATGGACTGCATATGTGACAGTGGTCCCATAATGTTTTAATATTGTATTTTTGCTGTGCCTTTTCTATGTCTAGATACACAAATACTTATCATTGTATTACAGTTGCATACAGTATTTAGTATAGTAACATGCTATACAGATTTGTAGCCTAGGAGATTTGTAGGCTATGCCATATAGCCTAGGTGTATACTAGGCTATGACACCTAGGTTTATCTAAATGCCTTCTATGGTGTTTGCACAATGATGAAGTCTCCTAATGACACATTTCTCTGAATGTATCCCTGTTGTTAATCAACACATGATTGTATTTATTGGGGGCTGGGGGACTGTCCTGACTGTTGTAGGATATATAGCAGCATCCCTGTCTTCTACCCACCAGATGCCAGTAGCATCCTTCCTCCCTAATCATGACAATCAAAAATGTCTTCAGACATTATCAAATGTCCCTAGGTGGGGTGGGGGTTGGGGTAAAACTGCTTTTGGTTGATTCAGGTAATCATCAATGGCTGATAGTGCCACAGAAAGAGAGGAGACAATCTGATGGCTGGAAGTACATCCCTGTGAAATAATCTTGCCAAAATAAAATCAGACCTGAAATAGATGGAGGCTCTAGAACACCAAGACAGAGGAACAGGTTAAATGCATGTAGAGACACAGCCAAAAATGACCAAGTTTCTTCAACAAAAATATTGCCAGAAAAAAGGAAGGCAGAAAAACCTATCAGTTAAAAGAGGCTTAGGAGACATAACTAATCACAATCAAACCTTATCTGAATGCTGATTCAAACAAACTAGTTGTAATTTTAAAAAGCCAACACATGTATGATACCAAGTGAATATCTGATGACTTTAGAGAATACTGCTAATTTTTTCAGGTGTGATAACGGCATTGTGGTTAGGTGTTTTTTAATAAGTTTTATTTATTTATTTTAATTTTTTGAGACAAGGTCTCGTTCTGTCACCCAGGCTAGAGTGTAATGGCGTGATCACAGCTCACTGCAGCCTCAACCTCCCAGGCTCAAGTGATCCTCCCACTTGAGCCTCTGGCTGGGACTACAGACACCCACCACCATATCTGGCTAAATTTTTAAGTTTTTGTAGAGGTGGGGGTCTCGTCATGCTGCCCAGGCTGGTCTTGAATTTCTCAGCTCAAGTGATCCACCTTGGCCTCCCAAAGTACTGGGATTATAGGCATGAGCCACCATGCCCAGAGGTCTTTAAATAGAAATGCATAATAAAATATTTACAGATGAAACATATAATATCTGGGATTTGCATTAAAATATCCGTGGGTTAAAGGTAGTGGGAAGGAGTTTAGCTGAAACAATATTGGCCTTATGTTGATGATTGCGGAAACTTGGAAAAGGACAGATAGGAGCTTCTGATGTTCTTTTCTCTACTCTGGTTTTGTTGAAAATTTATCATAATATAAAGTTTTAAAAAAGTCACCTCCCTCATACCTTTAAAGTCCTTCATAGATTGGCTACAGGAAAGAACCCATGGAATCCTCAACACGAAAAGCAGCCAAGAAAAGCCTGAGTAATGGAAGGGACGTGGGCCCACAGAGGGCTAGCTGAGAGGGAGGAAGTCTGACAAGGTTCTCCATGCCAGGAAAAGTCAAAACAGATTACTCTATATGTTTGAGTATTTAAAAAATATGTATTGCTAGGCGCATGACATACTAAATGGAAAAAATGAGCATAGTATAAGCAAAAATAAGAATAAATACATAGGAAACTGTGAAAGTGAAAAATACAAGGCAATATGTAACTAGGGAAAACAAGAATTTGCCCAAGAAAAAGTAAAATAATCACGATAAACCAATTGCCTCTTAGATGAAAATGTTTACATTGTTATCATAAAAATAAAAACCTAACTAACCACCAGCACCAGTGTGTGCCACCCAGGGCCCAAGGGCCAGCCTGCCATCACTACTGCGATTGCCAGTGCCACGAGCACTGTCCAGGCCCTGAGGCCCAGACCTGAGGGCCAGCTTGCCATTAGCACTGCCACCACAAGTGCTGCAAGCACTGCCTAGGGGCCCAATAACTAGTATACCCAGGCCCCCTCCTACTACCACTGATGGCTGCTTATGTTACCCAGGGGACCAAGGGTCAACCTACCTGATGTCCTTGTCCCCAGAAAAGTCTTGCCACAGCCTCCATTAATAACCACAGCCCAAGTCACTGAAGAACTCACAGACCCCACTGACATTGATTAAAGCTGAATAAATCATACAGAGACTACATTATTGTGCCCACCCAGAATCAAAGCCAAAGCACCCTACCCAACCAACACTGTAGATACATTTACAGGAAAGATTATTTCCCTATGAAATCCATTCCATAAAATTTAAAGAAGCAAGTATTACACCAGATGCACACGTATTAACATAAGGACAAAGGAAACAGAAAAAAAGCAAGGAAACATGACACTGACAAAGGAACAAAATAATTCTCCAGTAACAGATTCCAAAGAAAAGGAAATACATGAAATGCCTGAAAAGGAATTTAAAATAGTGTCCAGTTGTCACAAGAGAACACAGATAGACAATACAAGAAAATCAGAAAAATAATTCATAATTTGAATGAGCAATTGAACAAACAGATAGATATAAAAAAGAACCAAACAGAAATCCTGGATCTGAAGTGCTTCAACAATAAATTGAGCAGAAAAAAGAATTTTTGAACTTGAAGATAGGTCTTTTGAAATAATTCAGTCAAACAAAAGAAAGAAAAAAGAAAAAAAGGAAAAAAAAAGAATGAAGAAAGCCTATGTGACATTTGGGATACTGTAAACTAAACACATTTTCATAAAATTTGTTCCACAGGAAAAGAGATGGGAAACAGCATAGAAAACCTATTTAAGGAAATAATCACTAAAAAATTCACAAGTCTCAGAAGAGATAAAGATATCCAGACAGCCAACTCAAGGATTCCCAAATAGATTTAATCCAAAAAGGTTTACTGGAGGCACATTATAGTCAAACTGTCAAAAGTAAAAGACAGAACAGCATGAGAAAACAGTCAAGACATATTTAAGGGAATTTCCATCAGACTAGCAGCAGATTTCTTAGCAGAAACCTTACAGGCTAGCAGAAAGCTTACAGGAAAGAATGGGGTGATATATTCAAGGTGCTAAAAGGAGAAAAAAAAAGGAAAAAAGGAAAAACTTCTCCACACCCACTAAATCTATCCATTAGATATGAAGGAGAAACAGTCTTTCTTAGACAAACAAAAACAGGAAATTCATCACCACTAGACCAGCCCTATAAAAAATGCTTAAGGAATAACATCTAGAAGAGAAAAGACAATATCTACCATAATGAAAATACACAAAAGTATAAAACTCACTGGTGGGGATACACAAATGAGAAATATACAAAAATCAACTCAAAATGGATTAAAGATTTAAACATAAACCTAAAACTATAAAACTACTTGATGAAAGCAGGTGAAATGCTTCAGGGCATTAGTCTAGGCAAAGATTTTATGGCTGAGACTTTAAAAGCACAGATAACAAAAATAAAAATAGATAAATAAGACTATATTAAACTAAAAAGCTTCTGTACAGCAAAGGAACAATCAACAGGGTGAAGAGACTACTTATACAATGACAGAAAATATTTGCTAACTGTTCATCCAACAAGTAATTAATATCTAGAATATACAAGGAACTCAACAGCAAAACAAACAAAAAACCACAAATAATCCAATGAAAAATGGGCAAGTGAGCTGAACAGACATTTCTCAAACAAAAACATACAAATGGCCAACAGGTGTATGAAAAAATACACAATATCACTAATCATCAGGGAATTGCAAACTAATACCACAATGAGATATCATCTTACCCCAGTTAGAAAGGTTACATTGGCTGGGCACGGTGGCTCATGCCTGTAATCCCAGCACTTTGGGAGGCCGAGATGGGTGGATCACCTGAGGTCAGGAGTTCGAGGCCAGCCTGGCCAACATGATGAAATCCTGTATCTACTAAAAATACAAAAAATTAGCTGGGTGTGGTGGCACACACCTGTAATCCCAGCCACTTGGGAGGCTAAAGCAGGAGAATCGCTGGAACCCGAGACATAGAGGTTGCAGTGAGCCAAGATTGCACCACTGCACTCCAGCCTCGGTGATAGAGTGAGACTTGGTCTTGAGAAAAACAAACAAACAAACAAAAAATGAATGGCTACATCGAAAAGACAAAAAATAACAAATGCTGTCAAGGATGTGAAGAAAAGAGAACTTTTAGCAGACTATTAGTGGGAAGGCAAATTATTATAGACATTATAGAAAACAGTGTGGAATTTTTCAGAAAACCAAAAATAGAGCCACCATATGATCCAGCAATCCCACTACTGAGTATTTATCCAAAAGAAAGAATATTGGTATATTAAAGGAATAACTGCATTCCCACATTTACTGCAGCACTATTCCCAATACTAAGATATGGAATCAACATAAATGCATAAATGTCCATTAACAGATGAATGAGTTAAGAAAGATTATGTATCTAAGATAGATAAATAGGGTGTGTGTGTGTGTGTGTGTATGTGTGTGTGTGTGTTTGTGTGTGTAATGGGATACTATTCAGCCATAAAAAGAATGAAATCTTGTCATTCACAGAAACATGGATGAGCCTGGAAGACATTAAATTAGAGCACAACAAGAAGACATTATATTCAAGCAAAATTCTTGTGGCACAAGAATACCACAACACCACATGTCCTCACTCATATGTGGGAGCTCATAAAAGTAGAGGGTAGAATTGTGGGTACCATAGAGGCTAGGAAGGGTAGGGGGCGAGGAGGATAGGGAGAGGTTGGTTAAGGAATACAAAATTTCAGCTAGATGGGAGGAATGAGTTCTGGTGTTCTACAGCACTATAGGGTAAATATAGATAACCAATTTGTTCAATATTTTTAAAAAGCTAGAAGATAATATTTTGAATTTCACAACACAAATGACAAATGTTTGAGGTAATAGATATGTTAATTACCCTGTTTTGATCTCTCTACACATATACATGTATCAAAATATCACTCTGTATCCCATACATATGTATAATTATATTGTGTCAACTAAAAATACAAGGGAAAAATGAAGAAAAATGAACCTAATTAAAAATCAGGTCCATGTATATTGAGAAGATGGTAGCTGGATGGGACAGTGGGGTAGACAGCAAAATGCTCATCCAAACTGGAAGTAGATAATGTTGGACATTTATTGTAAAGAACAGAAATATCTACCAATTATTTTTAGATTGGGGGATGAGCCCGGAAGAAATCTCTAGAAGAATTTACAGTAGCTGTTATTAAGCAGTGGAACCGGAAAATGACAAGGGAAAGGGCTTTTTAATGAAGTGTTGTAAGTACTATTTAATTTCTAACTATATGCACACAGCATATTAGTTTTCTATTGTTATATAACAAGTTGCCACACAAATTTAGCAGCCTAAAGCAGCATGCATTTATTTATCTCACAGTTTCTTTGGGTCAGGAATCTGAGCATGGCGTAACTAGGCCCTCTGCTCCGGGTGTCACAAGGTGGGACAAGAAGTCAACTGCGGTTGGGGTCTCATTAAAGGCTGAGGGACGTCTTTTGAGCTCACATGGCTGCTGCCAGAATTCAGTTCCTGGCAACTGTAGGACTGAGGTCCTTGGTCCTAGAGGCCACATTGCAGATCCCCAGCCCTTGCCATGGACAGTTCCCAGTGAGCAGCTTGCTTCTCCAAGGCCAGCAGGAGCCTCTCGCTCCAGCCTGCCATGAC
The DNA here is from genome assembly GCF_049350105.2 of Macaca mulatta. Classification (NCBI taxonomy): domain Eukaryota; kingdom Metazoa; phylum Chordata; class Mammalia; order Primates; family Cercopithecidae; genus Macaca; species Macaca mulatta. The sequence goes on from NC_133409.1 coordinate 12,148,205, forward strand.
AGTCTCACATAGCATAGTGGAGTCATGTGAGTGGCATCTGTATTAACCATGTCTTTATTTTCTGTCTTCTGATGCTTTGACATTTGAGATCTTGCTCACCATGAGTGACTGTCCTTCCCAGGGTGACCAAATTCAAGACAGAATAAACACACTCACCCCAGAGTGCACCTTTCCAATGCAAACTAACTCATCCAGAGCGCATACCTACGACCTCCTTCTTTATCAGGCTTTCACACCCTAGGCAACTATCCACCTTTCCAAGTCACGCTGGAGCCAGGTACTAGACAACCTGGGACAGCCCCTGTGCTCAAGGCCTGCTGAAATTATTTCAGCTAGCCAGTCCTCAGTCTGCTGTCCCTGCTGTTCCCACTTCTTCCCACAGAAACCACAATAAAGATTCTTGCCACAGTCCCCGCAGCTCTGCCTCCCAACCCACCCTAGTGCTTCCCCTTGTGGCCCTATATGGCATGCCCTGCCTTCTTCTTCCAGGTGACTGTGAGTATGAACTTCTTGCTTTATGACAGTCATGCCCATGTCTGTGTGTCTTACATACTTGATTAAAACAAACCCTTAAAACAGCATTCCATCGGCTTTGCCATAATGTAACCTAACTAAGGGAGTGACATCCCATCACCTAGAATAAACACATGCTATTCATTAGAAGCAAGTCACAGGTTCTCCCTCCACTCAAGGGGAGGGAATTACAAAGGCAGCAATTCTTGCGGCGGGGGGGGATGTCTTCTACATGTGCTTTTTGATTTTTTAAAAAATAATCCCCCATGGAATACTATGCAGCCATAAAAAGATGAGTTCATGTCCTTTGCAGGGACTTGGATGAAGTTGGAAACCATCATTCTCAGCAAACTAACACAAGAAAAGAAAACCAAACCCTGCCTGTTTTCACTCATAGGTGGGAGTTGAACAATGAGAACACATGGACACAGAGAGGGGAACATCACACGCTGGGGCCTGTCAGGGGGTGGGGGGCTAGGGGAGGGATAGCATTAGGAGAAATACCTAACGTAGATGACAGGTTGATGGGTGTAGCAAACCATCATGGCACATGTATGTAACAAAACTGCACAGTCTGCACATGTACCCCAGAACTTAAAGTATAATTTTTAAAAAATAATAAATAAATAAATAAATAAATCCCTCAAAATCAACTGCTATGTATGATTTCAGCAGGAAGTAATGGTTTGTCTGACTTCAGTGGCTTGAATGAGAGGAGTTTTCTTGCATTGCACCAACAGCATTGGAGGTGCCAGCATTGCTCAAGCTGTCCACCAACACCTGCAGGACTTAGTCTCCATCAATCTTCCCGTAATGCCTCTTCTCATCATTCTTATTGGCATCTCAGGACCACAAGACAGCTGGCGTGGCCCCAAAAGAAGACACATGGGAAAGGACAGTGCTGGGAACCCCTTTTCGCCAGTCTCCAGCAAAGATCTTTCCAGAAATACCACCTCCCATTCTGCAACCTGCCTCCCCGTGCTCCCTGTCACAGCCAAGTCCTTTGGCCGTTGCCAGCCATAGGGAGGTGGGGAAGTGAGTATCTGTCTGGAAGTGGCTGGGAAAGGGCCTGGAATGCGGTAGGTCTGGCCAACCCATGGCACCAACCACAGCTAAGTAGCCTCAGGCCTGAAGGTTGGCAAATCCATCTGTGTATAGATGCTAGGAAATGCAAAGTCTTCCAGAGGCAGCAGTATCAACACCAAATACTTGGAATGACCCACATTTGCTTTAGTCTAATAACAGTCTCAAATGATGAAATGTTGTAAGCTCACTGTTAGAGGCTGAACAAGGTGTTTTCTGATGAGCTGAAACTTGAAGCAGACTGCCCTGGGAGGTGAGTGATTCTTTATCCATTTGATCGACAGTCTCAGAGGGGAGCCAGTCCCACCCTCTGGCCTCCAGTGCTGCCAACAAGACTCAGATCTCACTGGCCAGATGAGGCCAAAATAAGACCCTGAGAACAGACTGTTGCCAGACTGACACGAGCTCTTTCAGCTTGCAAGAATCTTTTCCTGGCTCCCCTGATCTGCTAGATAAGAGGTCACGATCTGCAGAAACAACACACCTGAAGGGGAGCACTAAGAATCACTAAGAAGGCTCCACTCAACCAGGACCAAATCACTTGACAGTGAGTATTCCCAAGCACTCCTTCCTGGAAGACCACTGTGACTTGGGTTTGCAGCGAGCTCTCCTCTTCCCCATCCCTCTGCAAAGGGCTGCACTGGGTAGGAAGAAACAGCCTCCTTCAAGGGGATCCCGAATTCCAGAAGCCACCTTGGGGGACCTACACCTTCTGCCATCTGTGTGCTAGAGCAGAGGCATTCTGTTTCAATGGGGAGCATGGACCCTCTCCCAAGAACAGCTTTAAAAGCTGAAGGTTCCCCTTAATGCATTTCCCCTTCCATGTGTGTCCCCTCCTATTCTCGTGTATGTGTGTGTGCCCATGGTGTGTATGCCTGGTACTTGGGCTACACACACAGTGTCAGTGTGCTTCAGAGAAATGACACAGCATCAGTAATAAAATGTGGTATGACTTTATTTAATGTTATCTACTATAATATTGTCATAAAAAATATTAACACATTTAACCCCTGCTGAGCTCCTGTGATTGGATCTGTGGCCATGATGAGAAGCTAAAAGTAATCTTTGGAAAAGCCAATAATTAACATGTTTCACACAACATGATATAAAGCAGAAACAGAGGATACCTCTGGAAAAAGGGTGACTACCCCAACTCCAACAACAGGAACATACCGGAATCTCATCGAAGGTTTTGTAAACTCTACCCCACCTCTCCTTGGAAGTACCCTTCCCCACCACAGGTTCCTGCCTCTTCGCAAGGAGAATCTCTATGGACAGGAAAAGGCTATGTTTATGGGAGAATGGGGTACACGGGAACCATCTGGAGGGAGACATGAGGTTGGAAAACACCTGCATCCAGAAAGGGTGTGACAAGTTGTGGGACCAAGGCAGGTCCCCAAAGCCCCGAGTGGAATGGGGATGACCCCTACCTCACAGCCCTCCTCTGAGAATTATACGGAATGCCTAGCACACGTTGAGCCACATTTTACCTATCAGTTTATTTATACTCTCCAACCTGTGTTTCTTTTAAAACAAGGCTTCCCACAGCCAGGAGTAATAAGACATAAAATTCGAGCCAGCACACTTTTGTTCACAAATGCACTTGAATTCTGCAGAAAGGTCAGTTTGGGAAATACCATGGAAAGAGAGCACAGTTCCCTTATTTGTTCATTCTGCTTTGGAACTGCAGCTGTGAACATGAGCTGGCTTTCCACACCCATCTATAGGCTCCTGTGGTTGGATCTGTAGCCATGATGTAGACAGGCTGCTGTCAGACCCACCGTGGCACAGGGTGCTGCAGGGAGGCCCCCCATGGGTCTGGCCTGGCGGAAAAAAGACACCCCTGTGAGTGCTTTCTCACCATCCTGCTTCTCAGCTTACCCCAGGTCCCTGGGAAGGGCAGTGGAAGGTGACTTAGTGGAGGGGAAGAGGAAGGACAAGAAAGGGAAAGAGAATGGGAGTTTGAGTGAGAAAAGAATCTGCATTCATCTCCTTGCTGGCCCACCCTTCTGAGGCCAAATTGGCTGACCCAGGGGCCTGGGGCTTGCCCTGGAGAGGCAAGAAGAATGCAAACAAGATCAACGAAGTCTTTTACAAGTCAGCAAGGACATTGATTCCCACTAGAATAAGATGAGCAAAGAACACAGAACAATTTACACAACAAGGAATATAAAACGTTAATAGACTCATGAAAAATATACGACCTTACTAATGATTACACATGCAAACCAAAACTTTTAAATACCATGATTTCATCAACAAGGAGGCAAAGTTATCAAGCTGGCACACACACATGCTCAATACTGAAATAGGTTCAACTGTAAAAGCACTCTCCTATGCTGCTTCCAGAACAAACCTTTCTGAAGACAGTTGTACTAGTAATTGACGTTCATTAAACATTCACTCTGTGTCAGGCACTTATGGTTAAAGCCCTTCAAAGGATGAAGTCATTTTGATTTCTAATAATCATTGGAAGTACACTACCATGATCTCCATTTTACAGGCAGAGAAACTGAGGTTTAAAGATAAATAATGTGGGCCAGACACAGTGTCTCATGCCTGTAATCTCAGCACTTTGGGAGGCCAAGGTGGGAGGATGGCTAGGAGTTCAAGACCAGCCTGTACAACACAGCAAGTCACTGTCTGTATAAAAAAAATTAAAAATTATCTGGGTGTGGTGGTGCCTACCTATAGTCCTAGATATTTGGGAGGTTGAGGTAGGAGGATTGCTTGAGCCCAGGAGGTCGAGGGTGCAGGGAGCTATAATTGCACTATTGTACTCCAGCCTGGGTGACAGAGCGAGATCTTGTCTCAAAAGAAAGAAAAAGATAAATAACTTGCTCAAGGTCAGATACTTAGAAACCTGAAACCAAAATTCAAACCCACATCTCTGACCCCAAAGCTCATATTCTGGACCACAGTGTTTTTCTGTCTCAAAGCCTTAAAATCCTTGTAACTGTTCTTGAAATAATCTATCCTAAGGAAATAATCAGAGATACAGGAAAGTTATATACACAAGGATGTCCTCTATATTGCCATTTATGGAAAATTATTAACACCCTAGATATTTAGTAATAGAGAAATTGTAAAATAAAGAATGAACAAGGCCAGGTGCGGTGGCTCATGCCTGTAATCCCAGCACTTTGGGAGGCTGAGGTAGGTGGATCACCTGAGGTCAGGAGTTCAAAACCAGCCTGACCAACATGGATACCCCATCTCTACTAAAAATACAAAATTAGCTGGGCATCATGGCACATGCCTGTAATCTCAGCTACTTGGGAGACTGAAGAAGGAGAATCACTTCTGAAGGCAGAGGTTGCAGTGAGCCAAGATCATGTCATTGCGCTCCAGCCTGGACAACAAGAGCGAAACTCTGTCTCAAAAAAAAAAAAAAAAAAAAAGAATGAACAAAAGATAAAACAAAACATCATATTATGTAGTCATCAATCATATTTTTGAAAAAACTTAAAGACTGTAAAATATTAGTGGCATACTATTAAGTTTAAAGGGTAGGTATTGGGCTGGGCACGGTGGCTCACACCTGTAATCCCAGCACTTTGGGAGGCCAAGTGGGGCGGATCACTTGAGGTCAGCAGTTAGAGATGAGCCTCGCCAACATGATGAAACTCTGTCTCTACTAAAAATACAAAAATTAGCAGGGCATGGTGGTGCATGCCTGTAATCCCAGACACTTGGGAGGCTGAGGCAGGAGAATCACTGGAACCCGGGAGGCAGAGGTTGCAGTGAGCCAAGATTGTCCCACTATACTCCAGCCTGGATGACAGATCAAGACTCCGTCTCAAGAAAGAGAGAAAGAGAGAAAGAGAGAAAGAGAGAAAAGAGAGAAAAGAGAGAAAGAAAGAAGGAAGGAAGGAAAGAAAGAAAGAAGGAAAGAAGGAAAGAAAGAAAGAAAGAAAGAAAGAGAAAGAAAGAAAGAAAGAAAGAAAGAAAAAGAAAGAAAGAAAGAAAAAGAAAGAAAGAAAGAAAGAAAGAAAGAGAAAAAAGGATAGGTGTAAAACCATATACACTATCATTTCTAGGAAATATATCAACACATTAATAGAAATTATCTGGACGGTAAAATAGGAAAACAGGTGGACTTTTTCATCCTTCTGCATTTTCCAAAGTTTTTGAAATTAGTTTGTTACTTTTATCAGCAAGAAAAGCCATGTATTTTATTTTAAAAAACGCAAAAGAAGTCTGAGCAGAGGCCCCTGTACTACAGAGGATTTGGGCCGTCAGAGTGATGCTGGGAATGGGGCAAGGATGACTGAGAGAAGGGCCTGTGCCATGTACTGTGCCTGGGAGCCTGAGACTTCCAGAAACAGTGACTCTCTTGCTTGTTCTCATACCCCATGAAACTCTACAATGTAAACCAAAGGAATTGCCCCAAGGCTCCTGCACCTGCTCCAGAGAGGCGAGGAGCCCAGGGAGGGCTATCCCTCTTCGCAGGGGCTGGGGGTGAAGAGACAGTCCCATCAGCCTCTGGCCCGGTGGCTAAGGAGAGGGAAACCAGAGAGCTATGGCCTGGGCCCAAGTAAGGAGGACAAAAATGGGGCAAGAGCGGAGTCTGCCCAGGACGGGAAGGAGGAGAGAGCAAGGGAAAGAAAGGGCCTGGTTGAGGCTGTTTTTTAATTTCTCTAGCAGCCACTGCAACAGGAATGATTCCACTGTGCACACCAGTGACAACTAAGGTTATGTCAGAGTTCATCGGCCATCCTGGGAAACCTAGCCAATCCTCTAGAAAATGTGTTCTGAGCTCTAAGGGGGCCTGACAAGTGACTTTTAACACTGTGCTCATCTGTACATAGGAGAGGCCCGTCCTGTGCTGCCTAAGCATCCCCAAAGAAAACCCAGGAAGGTCTTGCTCTAGAAGCCCTTCCCGGAACCTAGCTCCCTCCCACCTCAGTTGGTTGGGGTCAGGCCATCACTAAGGCAGCAGAGAACATGGGATAAGGATGAAAAAGTGGTGGGACAATCAAGGCATCACAACACTAGGGTCACCTGGGGACCACGCACTGGCCTGGGCCTGGACATTACAATTCTGCCTGTCCCCAACTCTGAGTAGCCTTTTGCTCCTTGGACCCCAACTCCAAGAGACCCTCTTTGTCTTCCTCTCTCCTGTTCCTTTCCATCCTCCCATCAATGGCTGGATTCTCTTATCAACTAAGCCCAAGGGAATGACCTTCATCTAGGATGGATAAACTTCCGGGGGATGTTACAAAGGCAAAACGAGAATAGTGATGAGAGATAAGACAGACATGATTGGTGGATTTCTAAATGCACTATCTTTATTTTCTTTACTTCTTTTGTGTGTTGGTTTTTGCTCATTGGTGCCTTTTAAATAAGTGTCTCTTTGATCCTTTTCTTGAATCTGTCACCTAGTTCTGGTAAGAAAAGAAATCTCTTTCTGGAAGGCAGAGGACAAGCTGGGGACATAGTGGGCTTTCCTACAGGGCCAGGAGGAAGGGGACCCTGGTCTGAGACAGTAGCCGAGGCTGGAATTAGGAGCCAACCCTTGGGTTCAGGGGAGGAAACATGGAGATCATAATGGAATCTGCCCGTGCGGGAAAATGATGGAAGGAGAGAACAGAGGGAAGGAGATGAAATATAGCAAGAGCCTCTCTGGTCTTACATCCTCCCTCCTACGCCACTGTGTGGAGGAGCGTCCTTCATAAAACTGTGCTCATCTTGAGATGCAGAGCAAATGACACCCATAAACTCCACCTTCCGTTTCTGACAACAGGTCTACAGGAGAAAACCGGTGATTCCCCAAGAATGGCGCTATCGGCAGTGAGCGTGAGCCCTCTGGAATCTGCACTCTGTACCAGAAATGAATACCTGAATCACACAACCTGGTCCTCAGAGCAAGCGACTCAGCCCCCAGTAGAATCACGAGAACAGCACCGTTATATCTACATTTCCCTGCTCATTTGCATACTGGGAGTAATTGGGAATGGACTTTTGATGTTGTTTCTCATCTTCTATGTAAAGAGGAAGCCATTCACTGTCTACAACCTACACCTCGTCATCGCTGACTTCATGGTCCTCTGCACATCTGTCCTCCCGCTGATAATCCTGCTTTGTGATCGCCTCAACGATGACACCTTACTGAAATACATCATCTTCCTGATACTTTTTGGCTACAACACAGGTCTGCACCTTCTCACCATCATCAGTGTGGAGCGGTGTCTCTCTGCTTTACCCAATCTGGTACCAGTGCCAACTCCCAAAGCTCCAATCTGCTGTAGCCTGCACTCTGCTGTGGGCACTTTCTCTTCTTGTGTTTGGATTAGAAAACTTCTTCTGCATCCAGGTAGATGAGTTTAGATTCCCAAAACGTCCATACGTTTATAAATTTTTAGGTATCTTGGCATTCCTTGTCTTTGTTCCTCTCATGATCTTCACCAGTTTGAGGCTCTTCATCCAAGTCTGCTGTAACCTGAAGCCACGCCAACCTGCCAAGCTCTACATAATCATCATAGCTACTGTGGTCTTGTTTCTTGTCTTTGCCATGCCCATAAAGGTCCTGCGCATCATAGCCTTTTTTTAATCCTAGTAACAACTTGGTGTGGAAATTATATCCTTATTTGAATATTTTGTCCACTATCAATTGCAGTGTCAATCCAATTGTCTATTTTGTGGTAGGTCGTATCAGGAGAAAGAAAGTAGAAAGTCCCTAAGAGAAGCACTGCAAAAGGTCTTGGAAGAAAAACCAGTGGCAGACTTGGGTGAGAACGTTGCACAGCCTTCTTCACCCTCAACGGCCTTCAGCTAGGATGTCCTTGGGAGAAGACTATTCTATGTCATCTCAGTGTGGGAAAAGATAACACGGTTCTGATGTCACTTCTCTATTTTCCTTCCTGGTGGCTCATCTAAGATTAAAAAAGAAATTCCTCAGTTCCTCCTAGGAATTAATAATACTAACAATACCCTATGATGCTCATGTGTTCTACTTTGTCATTGCTGGTTTTGCAAGAGCTGACATTTTTGAACACTTACTCTACTGCAGGCACTGAGCTATGTGTTACCTATATTGTCTCGTTTAATCTTCTTGACAATCTTATGAGCCAATATTGTTGTTCTACCATGACATGAAGGAGTGAGGCTTAGAAAGCTTTAGTAAAGTTGCAGAGCATGGATGTGACAGACCCAAGCTGGGACCCAAGGAGTCCAACCCCCAAACCCATGCTTACAACCATAATGCCCAGGACAGTCCATGAGAGGTAGCATTGTAAACTATTTTTCATGCTGCCTTTGACACCACTCCCCACTTTCTTTCACTCATGTCTCTTTTTTAAATCTTGCACTATTCATCAGAGGGAAACCATTTTTTCCCCTTAGGAATAGGAACTATTGTTGGAGCACAAGAGTGCACATTAATACTTGTGGAAGGACTATAGGAACATCCTCCAGAGATGTCCTTATTGTGCACTTGTTAAGAACTCATCCTGGGATGGAGTGGGAAATAGATGAGATGTCCCAAAGTCCTTTAAGAATGTCATCCTTTGAGGTGGAAGGATCACTTGAGCCTGGGAGGTCGAGGCTGCATGAGCCATGATGGCGCTACTACACTTCAGCTTGGGTGACAGAGGAAGACCCCATCTTAAAAAAAAAAAAAAAAAATTCCTCCCATCAGAATGACAAGGAGCTTCAAAAAGAATTATTGTAGTTTGACTTGAACATGGAAATTTTCACTTCTTTTCTTTCTGTTTGGTGTTCTTAATATGGAATATGTATACATCCATGCATAAAATATACAGCACTAATAAACATTTTCTTTGCAAAGTGTATAAAAAACAAAGTCATGTATTTTTCTAGAGTATTTTGGCAAACAGCTATTACACAATCTCTCTAGCCCACCATCTATCATTCCTCAATTTATTACTGAGTAGCAGATTTTGAATGCTGCCAATTCTTTTTGGAATGAGCGCTTGATTTTTTTTTTTTTTTTTTTTTTTAATCACAAAGAAAACATTCTGCCACAGTCCCAAGGCACTACTGATGGACTTCACTATTTTAAGCCAGCTGAGTCCATGGCACTTTCCAGGACTATTTATAGATTTTGCTCATCCTTTCATTTTCCTACTGAGATAATCTTGTGGTCCAACCTGATTGTCACATAATAAAGCCTTCTTCAATTTAATTCTATTTGGCTGAGTGCAGTGGCTCATGCCTGTAATCCCAGAACTTTGGGAGGTCAAGGCAGGCGGATCACCTGAGATCAGGAGTTCAAGACCAGCCTGGCCAATATAGTGAAACCATGTCTGTACTGAAATCACAAAAATAAAAATTAAAAAATTAGCTGGGTGTGATGGTGTGCGCCTATAATCCCAGCTACTTGGGAGGCTGAGGCACGAGAATCGTTTGACCCAGGAGGCAGAGGTTGCAGTGAGCCAAGACTGTGCTACTGCACTCCAGCCTGGATGACACAGTGAGACTCCATCTCAAAAAAAAAAATTAATTCTACTCAACCAGGAATTTTACTGAATGTTCTATGATTTGGTGGTGTTTGGACAGTTCTAACATAAGATGAGAATGTGCATTGTAAGACATAAATTAGAAAATGTACTTTTAATAAATATGACAATAGGTTAATATCCCTTAAAATATAGAATGCTCAATTAAATTAAGAAGAAAAACATTGGGACACCAACAGATTAAATAGGTAAATGGCATGGTAGATTATTGATTGATTCATTGATTCATTGATTTTTTCTTTGAGTTGGAGTCTCACTCTGTCACCCAGGCTGGAGTGCAGTGGTGCAATCTTGGCTCACTGCAACTTCTGCCTCCCAGGTTCAAGTGTTTCTCCTGCCTCAGCATCCTGAGTAGGTGGGATTACAAGTGTGTGCCACCAAAACCAGCTAAGTTTTTAGATTTTTGGTAAAGACGGGGTTTCACCATGTTGACCAGGCTGGTCTGGAACTCCTGACCTTGTGATCCACCTGCCTTGGCCTCCCAAAGTGCTGGTATTACAGGCATGAGTCACCGCACCGGGCCTGGTAATTTATAACCCAAACGTACCACACAAACACACAAGCAAAACAAATGGTCTGTAAACACAAAAAAAAGTTGTAACTCACTAGTAATCAAAAATGTAAAATTAGAGTAACAGAACACAATTTTAACCTATACAAACAGCAAAGCCTAAAATAAACAAAATTGTGATTTTGTAGCTAGCCAGAGGGTGGCAAGAATGGCCTTGACAAAAACTGCTGATAGGAGAATAAACAGCTACTTGGGCTAGTTCCTCTGTGTTGAGAAGAGAACTTTAACCTGACTTTTGCCCATCTGACAGAGTGAAGAGGATGTCTTCACAGCCACACAGAGTATGTCCCCTCCAAACTCCCAACTGCGAATACTACCTTGCACTCTTGGAATCCCGTCCTCATCAGTAAGGCAACGGGAGAAATCATAAACATAAATCCCTGACAGAAGAACAAAGCCTTCATCTCTCTGTGTCTCCAGACACTGGAGATTTTACTCTGAAGGGAAACCAGGCCACTTCAGAGCTGAGTAGTCAGAAAGCACCGTTTCATTCTCTTGAAGTCTGCCTTCACAAAATGGCCCTTTGATGGGGTATATTTGGCTAGCCCTGAGAAACATGGTACGAAATTGCCCTAGTAACTTTCCTGCTCTATTTGTTAGTGAGATGGAGTTGAGAATGTCATTCATCACATCATGTGGCGTGTCCTCTCTAAGAGATCTCAGGATCGGCCGGGTGCGGTGGCTCACGCCTGTAATCCCAGCACTTTGGGAGGCCGAGGCGGGTGGATCACGAGGTCAAGAGATCGACACCATCCTGGCCAACATGGTGAAACTGTCTCTATTAAAAATATAAAAATTAGCTGGACGTGGTGGTGGGCGCCTATAGTCCCAGCTACTCAGGAGGCTGAGGCGGGAGAATTGCTTGAACCCGGGAGGTGGAAGTTGCAGTGAGCTGAGATCATGCCATTGCACTCCAGCCTGGGCAACAGAGCGAGACGCCATCTCAAAAAAAAAAAAAAAAAGAAACCTCAGGATCAGGAAAATTATGCTTCTTCTGAATACCTATGAACCGGTAAGTATGACCCTTAAAGCTAAGCATTTTTCCCTTTTTGCTTTGACTGCCAGGAAGCTCAGAAACAAATTTATGAATTACCTCAAGTGACTTTATGTGACCATATAGTAATTTTGTTGTTTGCTAATATGGGTTTTAATTCCTTGCTATAGTTAAGCTTGCAGTCTGCAGTTATTTATTTCAGCCTTCAGTATTCACCCTATTTTGGTGAACCACAGCAATGATGGAAGGGGTATAAGTAAATGTACGTTCATTAAAACTATCAAAAGAAACTCATAAGCTCCAATTGGATGTCAAAGGAGGCTTTTTGAAAGTTTGGAAATGAATTTTTTAAAAAGTTTGGAAATCCCAGATCATATCTGGAAGCTCTTAACTGAGACTGTTTTTTTCTGACATTCTGTGTCATTTTTAGGGCAAATACTTTATGTCATGTTCAGTACTTTTGGGGGATATAAAAAACTTAGGGCATCTGGCTGGGCGCAGTGGCTCACACCTGTAATCCCAGCACTTTGGGAGGCTGAGGGGGAGGATCACTTGAGGTCAGGAGTTCGACACCAGCCTGGTCAACATGGCGAAACTCTGTCTCTATTAAAAATACAAAAATATTAGCTGGGCATGGTGGCGTGGCCTGTGGTCCCAGCTACTCAGGAGGCTGAGGCAGGAGAATCACTTGAACCTGGGAGGCTGAGGTTGCGGTGAGCCAAGATCACACCACTGCACTACAGCTTGGGTCACAGAATGAGACTCCATCTGAAAAACCAAAAACAAAAACAAAAACAAAAAACAAAAACAAAAAAACCTAAGGCATCTCTAAATGTATATTTTAATTTCTGTTTAGTAATTGCTTATTTAAGTAGCAGCTTCCATCCATAAAATACCTCTATTCCTTCTAGAAAATAATGATAGCAAACACTATATTATTGTTACATTTATGTTTGTACTTATTCAACAAATTTATCTCAAGCACCTACTGTGACAGTGGCTCAAGACTCTGGGAAGATGTCTAATAGCTTTGCAGGAGTCTGGGTCCCTTTGGCCCTGCAGGCTAGTGACCCTTCAGGCTAAGGCTATGTCTTACTCACCTTTGTATTTCCGGCACCAAGCAGTTTTGGGCAGTTCAGAGGCCTTCAATAAATGTTATCTTATAACTCTTGCTTTCTTCTCTAAAATTTTTATTTTTAATTGACAAATAATAATTATAGGCTAGGTACAGTGGCCATGCCTGTAATCCCAAGTGCTTTGAGAGGCTGAGGCAGGTGGATCACTTGAGCCCAGGAGTTTGTGACCAGCCTGGGCTACATGGTAAAACCCTGTCTCTACTAAAAATACAAAAATTATCTGGGCGTGGTAGCACTGGCATGTAGTCCCAGCTACTTGGGAGGCTGAGGTGGAAGGTTGAGTGAGTCTGGGAGGTTCAGGCCGCAGTGAGCCATGATGGTGCCACTGAACTCTAGCCTGGGTGACAGAGTGAGACCCTGTCTCAAAAATAAGTAAATAAATAAACGATTAAAAAATCATATACATTTGTGGGGTATGATGTGATGTTTTCATACATGTATATGCTGTGAAATGATTATGTCAAGCTAATTAACATATCCATCACCTTACCTACTTATAATTTTTTATAGTGAGAATGTTTAAAATCTACTCTATTAACAATTTTGACGTACATAATACATTGTTATTAACTGGTCACCATGCTGTGCAACAGACTTTGAAAACTTATTCCTCCTGTCTAACTGAAACTTTGTACTGTTTGACCAACATCTCCCCAATCCCCCCAGCCCCTATCCAGCCCCTGGAAATGATCATTCTACTCTCAGCTTCTGTAAGTTTGGCATTATTAGATTCCACATATAATAATTTTGTGATTCCTGCCTTGCATTAGTCCGTTTTCACACTGCTGATAAAGACATACCCGAGACTAGGCAATTTACAAAAGAAAGAGGTTTAATTGGACTTACAGCTCCACGTGACTGGGAAAGCCTCACAATCATGGCAAGAAGTCAAGGAGGAGCAAGTTCTGTCTTACATGGATGGCAGCAGGCAAAGAGAGAATGAGGAAGATGAGAAAGTGGAAACCCCTGATAAAACCATCAGATCTCATGAGACTTATTCACTACCATGAGAACAGTTTGGCGGAAACTGCCCCCATGATTCAATTGTCTCCCACCAGGTCCCTCCCACAACACATGGGGATTATGAGAGTACAATTCAAGATGAGATTTGGGTGGGGACACAGAGCCAAACCATATCATTGCACCCCTGGCCTCTGCCAAATCTCATGTCCTCACATTTCAAAACCAACCATGCCTTCCCAACAGTCCCCCAAAGTCTTAACTCATTTCAACATTAACCAAAAAGTCCACAGTCCAAAGTCTCATCTGAGACAAGGCAAGTCCCTTCTGCCTATGGGCCTGTAAAATCAAAAGCAAGCTAGTTATTTCCTAGATACAACAGGGGTACAGACATTGGGTAAATACAACTGTTCCAAACGGGAGAAATTGGCCAAAATGAAGGGACCACAGGTCTCATGCAAGTTGGAAGTCCAACAGGGCAGTCAAATATTTTTTTTTTTTTTTTTTTTTTTTTTTTTTTTTTTTTTTTTTGAGATAGAGTCTCGCTCTGTTCCCCAGGCTGGAGTGCAGTGGTGCAATCTTGGCTCACTGCACGCTCCGCCTCCCAGGTTCACCCCATTCTCCTGCCTCAGCCTCCCGAGTAACTGGGACTACAGGCGCCTGCCACCACGCCCGGCTAAATTTTTTTGTATTTTTTTTTAGTAGAGACAGGGTTTCACCGTGTTAGTCAGGATGGTCTCGATCTCTTGACCTTGTGATCCGCCCACCTCAGCTTCCCAAAGTGCTGGGATTACAGGTGTGACCCACCGCACCCGGCCAGCAGTCAAATCTTAAAGCTCCAAAATGACCTCCTTTGACTCCATGTCTCATATCTAGGTCACACTGATGCAAAAGGTAGGTTACTATGGTCTTGGGCAGCTCTGCCCCTGTGTCTTTACAGGGTACAGCCTCCCTCTCAGCTGCTTTCACAGGCTGGTGTTGAGTGTCTATGGCTTTTCCAGGCACACAGTGCAATCTGTCAGCGGATCTACCATTCTGGGGTCTAGAGTACGGTAGCCCTCTTCTCACAGCTCCACTAAGCAGTGCCCCAGTAGGGACTCTGTGTGGGGACTCTGACCCCACATTTTCTTTGCACACTGCCCTAGCAGAGGTTTTCCCTGAGAGCCCCACCCCTGCAGCAAACTTCTGCCTGGGCATTCAGATGTTTCCATACATCTTCTGAAATCTAGGTGGAGATCCTCAAATTCCCAATTCTTGACCCCTGTGCACCCGCAGGCTCAACATCACATGGAAGTTGCCAAGGCTTGGGGCTTGCACCCTCTGAAGCCATGGCCCAAGCTCTACATTGACTTTTTTTTGTTGTTTTTTTGAAACAGAGTCTCACTCTGTCATCCAGGCTGGAGTGCAATGGTACAATCTTGGCTCACTGTAACCTCTGCCTCCTGGGTTCAAGTGATTCTACTGCCTCAGCCTCCTGAGTAGCTGGGATTACAGGCGCATGCCACTGCGCCCGGCTAATTTTTGTGTTTTTAGTAGAGATGAGGTTTCACCATGTTGGTCAGGCTGGTCTCAAACTCCTGACCTTGTGATCCACCCACCTCAGCCTCCCAAAGTGCTGGGATTACAGGCATGAGTCACCACACCCAGACTACACTGGCTTTTTAAAGCCACAGCTGGAGTGGCTGGGATGCGGGACACAAAGTCCCTAGGCTGCACATGGCTTCGGGACCCTGGGCCTGGCCCACAAAACCACTTTTTCCTCCTAGACCTCTGGGCCTGTGATGGGAGGGGCTGCTGTGAAGACCTCTGACACGCCCTCAAGACATTTTCCCCATTGTCTTGGGGATTAACGTTAAGCTCCTTGTTACTTATGCAAATTTCTGCAGCTGGCTTGAATTTCTCCTCAGAAAATAGGATTTGCTTTTCTATCACATAGTCAGGCTGTAAATTTTCCAAACTTTTATACTGTTTCCCTTTTAAAACTGAATGCCTTTAACAGCACCCGAGTCACCTCTTGAATGCTTAGCTGCTTAGAAGTTTTTTCTGCCAGATACCCTAAAGCATCTCTCTCAAGTTCAAAGTTCCACAAATCTCTAGGGCAGGGGCAAAATGCTGCAAGTCTCTTTGCTAAAACATAACACGAGTCACCTTTGCTCCAGTTCCCAACAAGTTCCACATTTCCATCTGAGACCACCTCAGCCTGGACCTTAATTGTTCATATCACCATCAGCATTTTTGTTAAAGCCATTTAACAATTCTCTAGGAAGTTCCAAACTTTCCCACATTTTCCTGTCTTCTTCTGAGCCCTCCAAACTGTTCCAAACTCTGCCTGTTACCCAGTTCCAAAGTCTCTTCCACGTTTTCAGGTATCTTTTCAGCAACACCCCACTCTACTGGTACCAGTTCACTGTATTAGTCCATTTTCATGCTGCTGATAAAGTCATACCCGAGACTCGGCAATTTAAAAAAGAAAGGGGTTTAATTGGACTTACAGTTCCATGTGACTGGGGAAGCCTCACAATCATGGTGGAAAGCAAGGAGGATCAAGTCCCGTCTTACATGGATGGCAGGAGGCAAAGAAAGAATGAGGAAGATACAAAAGCAGAAACCCCTGTTAAAACCACGAGATTTTGTGAGACTTATTCCCTACCATGAGAACAGTATGGGGGGAACCACCCCCATGATTCAATTATCTCCGATGGGGTCTCTCCCACAACACATGGGAATTATGGGAGTACAATTCAAGATGAGATTTGGGTGGGGACACAGAGCCAAACATATCATGCCTTCTGGCATCTCCCATTACATTGCTGATTGATTTAGTTAGTGCCATATATTCGTTTATTGTTTGCTTGTTGTTTTATGAGTGTTAGCACAGCCTCCTGGGTAGACAATAAGCTATTTGAGGACAGGAATCATATTACATCTACCTAGATACCTATGTTTCTATCCAGCTGTCCAGTGCTAGTATCTGTCTACCTACCTGTCTACCTATATATCTATCACTGTGCTAGCAGGGGCACCGCAAAATGTTACTGAGTGCTTTGTAAATATCTAACTCAGAATTATTAATAAACTTATTAGACTCCATGAATAAATTAATTTCTGCATCCAGTTTGTCACTACTGATGGTCATTAGCTCGTAACACTTCTCTGCTCACATATAATGAAGCAGTCGTAATGTTCTGCATTTTATTCCCTGGAAGTCTCTGTCATTATTGCTTGTCTTATGTAGTAGCTGCAGAGGGCCAGGACCATTTAACTTTCCTTTCTCCTCCCAGTGTGCACTTAATAAATGATTTTGGCAGCAGGTTACAAAGGTAAAGGTGTTTCTAACTAGCCTTGCTTCTGGTGTCTGAAAAATACCCAGCTATAGCACCCAAAAATCACACACCAACTGCAGAGCTCAGTAGAGACCAATGTTCACACAGCGCAGTTAGGAGCTACACTGAGAATCGATGGCCAAGAATTGGATACACGTTCTCAATTCCAAAATTTCTGGAAACTATAGCCATGTAAGAGCTCCCATACAGATAAGGATTAAAATAATTGCATAGCTGTGTGCGGTGGTACACACCTGTAGCCCCAGCTACTCAGGAAACTAAGGCAAGAGGATCCCTTGAGCCCAGGAGTTCAAGGCCAGCCTGGGCAACATAGAAGACCCTGTCTCTAAAAATGAATACATACATACATAAGTTTAACAAAATACCATAGGAGATAAAAATACTGTCAGATACCACAGTGCAAACAAAGCACAGCACGTTAAGTCAGCATTGTGATTTTGTACCAGCCTGAATCACTGCCTTTCTGGATAAACTCACTTATTCCAACTGCCCAACCAGTCCCTGCCCCTCCTCCCATCTTTTTCTTCACTTCCACAATCCTTTGCCCCAGTGGATACATGGTAGATTAGACAGAAAACGTGGCATCAACCCCACCTCTCTTGCTTTTCCCTTTATGAGAATATGCTGGCGGAGAGGTTGAACTACTGACCAACTGTTTAGAGTGTTCAGCACTTTTCAGATGTGCCCTCCTGCCCCCAACCGGCACAGGAAAGGGAAGAGCTGGCCTGGGCCTGTGTGGGTACTCCTCAGGTCCCAGTCCCTGAATCAGGAGACACTGGCTGTTCCGGGAGAGGGCTGCTTCTCCCAGCAGAGGCCCTAAAAACATAGAGTCCTGAGATCGAGGAGGTTTGGGACTAAGCTGCAAGGTGGGCTCCCGAGTGCCCAGAGGAAGCGGGAAGCCCCCATAAGCACCTCTCCCACAGCCATTCGTCCACTCAGCCACAGGTACGCACTGAGGACCGACTGATGACACATGCTGCCCTAAACGCTTGAGACACAACGATAGACAAAGCAGAAATCCCTGCTTGCAGAACGATTAAACTCCAGTGGAAAGACAATTAAACAAACAAAAAAAGGATGTTTCAGGGGACACCTGGGGAATCATGACCGATTCATTGTAGTGCCCCAACTGAAAGCCTAGGGAGTTCCTGTGGACACAGTCGGTGCTCAATAAATTTTTGTTGAATTGGGGGAAAAAAATCTATGGAGGAAGATATAACAAAAAAAAAAAAAAAAGAAATAATTAGATAATGTAGGCAGTGTTGGGCTATGGGGAAAAGCTAAAGAGAAAAAGCAAGGATGTGCATTAGGGGTGCGGGGGTGCAGAGACGGAGGTGCAGTCTCCGAGCAGCCAGAGCGCTCCTGAGCTTCCGGAGCGAGAAGGAGGTGGTGTGAGCTGGGAACACCAGGACACTTAAAACCTAACCTGCAAACTCACTGCCCAGACCAAGGGACCACCCTAGTGACCTCATCTTAACCAATTACATCTGCAAAGACCCTATTTCCAAGTAAGGTCACATTCACCGGGGGGGGTGGTGGCGATCAGGACTTGAACATATCTTTTAGGGGACACAGTTCAGCTCCTAAGAGGGAGCGCATCTGCCAGGAATGCAGGCCGCAATTTCCCTTCCCGAGTAGCCCAGGCAGGGGCACCCACCGGGGAGGGGGAGGAGGACTGAACCAAGTAGGGCACAGCACCCCCAGCTTGCTGTAAAGAATGCTGCCCTTCCTCTCACCCCAGCATAGAAGGGCGCCTCCAAGGGCAGCTGAGCTGGAGCCAGGAGGCTGCGGGCAGGGCCAGGCCATAAGCCCAGGGCTGAGAGTGGCGCCACTGCAGGCCTTGTGCCTCCCAGGAGAGTTGGCAATGGGCCTCTGCCCCTTGGATGGCACCAGAACAGCCTAGGGGACAGGATGGAGGGCTCAAGAGGAAGGTGGGGTGGGGAAAGGGTGAAGCAAACTCCTAAGGATCCCACGGCCTCATAAGAGGGAGAAGCCAAGAGCCCAACCATCCCCCTCCCTTAATCAGAGTGACACAGAGGACCAGTATGTCCCCATCCAAGGCCCTGGAGAGACAAAGCTACCAGAGTCAATGACTGCCTGACACAGAACAACTTTTGATGGCCAGCTCCGGGTAGGGCTGAGCAGGTGAGGGCAGGTAGATAGTGATTCTGAACTCATGAGGTGGCAGGTGTTGGAAATGGCTGTGCCACCCTTTATAGACTGACCGCAGGCTGAACTGGTAACACTGTGACACTTCAAATCTAGCCTGAAGCCTGCTGTCCCCGCGACCTAGTCACAAACAGCTGCACTGAAAATCTAGCCTGAAAGCTTGCTGTCCACATGATCCAGTCACATACAGCTGTGGGACTGAGACACCACGGACTGCCCGCTGGTGAGCCCAGTCTCAAATCTGTCCCATGGCCACACCCCACCTCTCAGCCTGGGGAGGGCAGGCAGAGGAAGCAAAGAGCCCCTCATGCCCTCAGTCTGCCCAAGACCCCTCAGGATCACCACGCAGAGAGGAAAATGCCACCACGCCCTGTCCCCATGCACCAGGGCAGCAGGTCCTGGGTTCAGATCCTTCCCAGCTCCAGACTCACTGGCTCTGTGGCCCTGAGAAACTCACGCGAGTGTGCAACATTTCAGTCCCTCTTCGGTAGAAGGGGACACCGACAGCCCCTGCCTTCCCCCTGCCCCCCAACCCCAGCACAGGGATCACATGTCAGTCCCAGGAAGGCCTTATCACAGCCACTGTCAGCAAAGAGAGCCACTGTTGTTAACAATTTTAAAAGTTTTAATCTAAGAGCCTTATAAGAATCACCAGTGGTGGTTGGTTTTTTTTGTTTTGTTTTGCTTTGTTTTGTTTTGAGATGGAGTCTCACTCTGTCACCCAGGCTGGAGTGCAGTGGCAAGAGTTGGGTGCCAGAGCATCACTCACTGTCCACCCAGGGCCCTTCTAGCACCACTCCAGGCCTTGGCTTTGTACTCAACAGAAAGCAAAACCATTTCAGTAGTAGCAGAAGCATTCTGCATGGGTAGTAATGAAGGAAGGGACAGTGTTAATGGAAATCAAATGTGCCAAGTGCAGTGGCTCACACCTGTAATCCCAGCACTTGGGGAGGCCAAGGTGGGAGGCTTGCTTGAGCTCAGGAGGACGAGATCAGCCTGGGCAACATAGAAAGACTGTGCATAAAAAAATTAAGGTTAGCCAGGCATGGTGGTACATACCTGAAGCCTCAGTTACGCTGGGGGGCCAAGGCAGGAGGATCACTTGAGCCTGGGGAGATCAAGGTTACAGTGAGCTATGGTTGCACCACTGCACTCTAGCCTGGGTGACAGAGTGAGATCCCATCTCAAAAAAAAGAAAAGAAAATAAAAAGAAAATAAAATGCAAAGAAAAGTCAAATGAAAATGATTGAGAAGAAGGAAAGAAAAGAATCCTGTTCTGTTATCTTTCTTGAAGATAATCTGGAAAGAAACCAGGCAGGAAAAATGAAACTTTGGGATATTAATATACTCACTGAATGTTTTTAAGAGGATACTACTACAGAAAAGGTCTATAGAGGCCAGGAGTGGTGGCTCACACCTGTAATCCCAGAACTTTTGGAGGCTGAGATGGGCGGATCACTTGAGGTCAGGAGTTTGAGACCAGCCTGGCCAACATGGCGAAACCCCATCTCTACTAAAAATACAAAAATTAGCCAGGCATGGTGGTGCACATCTGTAATTCCAGCTACTTGGGAGACTGAGGCACAAGAATTGCTTAAATCTGGGAGGTAGAGGCTGCAGTGAGCCAGGGTCATACAACCGCATTCCAGCCCGGGTGACAGAGCAAGACCCTATCTCAAAAAAAAGAAAAAAAAGAAAAAGAAAAAGGCTGGGCACTGTGGCTCACAGCCTGTAATCCCAGCACTTTGGGAGGCTCAGATGGGCGGATCACGAGGTCAGGATATTGAGACCAGCCTGGCCAACATGGTAAAACCCCATCTCTACTAAAAATGCAAAAATTAGCTGGGTGTGGTGGCATGTGCCAGTAATTCCAGCTACTTGGGAGGCTGAGGCAGGAGAATCACTTGAACCAGGGAGTCAGAGGTTGCAGTGAGCCGAGATTGCACCACTGCCCTCCAGCCTGGTGACAGAGTGAGGCTCCGCCTCAAAAAAAAAAAAAAAAAAGGCTGGGCGTGGTGGCTCACGCTTATAATCCCAGCACTTTGGGAGGCCAAGGTGGGCGGATCACAAAGTCAGGAGATCAAGACCAATCTGGCCAACACAGTGAAACCCCGTCTCTACTAAAAATACAAAAATTTAGCTGGGTGTGGTGGTGCGAGTCTGTAATCCCAGCTACTCGGGAGGCTGAGGCAGGAGAATGACACGAACCCGGGAGGCAGAGCTTGCCGTGAGTCAATATCACGCCACTGCACTCTAGCCTGGGCGACAAAGCGAGACTCCATCTCAAAAAAGAGAGAGAGAGACAAAGAAAAAAGTCCTATAGACACACAAAAGAGAAAATAATTGTGTTTACAGCAACTGCAACATTGATCAGTGGAAACTTGCTTTTAGTTCCTTATTTTTGGTGCTATTATGTGTCTTGTTTGTTTTTAATAAATGGTCCTAATGATTATATTCATTACTGTATTTATTGTTACCTTTCTACTCCTTCTGGAAGTTAATGAAATTACCCCTTCCTGAATTTTGATCTTCTTAAAAGTACAGAATTTTTCTAGGAGGTAGCTATTTATTTTAGGAGTAGAGTTGTCAGATGTTTAACGAAAATATTTGGTATACATTATACAACGTTGTCAACCTACTAGATTTTTTAAATGGCATTTCATTATTTGTTTCTTGGTCAAAAGTGCGAACCCCAGAGTGGTGATTCCAAGCCAGACCTACCTGACCATTCAATGTGGAGTGACATCTAATCTCCCTTTCTTTGTGTCCAGAAGGTTCTGGAAACTTCATGCAAATAGGCCACCTGGTGGCTAGTTAAAATAGGTCATCTAGTGGTCACTCCAAAACCAAATGGTGAGAGTGGTTCTTTTCTGTCCAACTGTTGAAGAGGAGTAAGTGTTTCACCTGCCAGGCACATTGTAAGATAATGGGGAAGGTTGAAGGAGGACATTGTCTGTAGGCATCTCTAAGGAATGTCCATAGGTGTGTGTTTGATTCTTTTACTTGCCTTTATTTGGCAAAGGATGTGAAGTGGCTAATACAAATAAATGAAAATGTGGATAGCTATAAAAGCGAAAAGGAGAAAAGCTTAGGTAGAACCGGAGATGAAGGCTGCGGGGGAAATATAGGAGTAAATACGCAGACCATTGCACCAGTCTCTGGGCTCTAAGCTTCCTAGAGTCAAAGCAAAGTGAAAACCACAGCAGTGCTGGTGACCTGCATCTCTATGAGCCCAGTCATTCCTGACCAGGGGACATAGTAGGAACAGGAAGGAGACACACACAACTTCAGTCAGAATAGAATTTCTACAATGGATCTGCCTAGGGATGTAGTGAATGAAGGCTTCAAAATCAACTTTACTGTAAGTGCGACTCTGGAGTCATCAGATAGTATTTCTTTTTCTTTTCTTTTCTTTCTTTTTTTTTTTTTTTTTTTTTTTTTTTTTTTTTTTTTTGAGCAGCAGCAAGATTTGTTGTGAAGAGCGAAAGAACAAAGCTTTCACAGCGTGGAAGAGGACCCAAGTGGGTTGCCTGAGATGGTGTTTCTTATGACTTTTTTTTTTTTTTTGGAGATGGAGTCTCACTCTGTTGCTGAGGCTGTAGTGCGGTGGCGCGATCCCAGCTCACTGCATCTTCCATCTCCTGGGTTCAAGCAATTCTACTGCATCAGCCTCCCAAGTAACTGGGATTACACACAGCACCATGCCCAGCTAATTTTGTATTTTTAGTAGAGACAGGGTTTCATGATGTTAGCCAAGCTGGTCTAGAACTCCCAACCTCAGAGGATCCACCAGCCTTGACCTCCCAAAGTGCTAGGATTTGGGATTACAGGCATGAGCCATTGTACCCAGACAGTTTTTTGTTTTTGTTTTTTTTGAGATGGAGTCTCACTCTGTCACCTAGGCTGGGGTGCATTGGTATGATCTCAGCTCACTGCAACCTCCGTGATTTTCCTGCCTCAAGTTCCCAGGTAGCTGGGATTACAGGTGTGTACCACCATGTCTGGCTAATTTTTGTATTTTCAGTAGAGACAGGGTTTCACTATGTTGACCAGGCTGGTCTCGAACTCCTGACCTCAGGTGATCCACCTGCCTCCACCTCCCAAAGTGCTGGGATTACAGGTGTGAGCCACCACGCCCAGCCTCTTATGACTCTTTTAAACAATTTTGATTGGAATATAATTCACATATCATGAAATTCACCCATTTAACATGTATAATTCAGTGGCTTTTAGCATATTCACAGAATTGTGTAACCATTACCACAACCTAACTTTAGAACATTTCATCACCACTAGGAAAAAGCACGTACCCATTAGCGGTCATTCCCTACTCCCTGACAACCACACACTTCTGTCTCTATAGATTTGTTCATTCTGGAAATTTCATATAAATGGAATCATACCATATGTGGTATTTTGTCACTGGCTTTCACTTAGCACAGTGTTTTCCATCCATGTTTTACCATGTGTATACTTCAATTCTTTTAATTGCCAAATAATATTCTACCATATGGATTGATCTTATGTCTCTTATAAAGTTACACAGAGAATGTAATTCTAGGGTGGTCGGGGTGGGTAGACTTTCTGGTAATCCAGCTGGGTCCCATGGAGTTAACAGAATATCTAAGAGATGAGATGTACAACAAATTCTTCAATTATGTTCCTAAACTTTTCCAGGGGAATAGTCAATCAAAATTGAATGGAGAACAGCCCAAGAGTATACTGACTAAAAAGGCGTGGACAAGCAAGACACATGCTTAGCTAGACTGAAGGTTGACTCACAAATGTCAAAAATTAACTGATCAGATGAGATGAAGAAAGAACCTTTTGTGAAAGTTAAGGACCCTAATGAAGATGTATACTTAGAAAGACAACCATTCCATCTGTGCATGAAGGTAGGTCATGGGAGCCCTGGCAGGTTGAGACAGGGATTTACTTAGAAAACTGTTCTGAGGACTGCGTGTGGTGGCTCACGCCTGTAATCCCAGCGCTTTGGGAGGTGGAGGCAGGCAGATCACGAGGTCAAGAGTTCAAGACCAGTCTTACCAACATGGTGATACCCTGTCTCTACTAAAAATACAAAAAATTAGCCAGGCATGGTGGTGCGCGCCTGTAGTCCCAGCTACTCGGGAGGTTGAAACAGGAGAATCGCTTGAACCCAGGAGGCAGAGGTTGCAGGGAGCAGAGATCATGCCACTGTGCTCCAGCCTGGGTGACAGAGTGAGACTCTGTCTCAAAAAAAAAAACAAAAACAAAAAAACAAAAAACAAAACAAAACCCCCCCCCACACACACACACATACACACAAACAAACTGTTCTGAGTCTTCCACGGCTTGTGAATGAAAAATAAATTTGCACGGCTTAAAGCCCCGCTCAGATGACTTTGATCTTGAAGACTTTCAGAGCAGCAGTTAGCAGTTGCCTACCATTATCATAGAAAAACATTAACGCACCCATGAAAAGCTGGAATTTGAGAATGTAACTTCCAGATCAACCCATTAATATGAATAGGTTGCAAATGAACCTCTCAGTGAATACATTAGTTTACTTACTGGATGTGGACTAATTAAATCTGGGAAATTACCTGCCACAATAAGCCAAGAAAGCTATTCAAAGCAAAATGGGGCCAGCTCACTCCTGTAATCCCATCACTTTGGGAGGCTGAGGCGGGTAGATCACGAGGTCAGGAGATCGAGACCATTCTGGCTAACACGTAACACGGTGAAACCCCGTCTCTACTAAAAATACAAAAAATTAGCTGGGCGTGGTGGCAAGCACCTGTAGTCCCAGTTACTGGGGAGGCTGAGTCAGGAGAATTGCTTGAACCCGGGAGGTGGAGGTTGCAGTGAGCTGAGTTTGTGCCACTGCACTCCAGCCTGGGCAAAAGAGCAAGACTCCATCTCAAAAGAAAAAAAAAAGCAAAATGGGAATTTGGGGACCTTGTCTAGATTATAATACACTTAGACCCTTTCTATGATCTTTCTTTAGAGGGGTACTCCAGACTTTAGAGACTGTTGTCTTATCACCTTAACTCTTATCACAGAAGTCCTAACTATGAGTCATCCCTACCGAAGAGTTGAACTGATGATATAGGGTGATTCAGAAGAATAAGATACTTCGAGGATATCCTAATTTCTTTTAAGAGCTTTATGTTATCCAAGGATCCTGAGAATTTTCATCTGAGCACACAACAGATCTAATAATCATGGCTACTATTAGTAAGTACTTGCGTGTGCTGTGTGGTGCCTTGTGGGATTGTTTCACTCCATCTTCACAGTACCCCTATTCTTCCACTCATTCATTTCTTCTATTCAGCAAATATTAGGCACCCACATTGTGTCAGGCCTGGGCTAGCACTGGGAATAACATGAACAACAAAATCAGCCAGTTTGCCACTCTCATGGGGCTTACAGTGGCAGGACAGGAGGATGGAAGGTAAACGTCAAACAGATTAACACACAAGTCATTTCCAACTGTGACAAACTCGGTGAAAGAAAAGCACAAGGTGCTGTCACACAGAGTAGGGTAATGAGAGTAATGCAGACCTGGGGAGGAGGGCAAGCCCTTCTGGGGAGACGACACTTAGGCTGAGACCTGGAGGTTGAATGGGGCTTTGCATGCACTGACTCTGCCTGGAGAGAAAAGCATCATAGGCTGTATTTGAAATTGAAACAGGTCCAATTTTCCAAACAATCTGGATGCCCATAGAACTGAAGTTTGAGAAACTTACATTTGCACAAGACACACCTGCTGCCTATTGACCAACTCCTCTTCCTTACTACTCCCTAGTTCCTGTTTTCCTACAAGTAGCTACAATGAGAGGCTAGACCCCCACCTCATTCAACCACCTCCTGCCTGTTAACCAACTTATCCTCCTCGCCCTGCCTGTTTTTCTTCCTGGCTGTATAAACCCCTGACGTTTGTTGGGAGGGAGGGATGGATTTGAGGTTTGGCTCTGGATTCTACAGCTGGTATCATCCATAATACATTAGAGCCTTCTTCCCTGGCAACACTTTTTGCCTCAGTATTAGCTTTCTGGGCAGTAAGCAGTGGGACGTAGACTGAACCCCTGGTGTTTAGTAACAAACTCACACATGAAATATATTTTTAGGTGATTAGAAAGGGATGATAACTACCACTCGATGCAACTGTGCTAAGCATGTTTGTTTTTTTAGAGACAGGATCGCGCTCTGTAGCCCAGGCTGGAGTGCAGTGGTACATAGTTCACTGCAGCCTGCTCCAACTCCTGGATTCAAGAGATCCTCCCACCTCAGCATTCCAAGTAGCTAGGACTACAGGCGTGCACCACCACACCCATCTAACTTTTAACATTTTCTGTGGAGATGGAGGTCTCATTGTGTTGTGCCGGCTGGTCTCAGACTCCCTGGCTCAAGCAATCCCCCTGCCTCGGCCTTCCAACGTGAGCCACTGCACCCGGCCACTATAAGCATCTTATCTACACCATCTCACCAAACACGAAAACGACAAGGTTCATATTAACACTACTGGCACTACTTATACAACCACAGACTGGGATGTGAAGAAATGTCCCTTCATAATTTCTCCAGAATTAAAAAGAACTCCATTTCCCAGGTGGTGAGGTGGAAAATATTCAGTCCTACCCATTCAGAACTCAGTTTCTCAGAAGTCCCTTCCTCCGACGCTTCCCCGTCTCCCTGGAGGTGATGGCAGTCCCCTGGGGAGGGCGGGTGGTTTCTACTCCTGCCACAGGGAAGGAGCACCCGGTCCTCTGGCTTCCTCTGCTGGCTTTTATTGAAATCTGTTTCTTGCTGGTCCTCACGGTCATGCATTGGCTCCTTGATGAGATCCTACGTCCTGGCGTGGGCTCCTGCTTGCGGGGCGTTCCCCTCCTGCATCGTTGGTTCCCCAGAGCTGATATGGTTCCCTTGGGGTGAGCTAGTTCTGCGCCCTGAGAGCCACACCTCACTTTTCCCATGCTCTGCCTCCAGGCCGCCCGCCCTGGGTGACTTGCCAGCTACCCTCAGCTGGGTTCAGTCAGTGGGACGCCCTGCGGGAAGGTGGGGGCAGGAGGAATGGGGGAGCCAGCTGATGTCATCCATTCTCACCCGGTCTCTTGGCTTCTCAGGCAACACCTGCAGGACCTCCACAGCCCCCGCAGCACCCTCCTCCCTCCCAGCCCTCCCAAGGGGGCCATCGGGATTTCGGGTATTACTAAGCTCTGGGGCCCATCTCGTTCCCTGTGCAGCCTTTTGGCTCTTCCATCATCTGTAGAACTGAAACAGCGCATCCAATTGCCTCATGTGGATTCGGTTTTCCTGATGCGAAGCTGCCTGATAGAAAGTCGCAGGACACTTGGCCGCTCCTGCCCTCGCACTCCCCCGGCCCCTGCCCCACGCCATGCCTCCCCCTTCCTGTTTGTTGTGGGGTCCCAATCACTCCCTGGGAAGCCCCCAGTAGCCTTTCTGCTCCGGGGTCCGTCCCTCCAGGCTTCTTTTCTACAGCTCCTCGGAGACCCTGGGCCTTCCAGCCCTGGCCTCCCACCAGCCTGGCTGCTTGAGCACGTCTCTCTTCTTGGATGGAAAATGGTTCCTTTATCATCGTGCATTTTTCTACCCATGATTTCCCTCACAAACTGGGCAGCATCCAGGAGGCTCTGCTGGGGATATGCCATTCCAAGTTTTCAGAATTGTGAAAAACATAAACTAAAACCTCTCTCAAGAGTCAGCTTTTGCAAATCAAAAGCACCTTGGCTTTCATACAGCTGCCTCTGCTCTGTCTTCCAAAATCCTGCATAGATTAGGCTCAGAAGCCAAGAATTTGACTTTCTGGTAGAGGCTACAGCCTACCATCCCCTGGGACAGTTAATATTCCTGATTACGGCGGATAAAGAGCTGTGGTAGGAGGAGCAGGAACCTCAGCTTTAAAATCTCTAAAATGTATCCTGTTACCTTATTATTGCCATTTTACAAATAAAGAAATAGAGAAAAGTTTTTCTTCTCTTGCCAACTTACTGGCAAATCAACAATTTTCTTTAATGTTTGAGCAAATTGTATCCCAATTCCTGTCTTGATAAAGACAGTTGGGCATTCAAGAAAATTCCTGGCCAATGGCAATGAAATTGAGAAGAAAACAGTTCGCCTGGGGCCTTCTCAGATACAAATCTCATGTATTAGCGTTATGTGAGGATCCACTGATATATTCCTTCTCTCATGTGCTGTTTACTGTAGGCTCCGCCTACCCCATCTGGGTAGCCAGGCAGGAGGGCAGCCACGGGATAATAAATAGGATTACTCCATATCAAAGGCCTTTTTGGACAATTGTATGGTGGCCTCGATGTGTACTTTCTCGTTTAGACGTGGTGGGCAATGGACGACTAGAGAAACAAAGAAATCAGTTATTGGCTTTTAAGTTAAAAACAAAACAGGAAAGATTTGCAAGGTTGTCCTGTTCAACAAAACTGCTTTCCCTCCTCCTCTCCTCCTGGCCTCTTGGCTTCTCAGGCAGCACCTGCAGCGCCTCCACTTCAGGTGGAGGAAAAAGGAGCCAGGAAAGAGTTCGGAAAACTTACGTTTTTGTCTGTTGCTGGATCCCTGGCATTGGGCAGGGAAGGAGTGAGAATGAAGATAGGCACCTCCAGGCCTCAGAATAATGATGGGAACCAGTTTAAAGGGGAGGTGAGAGACTGAAGTGTGGATTGGTAAGTGAACAAAAACAACAAAGAGAATGCTAGAAGGAAATTGCAAAGCTACATATAGGCTGGTTAGTGTCCTATAGGACAATAAAATCACAGGCTTTGGGGTTATCCTCTCCTACGAGCAAGAGCTATTTTCATTGTTATTGGACAACAATTATTTGCATCTTATCAGTTTTCAAAAAGTGAACATCTAACTTTACAGAATTGTAAAATGTTTGGCCTCTAATCGGTAGAAACTAATAAGCCAATCAAAGTTACATTGGCTTAAAATAAAATGATTCCAGGTGAGCTTGTTAGACAATGATACAGTATGACAATGAAAGTCGTGTGGGTTGGGCGCAGTGGCTCACACCTGCAATCCTAGCACTTTGGGAGGCTGAAGTGCGAGGATGGCTTGAGGCCAGGAGTTTGAGTCCAGGGGTTCAAGGACAGCCTGGGCAACATAGACCTCTTCTCTACAAACAAACAAACACCTAAAAAATTAGATGTGCATTGTAGTGCACACCTGTAGTCCCAGCTACTTGGGAGGCTGAGATGGGAGGATTGCTTGATCCCAAAAGTTTGATGCTGCAGTGAGCTACAATTGTGCCCCACTGCATTTCAGTCTGGGTAACAGAGCAAGAACCTGTCTCAAAAAAAAAAAAAAAAAGAAGTCATGTGGTTTGTTTTTGCCTGACATCCACATTTTGGATAATTTTTTCTTAATAGATCCTCATGCAGAGTGTACCTGTCACCTGGTTGGTCTTTCTAGAACTCAGGTAGTGGACATGGCAGCGTCACCAGGACCCTCATGTGACATTCACAGAGAGGCTGCAAGAGGTATCCAGAGTGAGCTGTAGGGGTGTGGAGGAAGCCAGCCAGGCCTTCCACCTGCCACAGGAAATGGTGGGGAGTGGGGGAGGCAGCAGTGGGAAGAAGGGGAAGAGAGAGAGAGAGAGATAATATGAGGGACCCGAAGCATCTTTGGGGGCCTTTCAGCTGAGATAAGGGCAGCCTATGGCAGAGATTGGGGGACCCATCCCCACAGAGATCACAGAGGAAGCCCCTGCCTCCCAGCCCACATACAGGTGGGAGCACATGAAGGCCACCCAGGTAAGTCACACCCCAAAGGCTGGCTTAGAATCAGGACAGAGAGAAGTCCAAACTGACCTCCCACGCCTCTCCCCCCATCTTATGCTCTTTGCATCTGCCTCTTAGAGCTTAGCCTCTGTCTTAGGGTAGGAAGGAGGGTGGAGACCAAAGGGAAACAGCCCTGAATACGTAGCATTTAGCTGGTATTGCCTATATTATGGGTTCTGCATTGGGCAGAATGGGAGCTTGCAGGAAAGAATTAAATTGAGTTAAAGGAACTTAAATGTGCACATCTGAGCTCATGGTTTGGCTTATTTTGACTGTATTTATAACCTTTTAAATCTCTAGAGTGAAGCTTTGTGGAAGTTCTCAGACTGGCCACTAGAATAAGCAGTGAGGCAAATTTCAGAATGTGCTTCCCATGGTAGAAATCTGGTGAGCAGCATCATGGAAGCTTGGATCCTGACTGGAGTTTGCAGCTTCAATTTTTATAGAACTGGATTTCCTAAGTCCCAGGGCCCTCTCCAATTAGGTCCTCAGATAGAACTGATTGAAATCTTACATTAAATATAAGTATTTTGGCTGGGCATGATGACTTGAGCCCATAATCCCAGCTCCTTGGCAGGCTGAGGCAGGAGGAGTGTTTGAGGCCAGGAGTTTGAGACTAGCCTGGGCAACATAGCAAGATCCCATCTCTAAATTTTTCTCAAAATTAACAGGGAGCAGTGGTGGGTGCCAATAGTCCCGACTACTAAGGAGGCTGAGGCAGGGAGATCACTTGAGCCCAGGAGTTGAGACTGCAGTGAGCTATGATCATGCCCCTGCACTCCAGCCTGGGCAACAGATTGAGACCCTGTCTCTAATAAAATAAATGAATAAATATTTTGAATGGTTTTTTCACGCTAGGACTGTCCAACTCCGCCTTCTGATAGGTTCCACTTGTTTCCCGCCTGCTTACGCTGATTCGGCATGATGAGCGTGCTTTATGCTGCAGAAGGCCTTCCTTCCCTTACTGCCAGCCAAAGAAGAGAGACAACACCTGTGAAGTATGTTTAATTTCACCCGCCAGACAGTTAAACCTCTTTTCTGCTCCACCCAAAAAATAGCTGAGGGGAAGATGACCAGGATTGAGGGTGCCTCTTTCAGGAGGCAGAGTCAGACTTCATCAGATCTTGAAGACATCGCGCCCGTAGGTCTGGGTGTGGCTAGCCATGGACCAGCCTCCAAGGCTTCTCATAACTCCCTGTCAAACTCCTCACATTGACGTTGAACCCAGGGAAATTACTAGAGCAAACAGTCTCCAAACTATTTCAATCCTGTTTGCTTATCACTGAAACAAAGCTGAGGACAAGCCATGCGTGTGCTCATGTAATAAGGTACATACATGTATTCCATGTACTAATATATTGCATATATGATAAAACACACAAAATAAGAAATGTATTATTACATTTTTAGAGATGGAGTCTCCTTATGTTGTCCAGGCTGATCTCGAAGTCCCGGGCTCAAGCAATCCTCCTGCCTTAGCCTCCCAAAGTGTTGGGATTACAGGTGTGAACCACTGTGCCCACAGAATAGGAAATTTAAAGGAGAATAAAAATACATATGGTTCTCATATTTTCTTTCCAAACCCCACTGTTTCCCTTTGGTCTCCACCCTCCTCCCTACCCTAAGACAGACGCTAAGCTCTAAGAGGCAGATACAAAGGACATGAGGTGGGGGAAGGGGGGGGATCAGTTTGGACTTCTCTCTGTCCTGATTCTAAGCCAGCAGCCTTTAGGGTGTGACTTACCTGGGTGGCCTTCATGTGCTCCCATCTGTATGTGGGCTGGGAGGCAGGGGCTTCCCCTGTGATCTCTGTGGGGATGGGTCCCCCAATCTCTGCTACAAGCTTTTGCACAAGCTTCATCTACAGGTTTTTGGCACAAGCTTCATCCACAGGTTAGTAAATCATCACCAATTTGGTGAATTTATAGGAAACACTTAGACGGCCCCATTTTTCCCCAGCTTACTTCCCAAATGTCTGAAATTCTACTAAAAACATCCAGGGTGTGATTAAAGGGTGATCTAGTGATGGCATTTAACCAAGGCTCCCAGGAACACTCAGACACTCCTTGCCTGTGACCCTTCTTCATAGGCTGCCGTGGGAGCCACACAGAGCAGGAAAGGAGCCCTGGATGAGCTGTGCAGAGCTGTCCTCTGCTGGGAAGGCCTTGGTCACAGCCTCCCACAAACTAGACAGTCCTTTGTGTGGATTAGGAAGCGGTTTCTCTTCCTCCAGAGGGATGCAGCCCCACATCGGGGTGCTGGATTCTGGGCCCACTCTTTCCTGCCAGGCAGTCCCGTGCAGAGCACAATATGCAGAGCCTTTCTTGCAAGGACCTGGCCTCAGGAACCTGGACCTAAGTGGCCAGGGAACCTGGCTTTATTTCCAAGCCCAGAGCCCAAGCTGATGTTGATGCTGTGACCAACAGCTATTCCCATGAGTGCCAGAAGAGAAGCAGAGACTGTTCATGTGAAATGGCCTCAGTGCTGTGTGGCTTTGCTGCTCATACCACTCTCCAAAGACATGAAGCCCAGCCAGTGGGCTGCAGTCACACCCATCCAGAGTCTCCTAGAGGCAGGCAGGGCATGAGACATTTCTTCCCCTAAGGACAACAGCCTTTTGCTTTTCTTCCCCTGAAACCCTCTTGAAGCTAAACCATTTCTTGGATGACATGCTAACCACATAATAACCTGTACATGGTGGGAGGAGTGTGCATTGTTAGGGAACCCAGGCACCCTGACCCTCAGCCTGGCCCTGCGGCTCTGGATGAGGCTCTCATCTCCTTCTTCCACCTTTCTGCTTTCCCTAATCCCCAATAAAGGAGAAACAACAGCATTGTGTCATTCACAGGCACAGAGATAAAACAATTTAGACACAACCAGATGGCAACTCTGATGTAGGACAGGTGAAGCCCAAAACTGGGGCTTAGCCCGGGAGGGTTCTTGGCTTCCCCCAGCAAAGAATTCAAGAGCTCCCCAGTGGTGTTCAACAGCAACTTGTATTGAAGCCACAGCGTCCAGGAGCAGCAGAGGCACTGCTCTGTGCGGTACAGGGCACTCTCCAGGAAGTGTGTCCAGAGGAGCAGCTCAGATTTAGGGCTGCACTCATATTTATACCCACTTTTAATTATATGTGAATTAAGGGGCAGTTTATGCAGAAATTTCTAGAATGAGGGTGGTAACTTCCTGATCACTGGGTCATTGCCATGGAAAGGGGCAATAATTTTTGGGTGTCACCATGGCAATGGTAAACTGACATGGCACACTGATGGGTGTGTCTTCTGGAAAACTGCTTCCCCTATAACCTATTTTAGCTAGTCCTCAGTTTGGCCCAGTGTCTGAGCCCTGCCTCCAGAGTTCAGTCCTACCTCCTACCTCAACTTCACACCTTGGTTCAGGCCAAAACTTTATCATTCTTGACCCCTCTTTCTCTTAACTCCACATTCACTCTGTTAGGACATCATAGCGGCTCCACTGTCAAAATACACCCAGATCTAGAGCCCCCGCATGCCTCCCTGCTAGGCCACAGCC
Organism: Macaca mulatta; assembly: GCF_049350105.2. Classification (NCBI taxonomy): domain Eukaryota; kingdom Metazoa; phylum Chordata; class Mammalia; order Primates; family Cercopithecidae; genus Macaca; species Macaca mulatta. Next base: position 12,181,779 of record NC_133409.1, read on the forward strand.
ACCTCCTCTGCCTTCCTCCTTCCCTAGTCAGCCAGACCCTGTCACTCCGAGCTGGCAGCCCCTCAGTGGCTCATACCTCTGTTGAGAAGTCAAAGCAATCACCAGTGCCTTCTGTGCCCCACCTGACCAGCCCTCCACTTCTTCCCTGGTCTTGGCTCCTGCCTCACCCACCTGAGTTCTCTCAGCCATCCTGGTGGCTGGAACATCTTTGCAGGGCCAGGTGCTCCCACTGGGCCCTGGGCCAGGCAGTGCCGGGAGCTCTGTCCACAGCTGCACAGGTGTCTCTGCCAGGTCTCTGCTCAGGCAGTCCCTTCTCTGTGTGCCCTGCCTGAGCACTGGAAGGCAGCACCCAACCTCTCCTCCAAGTTTCTCCGTAACCAGCACTTGATCACCTCACAGGCACTCTCATCTCATTTCTCGTCTAACGACTCCACACGAATGCAAATTCTTGAATCTTTGCTTTAATTGGCTGCAGCCGGGGCATCCGGAACAGTGCCTGGTGTAGAGCAGGTGCATTTGCATGGAATGAAAGCCTGCTCTCCAGGGTATTCCAGTGTAAAACATATGCAGATTTTAGAGACAGGAACAAGCCCAAATTGATCAATAAGGGAATGAGAGAATGAGTGCTTCCCTTCCTTTTCTGTTTTACACAATACAATATTCCTCTTTTAATCTTTAAAAAACTGTAACCTCTGGCTTCCAAGAGTTCAGAACATCCCATCTAACCACGAGCACAGGTCTCAGCAGGGTCATGCAGGCAGTGGCCACTGCTGCTGCTCCACTGGGCTGAGAACAGGGCGTCGGCAGCCAGGAGCGGTCAGGCAGCTCCCTGGGATAGGAAAGAAAGCATCTTTACAAGTTCACATGTCAAAACCTCCATGCCCTCCACAGGCCAGCCAGAGCCAACTTGAGAACAACTTTATTTGGCTTGTGCTGCCCAGAGAATACTTATTTTTGGATCTCCCCTTTCTCACAATCTTTGGCAGAGCCACAGCACACACTGGAGGAGCTCTTCTGAGGATTGGGACTAAGTCTACACCGGGGATTCTCTCCCAGGGGAGAGTAGGGACATAGTGGGCAGCTGTGTGAGAGAGCTCTCCTACCATCTTGTGCTCAGAGCACACATGGCCTGCGGTTCCCCTCGCAGTATCCTCCTCAGAAATGCTATTGCCAGCAGGCAAATGTTTTAATCTGGTTCTTCTTGTAGGGAAAAGGGATAAAGACAAACAACAGCAAGAGCTGGGGCAGGGATGGGGAAGAATGAGGGACCTCTGGGGGAGCTTCCAAGTGCTGAAATCGGGCTGAAGCCATCCAGCACCACGGCAGAGCTTCCAGAACAGTGTTGCAGGAGATTGTGTGGATGGTGGGTGCTGGGTCACTGCGGTGGCCGTGCAGTCTGCAAGGACTGTAACCAGCTCAGCCACATCAGACCTTGCTTCCTGGGCAGGGCTAACCCCACTCACTGGGGAGTATGAGGTAGGCATAGCACTTACCTGGGCAGGTGCTTCATCATGTGTCACTGGAGAACGTGGCAGGCAGAATAATGCCTCCCCAAAGACGCCCAATGCCCACAGCCTAACCCCAGAACCTGTGAATATGGCACCTGATGTGGCAAGAGGGACTCTGCAGACATAATTAAGGGCTTTGAGATGGGGAGATTATCCAGGGTCATCCCGGGAGGAGGATCCACTTAATCACATGGGTCCTAAAGCATGGCAAAGCATTCCCTGCTGTGGTCAGAGGAGATGAAGCTACAGAAAGATTGATCAGAGAGATTCCACATCGCTGCTGCTGAAGATGGAGGAATAGGGCCACAATCCTGGGAATGTAGGTGACTTCTAGGAGCCAGAAAAGGGGATGAAGCAGCTTCTCCCTGAGGCCTCTGGAAAGGCGCCAGCCCTTCACCCCAACATCTTGATTTTAGCCCTGAGACCTGTGTTGGACTTCTAACCTCCAGAAATGCAAAATGGTAATTTTGTGCTATTTTAAGCCACTACATTTGTGATGACTTGTTACAGCAGGAAATAGGAAACTAATGTAAAGAAGTAGGCATGACTAAAATGCACTTAAATAAAAACTAAAAATATTTCATAGGGCTGTCCCTGCAAGCAGGACAAGACAGCTCTCTTTTCTTCTTTTTTTGTTTGAGACGGAGTCTCGCTCTGTCCCCCAGGCTGGAGTGCAGTGGCTGGATCTCAGCTCACTGCAAGCTCTGCCTCCTGGGTTCACACCATTCTCCTGCCTCAGCCTCCCGAGTAGCTGGGACTACAGGAGCCCGCCACCTCGCCCAGCTAGTTTTTTGTATTTTTAGTAGAGATGGGGTTTCACCATGTTAGCCAGGATGGTCTTGATCTCCTGACCTCGTGATCCGCCCGTCTCGGCCTCCCAAAGTGCTGGGATTACAGGCTTGAGCCACCATGTCCGGCCGAGAATTCTATTTTCAACAAAAAAATTTTAATGCATTTTCATGATTAACATGATAGAAATACATGCTTATTGTAAAAAAATAAAAAAATAAATAAAAAATAAAAAGGTAAAAAGGTCCGTAAAACTACAGAAAATAAAACCATATGGTCCACCTGTTCTGGGGCAGCCCCCACCGAGACTTCTGTGCATTTTCTTTCAGTTTTAAGTTCACTTTTTTTTGAGATAGGGTCTCTGTCAGGTTAGAGTAGAGTTGTGCACGATCTCAGCTCACTGCAACCTCTACCTCCCAGGCTCAAGTAATCCTCCCATCTCATCCTCCCGAGTAGCTGGGACCACAGGTAGGAACCATGCCTGGCTAACTTTTTGTATTTTTGGTAGAGACGAGGTTTTGCCATGTTGCCCAGCCTGGGGTGGAACTCCTGAGCTCAGGCAATCCACCTGCCTCAGCCTCCCTAAGTGCTGGGATTACATGTGTGAGCCACTGCGCCCAGCCTTTAAGTTCACTTTCATTTTTTTTTTTTGAGATGGAGTTTTGCTCATCGCACAGGTTGGAGTGCAGTGGCGCGATCTCGGTTCACTACAGCCTCCACCTCCTGAATTCAGGTGATTCTCCTGCTTCAGCCTCCCGAGTAGCTGGGATGACAGGTACCCACCACCATACCCAGCTAATTTTTGTTTTTTTTGGTTTTTTTAGTAGAGATGGGGTTTCACCATGTTGGCCAAGCTGGTCTTGAACTCCTGACCTCAGGGGATCTACCCGCCACGGCCTCCCAAAGTGCTGAGATTACAGGCGAGAGCTACCATGCATGGCTGAGTTCACTTTTAAAATATAACTGTCATCACTCAGATGCTAAGTTATACGTACTAATTTTTTAAAAATAGCACATTTCTGGTTTTGAAGGGATGCACACTCATGAAAATTTTTAGAGTACAGAAAAATACATGCCAGAGAAATGAGAAACCACCAGGAGCCCCTCAAGAGATAACACTTTAACATATTTTATTAGTCTTTTTAAAGGATAACGGAGAATAGCTTATACAGTATACCTTTTCTTGCCTACACAGGAATAATCACAGGTGTTAGAAGAGGGAGGAGATGATTGATGATAGGTTATTAGTGTTTCCTGCCAACCACCACTATCCCCCCCAGATTCCATCACAAAACAACAGTCCAAGTTATTTAAAGGTCAGCGATCCAAAGATTCAGATCACTCAAGTTCTTTGGCCATAGAAACAGGCAGCAGATGACCGACCCTTGATATGGTTTGGCTCTGTGCCCCGCCCAAATCTCATGTGGAATTGGAATCCCCAGTGTTGGGGGAGGGGCCAGGTGGGAGGTGACTGGATCCTGGGGGTGAACGTCCCCCATGCTGTTCTCGTGATAGTGAGTTCTCTGGTTGTTTAAAAGCGTGTAGCGGCCGGGCGCAGTGGCTCACGCCTGTAATCCCAGCACTTTGGGAGGCTGAGACGGGCGGATCACGAGGTCAGGAGATCGAGACCATCCTGGCTAACACGGTGAAACCCCGTCTCTACTAAAAAATACAAAAAATTAGCCGGGCGAGGTGGCGGGCGCCTGTAGTCCCAGCTACTCGGGAGGCTGAGGCAGGAGAATGGCCTAAACCCGGGAGGCGGAGCTTGCAGTGAGCTGAGATCCGGCCACTGCACTCCAGCCTGGGGACAGAGCAAGACTCCGTCTCAAAAAAAAAAAAAAAAAAAAAAAAAAAAGAAATTACCCAATCTCAGATTTTTATTTTTTATTTTTTATTTTTTTTTGAGACAGAATCTTGCTCTGTTACCCAGACTGGAGTATAGTGGCGTGATCACAGCTCACTGCAACCTCTGCCTCCTGGGTTCAAGTGATTCTCCTGCCTCAGCCTCCCGAGTAGCTGGGATTACAGGCACATGCCACCATACCTGGATAATTTTTATATTTTTAGTAGAGACAGGGTTTCACCATGTTGGCCAGGCTGGTCTCGAACTCCTGACTTCAAGTGATCTGCATGCCTCAGCCTCCCAAAGTGCTGGGATTACAGGCGCGAGCCACTGCGCCCAGCAGGCATTTCTTGATAGCAGGACAAGAATGGACAAATACTCTATAGCTCTGTTCCTATGGAGAAGAGAAGCAGTCTTGAGAACCACTTCTCACTCCATACCTGGACTGAGTGCTGGAGCAGCTCAGCACCAACGGTGGTTTCAAGAGCTGGATTGAGTCTCAAGATGACAGGTGGGACACAAGAGCCATATGGCTGCAGCTGGAACAGAAGCTGCAGTCGAAGAGCAGCCCGGGAGAGCCCCAGGGCCACACTCTGCCAGGAGGCGCCGGGGCTGAGCTTGAGCCTGAGCCTGAGGCGTGAGCTGCAGTCCTGTGGATGCTGCCTGACTTGCCTTGTTTTTTTAAACCAGTTTGAAATTACACCATATATATTCACGATAGACAACTCCAATATAAAACAACAACAAAAAAAATAAGGAAATTGAAATAACTCACGACCCCGCAGGCAGTGTGGCACCAAGAGAAGCTGCCCACCTCCGGCCGGGGCATGCCGAGGCCAAGCACCCACCCTGTGGGTGTCAAGTGTCTCCGTCCTATGCGGGCACAGTGACAGTACTTACTTGGAAGGTCACTGGGCAGTTACCGTATTTACTTGGAAGGTTACTGTGAGGAACACATGAATTAATAACCACAGAGTACTTTATTCAGCATCTGGTGTGCAGTGATTGCTCAGCAATGTCATCCCCTAACGTTTTGGGGTGAACCTTCTCAGGTTTTTCCAGTGTACTCATGATCACACTGTATATGGTTAATACAGTTTGAATATTTGTCCCCCCTCAAATTTCACGTTGAACTGTAATCCCCAATGCTGAAGGAAGGTGGGGTCTAGTGGGAGGTGTCCGGCTCATGGGGCAGAGTTCTCATGAACGGCCTGGGCCATCCCCTGGATGATGAGTGAGCTCTGGCTCCGAGTTCACCCAAGATCTGGTTGTTTAGAAGTAATATGGCGCTTTCCCCTCCCCACCCTTTCTTGCTCCTGCATCCACCATGTGAAGCCTGTTCCTGCTTCCCCTTCCGTCATGAGTAAAAGCTTCCTGAGGCCTCCCCAGCAGCAGATGCTGGCACCACACTTCCTGTACAGCCTGCAGAACTGTGAGCCAATCAAATCTCTTTTCCTACAAATTACCCAGTCTTGGGTATTTCTTTATAGCAGTGGGAGAACAGACTAATACAGTGGTTTTCCTGCGCTAATGACAAAAACACCCTCCCTGTCACTCATCCTTAGGAACTGTTCTGGATTAGACCCTTGGCAGGGACGCCCCAGCCCCTCCCTAGCCAGGACGTGCTGACTTTTATAGCCATTGCTTGTGTACTGTCGCCCCACTAGACAGTAGGCAGGGACTGGACCAGCCCCAGGCCTTCAATGATGCTGCCAGCCCACATGAGCAGGAGGCGCCCTGCTCTGGAGCGAAGCTGCATTGTAGAGAAGACACACAGTGTGGAGTTAGGGACACAAACCTACCACTCTGTGTTATAAGCACTCGAAAGTACAAGAGGACAGAGGAGAGCCGATTGGCTCTAACCGACGTGAGGCGGCACAGGAGGGGACAAGAGTCTGCAGACTGCCCAGCCCTGGCGCGGGCTCCTGCTTCTCGTCCATCACCACCAGCATCGTCCCCGCAACCCCCTCCTCAGGGTAAACCGCCAAAAACTAGACTAAGAGTTGCAGTGGCAGCAGAAAGGACACCCCAGTTTTGCCAAAACTGTCCTGCAACTTAACCCACCGTGACAATGCTTGCTTCCCATGTTCAAGTAGTTTCGGGTGGTTTTTAGTTTTTTAGTTGTAAGTAAGCTTATTTTTCTGTATTTCACCCATTCCAAGACGTACTTTCCCTCCATTTCAACATCTTTGAGATCAGGGTGTATCTGAGGATCAGGCAAAAACCTCCCCAGCAGCATTTTTCCCTTAGTGGAACACAAAACAGTGGTCCCTCTCCAGATATCTCAGACAACATGAGATTCGGTTGCACCAAATCAATCAACTATTTCATTACCACTTGAGGCTTTTGTTTTCTGCTTAGAAAGTGTTTCTTCATCCCAAGATTAAATCGTTTCATTTCATTTTATATGATTTGCCTTTTTTAACCTTAAGTATATGACATGTCTAATTTATTCTGGTGTAAGGACTAAAGAATTGGCTTTTTTTCTAAATGCCTCTTTGTCCCAGATTTCATGTCACCTTTATCACAGCAAAATTCCCAGACACAGTCTATTTCTTACCTATATTCTATTACTATGCCAATCTCACAATGTATTAATTATAACTTTCTGCCAGTTTCATCAACATGTAATCACAGAGGCACCAGTTTGTGCACATTAAGAAAACACCAATTAAATTAACACACACCATTGACTAAGAAATAACCCAATCTCAGCGATGTGAAAATGGTAGAAAATGCACAGCTTTGATCAATGTACTGCCATACGGCAGGTGGGACAAGTCATCTTCATCACTTTGCTTTTTCAGAAGTTTCCCGATTGTTATGTTTATTTTTCCCAAATAATTTTTTTTTTTTTAAATGGAGTCTCACTCTGTTGCCCAGGCTGGAATGCAGTGGCATGATCTCAGCTCACTGCAACCTTTGCCTCCCGGGTTCAAGCGATTCTCTGGCCTCAGCCTCCCGAGTAGCTGGGACCACAGGCATGCACACGTCTGGGTAATTTTTATTTTTATATTTATTTTTGAGACGGAGTTTCCCTCTTGTTGCCCAGGCTGGAGTGGAATGGCGTGATCTCGGCTCACTGCAAGCCCTGCCTCTTGGGTTCACGTGATTCTCCTGCCTCGGCTCCCTGAGTAGTTGGGATTACAGGTGCCCGCCACCATGCCTGGCTAATTTTTTGTATTTTTGTAGAGATAGGGTTTTACCATGTTGCCCAGGCTGGTTTCAAACTCCTGACCTCAGGTGATCCACCCGCCTCAGCTTCCCAAAGTGCTGGGATTACAGGTGTGAGCCACTCTACCTTGCTTCCAGCTAATTTTTGTAGTTTTTGGCAGTGACAGGGGTTCAACATGTTGCCCAGGCTGGTCTCAAACTCCTGACCTCATGTGATCCACCTGCCTTGGCCTACCAGAGTGCTGGGATTACAAACGTGAGCCACCATGCCTGGCCCCAGATAATTTTTAATTTGGCAAGTCACCACCACACAAAAAAATGAGGTTTTAATTAGTATTACCGTGGAAGCGCAGGGTAGCCATGGCGGAGCTGCAGCAGCTGAGGGTGCAGGAGGCGGTGGACTCCATGGTGAAGAGTCTGGAAAGAGAGAACATCCGGAAGATGCAGGGTCTCATGTTCCGATGCAGCACCAGCTGTTGTGAGGACAGCCAGGCCTCCATGCAGCAGGTGCACCAGTGCATCGAGCGCTGCCATGTGCCTCTGGCTCAAGCCCAGGCTTTGGTCACCAGTGAGTTGGAGAAGTTCCAGGACCGCCTGGCCCGGTGCACCATGCATTGCAACGACCAAGCCAAAGATTCAATAGATGCTGGGAGTAAGGAGCTTCAGGTGAAGCAGCAGCTGGACAGTTGTGTGACCAAGTGTGTGGATGACCACATGCACCTCATCCCAACTATGACCAAGAAGATGAAGGAAGCTCTCTTATCCATTGGGAAATAAAAGTCTTTGCCAGTGGCCATAGGGGCTGAGGGCAAGAATATATTTTTTATAAGGAATTGGGAATTTTAGTCTTTTAAGCAAGGTTTACAAATGAAGAAATGAAGGATGGCCACAAGTGTAAGGCATATGTCACTTGCCTCTGGACACTGGTTATTTTATGTTTCAGTCCTAAAAAAAAATGAAATGGAAAAAAGTGGTGCTAAATCGGGTCAGAGAGATTACAGGAGAGTTTTAGAGCTTATTATTTCCTGTGGCCAGCGCTTATCCTGGCAATAAGGCTCTCCCCTGTAACAAGCCAGAGCCTTCCAAGGTACCAGACTCTTCTTACTGCACAGGTAGTAACAGGCTGGCAGGTTAGAGTTGGTGGAGTCTAAGAAGAAATATTTTCTCTTTGTTGCCAACATCCTGTTTACCAGAAGTGTCACCATACCATTTTCCATAAGCTGTGAAACAAAATCAATGAGGTCACTAACTTAGAAGGGAAAGAAAGTTTTCTGGGTCTTTGTTTTGTAGGTTTTGGGTAATTTATACAAGGACATACAAGTTGATCTTAAGATGTGGAATTGGGAGGGAGACTAGTTTGGATAAGAACTTTGAAAGGTTCCTTGTGGATCCCCATTTCTGGTCATCAAGATGTGGATGTATGTTTCTTAAAGTTATTACATGCTGCATCTTTCAGCCTGGAGACCATGCAGAAACATGAGAGGTGATGACACACTAATTATGGGAAGCAGAATTACTGGCTGATGGCCCCTGAGGCTGTGTATAGCAAAATGACAGGACAATCCTGCAGTAACACTTTTCCCTTGAAGAGAAGGGGGTTTTGATTGTGATATATACTAGTATCTAGGAATGAACAGTAAAAGAGGAGCAGTTGGCTACTTTATTATAACAGAGTAATGAAGTACTGGATTTGGAAAAACCTGGTTTTATTAGAACAGATGGAATGAAAGCCTAAACCTAACATTGCCTACTTAGCCCCCTGAATTAACAGAGCCCAATTGAGACAAACCCCTGACAATAGGAATTCAAGGGAGAAAAAGTAAGCAACTTGGGCTAGGATGAGCTGACTCCCTTAGAGCAAAGGAGAGGCAGCCCCCATTACCAAATACCATTTTTGTCTGGGGCTTGTGCAGCTGGCAGTGTTCCTGCCCTGGCGTGGCAACTTACTGTTTTGATAGCAACTTCGTTGTATTTTCACCAACTTATTACTTGAAATTATAGCCTGTCCATTTGCTGTTTCTAGGCTGTGACATATTTTCTTAGTGGTTTGGTTTTAAAAATAAATAAGGTTTAATTTTCTCCCCCCCCCCAAAAAAAAAAAAAGTATTACCGTGGATTTTCAGACAAACTTATAGAAAATTACACCAAGGATTTTCGTGGTTAGAAAGTAACAGCCTTTTTTCCCCCTTAGTCAGAAAGTATCTCAAGATTTACAACCTCTACCACATATTTCATGCCAAGAAAATTAGTATTGCTGTCTCATGAGCTAAAAAGACCACAGAGAAAGAGAAAAGGTTTCTGTAGTAACAATAAGTGGCATGAACCTCTGTATCTTTCAGAGAAAAGGAAAGATACTTGCTATGGACTGAATGTTTGTGTTTTCCCCAAATTCCTAGGTTGAAATCCTAACCGCTAAGGGGATGGCCTTAGGACGTGAGGCCTTTGGGAGGTGATGAGGGGATGAGGGTGGGGCCCTCTTATTGGATTAGTGCCCTTATAAGAAGAGACGTGAGACAGATGTTTGCTGTCTCTGCCACGTCAGGACGCAGCAAGAAGGCCACCCTCTGCAAGCCCAGGAAGAGAGCTCTCTCCAGGAGCCGGATCAGCTGGTGCCGGATCTCAGAGTTCCCAGCCTCCAGAACTGTGAGAAATAAGATTCTGTTTTTAAAGCCACCCTGTCTATGGTTATTTTTGTTACAGCAGCCCGAACTTAGTACTTGAAGGATGTAAAGAGAAAGATTAGCTAATTTTAAGATCATTTAAGGCTATTTCTGGTCACTTCTTTCTCATACCAAAACACCTCATGGAAATAATTTAAACCACAAACAAGAACTAAAATTATAAGAACAAGGACATGAAATCACATCACTTCTAAGTGATCAGGCTGTGTGGGTCAGTGAGAACACCGTGGGCTGGGGAGATTTGGAGGCTGTCATTTGTCTTTTCCCTCTGCCGCAGAAGCAGAAGCACATCAGTTACTCAATGCCATTTTCAAAGCACCTCACCTGAGCAGGAGCAACAAACTCAAATCCCTGTCGAAAAACGCAGCAGAGGCTCCAGCCACGGGGAGCACTGTTTTGCGAGGATACTGAGAGCCCCTGCAGGTTCCAGGACTCCAGTGCCCGCCTGTGCAGGGCCAGGCCAGGGGACATTGCCACACAGCACCAAGTGCTCCAGCAGGGACAGGCAAGAGGCGCTCAGAGGCAGGGTGAGCCCCCAACACCTGACAGGTACAGCAGGCGACAGTGGCCTAGAACCTAGAGGAGATGTCTGCTGAGCTGGGTCTTGAGCAGTGGGTGACTCAGGGAAGAGGAAGAGAAATAAACAGTGAGCCCAAGGACAGACACTCGTGGGGGACCAGAGAGACAGCAGGACCCCAAATGCAGACAGAAAGGGCTTGTGGACTTGGTGCAGAATCCACAGAAGGACCCTGGGCAGGAGAGATGACCAGATTTGCCTTCCAGAGCCCACTTATGTCCGTGAGGGCCACAGCAGGAAAGGGAGACGAGGAGGCAGGCAGGGCTCTCCCAGAGAGGAGAGCCCTGAAACTGTCTAGGTAATGTGAAGGGGGTCTGGACAGCCAGGAGGACTGCAGGAAGACAGAAGCTGCCAGTGAGTGGCTGCTTAGAGGAGGGGCGGGGATGGGGGGAGAGTCTAGGAGCTACAGGTGGGTGGCTGCTCAGAAGCGGGGCAGGGAGGTGGGGAGAACTTAGGAGCTGGAGGCTACAGCTGGGGAGATGCTCACAACCTCCATCAAGGCAGGTGACTTGGAAGGACAGTGATCCATCCTGCCTGTGTGGAGCTTGGCATGTCTGGGAAAATCCAGAGGCTCAGTAGGTGAACTGGGACCCAGGAGACAGACGTTAGCTGAGAACAAACTTCAGAGTCATGCTAGGGCCTGGCACTGTCACGGCAGACGGTGCCAGTTCCTTGAATACCAACATCTAAAGGGCCGGGGAAGAGCTGAGGGCAACCGAGAAGAGAGTGACCAGAGACTCGGGGAGAACGTCCAGAGCAGCTGCACCACCCAGGGCCGTAGAGGAGTGAGAAGGAAGCCAGGGGGTCCTAATGACTGGCATGGGCCACCGGGCACGCAGGGGCGGGAAAGATGGAAAGCACATGCTCGAAAGCCTGAACGGAAAGGGAAGAGCAGCTGGGCCACAGGGAGAGGGGACAGAGTTAGGGAAGGAGAGAAGAACGGCTGGCTTTTTGCCTTGTTTTGGTTTTATTCATTTAATGATGGGAGAGAGACCTGCAGGTAAAACACAGCCTTGAAGAGCTACGGGAGCGGGGAGAACACCTTGGGAGAGATTCAGAGCCTGCCTTGTCCCCCTACCACCACCTAGGCAAGGCAAGAGCTGCTAAGGGCAGGAGGCCCCAAACCACTCAGCAATTCTGAGCAGTGCCCTGGTCAGCAGTAAACTCAGAAAGTAAACTTGATCAACAAAGCCTGGCTGTGGCACAGCTTCCAGCTCTTCCAGCTCAGGGGTGTCCTAGGGAGGGGAGCAGCAGGTGCGATGCAGGGCTGTGGGGTCAGCCAGGTCACCACAGACATGAGGACCCTGCCCACAGTGTGGTGCACGGAAGGGCATGCAACAGGTGTCCAGTGAAGACACGCTGGACAGAGAAGAGGTGAATGAACAAGGCCTTACAAAAGTGCTGAGTGCCTCCAACTCCAGAGCTCAGTGGAAAAGCTTAACGTGCCCAACCCTGCTCCACTGCTGGGATGCCAAACAGCCCTCAAGCCAGGCCTCTGAGAGGGACTTGCAAGATTACTTAATGCAGGGCTTACCCAAACAGTCAAGCCCAAAGTCCATGAAAGAAAAGTGGAATTATCTTCAGCAAAGCTACATTCAATCAGCCTGGCGTGGTGGCTCGCGCCTGTAATCCCAGCACTTTGGGAGGCTGAGGCGGGAGGATGGCTTGAAGCCAGAAGTTCAAGATCAGCCCGGGCAACACAGGGAGACCCCATCACTATGAAAACAATTGTTTTAGATGAGTCATGTGTGGTGGCATGTACCTGTGGTCCCAGCTACTCTGGAGGCTGAGGTGGGAGGACTGCTTGAGCCCTGGAGGTAGAAGCTGCAGTGAGCCACAATCGTGCCACTGCACTGCAACCTGGGTGACAGAGACCCTGTCTCAAAACAAGCTACATTCAGTGAAAAAAAACCCAAAAAACAAAAACACCAACACCCTGACACTGCCCCGACGATTCGGGTTGAGCAGGTGAGGAAACAGCTGCTGTTTGGGGTGTGGCATGGCTGGTTGGACAATGAGCTGCAGAGGATCCTGTGGGGCCACTGGGCCCTTCATCCCTCAGGAAAGGGGTGTGAACTCTGGAAAAGCAGTTCCCACACCCTCCTGTGGACAGCTACTACCACTAATGCTTGTTTTTCTAGAGGAAAAATGTCTCCCAGGCTGAATTTAAATCAGCTTTGCAGAGCCCTCAAAAGTGAAGCTCCAGGTTGAGCAAAGAGCCCAGCCGAGTGTAGATCCCCACAGAGAAAAGTTACCGAGAAAGCTGAGTGTAGTGCAGACCGCTGCGGAGGAGACACAGCGTCCGACGGTGCCGGCATCGAAGGCGCACACTGGGGCTGCCTGCGGGTCACTGTTTCTAAATGCATGTGAACGTTTTACAGTTTATAACGCTTATCAAAAATGTCCCCACTGCACACGACTTTCCCTCTTCCAAGCTTCACCTCCTTCCTTTACTAAACTTAGGAAGGCCCATTTCTCAGAACTAAGTCAACAACAGCCAGTAATAAGCCATTAGTTTTTCTCCCAGAAATAATGTCGCCTTTTCTTCATCTCCTAGCACAATGACCTGCTTGTGAGACATGAGCTTAAATCCCAAGGTGCTGACCGCTCTGCCTGCATTTACAGAAAGAAAAGTTCTAGCCACACATACAGGTATGATACCCAACGGCTGATTTATCATTGAGAGTGCTGACAGAATTTCGTGTTCAGGACACAACAGAATTTCTAGAAACGACCAAACAGATCCATCTGCAAACAGAATCTGATTTACACAAACACACCCAGCACACCTTCCAGAGAGCACGGGGACCTGAGGGTGGCCGCAGGAGGCCTCGCTGCGCTCAGGGACCAGATCTTCCGAAGATGAACGCGAGAAGGGCCCAGGCAGTCACTATGCCACAGACTCTGCAAGACAATGACACGTATCAGTGGCTGGGGCACCCAGCAGGGCCAAGAGGCACCGACGCAGGCTCGCCCCTCTTCCTTCCCAGCCCTGTGCACTCAGATGTTCTTCCTCTTCGTCACTCTCCCGGTGCCAACGCTGAACTTCTGCCTCTCGAGGTTAGGCTGGCTCTGGGATGCAAACCGCAGGTTGAAAGAAAAAGGGTTTGCAGTGGAGCTCAGTGTGTTTCTTCAGCAATGTTGTTTTCTAACGGATGTGGCCCCTAACCCACGAGCCAGAACCTCACCAAGTTCAACTGACAGCAACTCTGCCTTTCCAGTTGTTCAGGACCCGAACCCTGGATTCCCACTTGATCCTTCTCTGGTCTGTCGCTGACTCCACCCCGCTGCCCCCGGCTGCACTGAGCTGTGACCCAGCTGAAGCATCTCCTTCCTGACCGCTCTCACGGCGTTGCCTCTACGGTCTACCCCACACGGAAGACAACCTGAGTCGGGTCATCGACCTTCTTGCCGTAACTTCCGCAATTCCCTCTCTCCTGAGAGAAGCCCAGTCCTCCCTGGGTGGCCCCCACCTGGGGGGCCCCGGTTCCTTCTCCCGTGTCCCCTCCTTGCTGTTCTGCTCACAGCGGCCTCTCCCTGTGACTCTCCTGGCGCCTCCTGACTGGAAGGCCCCGCCCTGCTGTCCCCTCTGTCTGGCTCACTCCAAGTCTCTAATGGGGACCCCCATCAGCTCCTCTGAACTGCAGCCTGCCACCCACCCCTGACCCTTCTCTCATTTTTAATAAACACTTGTCACCCAATACGTTACAGGGTACACTTGTTTATCCTGTTTATCTCCCCCAGCACGTAAACTCCATGAGAGCGGGGATCTTCTGTTTCACTGACGAGGCCCCAGAACTACGATGGTGCCCAGCACACCGGTGCTCCACAGACAAGCGGTGAGTATCACTGAATGACGCTCAGGGCACCACACTCGTCAACAACCCCCTTGGCAACACACACCAGTGAGCGAGCTGTGCTCGAGTCAGACCACGCTGGGATGCTGGGACCCCGGGACAGGCAGGCGGCCTCAGCCCAGCACTTACTGGAGCACGCAGTTGACGTCTGGGGAGTGCCTCCAGTAGCGGTACAGGGAGATGCACAGGGTCGGGTGGCCCCGGTACTCCTTCAGGACGTTCCGCGCGCTGCCAAAACAAGTTTGCCGTGGTCAGCCAGGCAACAGGATCACGCCGCCTGCTGTGATCAGGCGGGTGGAGTCAGAGACATACAGGGATGAATGCAGGAGGCATGGGGGACGCGGACTTAGAGGCACCTACTCCTTAAACTTATTGGTCAGGAGTAAGAACTGGCTTCTTGTGAGTCGCCTGACATCAAACTTGCAGAGATTCTGAAACTTATGGTAGACTTGCTGCTCGCTGACCCCGGGCCACCTTTTGATGCTGAGGATGAGGATGGGAGGTCGGATACTGGGATAATCTGGACCAGAAAAATTCTAGAAAACATGCAGAACACAAGAGATTTTCCACAGTGCTTCCTGACTTCTTATCCAGTCCGAAGATCTCAAGAGAAACTAGGAAAGGCTCTGCTTGGGGTGGGGAGGGGAAGAGAAGGGAGGATGAGTCCATGTTGGCCTTGGTGGAAAAACATGAGAGGAAAGGAAAAGCCAGCTCTTATTTCTTCAACCACTGAAATCCCTCTCACGAGTACCAGAGAGCACTGGCCGCTTCTCAGCGAAGGCTCTGAACTCTGAACAGGGCAAGGGGGCTAAATGAGACCAACTCACGATCTTTGGGACCCCCGCGCGGATGAGGTTCACTTGGTTCACGTAAGGAGCCAGCACGTCGAGGTACTGAGGAAAGGATGACTCGGGCACGGGGTCGATGCTGCAAGGACAGAAAACCCCAAAGCTGTTGGGCACATGGAAGTTCATCCATTTCCTCAGTCACAGCCAAGAATCCGGTGACAGAACAGGAGAAGGACACTGCCTCGGACGGCTCTCTGCCCCTCCCGCCCTCACAAGTCTTGGGGCTCTGGTTGGGTGCTTCCCCAGCTGGCCGACCTTAAAGCATTCTCAGTGGCCCACACGGAAACAGAGCTTCCGGACAGTCACCATCTGCTGGTGATGGCTTGGTGAGGGTCCCACTGCTGACAAACAGCAACAGGCTCAGAGAATCAGCGCGAGACCACGATTCAGAGAAAGCCCCATGCTGTCCCCACTTGGCATGACATCAACCTTGATTTCAAAAGGGCATCCCTCATCCCACAGCCTCCTCCCACTGCCAGCGCCCCCTCTGTCCAGGCAGCACACACCCCCGAGCCCAGGCCCCAGCAAAACCACAGGCCACGCAGTGTCCAGGGAGCACACATACCCAAGCCCAGGCCCCAGCAAAACCACAGGCCACACAGTGTCCAGGGAGCACACACACCTGAGCACAGGCCCCAAAAACCACGGGCCACACAGACAGGCAGGGAGGGCTTTTAGGCCACGGGGATTAAAAGAAATAGAAGATGTGTGACCCGGGGCACTGAGGTGCTCCACTACTGCCAGCGCCTTCCCTGTCCAGCACACACATACTCACCAGGGGCCCATAAACAGCCAAACCACAAGAAAGAGGGTGAGGCTGGCACATTTCTTATTTAAGAAATAAGCTTCCCATCCATGTGTCACAGAACGTTTGTATTTATAACATCCACTGCCAAAATGGACAAATATAGGCAAGACCCAAGTTAATAGATTATAATCCAAAAAGATGTTTCTACATCAATCCCAAAGCACACATTAGAATTCTGACTGGCTCCTTCACCTGGCCGGCTAAGTCCTACATAACAAATGTGCATGCCAAGGACGGTGCTGTAGCGTGTACACTGCAAATGTGTTTCTGGTGCCTATGTGCCCAGGGCTGCAGGCATCAAGGATGGTATTGCCATGGGGAAATGCACAGAAGATTCCAATGTGGGGTTCCATTCATCTCTCCCCAGCCTATGTGCCCCCCAACAATGGATATGTCATTCATTGACCTGAACACTTTCTCCTCGTACCTCATTGTTGCTTACGTGGCTATAAAAAAACAAGTCAGAAACAGATAAAGCACACACACCAGGCTGGGAAGGACTGAGACAGGTGTCAGAACCTAAGCCTAACCCCACTGCCTTGGCCTCCTGACATCTGTGGGGATGAGGGGCCACGACTCATACAGGCAGGTGCAGGGGTGGTAGGAAGGGCTACTCCTGTGGCACAGGGCCATTTGTGGGCTGTTGCCCAGTCAGGGACAAGATTTCTATACCAGCGACACTTCACATTCTCCATTCTTTGGCAGGACCCTGGGACTGGGGAGGTGCTGGCTTCCAGCAAAGGCTCAATAAATCCTGACCACTGATTGAATAGCAGGATGAAAAGAAAGAACACTTACCCATGTATCTTCTGTAGAAGCAAGTGTGCCACTTTCAAAAGAACTAGGACGGAAAAAAGAAGTGCAACAGAGCTTATCAAAATGTGCATGCTCATGCTTTCTCTCATTATGTGCAAGCCAATCTGAAATAAATGCAGAATCTAGGGACAGCAGGGGCATAGTGCCAACAAAAAGTAAGTTTCCAGCTGGGTGTAGTGGCTCATGCCTGTAACCCCAGGACATTGGGAGGCCGAGGCAGGCAGATTGCTCAAACCTGGGAGTCTGAGACCAGCCTGGGCAGCATGGTGAAACCATCTCTACAAAAAATACAAAAATTAGCCAGGTGTAGTGGCATGCACCTGTAGTCCCAGCTACTCGGGAGGATCGCTTGAGCCCAGGAGGTAGAGGCTGCAGTGAGCCGAGATCCTCATCACAGAACTCTAGCCTGGGCAACAAAGTGAGACCGCCTCACAAAAAAAAAAAAAAAAAAAAAGAAAGACAGTTTCCTTTTAAAGGAACCAGAATCCTTACCTGACCCACAGAGGAAGGCATCATACGCAGCTTCGTGGGGGCACTTTGTCTTAACTGAGGCATTTTCCACCAGGAGGAGAGAGAGTTGAGCAGTCATGAGAAACCCGCCCCATCCTAGCTCACTATCCACAGCAGCAGCAGCTCATACAACCTCCCCATGGTCCTGCACACCCTTCTGCGGGCCCACACACCAAATTCACCTTGGTCCTCCCCGTGGTGGAGAAAGCCCCAAGCTCAGAGTTGCCTTATAGACTAAAGACCATGTTAAGGAGGAAACGGACAACTCCCAGGGCTCTTGGATGCGTTCTGGGCTCGCTCATTTGGGGCAGGAGTTACGTGGAGTAAGCAAAGGAAAACCCCACACAAACCTCCCGCTCCATTGCTGTCCGGGCCGGGGATGGGGTGGGGGTGGGGGGCGAGGGGGTGGGTGGGGCGGGGGAACCAGGGTCAAGGACAAGCTCAGCTGAGCACCTCAGCACTCTGCCGACCGTGCAAGGAGTGTGGCTCATGGGAACGTACCGTATTTCTCACACCTGCTTGCGTGAACAATCTCTGGTCCAGAATTCTTGGTGGGATTCAAGTCACTATTAGAAAAGAAAAATAGAATAAAAAACAATTTGCTGAAAGTAATCCCTTGTTTTCTCCTCAGTCCCTTAAGTTAATATAAATTTTTTTAAATGTACTGGGGACATATCTTCAAGGTGCGCATCTAGGCATGGACAGGTAACGTCTTGGTAACTGGGCAACAGGACAGGGGAAAGAACAATGGTGCAGGAGGGGCATTTATCAAATGCTTCCCTTGAGCCCAGGCACCAAGACAGACAAGACACTGTCTCTGTCCTCCGGAGCTGTCCAGTGACAACTACAGAGACAATTACGCCTGCCTCTTGTAAACGCCAGGCCTGAGGTATGACAGCCATGCCAGGACCCTGCAGGCTTCTGGAAGCAGACAGCACTCATGGAGAGTCCCAAACCACAGGAACCAACGGGGTTCAAGGAATGGGAAGATGGCAGGCATTTCGAGCAGGCAAAGGCAGTGAGGAAAAGAAGGACGTCTGACCCCAGGAGCTATGAGGTGAGAAGTGGGGCTGAAGCTTGTGTGTGAAGGGAGGGCCAGAGGGTAGGGAAGAGCCCCTACCACAGACAGGGACTTCAGAAGCCACAGAAAGACTCTGACCAGAAAAAAACAGCTCATTCAAATTCACATTCTAGGTCATCATTCAAGAGTGGTGTGGGGTATGAAGAGGGCAGGCCACAAGGCTGGGACACCACTCCGGGGCTACTACCACAGTTCCATGGTTGGAATGAAAAGATAATAATCCTGAGAATGCAGAGAAATGAGAGGTTTGAGAGATTTACAGGGTCCAGTCCATAAAACTCGACTCAATAGACGTGAGCAACTCAGCTCTGTGACCCCTTCTAGGTCTTGGCTCTGGGACCTGGGTGAATGGAGACGGCGTATGACAAGCAAACCTTCATTTCACTGGTTTTCAATAAGATGTTCTGGAACCTCATGTGCTTAGCCTCCCTGAGCCCTAATGTCCCCATCTGTCAAACAGGCATTGTCGCCGTGGGTGTGGCCTGAGCTGTCCGTTAGGATCGGGATAGTTGTCAACAGCGGTAGCTAAGATTCAACAGACCTGGACTCCATGCCAGGGGCTAAGTCCTTCCACATCTACGAACTCATTTAATCCTCACGACAACCTTGGAGTGACACACGATTTTCTCATCTCACAGATGGTTAAACTGAGGCACAGAGAGATTGAGTAATTCTCTCAAGGTCACTCACAAAACCAGTGAGTGGCAAAGCTGTGATTTAAACCTAGGAAGTCTGGAATCAGAGCCTGTGCATTTACAACAAAACTCCCTCTGCCCTTCACCCTCTCATGCACACACAGCCCCCAGTATCACGCCTGGTACCATCAAGACTTCCAAGTTTCCAGGCACTGGAGTGTGCCTGAGGGACAGACAGGAGTGTCAGGTTGAAGATGCCTGTAAGTCATGCAGGGTGGGAACATCAACAAGACACTGTAAACGCAGCATCCTAGATGCTGAGGTCTGGACTGCAGCCACACACAGGTGCTGGGAGTTGAAGCCCAGCGGGTGGATGAGGCCACACGGGAGCCTGGGAATGAGCAGGAAGAGGGCTGAGGAGGGGCCCTTGAGGGAAAACTTAGGAGACAGGTAGAGAACACGAACCACAAGGAATGGGTTTTAAAAAATCGCACACGCACATCCAGAACAGGGTGCCACCCCTGTTCCAAACGCCTCTTTTGCCGCGTCCTGCTGAGTGGGGACAGACCCGTGGCTCTGGGTGCCCCTGCAGAGAGCAGAAGTGAAGGAGACAAGGCCCTGCCTGCCACAGGCTGTGGGGAAGAAGAGCACGAAGAGTTCAAGGCATTTTGTTGTTAAGTTAGGAGAACACTTGTTGATGTGGAAGGAAATGAGAGGGAGACAAAAAGAGGTGGAGACACCCCAGGAAGGGGCAGGTAGGGGTGGGGAGCCACCCAGCAAGGGTGAAGGTGACGAGTAGGTGGCAGCTCCTCCTGCCTGGCCTCAGACAGGGAAGGTGCCCCACTTGCTGGTGACAGGGGCGAGACAATGAAACAGGGGCGCGTACAACTGTTTGAGAGGCAGGGGTTGAGAGATTTCCTGTCTCTGGCTTCTCTCTCTTTGGAAACTGAGGCAAGAGGGTCATCGGAGGAAGAGGGCCACGAAGCAGGAGGAGCTGGAGGAGACCAAGTCCCAAGCAGGCATCACTGAAGGGTGAGCGTGCCTAGAGAGCCCAAAGCCCTGCGGGGCACAGGGAGGCCGCCACAGCTGCAGACCCTGCTCCAGCAGCAGCTCCAAGAATGGCCGTCCTCACCTGTTCAGGACTTCATAGACTTCGGAAAGATTCGACACCCTCGGGAAATTCATCTCCTACAATGATGGAAAACAAACCAGAGGAAAACATCTGCGCTTTTGTTATTCTCTATTTCAGGCAGGACCAAATGGTCATTAAAACAGCCTGGAAAATGCTCGCTCCTACAACCTCCTCTTTCTCTTCAAATAGTGCAACTATCCTTATTCCTTAGTTAAGAGGTCAGGGTACCCCAGTATCCCTGGGTTTCTTAGAAGGGCTCCCAAAAACTCAGGCTAGGAAAAAACTCTACACACACCATCTCCCTCAGAAGATGTGTTCAAGAGATTATCTATAAACAAAGGAAAGCAAGGCACTAGGACAAAGGCCAGGGACATACATGTAGAATACAGTCATTCTAAGGCCTCGAGGGCCTAGGGGCAATGCCTAGTTACTAAACCCTAAAAGTTCATAGTAGCTGGAAATATGCCAAGTACAAATAATAACAGCCTCTGGGCAGACACAGACCACAAACCCCACTCCCATCTGTGTGGCTCCCTTCCTGGATAATTCACTCTAAGGGATCACCCTAAGGCTTCACAACATTGATCTGATGCTCCCTTCTCTGTTCCTCAGTTGTTGTTTTTTTTTCCCCCTTGAAACAGGGTCTCCCTGTTGCCCAGGCTGGAGGACAGTGGTGCAATCTCAGCTCACTGCAACCTCCGCCTCCCGGGCTTTAAGCGATCCTCCCACTTACGCCTCCCAAGTAGCCAGGACTACAGGCGTGCACCGACATGCCCCGCTAATTTTTGTACTTTTTGTAGAGATGGAGTTTCATCCACATTGCTCAGACTGGTCTCAAAACTCCTGGGCTCAAGCCACTCACCCACCTCCGCCTCCCAAAATGCTGGGATTACAGGTGTGAGCCACTGTGCCTGGCTATTCTGTTTCATTTCTAAGCAGTATGTAAACCAGTTGGGTCTCTCTTCTCTACACATGGTGCATAGCCTCGACCCCACAACAGAATCACCGGGGGAGCTTTAGAAATATCACCTGGCCTCACTCTAGGTCAGACAAGAAGCTGCCAGTGCAGCCTGGCCATCAGCATTTTCAACTTCCCACGTGATTCTAACATGTCGTTGGGGCTGAGAACCCGTGGCTGGGGGGCTCAAGAAAGAAGAGGTTTTCTCAAGATTCTTCAGGAGGGAACCTCCTCCCGCTGTGCTCTGTACACATGTTGCAAATATTCCCAAGGCATGCATCAGGTTCTAAAATAAGTTGTTCTGTTGTCTGATCTAAACACAGAAACTCTATACAAATAAGTCAAAATGTTTCCACATTCCACAAAATGTTTCCACTGGAATGAGAGGAAGGGAATAAAAGTCATACATAAGCTAATACAATGACCCACAGGTGCCAAAATACAAAAGGCAACTGATACTGGTTTGAAGACAAAAAAGCATCAAGGAACAACTTTAAAAAACACAAGTGGCTGGCCGGGCGCGGTGGCTCACCCCTGTAATCCCAGCACTGTGAGAGGCCAGGCGCGGTGGCTCACCCCTGTAATCCCAGCACTGTGGGAGGCCGGGCGTGGTGGCTCACCCCTGTAATCCCTGCACTGTGGGAGGCCAAGGCGGGCAGATCATGAGGTCAGGAGATCGAGACCATCCTGGCTAACACGGTGAAACCCCGTCTTTACTAAAAATACAAAAAATTAGCAGGGCATGGTGGTGCGCACCTGTAATCCCAGCTACTCAGGAGGCTGAGGCAGGAGAATCGCTTGAACAAGGGAGGCGGAGGTTGCAGTGAGCCAAGATCGCACCATTGCACTCCAGCCTGGGTGACAGAGAAAGACTCCCTCTCAAAAAAAAAAAAAAAAAAAAAAAAAAAAAAAAAACCAAAAAAACCAGGAAACAAAATAAAACAAAAACAAGAAAAAAAAACCCAAAAGAGAAAGCCAAGTGTCACTGGTATGGAAAAAACAGTCCTTAACCCGAAGCAATTCTATTCATTACCTTCCATATATCCTTTGTTACATTCTTGGTGTCAATGAGAACAGGAAATAGGCTGTGGATATTCTGCTTAAATTGATCGTAGCTTTCTGAGGGGAAAAACCAGGTAGTCAACAGTGAATTTGTTTGTTGGCAAAAATGGGAAGGAACGTCTTGAACCTAGCTTGCCACCGGCACTGATTAATAAAGCAAACTGAAACAAAACAGGAATTGAAAACACCATTAATCCTAGCCACTAAGGATTTCTAAACTCAGATCAACCTGCCATCACCACTTTTATAGTAAAGACCGAATGGTTTTCTTTTAAATTCAGGATGCATTCTATTGCCAACCTTAGTTAACGTAGTTTGTGAAGTTCTAGCCGATGGGGTAAGACTTAAAAATAGAAGTATTATCAGAAAGACAGACATGAAATCCTTTATAAATAACTGCTCAGAGAAAAATCCAAGAAAAAAAATCAACTAAAAATTATAACTAGCAAAGTGTCCTGGTAAAAGAAAATTTATGTAAGAACTCAGTTGGTAAAATTATACCTGCATCTAAAGAGGGTTATTGCAAAACACACACTAAAAAACAAAACCCTGTGTTCTCTTCCCACTACTCTCCCATTTCCTACTCCCCAAAGGCAACCACTTGCCGTTCCTTTTTTTGGTATTTATTCTCATCTCTCTAGCACATGCGCGGTGCAGTGCTAGACACCTCACTCCTGACCTCCCACCAGCTGACAGGGTAATGACCCCTCTCATTCCACCTCCAACCACGTGCTCATCTCTGTCGCCCCCACGCACGTCATTCACAAAAGGCTCTGTGGTGGCTACAATGACTTCTCCTTTCTTGCACAGCTTTTGTTCTCCAGCGATTATTTTGTCGTACTTAGTTTTTTGGTGAATACATATTATTAATTTCACCACTAATTCTCCTCCAACTCTCTCAATATGCCTAAACTCAGGTGTTTTCTTGTTTCTTGGGGAAATGTCTCCTAAAACTTTCTTACCCCTTTTAATCTAGATTAGTGTTCTTTGTATATTAATCCATTTAATCTCACAACCACTCTGATATTGGCACTATTATCCCAATCTTACAATTAAGGTAATGTCAACTCACTGGTGACTACACACGTCGTGAGTGTGGGACGGAGGAGATTACCAAGGTTCGAGTCCCCACTTTTACCCACTAGGCTGCACCACTGCGTGTCCAATAATGGAATCAACCATGGAAGAGCAGGGGACAGCCAGAAGACAGTGTCACATGACACTGAAGCAGCACTTATTAGGTTTTTCTTTTTCTTTATTTTTTGAGACGGAGTCTCGCTCTGTCACCCAGGCTAGAGTGCAGTGGCCGGATCTCAGCTCACTGCAAGCTCCGCCTCCCGGGTTCACGCCATTCTCCTGCCTCAGCCTCCCGAGTAGCTGGGACTACAGGCGCCCGCGCCCGGCTAGTTTTTTGTATTTTTAGTAGAGACGGCGTTTCACCGTGTTAGCCAGGATGGTCTCGATCTCCTGACCTCGTGATCCGCCCGTCTCGGCCTCCCAAAGTGCTGGGATTACAGGCTTGAGCCACCGCGCCCGGCCTATTAGGTTTCTAACAACATAAAATAATGCTTTGGGTAAGTGAAAAAAAGTCAAACAAAAATCAAATCTTTACATACATATTTACATTTTTATATATATTTACATATTTACAGTGTAATCAGATATGTAAAAAATTCAGGCTACTAGCTGATTAAAGGTGACTTCTGACTTCACGCATTTCGGATTTTGTCAAGTTTTATACAGTAACTCTGAAGAGCTTCACTAATGGGGAGAGAGGTATCAATTCAAATTGAATTTTTTTTCCCCTTGACAAAGTCTCTTGGTTTTCCATTCTGTGGAGACAGTAACAGATCAGAGTACAGGCCTCTGCCCGAACTCTCCGGAAACCTGCAGACACTGGGGAGGAATGTGCATTTTAGGGGCTGCCTCAGGAGTACGATCCTGGACCCGTCCCTCTGCCAGATGGCAAACTAGCATGAAGGAAGAGAAATGACAGGTTTGCCCCTACCTGGGAGGGGTCTGAAGAACTTCTCATGGAGGTGCAGCAGGTCCATCATCATATTATGTCCCACTAAGGGCTACTTGGGAGTAAATCAACAAGTGAGAGAAAATAAAAAATGTAATACAGACACTACAGACTAACAGTTTCTTGCAAAAGATGTAGCATTAGAACCCACTGCAATTCTGATCACTTGACAGTTCCATCCTAACCTTCCTTTGCCTCCATGAAAGGTAGTTCAACCGCTTAAATGCCAACAAAAAGAAAAAAGAAAATAATTCGCAAGTAGGAGGCACGTAAGGCAGGGTCTGCGCTGGAAATCTATACTGTGAGGCAGGCGCTTGCAGTTTCCCCAAGTAGTTTTAGATCAGTTAGTACTGAAATTCCTGCGTTACGGAAAGGAGTAAAGAAGTAGTACTGTTTCTTATGGATACTCTTGCCCCAAATTAACCTATCATGATTTGGTGAAAGCAAGGTTAGATCCACGAAGCTAGTTATAAATGAGAAGGAAGGCCAGGTGCAGTGGCTCACGCCTGTAATCCCACCATTCTGGGAGGCCAACGCAGGTAGATTACTTGATCCCAGGGGTTCGAGACCACCCTGGGCAACACTGCAAGATTCCGTCTCTACAAAAAAAAACAAAAACAAAAACAGAACAAAAATTAGCCAGGTATAGTGGCATGTGCCTGTAGTCCCAGCTACTCGGGAAGCTGAGGTGTGAGTCTCACTTAAGCCTGGGAGCTCAAGGCTGCAGTGAGCCGTGTTCGTGCCACCGCACTCCGTCCTGCCTGGGTGACAGGTGAGACCCTGTCTGAAAGTAAAACGTGAAAAACATTAATGAGAAGGAATCACTTATCTTAAGGAATTTTATCTTGTTGTTGAAGGAGCTTTCAGTATCTCTGACCAGAAATACAAAAGATACTTGCCTTTAGGCCGAGAAGAGAGACATGTTTTCCTACCTTCTGGGCTTTCACCAGCATTTGGAAAAAGACAGAAAAACCCCTTGCAGAGAGAAGAATCTTTTCCTTCCAACAGCTCTCTCGGTCACAAGAGGTGTTCTGAAGATACCAGCGATGTTGTTTACTCACTTTCTTCACTACCACCTGAAAAGCAGGGACAAATGCCCTGAATCCTGGGTTACTGGGAATGAGGCCTAAAGAAATGGCTCTGCATCTCAAAACAAAAGGAAAGCGGGAAAAACAGCGTGCAAGAGAAAAGCTTTTCAGAGGCCAGATTTGGCCAAATGAGAGAGAAACGATGGAGCCACTGACGCCCTGGTCTCAGGTGAAAACTCACCCCCTCATCTTTCAGCACCGTCCAGATGTCGGGGAGGGCCTGCCTCAGCACCAGTTGGACCTCAAAGGCCTGGAAGCCTGCAGCAGGGAAACACAGGGGCACACAGTACCTGGAACCTTATGGCATGTTCCCAAGAGAAGCCCCGGAGGAGCAGAAGCTAAGAGATGGAGAGGTCAGGTGGAAAGGCAGCTTGAAGGGTGTCTAAGCCCACGAGCCATGTGGCAGGGCCTGGCCTGTCATGACGGGATCTGGAGCAGCATTCTAAGAGTTTTTTATCTCAGGGCCACTCTTAAGTAGGGGATGCCACAGAGTCTGTGTTTATGTGAGTCACAGCTATTGATATTAAGCCTGTTAGAAATTAAAACTCTTACATTTAAAAAATGTTTTTTAAATAACAAAAACCCAGTATACAAGAACAAAAGTAACACTTATGAAAAATAACTATTTTCTAAAACAAAAACTTTAGAGAGAAAAGTGACACTGTTTTACATTTTTGCAAATCTCTAACATTTGGCTGGAATGTGATCGTTGAAACAGAAGAAAATCCAGCCTCAAGGCTGGGCGTGGTGGCTCATGCCTGTAATCCCAGCACTTTCAGAGGCTAAGGAGGACAGATCACCTGAGGCAGGAGTTCGAGACCAACATGGCCAACGTGGTGAAACCCTGACTCTACTAAAAATACAAAAATTAGCCAGGCATGGTGGCAGGTGCCTGTAATCCCAGCACTCAGGAGGCTGAGGCAGGAGAATCCCTTGAACCTGGGAGGCGGAGGTTGCAGTGAGCCGAGATGGTGCCACTGCACTCCAGCTTGGGCAACAAGAGTGAGACTCCGTCTCAAAAAAAAAAAAAAAAAAGAAAAAGAAAAAGAAAATCCAGCCTCAAGCACATATGTAGGTGGAAAAGGGAACAGAATTACCAGCCTTATTAAATGACTTTGGATATTCTTTAAAACTGTACCAAATTCAACAAGTGGTAGTTTCTTAAAGATTAATTGCAATGTGGAATCTGAAACCATCATTAAAGAGTTTTCTTGTACTGCTACATTACAATCCACTGGCCTATCTCATACCTAGAATAGATCTCTTATCCATGAGAAAAGATAGTGCACAATAGTAACATCATGTGCTAGTAGTTTGGAAAATACTGGTTGGCAGGGTTATGTAGGTCTCTCGAATGTTTGCACATGTTATTGTGTAATAATAGCTGGAACAACAGAAGACGCTGGAAAATATGATCACTGATCTCATCAGAAAGGCTGTGGCACTGGGAAGCTATCAAGCTTATGGAGGCACATGTAAATTCTTCAAAATTCCAGTTTTGGATTGAAAGCTGTGATTTTATCACTAGGAAAGACTGCGAGTTATCTTCCTTGAAGTGACAGGCTTTTTTTTTTTTTTTTCTTTGAAACAGAGTCTTGTTGTGTTGCTCAGGCTGGAGTGCAGTGGCATCATCTCGGCTAACTGCCTCGGCCTCCCAGAATGCTGGGATTACAAGCATGATCCACTGTGCCCGGCCAACAAGCTTTTTTCATTGAGAAAATGATTGTGAAACCTTCAAGTCTGAGCAACCAATCAGTTCTTTCCAGTAAAAATGATATTTCATGGGGCTGGGTGCGGTGACTCATGCCTGTTATCCCAGCACTTTGGGAGGATCATCTGAGGTCAAGAGTTCGAGACCAACCTGGCCACCATGGTTAAACCCCGTCTCTACTAAAAATGCAAAAATTAGCCGGGCATGGTGGCGGGCACCTGTAATCCCAGCCACTCAGGAGGCTGAGGCAGGAGAATCACTTGAACCTGGGAGGCGGAGGTTGCAGTGAGCCAGGATCGTGCCATTGCACTCTATTCTGGGCAACAAGAGCAAAACTATATCAAAAAAAAAAAAAAAAAAAAAAGCAGCTAATTCAGCTCTCAACTCTCAACTCAAAAGACCGCATGCACAAGCACTTTTCCTTGACACAATCACTGTATTTTGGCACACAGCCAAGCAATGTTTTATGCATACTTATTTTTTACATACCTATATTGACATATAATATTTAAAAGATGAGTAATCAAAAGATTGAGATTTAATACAACCAAGAATATTACTTTTTCACTAAGGAGGCTGCTAGTAAGATTGGCTTTTCCGTTTTTAACTGAGAGTAAGTGGTAACGAAGAACATGGTATGATGCTCCTGCCTTAATTTGTGCTGAGGTGCCAACAGCTTTGTCCGACATTGCTTGGGCACCAAAATGGCACAATGACAATAGCAAGTACAGCTGAGGGATGCTTGGAAAACTGTTCTGACCTCATAGACCCATTGGAAAAGGTCCCAGAGACTCTAGGATCCACAGACCAGCCTCTGAGAGCTGCTAAGCTATGGCACATTCACTGTGGCTCCACACCACATGGTGGGGGAAAAGTTTAGAGATTAACAAAAGTCAAAATAATACAGGGTATGCAGGACTGAGATAAAAGGGATGGCTCAGGAATGGAACTTGACCTTCTCAGTCTTGAAACCCAAAGTACGTTGAAAGCCTTCAACATGTGAATGCAGGTCAGAGCTTTAACCACAAAGACTATGTATCTCCCGAACAAATGCTGGCTGGCATCAGACTCAGTCATGAGGCATTTGGGACCAGGATCCCAAGAAAGGGTGTGTTTCCCCCAACTCCTGGCAGGTGACAGTGACCTGTCCCAATGCTCCTGCGCTGGGAGGAACAGCCCCTGCCTACCAGCGATCCCAGGAAGAGTCATCCAGTCACCTTCCTTGGCCAGGTCCAGCCACCGTGTCACTTTGTCAATCACCGCCTTGATTTGGTCTTTATCTGGAGAGCTGAAAATGGGCGCATGAAAAGTGAAAATGTCAGAGAAAAACACATCAGAAACCCAAGACTATGTTAATATGAGAGCAGTTTCTGAGCCCTCTGGTTTTCATGTTGCAATCTACAAAGAAAATGAACCCAAAGAAGACGATTTCTTCTCTGATGCTCTTATGCAATAGGAAGCCAAACAATCAGAAGAATAGCCCACACCCTTCCATATGATCCAGGCATATATTCAATCCCCTCCTGCTTCACTAGGATGTGTGGAGGAAAAGCTATTGGGATCCAGCCAATACCAAGCATTGCTATCAGGACCGTCTTCTTTATTCAGCTTTCAGGGGTGATAAAGTCCCTATCTGGGTCAATCAGGAAAAGACAAGGACTTTGGTAAACACATCGTCTCTTGCATCAGACACAGAACCTAATGTCATTTTGAGATAAGGAAAAGGCTTTCTCTAACTCTTGACAATAAAAGAAGGTTAAAAATTCAACTTGTTTTTCTCTTACAAAAAGCTACATTTTTATATGAAAACCAGCAGGAAAAATACAAAGAGACAAAAATTCCTCCAACATAACAGAATTATCTGGAAGAGATCATCACTCATCTCATTTCAGTTGTTCATTTAATCTCCCCTTTCCTGATAAAGGCAAAGAGCTTCCATGCCTTGTTCAAACCCACACCTAGCTGACAGCACTTGGCTCCAGGTGAGGGTGCCAGCCCCAAGGCCCCTGGCCCGTCTACCCACAATGCTGTTGCTCTCACTGTGGTCACTCCTGACCCCAGCTCTACAGGAATACGAGGTTTCGGAGACTGGGCTGGCACAGATAGCCAAAGTAAAAAGGCAGAGTTCCCGGCCTCCGGCCTAGGGCAGCAGGGTCAGGCACGGTGGGGCAGACACAGCCTAACTAAGGCACACATCTGAAGTCAGTGCCCAGTATGACTGGTACAGTCAAGATTGCCCGTGAGATATCCTTGAAAAATCCCTCAGAAGATCACGTGGGGGATCAACATAACATCTCACAGCAAGTCCAACAGAGCCATTTCTTCCCCTCTAGCACTGGAATGGAATTCTTGTTCCTTTGAGTTCCAGATTAGGAGTCAGTTTCTTTTTCAACACGGAAACTCACACTCGACGCAGTAAGAGGTTCATGAGGGAGTGGCACATGATGGAGACAGGTGAAAGCCATTCTCAGCTCAGCCACACGGAGAGCAGCACCAGTCGCACTGGCGACTGAAGCCATCCCCGCCGGGTATGGATGGAGGTCGCCACGTTCCTGGAAACAGCATGCCCGCCCACGGGAAATGCAGACAACAGCAACAAGGAAACAAAAGGCACCTGGAGAAACAGGCCATACCTGCGGACTCTCCAGTTCCCAGTCAGGATATCGTGTCGAATTTTCTTCTCCTGTTCTTCATTCATATATGGGATTCCGTTTTTGAGAAACTTAAGACAGAAACAGAACAAGGAGACAAGTCAGAGGGATCCTCTGTGCCTGATCTCACGAGGACAGATAGAAAGGGGAAAGGAGACGGGCTGTATAGGCCAGTTGGTCTAGATCACTTTTAAGACATTCCCAAGCTGGGTGCGGTGGCTCATGCCTATAATCCCAGCACTTTGGGAGGCCGAGGCAGGTAGATTGCTTGATGTTAGGAGTTCAAGACCAGCCTGACCAACATGGGGAAACCCCGTCTCTACTAAAAATACAAAAAGAATTAGCTGGGCATGGTGGCGGATGCCTGTAATCCCAGCTACTCAGGAGGCTGAAGCAGGAAAATCACTTGAACCTGGGAGGTGAAGATTGTACCACTGCACTCCAGCCTGGACAACAGAGCAAGACTCTATCTCAAAAAACAAACAAACAAACAAACAAAAGACATTCCCGTTCCCCTCCTCCAATGCCATACCTTGTTATAGTTGAAGCCATACTGATTCAAAAACTGAACACTGGAAGCCTGGAAAGAGAATTCTGAGTCCAAAATCCCAAACGTTGTGGGGAAGAGAAAAAAGTTACACGAATGGGCTATATACCTATAATAAAAGAAACATACAGAAAAAAAGTCACAACCATCTAAAAAAACTCTGGTTCCCAGGGCAGGCTTCAGGGTGGGCGCTTTCTTTTAGGTAAGAAGAATCGGAGTGTGCCTGAGTGTCTGCTGTGTTTCAGGAGCTATGATTGGCACTGGGGGTGCTAAATGAAAAAGGCAGAGAGCCTGCCTTCAGGGCCAGGGCCTACCACAGAGACAGCCCCTCCACAAGTCGCCCAGGGATGCCAGGTTAGGGCATGCAGGCTGGCACCCTCAACTACTCATGGGGGGTGAGCAGACATCCTGATAGTTGGGGCATCCTTTCTGCCTACTGTGTCAGGCAGTTCAAACCTCCCTTTCATTATACAACACTGTGTCAGGTGCTTTTATTAATATAGGTGCATACTGGAAACGATAGAAATGGGGACAGGAGCACTTAAGGTACACAGCGAATCTGGCGCGAAAGGTACTACTTCCAGAGAGACGTCAAAGACAACATGGAATCCACAGAGGGCAGAGCGAGCGGAGAAACAGACCCAGGAGACAAGACAGAACATCCAGGGCAAAAGTGATCGGGGCACCTGAGGCCGAATTTGAAGGGGGCAGCTGTGGAATGTAAGTGGGCAAGCAACATCCTTTGCAGAAGCTCTTAATACATACTTGTTTGCTTCTCCTTCAATAGCGGAAAACACAGACAATCCTGAAAGAATGACCGTAGAGGGAATGAATGCCAAGGAAAAGCGCCCTGAATTTCACTACAAAGACAAAACAATTCAAACGGTACTTTGGGCCCACAGATACTAGGTGGGCTCTACAACAGGATAACATCTTTAATGACAAACAAACAAGAAAAGACAGACTAGAAGCATGAGAAATGTCAAATTGTAATTCACACTGAATTTGCTAAAATCTAATCGTGGCCTGTTCTTCAAATACAGAAGTAAATATTAAAGTGACATTCTCATAGTTTTAAAACTAACCACAGAAAATACCAAAAACCATTAAGATGTATATATTTAACTCATTTAAAATGTCTATTCCTCCCCTCTCAAAGAAAACCATACGCAAAGTAAAAAAAGACTTCAGGCTGGGCACGGTGGTTCACGCCTGTAATCCTGACACTTTGGGAGACTAGGCAGTTGGATCACTTGAGGTCAGGAGTTCGAGACCAGCCTGACCAACATGGTGAAACCCTGTCTCTACTAAAAACACAAAAGTTAGCTAGGTGTGTTGGTGCACGCCTGTAATCCCAGCTACTCAGGAGGCTGAGGCAGGAGAATCGCTTGGGCCTGGGGGGTGGGGGTACTGCAGTGAGCCCAGATTGAGCTATTGCACTCCAGCCTGGGCAACAGAGCAAGACTCTGTCTTCTCCCACCACCCTCCAAAAAAGGACCTGAAATTTGGGTACAACAATGGAAACATAACTACAACTGTTTCCCATACTTCTCAAAGAGGTCTTATAATTAAAAACAAACGAACAACAACAACAAAAAACTATAACAGAATACTAGTAAAGGATCAGGATAGAGAAGAACACACACACACGTTCAGCATCGTTCATAGTAAAAGCAGGGGTTGGGCATGGCAGCTCTCCCAGCTACTTGAGAAACTGAGACTGGAGGATATCCAGAGCCCAAAAGTTTGAGCCCAGCCTGGGCAACATAGCAAAATCCCATGGTGCCAGGGGAGGGCACAGACAAACCCAGAAAAGTAAAATCTGACCCAGGGTCTGTT
Organism: Macaca mulatta; assembly: GCF_049350105.2. Classification (NCBI taxonomy): domain Eukaryota; kingdom Metazoa; phylum Chordata; class Mammalia; order Primates; family Cercopithecidae; genus Macaca; species Macaca mulatta. The sequence goes on from NC_133409.1 coordinate 12,213,920, forward strand.
TCTGTAAATATAACAACATTTTACTGGAATGGAGCCATGCTCACTTGTTCATGTATTATCTACAGCTAATTTCACATTACAAAAGCAGGATTGAATAGTTGTAAAAGAAACCACAATATGCAACTGTTAACAGCTCTGTCTTGACCAGCCTGGCCAACAATGGTGAAACCCCACGGCTACTAAAAATACAAGAATTAGCTGGGCCTGGTGGCTGATGCCTGTAATCCCAGCTGCTCGGGAGGCTGAGCGGGAGAATTGCCTGAACCTGGGAGGTGGAGGTTGCAGTGAGCCCACATCACGCTACTGCACTCCAGCCTGGGCAACAGAGCGAGACTCCATCTCAGAAAATAAATAAATAAATCAACAAACAGACCTGTATGAGCTGATATAGAAAGATCTCCAAACCCCATCAAGGAAAAAAAAAAAAGTTTCTGAAGCTGGGATGACCTTAAAAAAATTATTTTTGTGTGTAAATTTTCTTAAAAGAAAAAAATCACAGGCTACGTGTGGTTGCTCATGCTTATAATTCCACCACTTTGAGAGGCAGAGGCAGAAAGACTGCTTGAGCCCAGGAAGTCAAGACCAGCCTGGGCAACATGGCAAAAACCTACCTGAAAAATTTTAAAAATTAGCTGGGGGTGGTGGTGAGCCTGTAGTCTCAGTTTACTCAGGAGGCTGACATGCTAGGATCACTTGAGCCCAGGAGGTCTAGGCTGCAGTGAGCTGAGACCATGCTACTGCACTCCAGCCTTGGTGACAGAGCAAGACCCTGTCTCAAAAAAATAAAATAAAATAAAAATCGCACACACACAGTTTTACTTGAAAGAGTAACAGTGATTGTTCCTTAACACTGACTTATTTAAGCATGGAAACAATGCCGCTAAAGTTTGTTTGCTCCGAAGTGTTGATTCCATATGTATAAAATGGCCCAAAACATTCCATATGTATAAAATGGCCCAAAACAAAACAAGCATACAAAATGATACTCAATATCCTTGAAAAATCTCAGAGCTGTTTTTACAGTAGGAAACGCAAAGTCAATATATTCTTGAAAAATCTCAGAGCTGTTTTTACAGTAGGAAACACAAAGACAATAAAAATACCTTCTTGAAAAACTCTAACAGCTGGATATTAAACTCACCAATCTGACAGATTGTAAATTGCTGAACGCTCTGACGGGTCTTTAGGTACCACTCCGATGGCAAATCAAAAAGACTGTGAACAAACAGGCATCTCATTCCACGAGCAATGACATCCCATCCCGGCACTATGGCCTCCGCGGCAGGATCACCACTCAACCGGGGAGGATTTTTTCCTTGTTACAACAACTAGGGAACACTACTATCATTGAGTGGAAAAAGCAAGGTTCCCCAACACGTAGGAGCAAGCCACACAAAACGTCCTGCCCCCCAAATGCCAACAGGCTGCTGGCCAGAAACAATGCTGGTCTGGCCAGGATCTTATACAGAGGGGACACAGTTTTAGTTTTACCTGATCTGCTGGGGTCCAGACAGGTTGGATCGAAGGCCCGTGAACTCTATGTCCAGACCTGCCGGGAAGGCAAAAAATACCAGCCCTCGGGTGCAGAACATGGCCAGCACTCCACACACTGTAGATCTGCAGGCGGCCGAGGCACCTGGGCTCACCCCTGTGCTCAAGAAGCCAGGGGAGGTCAGGAAGGGAAAATGGAGGAACCGAGGCAAGGAGCAGCCAGGCACCCCCGCCCCGGGTTGCACTTGGGCGCACCGGGCTCTGGCCAAAAGACACGTGGGGCTCGGAGTGTACTTGCTGCTCAAAGTCCCACCGCCCCGGGGCTGGAGAAGGAAGCCCCCGTCCTTCCTGAGGCCCTCTCTGAGCCCCTGTGGCCTGGCAACCGTCCCGCCACCCCCTCCCCAAGCTCGCCCGGAGCAAGGGGCTCTGTCCGGCACAGCCGCGAATCCCAGGCACCTCACCCACGAAGTCCGCCTCCTGGACGAGCTCCTGCAGCAGAGGAAGGCTCTCCTCGAACTCGTCGGCGCCCAAGTCCATGGCCGCGCAGCTCTGCCGAGTCGCTCAGGGCTATCACGTGCTGCCCACGCGCTGCCGTCGCGCAGCCGGGTCTTAAAGGGCGCGCGCGTGGAAACCAGGCAGGCGCCTCCGCCCCACGTGCATAGCTTCCCGGTTTGCGGCTGGCGTCGCGCACACCTGCTTGCGGGTGTTTTAATTGTACGGTTTGCTACAGAGGTTTGATTGCAATTGCAATCAATGCCTGTTTACCTGGCTCCTCAGCAATTTCTTTGCAGCCCTTAACGTGAAAATGTCATTTACATGGACTTAGAATGTTAAGAGGCGTGCCAGGAGAGGAAGACAGAGTCCCCAGAAAGGGTGAAAGCAGAAAAGCGGAGCAGGAACAACCCCGAACGCAACTGCAACAAGCAGATTCTTTGCTGCAGCTCACGGTCTTCTAAATCACCTCTTCCCAACTTCTCCATCACTTCCAATATTAGTCTGTCCCCATTCCCTCTCCCACGCCCCTGGACATCTTTTTCCTCATTCTGCTGTCCACCTTACCACTGTCTTAACACCTACAATCAAACTTTGCCAAGCCTCAAGAACTGCCCATTAAATTGAAGGAATCCTTGGTCCCCAGGGATTATCTCGTGCACTCACTCCTTGCAGAAATCCCTACCTACACCTTCACTTACATGTGAACTTAATTTTTACTTTTGTTACTGTTTCCAGTGCAACTAGTCTATGGTCTTCCTTACAGTGTCCTGCCTTGAATTCTAGGCTTCTATTATTTTGGAACTATGGTCCTCAAAGTGAGGTGCTCAAATCAATCTTTAAGGTTAGGGGAGAAAACATTACCATTATACTTTTTTATTTTTTCCTTTTGAGACAGTCTCCCTCTGTCACCCAGGCCGGAGTCCAGTGGTGCCATCTTGTCTCACTGCAACCTCCACCTCCTGAGTTCAAGCGATTCTTTCAGCTAAGCCTCCGGAACATCTGAGATTATAGGCATGCACCACCACGCCCAACTCATTTTTGTTTTTAGTAGAGATACGGTTAAACCATATTGGCCAGGCTGGTCTCGAACTCCTGGCCTCAAGTGATTCAACTGCCTCAGCCTCCTAAAGTGCTGGGATTACAGGTGTGAGGCACTGCATCCGATCTTCAGTTATACTTTTAAATGCCTCCCCGGGACATTAAGTAAGCAAAAGGGGAGTATTAAGCCATATGATTCTGAGGCCTCTCAGAACCAATCCTACTTCATAGAGATTTGTATTCTATTTAAAATAACACAATGAATACTCAAATTGGCAGAAGTAACATATTTCACTTCTAAACAAACGTGTAATTGGGGTATACATTTAAAAAATTGGAAAATAATGCTCTAGAAGCCACCTTAACTGCCTACAGGTTTTTTCCTCACATTTATCAAATAGCCAAAAATTAACACCTTCATCAGCTCCTTTCAGAGAACTGCCATGATTCCCATCGACCCAAGCTCAAAGTTTAGATTAACTTGCATGCATTTCAAGTTTCATCTCCTAATAAAATGTTCACTTCATGGCAAATTGAGCGCCCACTAACCCCATCCATTCCACCTCTGCTTTCAGTTCCTCATGCCACCTCCTTCCACTTTCAAATTTGTTTCTCTTACTGTTGGGAACCAAGAGTCCAAGTGAGGTTGGCATTTGGTCCTTTCATCTTCACATACTGCCTGTTCTATAATAAGCTTAGACTGATGTTGACATTTCCTATTTTAAAAAACACCCCACACTCTGAGCAGCAAACAACTATCATTCACTGAGATCACTCGCCATGAACTAGACACGGTAATAAGTACTTTACATAAAACCTCGTATATGCTCCACTGCCACAGTGAGCTCAGACACAAAATGTCATATAACCAGAAAATAAGAGTTCATAAGATGCCTTTATTTTGTAATTTATAAACAACTTCTGACTTGCCCTTTGAAAGTTAATTATAATTGATGACTGCTTTTCTTAGATGCTTCTGAAGCCCAAGACAGGGGCAGAATGTAGTTCTTGATTTAAAAAAACAGAAAGGGGAGGAGGATGACCTTAACTACAAATAATATTCCACTGCAACATTATTGCTGTAAAACTTCCAAGCTGGCTGTTCTTCCAGATGCTCTCTTTTGATGGCTGTAGTGGCTGACAGTTTTATATTTACATGTTCAAAACAATTAATGCTTCCATTTATTCATTTATTCATAGATTCTCTGAGGTTCCCGTAGAACCACACCACCTTCTGTCATGGCACTTTGTAGTCGTTTCATCTGGTTTTGAAGATCAGAAAAAAAAAGAAAAGATTAAGTCAGCAGCACCAGTAGCCTGAAAATACTTTCACTTTCCAAAAGACAGAAATAAATTGATTTGTTCTTGCTAACTTCCCAGCCTACAATGGTTTTTCAGAAAGTAATCTTAATAATGACATAATTAAGTAAAAAGGAAATGTAGAGATGTCAAGGTTCAGTAGCATTTCAAAATATCGTATGGACAAGATGTCAATATATGAACAGGAAATATAGTGGCTGACATCATGGACTACAGATTCAGTCACCCTGGGTTTGAAATCCACCATACATTGACTCTGGGCAAGTAAGCCTCAGTTTATTTCTGTATAGAATGAGAATACTAGTCCCTACCCCATGGACTGATGTGAGGATTAAATTAAGTAGCACTGTTGAGTACTCACCAAAGGGTCTGACACATGGAAAGTATTTGCTAAGTAAAAACTGTTATTATTATGTAAGTTATCTAATGCCAAGAATTAACACAATACCTTTTCAATAAGTACATGAAAACAAAAATACCGAGTCTGAGGCTGCCTCCCATGGGGTTGGTTGGTAGACCATGAAGTTGATTCCCGCCTCTAAGCATCTCTGTGCCAGTACTCGTCCTATACTCTCACAAGCCACCACATTTCTGGTACTATAAAGGTGCTTTTTAATAGCCCATTCACGAGTGGATGCCGAAACCACAACCTTGCCATTTTGATGCTCCACAAGTGCTTCTACATGACGCTGAGTCCTTATAACTCGCAACCTAAATGGGGTGAGAAGATAAAAAAATCACAGAAGAATCTGTATCCTAAAGTTACATTAATTCAGGTGAATAAATGACTAAATATTTTTCAACAATCCAGCGTTTGGTTAATTTACTTCAACATATTTAACTTGGATTTTGCTTGGGAAGTGTTTTTCCTCTGCCTTTATGAGAATATACTCAATAATAACAAACTAAATAGTTCAATTATCATGAAGAAATTTGTTTCTGAAGAGCTGAGTTTTTACTTACAGATATACTTCAAAAAGAGATTTGAAGAGGCAGACCTAAGTTACTGAACCTACGCATGATGTGGATATACTTACTCCTTGCTTTTATTTTACAGCTAGTACCAAAATAAATATAAGACAGAGCAAAAATTTAAATGTAAAAACTGAAATCATAACAGTACTAGCAGAAAACATTAGATTTTTTTAAATAATCTCAGGTATGCATATTTAAATATGACATCAAACCATGTCATATGGCTTTATTTTTCAGAGACAGGGTCTCTGTCACCCAGTTTGGAGTACAGTAGTGCAACCACAGCTCACTGTAGCCTCAAACTCCTAGGCTCAAGCAACTCTCCTTCCTTAGTCTCCCAAGTAGTTGGCATTACAGGTGCATGCCACTGCACCAAGCTAATTTTTATTTTGAAGAGACAAGGTCTCACTATGTTACCCAGGCTGGTATCAAACTCCTGGCCTCAAGCAACCCACCCTTCTCAACTTCCCAAAGCACCGGGATTACAGGCATGAGCCACTGTGTCCAGCTTCATATGGTCTTTTTTTTTTTTTTTTTTTTTTTGAGACAGGGTCTGTCTGTGTCTTAGGGTAGAGAAAAATCACAATCTCTTAAACCAGGAGTCAATGATCTTTTTCCACAAAGTGCCAAATAGTAAATATTTTAGGCTTTCTAGGCCACACAGCTTCTGTTGAAACTGTTCAACTCAGCCACTGTAGTGCTAGAACAGCCAAGTGATGTGTAAACAAATGAGAATGGGTACAGCTATGTCCTAACTGTGTTCTAAGAACTTGTGGGCAATGAAATTTGGTTTTCATTTAATTTTCACAAGTCAAAAAACATTATTTTGATTTTTTTTTAACTTAAAAAAGTAAAAACTATTTTTTAGCTCACAAGCTATCTTTGGCCCATGGGCCATAGTCTGCTGACCCATCTTAAACCATTTGTTCAATGAAGGGCCTGATTCATTATGTCAAAGGTCATTTCCTACTATAACATTCTGAAATTCTCTGCTTTTAATATTGCGAGTAGGGCAGACAGAGAAAAAAAAGAAAATATATCTCTAGTTATTTAAATGATCCAAATATTAAGTGAAAGTAATACGTTGGGCCTGGGCGCAGTGGTTCATGCCTGTAATCACAGCACTTTGGGAGGCTGAGCCACGCAGATCTCTTGAGCTCACAAGTTCGAGACCAGCCTGGGCAGTGGTGAAACCCCATCTCTACAAAAAATAGCAAAATAATAATAAATAAATAAATAAATGAATTAGCCGGCCATGGTGGTGCGTGCCTGCAGTTCCAGATGCTCAGGAGGCTGAGATGGGAGAATTGCTTGAGCCTGGGACGCGGAGGTCACAGTGAGCTGATACTGCACCACTGCACTCCAGCCTGGGTGACACAGCCAGACCTTGTCTCAAACAAAATAAAACAAATTAGCATGCGCCTGTAGTCCCAGTCACTCAGGAGGCTGAGGTGGGAGGATTGCTTGAGCCCAGGGAAGTCAAGGATGCAGTAAGCAGGTTATCATACCACTGCATTCTAGCCTGGGCAACAGACCCAGACCCTGTCTCAAAAACAAACAAAAAAGAAAGTAATAGGTTGGGTGTTTCAAAAGATCTTTAGCCTTAAGATCCAGATTATTTAAAAATTGAACTGCCTATCCCTTTCTTGAAAGACTCCCTCCTCTATGAGTAAAAATGTATCACAGCAACTGTAACACATCATTATCCCCATTCCACTTTCCACTATGAAACTTAAGACTTTTGGTGACAGGGATAACTTCTACTTTATCTTTGTGCCTCCTGAATCTAACACAATGCCCAGCAAGTGATATAGGTACAATGTTTGGTCAATAAATAAATAATACATCACATAGTTATGATTTCCAACTTACTCTTATACCTTTATATAGCCCTTAAAGTCCTTAAGAAATTCTAACAAATCCTCACCAAGGAGATCAGCAGCAGAGAAACCTGATAAACACCTACATGCTGTAGTATAGTCGTAATAACTTAACGTCCTGGCTCTGAGGTCAGTCAGAACATACATGAATCTTAGCTCTGGCACTTATTAATCATGTCTCCCTAAACCTCAATTTCTTTGCTCCTGTAAAATGGGGGAAATAACTGCTTCATGATGTAATTTTAAGGATTAAATGAGAAAATATAAAGCAAGTAGCATAATTCCTGGCAAATATAAGTGTTCATTAAACAACCACCTTTATAACAAAGTATCTCATGTCATGCTAGATTCCTAGCTGGTCTTTCTTCTATTCCTGTTCCCTTAAAAATTTAGTCTTCCAAAAACCAGCCAGAATGATTTTTATTTATTTATTTATTTTTTAAAGACAGAATCTTGCCGTGTCGCCCAGGCTGGAGTGCACTGGTGCGATCTCAGATCTCTGCAACCTCCACCTCCTGGGTTCAAGTGATTCTCGTGCCTCAGCCACTGGAGTAGCTGGGATTACAGCGTGCACCACTATGCCCGTCTAATTTTTGTATTTTTAGTAGAGACGGGGTTTCACCATGTTGGCCAGGCTGGTCTCAAACTCCTGACCTCAGATGATTCGCCTTCCCTGGCTGGCTTCCTAAAGTGCTGGGATTACAGGCATGAGACACCGCGCCCAGTCAGAAAGATCTTGCAAAACTAGTTCGGGGTCAAGCTTTAAATCCTCTCGTCGTTTCCCACTACAATGAAAATAAAGTCTAAAGTGCTCATCCTGACTTACAAAGTTAATGATCTGTCGCCTCCTTACCCCTCCATGTTCATCTCAGGCCATTCACCCTCTGCCCATTGAGCTTCACATCCACAAGTCCTTCAGTTCCTCAAACACCCCAGCAGTTTCCTCTGCTAGGAATGCTCTTTCTGGCAGATGACTCGGCTTCTTCCTTTCAGATCTCAGCTTCTTAAATGTCACCTCCTCAGACAGGCCTTAGTAGGTATCCTGTCCGCTACTCTAACATCCTCTTTAAATATCCGCCATCACACCTATTTGCTGTTTGTTCCAGCCCCTCCGCGAACCCTGCCTCTACCCGCCGCATGGCAGCTACCTGGGAGACAGCCTGGCGTTGAACGAATTAAAATAGTCCGTAGGGTGCAGTGTCCTTCTCTGTCAATCACAAGCAGATTTAATTACCTGTGCCAGAACTCACGGGAGGGCCACACCGTCCGCCAGCCCCGCTCTTTCCTGGCTACAGATAGAAGCTCCAGGTTCCGGGGGTTCCGATTGGTGAACTCTGGGGCGACAGCTTCATTTTCCACAGGGTGCACTTCAGGCTTCGCCGCCGGCTTGGAGCTGGTTGAGAGGGCTGCGAACCTGCACCCTGGGCAACGGAAACAACCGCACGGGGCTTAAAAATGACGGATACGGACAGCGCACGAACTCGCTCTAACGTCTATCCCCTTTCACACCCCCAGTCTTCAGGCCCAGGGGACGAAAAATACGTGTGCCCACAGGGTGGAATCAGCACTGACCCCGTCCTTAACTTCCTACTGAGGTGTTCGCAGTGCTGCGAACTCTTATTTCGACCTGGCACGTCGAATATACCAATAGAATCCGCACGTTCCAAAGTACTGTGCAGACCCTGGCCAATCAGCTGGGCGAAGGGGGCCAAGACTAATTACCAGGGTTCCTGCAAACGGAGAACCCCCAGAACCGCGACCGAAGCGCCATCGCTGAGACGATCTCGGAAAAGCCTTGCCTCTTTTTCCTCACGCACGACTCACTCGCTCGCCTGCCGCAATCATACGAAGTCAGAGCCTTTGGTTGCTGTAGATCCCCAAACTCTCCACGCCAGACGCCCCCGACCCGGAAGTAGAAAGTCCTCCGCCACTGAGTGGCCAGGAGGAGGCTCTGTTATCCGACAACGCCAATCACCGCTCACGTGGAGGGGCACGCAGGCCCTGGAACCCACCAATCACCTCGTGGCTACGCCCACGACCACGCTTTTTGCTGAAGTCCAGGGTCAAAAGCACCCACAACTTCACCTAACCGTATTTGAGTTGTCTACTAAGAGATCTTGGGCGGTCATTGACTGGTCCATACACACCCCTACTGGGCACCGCGTAGAAATGAGGCAGGGCACGGTGCAGTTTTCGCTTTAAAAAGGGTAGTTGTCTTCCTCGAACCAAAAATTTTCCCGTATGGCCCGCTGGAAAAACTGCCCCGTCCCACCCAGGTTCGCGCCCCTAAACTTATACTCCTGAGGCCTGGAGCAAAGCCGGCCGATTTGCCTTACGCTCCCCGAGCAGGGACGAGGAAAAGACATTAAAGCTAAAACGCAAGACTCGCTCAGAACCTCAATTCTACCTTGGAGAAGGGCCCGCCCCTCCAGTTACACCCCAGCTCCAAGCTCCACCCGCCTACAACCTTTCTAGAAGGCACTAGAATGGCCCACTGCGTCTGCGCAAGGTTGTTTGCACCGAAGGTTCCGCCTCTTTCCAGCAGTCCAAGATCCGACTTCCGTTCTCCGCTTTCGCGCCCTTCCCATCGGCTATCTAATTGGATAAAAATGCTGATCCCGCCCCTTCCCTAGAGCCTCACTTCCGGCACGCTCCCGTTTCTCTTCCTGTTGCCCCCGCCTCTTTTTCCTTCCCGCCGTGCCCCGCGGCCGGGCCGGGGCAGCCGGGAAGCGGGTAGGGCGGTGTTACCCAGCAGCTCCTGGGGCATCGCTCGGGTACCCTCCACGCCGTCGCAGCCACTGCTGTGGTCGCCGGTCAGCCGAGGGACCGCGATACTGGTTGCCCGCGTTGTGAGCAGAATTCAACGTGTATCGCTGCCGCGAAGATGGAGGGGCCTTTGTCCGTGTTCGGTGACCGCAGCACTGGGGAAGCGATCCGCTCCCAGAACGGTAAGGGAGGGCCGGGCCTGGGTCGGGCTGGCGGGCTGGGAGGGCCGAGTCCCATCGCGACCGGACCCCGGCTGACCGCTTCGTGCCTCTTCTCCTTTACCTCTGCAGAAAGGGCCTCGAGGCCCCGCAGCCGGACCCGGCCCACCCGCCGTTCTCTGGGGCAGGGCGCTGTCGACCCCTCTCCCCACAGCGGGGAGGAGCCCCGGAGCGCGCAGCAGGGTTTTGAGACCGGCACCGCGTGGATGTGGTGTCCGGGGCGGCGCTGGAAACGCGCCCCTCCGCGGGAAAGCGGGCCTCCCGGACTTGCACGTGCGGGCCACGCCTCGCATCCTCTTTTGTTTCAGGGCGGCCCCCTGTGCGTCCATGTTAAACGCCGGGTTTCGTTTCAGGACCATTTACCAGAAAAAGTAGGTTCATCCGCGCCCCTGCGGATGAGCCCGGTGCCCTTTCCGCCCGTAGCTGCAGTCGGGGTCGGGCGCCCGGCCTCCGGCTCTCTCTCGGTTGATAGCATCTTAAAGTAGAGTTAGCACAGGAAACGCCACTGGAGTGCAGTTGACCCCAGGAGACGGCAGCGCCAACTTAGCAGAGCGTTTGCTGTCGGGCCTTTGTATACCTACAGAGCGCACTGTTTTTTGATAGATTCGTAATTTTTTTTCGTAAACAAATCAAAGTACCTTCCCCGTTGGCTACCGATTTCTCTCCTCACAGATAAAAAGAGTTCTAATGAGCAAAAAACTTGCAGGATCTGAAGGAAAAGGCATAGCTGTACGAAGTGGCAGAACATGAAATTGTGGTTATTACTTTTTTTCTCCCGCCATCAGATTCCACCCCCTCATCAAAGCTGTGCCAAATAGGCTCGCTTTATTTAGGGACAGGGTCCCACTTGTCGCCCAGACGGGAGTGCCAGCATAGCTCACTGCAGTCTCCAAGCACAGGCCCGCGCCACCACATCGGCTTTGTTTTTATTTTTTGTAGAAATGGGTTTCGCTGTGTTGCCCAAGGGGGTCTCGAACTCCTGGCATCAAGCTGTCCTCCTGCCTCAGCATCTCAGTGTTGGGATTACAGTTGTGAGCCACAGTGTCCGCCCCATTTAGGTTCCTAGTAGGTGGTTTTTAAATAACGCAGATTTGTACATTTGGGAAATACAGGGGCTGTTGGATGTCATTTACCTTTAGGCTGAAATTACTGTCTTTCAGAGTTGTGGATTCTTATTTCTTTTTTATTTGTGTTTTTAATTGTCTACAGTTATGGCTGCAGCTTCGATTGCCAATATTGTAAAAAGTTCTCTTGGTCCTGTTGGCTTGGATAAAATGCTGGTGGATGATATCGGTGTAAGTACACGTTAACTGTTGTGTTAGTTGCCTTAAAGTAAAACTATTTTCAGTGTTTTGCTGTGTTCATTCTTTGATTTTATCAGAATCCAGGTACTGGAAGGTGATATTAAAGGTGAATGTGTATTATAATGGGGCTGTGTTGATTTCTATGAGTGGTTCATATTTTTTCCTGCTAATTTCTTAGGATGTGACCATTACTAACGATGGTGCAACCATCCTCAAGTTACTGGAAGTTGAACATCCTGCAGCTAAAGTTCTTTGTGAGCTGGCTGATCTGCAAGACAAAGAAGTTGGAGATGGAACTACATCAGTGGTAGGTAGACTGGCTAAAGAATGATCATTTTTCTAAAAACAACCGACTTTCAGAAAGTTGAAGCCATAAGTGGGTCATTTGTGCTGGGTCAGAAATAAGTTACATATTCTGAATGCCCAGATGATTGAGCAAAGAGAAAAAACAAAAGAAGTTACACATTTAAGAGGGAAAATAAGCTTCTTAGGTACAGATTCAGAAACACAATTTGTAAGTTGGTAGTTATAGCTTGTTTGTACAGTTTAAGTAGGAAAGAATTTGAGTTCATTTAACATAGCCCCATTGTTTTAAATGTTGGTATTCACAAGTTTTGAGGGCTTATTTTTCCCTTTATGGCAGTGTTCAGACATCACACAGATTTTTTTATGGTCTCTCAAAAAATCTTGTTTCCTCCCGCATCACCCCTTGAGACTTGGAAAGCTCTAAAGTATAATTATTTAGAGAACAAAATGTTACCAGTTTGGGGGAGAAACAATGTTTTTGTGTTATTTTTTTAAGAGACCATGTGTAGCACAGGCTGAAGTGCTGCAGTGCTGTCATATCTCACTGCAGCCTGGAACACCTGGGCTCAAGTAATCCTCCCGCCTTAGCCTCCCAGAGTGCTTGGGATTGCCGGCATATGCCACCACAACCAAATAATTAAAAATCTTTTTTTTTTCTTTTCTTTTTTTTCGGTAGAGACAGGGTCTCACTATGTTGCCCAGGCTGGTCTTGAGCTCCTGGCCTCACGTGATCCTCCCGGCCTCATGTGATCCTCCCTTCTCAGCCTCTGTAGTGCTGGGATTACAAGCATGAGCTGCTGCACTAAGCCTGTTTTATTTTTTAAATCCTGACAGGTAATCTCAGGAATTCAAAATAGGAGTGTGAGAAATTAATAAATACATCATGATAGGACAGTGTGATCTTTTCGAGTCAGTAAACGTGATATACAGTATAAACTTCATAGATCATCCAGCATGCTGGTATAGTAGAAACACTTGTTTGGTGAGAAAGATGTTAATTCTGGAGAAACGAGAAAGTTTGTGGGGAATATGTATTTCTAGATTAAAGTTCAGCCATGAAAGAATGGAATGTACTCCTAAAATATGAATATGATCTTTGTCTAACTTATGATAATGTGACTTAACAAGTGTAGTTTTCTTCCCATAAGAAGCTGACAAGATTTTAAGTCTTCTTAGTTTAAAAGTATTTGTTACTGTTTCATATCAACTTATAAGAACTGTTTTTAATAATATAATAGCCTAATATAGGTCGTATGAATAGTCACACGGTTTAGCTTCTATTGAGCACTCCCTCTAAAGGTAATAGGTGTGTTGTCTTTCACGATTGTATTGGGTGTACTAGTTTCTTAGAATGTTTTTCTGGCTCCTACCCAGTTTTGGCCATTTGCATTTATAATACAGTAAGACCTCACTCCACAATGGATTCGTGGAAACTGACTTTAAGAGGAAAAACGATGTATAAAAAAATAAATTTTCCTCCCCCCATCAGCGTTAACAATAAACAACTGTATTTGAGAAATTGCTGTCCGTTGTTTTGCTTAAAGTGGCAGTTTCCAAGAATTTATGAGTAACATTGAGGACTTCAAGTGTTTTGTAGCGTTCTTCTCCCTTCACCCCCCAGGTTTCTAATAACCAGTTAATTCATTTCACCACCACCATTTTGGCTAATAGATGGCCATTTTAGTGTCATTTCATGTGTATTGCGCATGTTGAATATCTGGCATACTCAGATCAGTGAATGTTTTCTCAACAGGTTATTATTGCCGCAGAACTCCTAAAAAATGCAGATGAATTAGTCAAACAGAAAATTCATCCCACATCAGTTATTAGTGGCTATCGACTTGCTTGCAAGTAAGATTGTTTGCATAGAGAGAAAATTTTTTTTGATGTAATAGTTGTAAAGTGTGTTGTCTTAATGTTTTGATTAATAACTAAATTTTAATTTGAAAACATTCTATTTAAATGTTTTAGCATTTAAGTAGTAATATTTGAAGTTAAAAACTTGGACCGGTATCTTTTTTCCCATTTGACTACCACATTTTCTCCTAATCATAGATTTTAGTGGTTATGCTTATGGGATAGATTAAACTTGCCATGATCTGAAGAGGGAGGGTTTTTTCATGTCCTCCTCCTATATGAAATGGCTGAACAGATATTACTTACGACATTTTGGCTCTGTGTTAAGCATGATGATTGCAAAGAGTTTGAGTAGTGACTTTGTAAACGTTTTTCTCCCCCATACTTTTAAACAGGGAAGCAGTGCGTTATATCAATGAAAACCTAATTGTTAACACAGATGAACTGGGAAGAGATTGCCTGATTAATGCTGCTAAGACATCCATGTCTTCCAAAATCATTGGAATGTATCCTTGTGGTTGTCAGATAAAATTTAGGCTTTTTAAAACATAAGACTTTGAGATGGGCATGGTGGTGTGTGCCTGTAGTCCCAGCTACTATGGAGGCTGAGGCAGGAGGATTAATTGAACCCAGGAGTTTCAGTCCAATGTGGGCAACATAGCAAGACCCTGTCTCGGGAGTGGGGGTGTGTGCATAAGCGTGCGCCTGTAGTAGCAGCAGCAATCAATTTTGTGCAGTAAAATTTTAAATACCAATTTTATGCAAATTGATATCAATAGGGAGGAGTAATGCTGTATTGAAATTGCCTGTTGCTTTCCCTGCTTTTTTAGGGTGAAAAGGTAATGAAAAGCATGTCTAAAAGTGATAAGAATTGCAGATAGTGATAATGTAATATTTTGGTGACGTAATGCTTGCTTCTTTAATAGGTTAGGTTACTAAAAGGAAGTCCTTTCAAATTATCCTTGATTTTTCACTTGTGTACCCTTTGTCCATTCCAAGCCTGTTACCGTCCTTAACTTTTGGCTTAGAAATGGTGATTTCTTTGCTAACATGGTAGTAGATGCTGTACTTGCTATTAAATACACAGACACAAGAGGCCAGCCACGCTATCCAGTCAATTCTGTTAATATTTTGAAAGCCCATGGGAGAAGTCAAATGGAGAGTATGCTCATCAGTGGCTATGCACTCAACTGTGTGGTGGGATCCCAGGGTAAGGTTTGGGATTTGGTTTATACAATGAGATTGCTACAGATTAAAACTAGCTTTTTTTTTTCTTCAGCGGGACGCAGTGCTTCGTGCCTGTAATCCCAGCACTTTGGGAGGCCGAGGCAGGTGGATCATGAGGTCGGGAGTTTGAGACCAGCCTGTCCGATGCGGTGAAACCCCATCTCTAGTAAAAAATACAAAAATCAGCTAGGCATAGTGGCGCGTGTCTGTAGTCCCAGCTACTCCAGAGACTGAGGCAGGAAAATCACTTGAACCTGGGAGGCAGAGATTGCAGTGAGCCAAGATCACACCACTGCACTCTAGCCTGGGCCACAGAGTGAGACTCCGTCTCAAAAAAAAAAACTAACTTGTGGATTATGTGCAGTACATCTTTTTGTAATTTAAAGCACATACAACATGTTAGAAGGAATGTGAATTAAAAGAAATTACGTGCATGTAATGCCATAAAGTTTTTCTAAGAGAAAATGTAATGAATTACAGTCTAAATTTGTGTATTTACATACAATCAATTATGGGTACTCTTTATTATGCTTTTAAGGATAGACGTATTAATCTTATGTTCTATTGTAGGCATGCCCAAGAGAATCGTAAATGCAAAAATTGCTTGCCTTGACTTTAGCCTGCAAAAAACAAAAATGAAGCTTGGTGTACAGGTGGTCATTACAGACCCTGAAAAACTGGACCAAATTAGACAGAGGTATGTTGAGAGATTATTTTTGGGCTTTTAAGTGTGAGTGTCTTGGAGGACTTTAACATTTTTAGCCAAGTCAAACTATTTAACTTAAACTTCCAGAAAAATTAGCCTGGTGGTGTTTTTAGAGGGATTTGGGGTTATACAACCTATATGAAAATTGTCTTTTTGTGAAATTCTGATTGTATGAGTCTGTTAATATTAAAGATATAAAAGACAGGAATCTAATTTCCTCAGCAGTACAGAACTCAGCAGTGTGGTATTGACTGTAGCCTACTGTTTGCTAGATACTGGAGGTACAGGTGATACTAGTGGTTGAAGAGCTAATGGTGGAGGTAGTGTGACCACTGCTATAGATTTGACTGCCTAATAGTCACTTAAAACAATAAATGGTTTAGGCTGGGCACAGTGGCTCATGCCTGTAATCGCAACACTTTGAGAGGCTGAGGTGGTAAGAATCTGAAGCCCAGGAGGTCGAGGCTGCAGTGAGCTGTGATTGGACCACTGCACTCCATCCTGGGTGACAGCGAGAACCTGTCTAAAAAAACAAACAAAACCACAATGAATAGTTTAAACAGTAGTTAAACCAAACCTACAAGAAAGCTTTGCCGAGGGTAAGAAATGTGCTCTCATCTTTTAAATCAATCTGCATGCGTATTCTTTTTTCCTTCCTTCCTGATACAACAAAGTGTCCTTTCTTCCATCAAAGCCAGTCGCTCTACAGTAAGTGTTCCAGAATCTGTTTCCTTCTGCTCTAGAGCCTTGTCTTTGATTCTTCTTTCATACCTACTAATTATGCTCTTTCCTGGAATCTTCATGTGGCTCTTTTGTCCCTTCAGGCTTCTTTGTACATCCTCCTGCTGTAGGTACTCCCTATCCTACATCCTTACAGCCAGATGTCATGAGTGATTTACTACACAAAACTTTTCTGGTGCTTTTCTTCTCATCCCTTTTCAGCCCTGTTCTCCATTTGAGGGACTGCATGTTAAGGTCTCTAGTGTGAAATTCGGAAGACATTTTCAGCCTTCCTCTTACTTGACCTTTAGCAACCCTTTGATTACGTCCTTCTTGAAATGCTTTGTGATACTGCTTTGTCTGGGCCACCATCTCACAATATTCTCCAGAATAGCCCCTTGTTCCCATGACTTCATGTATTATCTCTCTATGCCAGAGACTGTTTAAGCTGTTTCTCTGAGCTCCAAAGTCACACACCTCTATCTAATAGAATGCTTTTCAAGCATCTCAAAGTAAACATGTCTCTGAACTTGTGATAATACCGCAAATCTGCTCTTGACCATTTTAGTGATGGGGACTTCTCCACACAGGCAGAAAACTAGGAAATGTCCTTAACTCCTCCTTTTTACCAACACCTTTTCTCCTAATCTGTCACCAACACCACTTGATTTCTACCTCCAAATTAAATTTGCCTACATTTCATTTTCTTGCCTAGACTGTTGTAGAAACACACCCAAGCTAGTCTCTTAGAGAAACTTTTCTTTCTTCTGCAATCTAAATTATATTCTTTTGTAACTTCCTGTATTTTATCTTCCTGGGGCTTACTACAGTTTTTACTGTGAGTTTATACAACTCATGAATTGTAAGCTCTAATGGTAGAGACAGAATGATTCCATTGGCATCGTAGCCCCATCCTTAGTACAGTGTATAGCACACAGTACTTGTTCAGTAGATAAGCTGCCTTTGAGGTTGATCTGTAATTCATTTTACTTTAAAAATTATTCGAATGATCTATTCACATGGCTTCACTCATATTGTCTCTTCAAATCTGTATCTCCCATAGTTTGTGGTTTCCATGATGTTAAGTGACTACCTTCTGGGAGCTTCATCTGAGTAACAACAGAGACTTCAAACTTAATCTTGTCCCAAACTGAACTCTGATTTCCCATCCTGCCCCCCAAACTGTTGCTATTTATTTTACTCCAGGAGTCACCCAAGCCATTAAATTTGACTTCTGTTTAGGTTGTCTGTCAGCTTATATCTGATGTTACTATCTCCTTGTCTTAAGCCATTCAGTGCAATTTCCACATTGATACCAGGGAATCCTTTTGAAAACGCAGATAACATTATACTAGTCTTGCTTAAAAATGTTAACCTTCTTAGTATCTAGACTGTTTGGTGTAACCTACAAGGTTTTTCACTTTTCTGGTTCTGTCTTCTTTTGCGCTTCCAACTCTGGACTCCTGGTGTTTTTTTTTGTTTGTTTTTGTTTTTTTGAGAAGGAGTTTTGCGCTTGTTGCCCAGGCTGGAGTATAGTGGCACGATCTCAGCTCACTGCGACCTCCGCCTCCTGGGTTTAAGTGATTATCCTGCCTCAGTCTCCTGAGTATCTGGGATTACAGGGGCCCACCACCAGGCCCAACTAATTTTTTGTATTTTTAGTAGAGTGTTGAATCGTGTTGGCCAGGCTAGTCTCGAACTCCTGACCTCAGGTGATCTGCCCACTTCAGCCTCCCAAAGTGCTGGGATTACAGGTGTGAGCCACTGCACTAGGCCTGGACTCCTCTTGACTTCATTATCTGCCTCCTAGGCTAAATTTATGTCTTTTATGTGCTTGTAGTCTCTGCATACCACTTTAGTGACGCTTGCCCTGGAGTGTGATTGGTAATCCCTCTCCCCACTGGATCCTTGAAGGCAGGCAGGACCTATGTTCCCTGTTTTACCATAGTTCTCGATTAGTAATTCAAATTCAGGTTGGGGAGAGCTAAGTGGTAATTTTTAATTCCTTCTAATATTCCATGAATTGGACTAATGTAAATTCTGGTCAGAGATAACAAAGGTTAATACAATTTAGTCTATGATTATCTTGTGATAAATACTTAATGGAAGTTAAAGCTGAATTATTTTTAAAAATCACAGAAGGTAACTCTGGGTTACAAAAATACTTTGCAGAGAATCAGATATCACCAAGGAGAGAATTCAGAAGATCCTGGCGACTGGTGCCAATGTTATTCTAACCACTGGTGGAATTGATGATATGTGTCTGAAGTATTTTGTGGAGGCTGGTGCTATGGCAGTTAGAAGAGTTTTAAAAAGGGACCTTAAACGCATTGCGAAAGCTTCTGGAGGTATGTCTTGTGCTGGCTGTCACGTAAAAGACTTTCATTATACCTGACCCCATCAAAGGTCTTTTTACATTGGAATATTGGTAAGAAACAGCTTCAAAAACGTTTATATCCTCTTAATGCTTTGTGCTGCCAACACATTTATAGAGCCATTTTTCATGTAACTGGAGAAATTCATTAAGTTTGTTGGAAATTCTGAATTTGTTCACTTCAAAAATGATGTAGTTCTATCTTAGGATAAAAGGAGTTAGTGTGTACTGCCTAACTAAATTCTAAACTTGTAACATAGCACTTCTATCACAAATGCTACTGAGTCTAAAGGATATTAAAATCACGAAAGAGCGATACTTACAGATCCCTTGTAACTCTTAATAGCAACTATTCTGTCAACCCTGGCCAATTTGGAAGGTGAAGAAACTTTTGAAGCTGCAATGTTGGGACAGGCAGAAGAAGTGGTACAGGAGAGAATTTGTGATGATGAGCTGATCTTAATCAAAAAGTAAGAGCTACTTTCTAAAATTGTAAAGTTATACAGATTTTGTTAAGTAAAAGTAGGTTTTCTTCCCATTTATTTGCTGCTTATAGTCTCACAGTGATATGAGCAGTTATACGCGTGGGATAAAATAACATTGGGTCACTGTGAATTGAGATGAAGTAACCATTTTCATCTCTTCTGCATAGACTAGACATTGTTTCTGTATAGTGTATCTAAATATCCTGTGTAGGCAGGACTTAAGGGCACTTTATGTAGACTTATTAAAATGCCATTTTTTGGAGAAATTGATGGTGTTGGAAAAAAACATTTAAAAAATGCTATTACAAGAATTTCACTTTTTTTTTTTGAACAGCACTAAGGCTCGTACATCTGCATCGATTATCTTACGTGGGGCAAATGATTTCATGTGTGATGAGATGGAGCGCTCGTTACATGATGCACTTTGTGTAGTGAAGAGAGTTTTGGAGTCAAAATCCGTGGTTCCCGGTGGAGGTGCTGTAGAAGCAGCCCTTTCCATATACCTTGAAAACTATGCAACCAGCATGGTAAGAACAGTTATTCCTTGTCTTAGAGGCCCGAGAGCAGTAGCTGTGGGCTTTAATTTTTTTTCCCTTTTGTGAAGTCACCTAACTGTCCTTTTTTCCTAGGGGTCTCGGGAACAGCTTGCTATTGCAGAGTTTGCAAGATCACTTCTTGTTATTCCCAATACACTAGCAGTTAATGCTGCCCAGGACTCCACAGATCTGGTTGCAAAATTAAGAGCTTTTCATAATGAGGCTCAGGTTAACCCAGAACGTAAAAATCTAAAATGGTAAGCATACAATTTCCCTCTTTTTAGACATCTTCTTAGCCCTTTGTTAACCTCTGCAAAACAGTTTCCATTAAAAAGGATAGTAGTCAGTTACATGTCAGCAAACATAAATAACAGACTTGTCAACTACTTAACATGAAAAACTTCACAGCAAGCATTTGTTGTTAGTCACTGTAATTCAAGGGATAATGACTAATTATTAGCACTGGTATGCCTTAGTTAACAACTCTGATTGCTAATCTCTCCCTGCTGCTTTGGGTAGAAAGACAACCTACAAGATCTCTAGTCTGACTTAAAAATCAAGCTTAATACTTGAATGAAATGCTGGAGTTAATGGGTCACCTAATTAAGTTGTAAGCGGCCATTTTAATAGTTCTTTCTTAATTGCAGGATTGGTCTTGATTTGAGCAATGGTAAACCTCGAGACAACAAACAAGCAGGGGTGTTTGAACCAACCATAGTTAAAGTTAAGAGTTTGAAATTTGCAACAGAAGCTGCAATTACCATTCTTCGAATTGATGATCTTATTAAATTACATCCAGAAAGTAAAGATGATAAACATGGAAGTTATGAAGATGCTGTTCACTCTGGAGCCCTTAATGATTGATCTGATGTCTCTTTTATTTATAACAATGTTAAATGGAATTGTCTTGTACCTTGACTTAAGTATTACACATTAAAGTACAACAAGCTGTAAACTTGGGTTTTTGTGATACAGGAAATGGTTTCCATCTGTGTTTTGGTCCTCTGATTTCACATATAACAACCTAGTACTTTATTAGTTTAAAAAGAAATTGAGGTTGTTCAAAGTTTAAGCAATTCATCCTCTCTGAACACACATTGCTATTCCCATCCCACCCCCAATGCACAGGGCCGCAACACCACGAATTCCGCCCGTTCTCTCCAGTGTGTGTAACAGGGTCACAAGAATTCGACAGCCAGATGCTCCAAGAGGGTGGCCCAAGGCTATAGCCCCTCCTTCAATGTTGACCTAAGGGGAAGAAAAGATTTAGATTGTTTATTCTTCTGTGGGCACAGTTTAAAATCCTAAACTTGTCTTTTTTCTCTTAATGTATCAGCATGCTACCCTTTCAAACTCAAATTTTCATTTTAACTGTTTAGGAATAAATTTACACCTTTGTGAAAATTCATCCCTGCCTATGTTACCTTATTCTTTTTATGCCAAGTAAGCTTTTTTTTTTTTTTTTTAAACCATGGGAAGTAACAAAATACGTGAACTCAGTCCTAGTAACTAGTATTTCTTTATTACCCACGTGGCCAACACCTGGAAGATAGTATCTTAAAATAGCATTGTGAAATTCACTGGTAAGCACTCAGGGTTACTTGTGCATCTTTACCTTCTGTGGGTTTAATCCAAGTTCTTTAACTATTGCAACAGAGAGGGCTGCAAAGGCTTCATTGATTTCAAATACATCAACATCCTCCAGTGACCAACCTGCTTTTGTAACCTAGAAGACAGATTCATAGAAAAGATGTCTAAACTTGGGTGGAAAGGCCAAAACATCCTTTGTCAACATAAACATGAAATATGCTGCATGATACTGATCTCTTAATTGCTACTTTCGTTTGTTCTTAGGTTAATACAGTGACATTCTCACACATTTTTGCCTTAGTGACACCCATTCCATCCAAAAGGTTAAGGATGTGATCTAAAAGATCCCTTAGAAATTCTAAATTGTCTTACATTTTGAACCAGTAGCATCTGTTACATGTATTTAAGGGTAATGTAACAGAATCAGTTCCCCTAAAAAGCATATGATCTAAATGCTTTCAGTGGCTGGGGGTAGTGGCTCACACCTGAAATCTCAACACTTGGGGAGCCTAAGGCCAGAGGATCACTTGAACTGAGAAGTTCAAAACTAGCCTGGGCAACATAGTGAGACCTTGTCTCTACAAAATTAAGAAGTTAGGCATGGTGGTGCACCTGTAGTTCAAGGTAACTTGGGGAGCTGAGGCAGGAGGAATATTTGAGCCCAGGAGTTTTGAGTCTGCAGTGAGCTGTGGTGATGCCACTGCACTCCAGCCTGGACAACAGAGCAAGACCTTGTGTCAAAAATAGAAATAAATGCTCTTGGTTACTGTTCTGGTAGGGAAAGGTAACTACATGAATAAGCTCATTTAAGGCTAACAGGAAGACAAATTTCATAAAGGGGAACAGGGTTATACTCACAGCTTGCTTTATGGCTGGAATTGGTCCTATTCCCATAATGGAAGGCTCCACACCCACCTGGGACCAGGAAACTATTTGTGCTAAAGGTGTAAGCCCACGTTTATCAGCTTCTGACTTCTTCATAAGAACCACAGCTGCAGCACCATCATTTATTCCTGTAAAATATGAGTGACTTGATTTCTACAGTGCTTATTAACTTCAGTTACATATCTGTGTCTTTACCACCTGAAGACATGAGCTAAATGGTTTTACCTGTTGGCTAAGGCATTTACTGTAACTGAACAGACTTTATACACAGAAATCATGTTTGGCAATTAGAGTGACCACAAAACTTTCCAACTAGAGAAAGTGATAGGATTATAGTAGTCAGGGCTGGGCGTGGTGGCTCACGCCTGTTATCCCAGCACTTTGGGAGGTGGAGAAGAATGGATCACCCAAGGTCAGGAGTTTGAGACCAGCCTGGCCAATATGGTGAAACCTGTCTCTACTGAAAATAGAAAAATTAGCCAGCGTGGTGGCGTGCGCCTGTAGTCCCAGCCACTCAGGAGGCTGAGACAGGAGAATTGCTTGATGCTGGGAGGCTGATGTTGCAGTGAGCCAAGATTGCGCAACTGCACTCCAGCCTGGGCGACAGAGCAAGACTCCGTCTCCAAAAAAAAAAAAGAAAAAAAAATTATATATATAAAAAAAAAAAATTACAGCAGTTGGGGAGGAGAGATCTCTGACAGGAAATGGAAGAATAAGCCCGGGCCTCACAAGGAAGTATTGGGAGTTTCTGGTATTGGAAAAATACAAAGGTAGATAAACAAGTTCCCTAATTTACTTCTTCATTTGCAAGTCTAGTTGGGATGTCAAGAAACCAAATTAATTCTTTCAGTATAGGTTAAGTCAATGATCAAATACAGAGAAATGATATGTTTCCTTAAACTGTTTTAAGAATAATTTTGTATATAAATATGAGTTGGGTGTGGTGGCTCATGCCTGTAGTCCCCCAGCTACTTGGGAGGTTAAGGCAGGGGCTCACTTGAGCCCAGCCAGGAGTTTGAGACTGCAAGTGAGCAAAGATCATATTGCTGCACTCCAGCCTGGCTGGCAGAGTGAGTCCCTGTCTCAAAAAAACAGTACTTTTGTATATAAATAAAGAGAAAAATATTCACTTGGTAGACCTTATAGAACGTAGTATTCCCCCAGATGAAGTATTTCCTTCAGAAAATCTAACCTGAAGCATTGGCTGGGGTGACGGTTCCCGTTCCATCGGTAAGAAAGTAAGGCTTTAGCTTGGACATGTCTTCTATGTTGCTCCCGTGGCGAGGAAACTCATCTGTTTTAACTTCAATAACACCTAAACAAAGGAAAACCAATTACTCAAGATTAGTCCAGGGACAGAAGTGTGCTGGGAATGGTGGGTTTCTCTGACATGAAACATGAGGATTCATATTTAGCAGAAAAGTTTTAATATATAACCACTTTGATTACAACAGGAGGAAAGTACACACAAGAATTATTGTACATGAAAACAATGTATGAGTATGTCCTTATAAGACACCTGTGTTTTTCAAATCCATAGGCCTTCCTGAGGAAAGTAGCTACCAGGGACCTGTTTGTGCCAAATTCTGCTATGGTTTGGGTCATAGTACTTGACTGGTTACAAGTGAGTGGATCAGGGAGTCTCAAAGTCAATCCTGCACTGCTGGCTGGCCATAAGAGATGTCAGTTATCAATAAGGGAGCTTGATGGAAGCACTCTGTATTAGAAAATAGCAAGTGACCCCAAAAGATCCACCCTTTAGAAATGGGAAAGGGAGATCACACAGAAGCAGCGAGAAGTAATGGGTGTCCACTTCTGAGGAGGTTGAGCCTATACAGGAAACAGGTCAGCTGGTGCCTCCTAACAACCATGAGCCAGTGCTCCAGTGTCTCATGAAACCTGCTGTATGTGCACAGCAGTCATGGACACTCTGGAACCAAGGGTGCCTGAGCGCTGACACAGTTCCCATGTTACCGTGTCCTGTAAACCCAGCATACCCCCTCCCTACCTTCATGTATCCAGGACATATCTTTGCAACCTGAAAAATATAACTAAGATATAATTTCTAAAGATTCCTACGTATTACTCTTTTAGATGTTACTCTTACCTATAAATAGGTTGATGTTTAATTAAACCATTATAATATACTCACCTTTTCTAGATGACACCAAAACTGGTACAATCTCTTTGTCAAAATGGCCAGCTTTCTGTGCATTCTCTGTCCTATTCTGAGACAGAACTGCAACCTTGTCCTGATCTTCTCTACTCACTTGCCATTTTTTGGCTACATTTTCAGCTGGGAAAGGAGAAAAAGAGCAAAAAACCAACATTTTCATGAACTGGCATTTGATAGATCAAGTTGCCCATATTTGACCAAGCGCTGACTGACCACACATGCTAGCAGGCTCATGGTGGCCTGTGCAATGCTCTGTGTGGGGTGGCCCTGCCTGCCACCGACAGTGGGTCTAGAAGTGTTGCAGAGACTCTCAGGAGTCATACTTCTCTCCTTCCCTTTCTATATAATTGTAAACTTAACAGACATTTCCTTCACCTAGAGTCACCAGGTATATTTCCCCTCCATTTGCTTTAACATTTTCTTTCTGAACCATTTGAGAGAAAGTTGGAGATACAATGCCTTTTTACTCTTAAATTTTAATTTCAGTGTATACTTCCCCAAAACAAGGCCACTTTTTTACATAAGCACAGTTATAAAACTCAGGAAATTGGGCGAAGTGTGGTGGGTCACACCTGTAATCCCAGCACTTTGGGAGGCTGAGGCAGTAGGATCACTTGAGCCCAGGAGTTTGAGACCAGCCTGGGCACGGTGAGACTCTGTCTCCATTAAAAATAAACTTATCTGGGCACGGTGTGTGTGCCATGTAGCTAGCCGTCCTAGCTGCTTGGGAGGCTAAGGCAGGAGGATCACTTGGGCCTAGGAGTTCAAAGCTGCAGCAAGCCATGATCGCACCTCTGTACTCCAGCCTGGGTGACCCCGTCTCACAAAACAAAACAAAAATCAGGAAATTTAACATGAATCAAACACTATTATCTAATCTTTGGTCCACATTCAAATTTCACCTATTATCCCAGTAATGTCCTTCTAGCTCCTTTATTTGTTCAGTCCAGGAGCCAATAAAGAAGCATGCATTGTACTCAACTACCAATCTCTCTAGTTTGCTTTTATCTGTAACAGTTCTTCAGACTATGCTTCCTAAGATTGATATTTTTGAAGAACATGGACCAGTTCTTTTGTTAAGGATATCAATTTTGATTTGTCTGATGTTTCCTCAGGATTAGATTAAGATTCTGCCAAAAGGGAGGTATACCACTGAATGATAGTATGCTTTTTCTCAGTGAATCTTTTTTTTTTTTTTTTTTTTTGAGACAGAGTCTGGCTCTGTCACCCAGGCTGGAGTGCAGTGGCGCGATCTCCACTCACTGCAAGCTCCACCTCCCGGGTTCACACCATTCTCCTGCCTCAGCCTCCTGAGTAGCTGGGACTACAGGCGCCCGCCACCAGGCCTGGCTAATTTTTTTATTTTTAGTCGAGACAGGGTTTCACCGCGTTAGCCAGGATGGTCTCGATCTCCTGACCTCGTGATCTGCCCGTCTCGGCCTCCCAAAGTGCTGGGATTACAGGCTTAAGCCACCGCGCCTGGCCTTCTCAGTGAATCTTATTAGGACATAAATGACAATCAGTTTATCCCAGGTGATGTCATCTTTGATCACTTGGTTAAAACAGTTTGGTATTCACCAGGTTTCTAGCTTTTAAAGGTACCATTTTTTCATTTATAAGTAATCAATAATTTATGGGAGGCTCTTTTTAGATTATCAAAATATATTCTTCCCCATCATATTTTCACCCACTAGTTTTAGCATTCATTCATGATTTTCTAACTCCAACATTCCTTCTATTGGTAAGGTATTAATTGCATTTTACCATAAAAAAAAGCTGTTCCTTTTCTCCCATTTATTCAGTTATTTATATCAGGATGGACTCATACATTTTCATTTTATTGAACAAGTTATAACTCATTACTATCATTACTTACTTTGATGCTGAAATTGTTCAAAACTTGGGCAGTTATAACCCATTAGTATCATTACTTACTTGCATGCTCAAATTGTTCAAAATTTGGGCAGTTATAACCCATTACTATCATTACTGACTTTGATGCTCACATTGTTCAAAATTCCACTACAGGAAAGTGGAAGCCCTGTAGGCCACCTCCTGTGTACTTTCGACATGTCCCCGAGCATGTCCTTAATTTTTTAGCATTTTTTCCCCAGCCTTGGAAAATTTGGTCATTTCTCCAAACAACCTTAGTTCCTTTTAGTGGAGAAATGTTTTTAGAAGATCTGGGTATCAGGACCACTTGTTGTGAATGGTTTGTCATTGTTTCTAGGTCTCTTCAGTAGAAACTTCCATATGTGTAATTTATAATTTTACATATGCACACACACTCACCTTGAGTTCATACTGCATTTTGAGTTCTCCAAAATGCAACCTCACACCACAAGCTACATTCTTCTCTCTTTCCATATTTGTAACTCTCTTCTACAAATGTGAGAATTGGTCAGGTGTGGTGGGTCACACCTGTAATCCTAGCACTTTGGGAGCCTGAGGCAGGAGGATCCCTTGAGCTCAGGAGTTTGAGGCCAGCCTGGGCAGCATGGTGAAACCCTATTTCTACAAAAAGTACCAAAAATTAGCCAGGCATGGTGGTGTGCACCTGTGGTCCCAGCTACTCAGGAGGCTGAGGTGGCTCAGGGGGTTGCAGTGAGCCAACATTGAGCAACTGCACTTCAATCTGGGTGACAGAGTGAGACCCCTGTCTCCACCAAAAAATAAAAAAGTTATTGCTTTGCGTTCCATGTCTTGTCTTTACTTACCAAGCTATTCTTCCTCTTTTTTTTTTTTTTTTGGATGAGGACTCACTATGTTGACCAGGCTGGAGTGTAGCAGCTACTAACAGGCAAAATCATAGTATACTACACAACCTCAAACTGCTGGCCTCAAGTGATCCTCCCACCACAGCCTCCCTAGTAGCTGGGACTATAGGCACCTGCCACTGCACCCTATAAAAGCTATCATCTATAAAATCTCCAGTTCACCTCTCCCTTGTAGCTCTTTTCTACTAGGCCTTATAAGCTGTTATCTACAAGTTTAGTATTTGATCAAAGACTTAAGGGGACCCTTCTGCAGATTTCTGGGGTTCTTTTTTTCTTCTCCCCCTTATTCTGCCCCACAAACTCCAGCCATCTCAGAAGCCTCAAATTCTCTGCCTCTTCAGATCACGGAGACCACTGTTCCCAGCTCAGGCTCTGCCTCTCCATGAGTTTGGGAAGTGTCCCAGCTAGAGACAGTGACCGTGGGGTTTTCCTTTCTCTCAAGATCTCAGTCTTACATGAGTATTAGTCAACACCTGAAAGCAGTGGCTTCATATATTTTCACAAATTTTATGCTTGTTTATAGTAGGAAGTCTAATCTTTGTCAATTACTCCATCATGACCTGAGCTTTTTTTTTTTTTTTTTTCTCTAAACGAGCAATTTATTTTCTCACAGTTCTGGAGGCTGGAAGAGTACAATTCAATCCACAGTACACCTTGGAAAGGGCTCGGGATCAGCATTTTTAATGACCACCTCTAGTTATGGTTGAGGCAGTTGGTCACACAGTATCTTCCATGGTCTGCTTGTGTTCTTATAGCCTTCTCTGTTGTGGCTCTAAACTGAGAAGTGGCCAAGATGCCTTGAGCTTCTCACTGCTTCCCATATCTCTAAGCCCTTCCTTCCTTCCTTGCATTCATGCACACAGTTCCCTCTTCTTGGAATCTTGTACTTTTCCCCATTACCTTTTTCACGTATTTATATGTTACATGGAACCAGAACCACTGCTGCAAGCATTGGAGCAAGGTGCTTAAGTTCTCAGGGTTTGATTCTTTAACTCTAAAATGTCTATTCTGTTTCCTAACTTTTACATGTATACTAAAGAAATGAGTTCCTTTGATTTCCCAGTTGCTTTGCCTTAAACCTAGACCACAGGACCCTTCAACATGAATGACCAATAACCCAACTGTATAGTACAAAAAATACAGTTAGGTATCAAAAAAACAAAAACAAAAACAAAAACTGGTTTATCTCTGTTACTACCTCTCACTATTTGTGGGCCCTGTTCCTTCATTTGGTAAAATGACGGGGTGATCCAGAAGAACTCTGAGGTACTTCCCACTTCTAACATTCTCTGATAATCAAGGGTTCACAAAGAAGAGAATACTCACTTCACTTCAGTTAATCAAAGAAGAGATACAAAAATCCTTAAGACAGTCTCTGGCGATAAGGATGAAAGCACCTAAGAAGCAGATTATTATATGGTCTTTTTAACCTTTTCAAAGTGAATAAAGTTTCAGCTATGTCTGCCTTACCTGTAATACCCATATGATAGTTGTGAAATGCATCTGTAAGACCATCACAGAGTATACTGTCAGTCAGCGGCATCTCACCTATCTTTACTCCTGTTCTCAAGTGAGCCAAGTGAGGAGCCTAGAAGTCAGAAATAAAAATGGATTTAGGCTTAGTTGTAATTAGTCTTTTCCCCAGAACACAACTCAAAACTAATATTTCCTAAGTCTTCATCTAGGCCCCTTTGCAGCGCTTCTCCCCAGTTCCAGGTTCTCAGCCAGGCCAGGGTCTAAAGACCCCTGGAATTAGCAGACTTCATCTTTCCTGTTGTTGGGAACCATTAGTCTCCTACCTACCCATTTCCAATTCTCCCTCAAAACTACCCATTCTGTGTCCTGTTTCCTTAAGAGTCCCATTTATTCTTTCCATCGAGGCAATTAATTATCTGTTAAATGAAGAAACCTTCTAAGGGCTTAAGTAAAGCCAGCAATGTGTTACCCATTTTAATGGATGATATGATATCTACAGTGAGAATAATCAGGCTGCCTAACTAAATGATGGGGAGGGATTTCTGAGTAGTGGCCAGTCTTAACTCTCACCAACTCAATCTCAGGTATAT
Organism: Macaca mulatta; assembly: GCF_049350105.2. NCBI lineage: Eukaryota > Metazoa > Chordata > Mammalia > Primates > Cercopithecidae > Macaca > Macaca mulatta. The sequence goes on from NC_133409.1 coordinate 12,243,112, forward strand.
TAGAATGGAAAGAGTTACTGATGGGACTTACAGTTAGAAGAGTTGTATTTGAATGCTGGCTCTGGGCCTCAGTTTCCTAACCTGTAAACTGGGAATGATATCATCTACCCTATGTGGGGCTGTTGTGAATACATGTACAAGAGCACCTGGTAAAGTGCTACACAGATGTCAGTGTCATCCCATCAAAATCATTCCGATGATTTTTGCTACCATTAGCCTGCCTCCTCCTGAACCTCAGCAATGGCTGGGCTGAATCAGCTTCTATCTAGGGAATGTGCTGCTCAGCCCCTGAGCTGCCTCAGTAGGACGGAGGGAATATACTTTTTCTTTCAACCGCTATGCCAGTTTGAGGTATGGAACTTGGTGAAACAAATCGTGCCTGACAAACCTACTGGAGAAGGGCACCAAGAAGGTAAGTGGCAACATTTGTGTTTTGCCTTTTACTCACAATGGGAAAGAAATTTAAAACCAAGGACATCAAGCAACTAATATTATGAATTTAATTCAGAAAATATTATATGCTTCATTAATAGTTTAGAAAAAGTATATTGGGTTCCAATCACACTGGTTGATAAACTTTTTCATTAACCTAGACTTCCCACCCAAACTGAAGAATAATTCACATTCAAGTAGGGATCAAGGGTGTCATTTCTGTGCATTTGTTCACTGGTTCCAGCTTTGATATGCATCAGTTTACTCTGTTCTGGCACAGACATGAGTTTCTTGGTGTGAGGTCAGTGAAAGCCATCTCATCAGAGAGGCCTTACCTTGCTCATATTTTCCATGCCTCCGGCAACCACAATGCTGGAGTCTCCTATCCCTATTGACTGGGCTGCAAGGCACACAGCTTTTAGGCCTGACCCACAGATCATCTGGCAGCTCCATGCTGGCACAGAGTAGGGAATTCCTGCACCCACACTGGCTTGTCTAACAGGATTCTGCCCACAGCCTAGAAAGAGGAACACAGAGGAACACAGAGAACTCTTAGCAATCAGGGAGAAAGACAAAATGTCACAGTGAAAGTGTGTGTAAAATTACCAGTTGGGTTACCTGCCACTTCTGAAAGCCTACAGGTCAGGTAAGTGCCCACTGGAGGCAAAAAGGCCTGTCTACAATCTCCACCTGTCATACTCTAGCCCTTGAATATATACTGTCTTGTGCTGCTCTGTAGGTATTTCATAGATATAGGCTTTCTCCTCCATAAAGAAGTCATTAATACCTTAAGAAAGAGGTATCATCCTCATCTTTTGATAGGGTTTAAATAGCCAGGCGCGGTGGCTCACACCTGTAATCCCAGCACTTTGGGAGGCCAAGGAGGGCAGATCACCTGAGGTCGGGAGTTTGAGACCAGCCTGACCAACATGGAGAAACTCTGTTTCTACTAAAAATACAAAATTAGCCAGGCGTGGTGGCGCATGCCTGTAATCTCAGTTACTTGGGAGGCTGAGGCAGGAGAATTGCTTGAACCCGGTAGGCGGAGGTTGTGGTGAGCCGAGATTGCGCCACTGCACTCCAACCTGGGCAACAAGAGTGAAACTCCGTCTTAAAAAAAGGAAAAAAAAAAAAAGATAGGGCTTAAATAAGCATTATCAAACCTATGTCTAATAAACACAGGATATAACCTAGGCATTATCAGTGTTTCTAACTAGCGCCATTTGCTCCCAGGATCATGGCTTAAGACACTTGAGAAGAAAAGAGGTTACTTAAAAAGGAAAACCTTTGACAATAAGCAGTTCTGTTCTTGCTTAGTATCCATCACACTATGCTTAAATGGTTATATAACAAGATATATACAAACTCAGAATTCACAAATACCTTTTTTTTCTTATTCTGAGTACTGAAACACAAATACCTTTTTATAATTCAACTACGGGACTTCATTTAGTTGGGAAAAAATACATAATTTACTTAAAGTAGCACAGAATAGAATGGAGTTAAAAGTTTCAAATATTCTCAATCACCATTGTCTGTTATCAGAGTCAACGGTAAATGTCTACACAGTGATTACTCTATTCCAAGTTTCAGATATATTCATACCTACCACCCTTCCTTAGTGAGTTTGTGGGGAAGAACTAGCAAATAAGTTACTGACAAAAACTTAGAGATTATATTCATCACAATGTTATCAATCTGGGATTAGGCTGGAAACTAAAAACAGGTAAGGTTACTTGAGACTGAAAATATATGCGGGATCACATACATATTAAAAAGACAGGCCGGGCGCAGCGCCTTAGGCTGGGAGCAGTGGCTCACACCTGTAATCCCGGCACGTTGGGTGGCCAACCGGGGCAGATTACTTGAGGTCAGGAGTTCAAGACCAGCCTGGCCAACGTGGTGAAACCCGTCTCTACTACAAATACAAAAATTAGCTGGGCATGGTGGTAAGTGCCTGTAATCCCAGCTACTCAGGAGGCTGAAGCAGGAGAATTGTTTGAACCTGAGAGACGGAGGTTGCAGTGAGCTAAGATCGTACGGCTACACTCCACCAGCTTAGGCGACAGAGCGTGACTCCATCTCAAAAAAAAAAAAAATGAGGTGCTAACATAATTAATAATGCTAACATTTAGCATACTATGAGCTTCATGAGAATGAGAATTTCTGTCTGATATGAGCACTGCTTATCTCCAGCTGCTAAAATAGTGCCTGGCACAAAGTAGGTGCTCAATAAACATTTGTTACATGATTGTAGAAGGTATCTGGCTTAAGGAATAAGACTGATCTAAGTTCAAGTGCTAGCTCCACTTCAAACTGCAACCCTGGTAAGTCATTTAACCTCTCAAACTCTCATTTATTCATTTGTAAAATGAAGATAATAGGATATAACAGACTTGTGGGGAAGATTAAATGAGGAAATGAAAGGAAAGCACTCAGCACAGTGCTTTAAAAGCCTTAAACTTAGTAGACATGCACCGGTAGTCCCAGTTAGCTCAGAAGTTCAAGGCCATGGTGCACCATGATTGTGCCTGTGAACAGCCACTGCACACGTGCCTTGGCAACAGACAGAGACTCCACTTCTACAAAATAATTTTAAAAATTAACCAGGTGTGGTGGCCTGCTCTTGTAATCCCAGCTATTCCAGAGGCTCAGGTGGGAGGATACCTTGAGTCCAGGAGTTTGAGGTTATAGTGGGCTCTGATTTATTACACCACTGCATTCCAGCCTGAATGACAGAGTAAGACCCTGTCTCTTTAAATAATAATAATAATTAATTAATTAGGAGTGTTGAAACCCAAAGAATCAGAAGATGGGGGCACTCTCAGGACTCAGTTATATTCCTCTAGGGAGTATTATGCCCCATTTGCAAGGGGCATGATGTGGCACCTATTTTCCAAGCTCAGAACTGAGTCCTAAGAGGGGCAGGGAACTTACCTGTATTGTTGGAGCCATACTCCCAGCACTAAGCACAATATGGGGCACACAGGAGGAACTGAATAAGTTTTTGGTGAATGACTGACACTCTGAGGTAATAAGGAGGAGCAGGCATACTTTCCAATGCATCAGGCTGGCCCTGCTTTTTTTTTTTTTTTTTTTTTTTTTTTTGAGACGGAGTCTCACTGTGTCGCCCAGACTGGAGTGCAGGGGCACAATCTCAGCTCAGTGCAAGCTCTGCCTCCCGGGTTCACGCCATTCTCCTGTCTCAGCCTCCCGAGTAGCTGAGACTACAGGCACCCGCCACCACGCCCGGCCAATTTTTTGTATTTTTAGTAGACACAGGGTTTCACCGTGTTAGCCAGGATGGTCTTGATCTCCTGACCTCATGGTCCACCCGCCTTGGCCTCCCAAAGTGCTGGGATTACAGGCATGAGCCACCATGCCTGGCTGGCCCTGCGTCTTAAGAATGAAAAGGCAGTATAGGTCAGTGGTCTAAGTTCATTCACAAAAAGCATATTAATGAAGCGAAGACTTTTTGTTTGTTTAGAGAAAGGGTCTCAGTCTGTCACCCAGGATGGAATGCAGTGAGTGACACAATCACTGCAGATTCAAACTCCTGGGCTCAAGTGATCCTCCCACCTCAGCCTCTCCAGTAGTTGGGAGGCACAGACCATCATGCCTGGCTAATTATTTTATTTTTTGTAGAGACAGGGTCTTGCTTTGTTGCCCAGGCTGATCTCAAACTTCTGGCCTCAAGTGATCCTTCCTCCTCGGCCTCCCAAAGTGCTGGGATTACAGGTGGGAGCCACCCTGCCTGGCCAAGAAGCTGAGTCTCAAACTGGATAGAAGCTACTGACAGGGCTGGAAGAAGGGGCCACAAGAGGAATCTTAACAGAGGGAACTCTGAGCAAAAGCATGGAGGCAAGAACTTGAGTGAGAGTGTGTGTGTGTGTGTGTGTGTGTGTGCGTGTGCGCGTTTATGGGCTGTTTCTAATAAGCTTGACTTCTCCTGGAATCACTGAGAGTTACCTGCTGCCAAAACATGTCCAAAGATGACCTCAGACACATCTTCTGGAACCACAGTGGCCCTCTTCAAGACTTCTTTGATGACAGTTGCGCCCAGGTCCTGGACAGGAACAGTAGCTAAGGCACCATTGAAGGAACCTGCAGTAGAAAGGCGGAGAGCGCGGACATCACAAACCTGTGGGTAATGTAGAAACCACCGAGGAGCAGCGGGGCCTCATGACGCTGTTTGGCAAGGCCACCGCGAGGAGGCAGTGCCCCTCCTCCCACACGTTCCCACACCTGCTGGTCTGAGCAAAGGTCAAGGTGGGTGCCAGGACTCGCAGTGGCCGAGGGCCAGACAAGCGACCTTCGGAACGGCCTAGGGACGCCGCTGTACCCCTTCTATTTCCCCAAATCCGAACGACTGGATGCGGCCCCATGGTTCCCAAACAAAAGGAACTGGCGGATCAAGGGCTTTGAAAACCATGTGGCACGAAGGAGACGAAGTCGCGACTTCCAGCCATTGTGTGACAGCCGGACCCCAGCCCAAAGCCCTGCTCAGACCACCTAGCAGTTACGCCCCTGCCACAGGCATTACCGATGGCGCCTCCCGGAGTCGGCCAATCAGGGGACCCGCAGAAGAACGCCTTCCTACGCCAACCAATGGGAGACGCAGGCCACGCGATGGCTCTACCCTGGGAGCCAATCAGAGCACGAGGGACGGAGTGCGCACATCGGGAGAGGAGAAGGTGGGGCTGTCGCGCCAGGTCAGGGAACGCGGGAGGCCCGGGGTTCCAAGGATCCCGCAGGTCCTCCAGGCTTGGCCTGAGCGGCTTCCTCCACATACGCTCCTCTCCTACACAAGTCCGGCCCTCGGCGCTCCTGCCGAAGCAGCAGGCGCCTTGGACTCTGCGCGAGGCCCGCCGGCCGCTCACCTATGATGGTCCGCGCCGCCGAGACGATGACCACGGGATCTGAGCCTGCATTCATCCTGCCCACGACCGCTTCTCCTGCCGCCGTCTGCCCTGCGCTGCCTGCAAGTTAGGCAAGGCTCCTCCTCGCAGCCCACAGGCCGCGCCACGGGCGGGACCTGAGGTAGCCCCGCCCCCTGCCCCCCGCCTCCTCGCGCATCCCACTGTGCGCAGGCGCAAGGCCAGAGCCAGGGCGGGCCGAGGCTCGAGGGGCGCAGGGCGGAAGTGAGGTTGGGGTCTGGGGCTGCGGGCAGAACCGGGGACCTCGGACGCATGTGCAGAGCTTCTGAAGACCCCAGTGTTTCTAGACACCCCAGTGTTGGAGTCCCCCGTCTTGACGTTTTGGGCTTTTTTGTTTTAACCTTAGAGTTTTTCGAAACAGTAAAGAGTGGGGTGTGACAAAAGACTCACTCTCGTTCAGCCCGGGACTGGAATCCCACGGGCGAGAATCTCGAGTGAGAGCCCGGCCCGTACGGGGCTTGCTGGGAGCGTCTCGGTGCGAGCCCCCGTGGGTCTGGCGCCCTCTGGCCTTCGAAGATCAGCTCTGGTGGTGAAGGGGTGAGGACGCCGGCAGCGTCTTAACGTCCCACAGTGAAAAGTTACCTTGGTTGACGTTTGGACAGTGAAAGCATATAACAAGTGGGGTCAGTTTTGTTTAAAACCCTTGCTGACTTCCCAGCCTCTTACTGGGCAAAGTTCATAATTTTTCTGAGCTTTCTAGGGTTCTAGGCAAGCTTATCAGGGCCACCGTTACAGCAACTTGTTGGGAACACCTGGATAGTGGAACAAGAAAACTTGGTCACAAAGTCATGAAGGGGAAAACTGTTGACGGACCTGGAGAATCTTCCTGAAGAACTTTAAAGTAGATTGAAAGAATCATTAAATCCTGGAAACCTACATTAAGACTTTGCAGAGATATGTGGATGAGTCAGATAAATCAGAGAAGATAAACTAGAGTGTACGCCCCAGAGGTGGGGCAATAGAGAAGGAAAAAAGTTGCATAACAGTGCAATTTCAGGAGAAATCTTTAGGGTCTGGAATAGTGGTGAAATCAGCTGCCTCCCCTGCTAAGAACTCAGCAGCATAGTTAAGTCTCTTCAGTTATCTTGAATGTGTTTCCTGTCCCCTAACATATCTGAGTCCAAGGAATTCAAGGAATGCCTCCCGTGGCTTTTGCTCTATTCTATCCCATTTTCCCCTTACTCTCTGGCCACTTCTGAGGCTTTGTGGGGTTACTCTGACATCCCCTTAACATGTTCCCCAAGGCTCCTACTTTGCACCAGCTCCCTGGGTAATACCAGTCCTTCCCACAGCATCAGTCACCACCTGTATACTGACAAGTCTGAAATCTTTACATCTAACCTAGTCTCCTAAACTGACCCTCTTCATTTAAATTCTTACAAGCGCAGCAGGTCGGGCACCCTGGCTCACACCTGTAATCCCAGCACTTTGGGAGGCCGAGGAGGGCGGATCATTTGAGATCAGCAGTTTGAGACCAGCCTGGCGAACATGGTGATATCCCATTTCTACCATAAAATGCAAAAATTAGCCGGGCATGGTGGCGTGCGCCTGTAATCCCAGCTACTGGGGAGGCTGATATAGGAGAATCGCTTGAACCTGGGAGGCAGAGGTTTCAGTGAGCCGAGATCACACCACTGCACTCCAGCCTGGGCGACAGAGAGAAACTGTGTCTCATAAATAAATAAACAAATAAAATTTCCTATAAGCACCTCAAATTTGACATTGAAACCAAACTCTTCCAGCCTGTTTCTTCTCTAATCTCAGTGAGCAGTGTAACTATTCTCTGTTAACCAAGCCAGAAATTTACCTCTGAAACTCCTCTTAAACATTACTTCTTCTAGAAAAACCTTCCAATCTCCTGGATTTGGTGCAGCATCTTACCCCTAACTTCCTCTTTCAACTTACCATATAATTCCTCGTTTATCTGTCTCCTCTACCAGACTATATAAGCTTTGCAAGATGATCCTGTTACACTGCTTTATTATGAATGAACACCAATACATTCTTTATGGCCAGTGCCTAGCACATTTGAATGAGTATGAATATATTCTTCTGGAGACAAGAAATATATTGTTTCCTGCCTGAAGGCTCTATGTAGAGTAAGTTTAGGAGCAAATCTTGAGAAGGTAATTGCATGCTTCTGTTGAGTGGCCAAACAGCATCTGTTCCCTGAGGGGTCCTCATTATAGCTACTCATATTATTACCTACTTATATGGGCTAGATGGGGGCTAAGAATAACGAATAAAGGAAAGAAGAGGAATTTTTTTTTTTCTTTTGAGATGGAGTCTCACTCTGTCGCCCAAGCTGGAGTACAGTGGCACGATCTTGGTTCACCGCAACCTCCACCTCCCAGGTTCAAGCGATTCTTCTGCCTCAGCCTCCCGAGTAGCTGGGATTACAGGCCTGTGCCACTATGACCAGCTAATTTTTGTATTTTTAGTAAAGACGGGGTTTCACCATGTTGGTCAGGCTGGTCTCAAACTCTTGACCTTGTGGTCTGCCCACCTCCCAAAGTGCTGGGATTACAGGTGTGAACCACCGCGCCCAGCCAGCTGGAAGGTAATTTTAAAAATTACGTCTTGGCTGGGTGCGGTGGCCCACGCCTGTAATCCCAGCACTTTGGGAGGCCGAGGCAGGCAGATCACCTGAGGTTGTGAGTTCGAGACCAGCCTGACCAATATGGAGAAACCTCGTCTCTACTAAAAATACAAAATTAGCTGGGCGTGGTGGCACATGCCTGTAATCCCAGCTACTCAGGAAGCTGAGGCAGGAGAATCACTTGAACCCAGGAGGTAGAGGTTGCAGTGAGCCGAGATTGCGCCATTGCACTCCAGCCTGGGCAACAGGAGTGAAACTCCGTCTCAAAAAAAAAAAAAAATTATGTCTAGATCTCGAATCATAAATACCTGGACTGGTGAGCAGGGTGAGTGGGCAGGAAGCCACACAAATCTCCAAGTGCTTACTCATGAGGAGCCACCATTATAGCAGAGCTATGGAGCCAGTTTATCCTGAGGGGGCCTTCTCAGCATCTTCCCCCTCCGCCCCGTGTAAAGATGCAGTCATTCTTGGTTAAGTTTCATAAAGAGTTGCAGGAGTCCAGGCCAGGTCTTAGCCAGAGGCTGGATTCACCAACCTACCATGTAGCAAATTCCTCCTTGGTCTCCATGAAGGAAACAGTGAATCACCAAATTGGATTTGCCATAGGATGGAGGTCAGCAATGTGCTCCTTACCACTAGGGGTGGCTCAACACTGCCTCAGCACAGCCACCCCATGGTGGGTCCAGATCAGAGTTAATGACATTACCTGGGGCTATGAAAGGTTCACTGTAACTACAGGGATAGGTGAACTCCCAAGACAGTGTTGTAGAGCAGCAGGCAATGATTGAGTACAGCGCATAACTACTCATGAAAAGAGGGAACATCCGAGAGACAAAGTTGTCAGAAGGAATGGCTTTACATCGTTTTGCAAAAGTGTCTCAAAAACTGGAGTAGTTAGTTGAATCCAATACAGCTGAGGAGCCAAGGAAACTGACATCTATTGCACTCTCTGAATGAAGACTCCTACCAGGAACCAAACTGGGGCACCAATCCGGGCACTGTGATCTTAGACTTCCCAGGCTCCAAAAATAGTGAGGAATGAGTGTGTAAAAGCCACCCAGTCTTTTTTTTTTTCCCAATAGCCGCCCGAGCTAAGACAGTAGTAAGTGCTCTTACAGGGGAGAAGAACAAAACATCGAGCCACAAATCAGTGTAATGCCAGGATTCAAACCAATTAGATGCAGAAGCCACTCTATCACCTCTCTTATCATAGTCATACCAGAAAATAAAGCATCCAGTTCCAGAAATGAGAAATACTATGTACCACAGCATAAGTGCTCTGAGTTATTCATCAAGGCAGACTCAACAGAAACATGAAAATGTCACATTAACAGGTCAATATTAAATTCAGTCATAAAATTATATCACTGTTGAAAAATTTAATTTCCTGTCACAACTCATGATTACACCAACAGGGCAGAGAAATTCCATTTTTGTTTAAATTGGTCAAGTTGAAGGATGTACATAACAAAAGCCACAATATTTGATATATCAAACACCAAAATGTTTAATCATATGCAAATACAGGATTTTTTATGCACTCGAGCACATTGTAGAAAAGGTTAATCAAGGCAGGGCACGGTGGCTCACGAGGTCAGGAGTTTGAGACCAGCCTGGCCAACATGGTGAAACCCCGTCTCTACTAAAAATACAAAAATAAGCCAAGCATGGTGGCATGTGCCTGTAATCCCAGCTACTCAGGAGTCTGAGGCAGAATTGCTTGAATCCGAGAGGCGGAGGTTGCAGTGAGCCGCGATGGTGCCACTGCACTCTAGCCTGGGTGGCAGAGCAAGACTCTGTTGCAAAAAACAAAAAACAGAAAAGAAAAGGTTAATCAAGAGACAGTACAGTATTTAATATACTTCTGAAGACTGGACATACCTCTATCAGCTAAACAAGCAAAAGCAGCAGTTACTTTCAAATAAGTTGTACCTCAATTTTCAAGTATTATAATTCCACTTCCAGGGTTCCTGGATTGTATTACAAGTTATGTCTAAAACAATACTTTTTATGTTTTAGACATAACAATACTTTTTATGTCTAAAACAATACTTTTTTCTTTTAGCAGAAATGGAATTTTATTTCAACCATGTATGAAAGCTACACATTTTTAAGGCCATTCAATATCATAGACTTTATACTTAATTACCTCTGAGAAAATGGAGCAAACTTTGAGATTCTTCCACCTTAAAAACATTCTCTCCTACCTACATTCTAACACCCCTTACTCATGTAATGTTACCAGGTATGTTATTAGTAAAAATCAGTAGTACTGGCAAGTGTTTTAAAACAAACATCACTGACTACAAAGATACTCTACTTAAAATCAGGTCACAAAAAACAAATCCTGCTTTTCAATTAAAACTCAAAAAGGGCCAGGAGCTGTGGCTCACTCCTGCAATCCCAACACGTTGGGAGGCCAAGGCAGAAGGATCCCTTGAGGCCAGCATGTGCAACACAGCAAGACTTTGTCTCTACTAAAAATAAAATAAATGTAGCTGGGTGTGGTAGTGTATGCCTATAGTCCCATGTACTCAGAAGGCTGAGGTGGGAGGATCACTTGAGCCTAGGACTTGGAGGCTGCAGTGAGCCATGACTGCACCACTGCACTTGAGTCTGGGTGACAAAGTGAGACCCTGTCTCAATTTAAAATAAATAAATAAAAATTAAAAAACCCCTAAGAAATATTTGGATGACTATTTTCTTTATACTTCTCTGTATTTTCAAATATTTTGTAACAATTATAAGTCAAGAAAAAATTTTAAGTGTAGACCTAAACTCCAGCTCCATTTTGCAAAATAAGGCATAAATTAAAAATTAAGTGCAAAATCAAAATCGATGCTTAGTCTTAAGTTTCACTGTTGTAGTACTTGAAAGATAATGAGTAGAAATTCAGTGACTCAGTGAAAATCAATGACAAATGCTAAACAGACACCCAAAACAAAACAAAAACGCTAATTAAGGAGTTACAATAAAAATCTTTATTTAGGTTTGGTCAGTACAGGTAAGATATACTGGAGTCACAGAGCAATATGCATTAACAGGATACAACAGTTCATAAAAACTGAGTAACTATGCACACAAATTTCTTAAACATTCAGTCACCTAAAGAGAAAATGCACAGATGTATGGTGGAAAAAACTGTATCTAACACTGAAACTACTACAGGACTCCATCAATGAGTCCAACTTTTAGTGATAAAAAACTACTGTACTGGGCAAACTTGGCAGTCATAAACCCACATCTACTCTAACAAGTCTGAATGGTGCATAAGTACAGTAACAGCATGAGGAAGAATGCCCTTACACAGCACAGGTTCTAAACAGACATAGATTTATACAGACGTCATTGTGTTATATTTTAAGGAAAAATTTCCATTTACAATTTCACATTAACTCATATAAAAATAACTTGACCCTACACAAAATGTTCTTTTAGCAACATTCAAAGTAATTAACTGTTACAATTTCCAAAGTGGCAGAGGTATTGAAGCAAAAAAAAGAAAAAAAAAAAGAAAAAAAAAAGAAAAAACAAAGAGAAAACAACAACAAAAAACCAAAACGTACACCCACAAAAAGGCAAATTGTGACAAAAGTTTGCATTAATTTTCTGGACAGTATCCTCTCCCAAATTAAATGACACTGTATAAAAATTTGCTGAAAAAAATATTACAAAACTGAACCCTGTACATTTACACTTGAGTCCAAGCCATTCTGAACGTGGCGGGAACCCACAGTTCGGTTACCTTTCCCACTCACTGCTTTCTCCTCTTGAGGGTCATGATTGGAGTCTGTGTCATTTGATTGGTGTGTGAGAGAGTTTTCACTGCCCGTGGGAGAGTCTACACTTTCATACCCCGCACTGAGTTGATTTACGTAACCACTACCTCCTCTGCCAGTTCTCTCCTCTGAGCTGTTGGAGGACTTATTACCATTCCCTGGAGAAGAAGGAAAGTCATCTTCGGTTGTGTTGCCCTCCCTGTGAAATCCAGACCCAGACGTCCTCTGGCGGGAGGAGCTACCATTACTTGGTCCGTTTGTCAGACGACTGCAGTCTTTACTTGTGGCCTCCAACTGTTCTACAGGTTCAGAAGCTGTAGTCCTGCTGGTACTTGGGGCAGAGGCCTGAGACTGCTGCTGCTGGTACTGAGCCAACTGCTGGCGTGTCTCCTTCAGCTGCTGCTGCAGAACGAGAATGGTACTCTGCATACCCTCTACTTCTTCATCAAGCTGGATGATGAAGTCATTCAGTTCTGTGCAAAGGAGAGTCAAACCAAGTTTAATATCGCTTATAACATTGAAAAATGTTTCTTTAGTGCCTGCCACAAAGCAAGGCAGTCAATAAATGCCTAAGTAAACAAATACAATTCTTTTTTTTTTTTTTCTTTGAGACGGAGTCTCGCTCTGTCGCCCAGGCTAGAGTGCAGTGGCCGGATCTCAGCTGGGTTTATGCCATTCTCGTGCCTCAGCCTCCTGAGTAGCTGGGACTACAGGCGCCCGCCACCTCGCCCGGCTAGTTTTTTGTATTTTTTAGTAGAGACGGGGTTTCACCATGTTAGCCAGGATGGTCTCGATCTCCTGACTTCGTGATCCGCCCATCTCGGCCTCCCCAAGTGCTGGGATTACAGGCTTGAGCCACTGCGCCTGGCCAACAAATACAATTCTAAAATCGCACTACATTTAACAATTTTGCTTGGAATCTTAAAATATGACTGAGTTTGTTTTGAGGGAAGTCAGATACTTAAAATAATACACAGTTGGCCCTCCACATGCACCCATGGATTCAACCAACTGTAGAAGGAAAATATTCAAGGAAGAAAAAACTGGGTCTATACTGAACATGTACAGATTTTTTTTTTCTTGTCATTATCCCCAAAACAATACAGTAAAACAACTATTTTCATAGCATTTAGATTGCATTAGGTACTGTTAAGTAATTTAGAGATGGCTCAAATGGGAAGATGTACATCGGTTTGTATGTAAATACATCATTTTATATGAGGGGCTTATCTGTGGGAGGTCCTGATACCAATCCACCATGGATACCGAGGGCAACTGTATTAAGCAACCAAGTTAGAATTGTTTTAGTCCATCTTGCCATACGCCTGATTACAGCCCCAAAGTTTGACTCACGTTTACCTATGGACCCACTATGGCCATATTCCTGACCCAGTGCCTTAGTTCCATGCAGCTCTGGCCCTTAAGGACAGCGTGGTCCTCTATAACACTCCAAAGAGGCCCATGTTCTCAACCAAGGACTGTTATACATATAAGGACAAAAGTCACAGGAAATAATTCCTGAAGATTTTGAAAAGGTAGGTGGTTTAGAAGAAATTACTTGGCTACTGATCATCTTTGCAATTAACCTGAGACACTAATTTTCAATTTAAAATTTCAAAGAATCTGGATATTTTCCTTACTAATAATGCACCTTACAGAGAGGAGAGGCTGGGTGCGGTGGCTCACGCCTGTAATCCCAGAACTTTGGGAGACCGAGGCGGGCAGACCACCTGAGGTCAGGAGTTCGAGACCATCCTGGCCAACATAGTGAAACCCCATCTCTACTAAAAATACAAAAATTAGCCGGGAGCAGTGGCGGGCGCCTGTAATCCCAGCTACTTGGGAGGCTGAGGCAGGAGAATCGCTTGAACCCGGGAGGTGGAGGTAGCAGTGAGCTGAGGTCACGCCACTGCACTCCAGCCTGGGTAACACAGAGTGAGACCCTGTCTTAAAAAAAAAAACAAAAAACAAACAAAAAAAAAAACAGAGAGGAGAAACAGGAGAGATGCAGCTACACTTGCACTAAAAAGGATGGAGGCTGACAAGTTTTGTTTATCTCAGCAAATTTAAAGATTAAATCTCTTATTCACTAATAAAATCTTCACAGATACAATCAACGATATTACTTTCAGATCGCTGAAAACTGCCCATGTTTCTAAGATTCACAATTAATGAGAAATGGTTAAAGATATATCTTCCTTTCAAACACTGAATACAAATTTATCCATCTTGTTAAATAATACAACACCCTTTTATCTTTTACCAACTCCTACCCCCGACTAAAAACAAAAACTTAAGAAATTTTGAACAATAAAGAATTAGGAGGGTGGGGATAAACACAATAAAATTATATGGCTTTTTTTGCTGACTCAACTAAAAATGTTTCATTCACAATAATATACAATCACAGGCAGAGGTTAACAATGTAGAGAATCTAACCTATAATATTCACGACTGGCAGTTTTAAAAAGCCAATGCAAAGAGAACTTTTCAACAAAACAAAACACAACACAACAAAAAAACCCTTACCATCCTGACTGCTTTTAAGCTCCTCACTATATTTCTTCTGTAAAGCCAACTCTGCTTCAAGTTGTGCAATACGTCCCTGGGACAGCTGCCTTCCAAGCTCTTGATTCTCCTGGATAAGCATTCGACACTTCGCCATTAACTTTTTCCCTGTTTGGCTACAAAGGAAAGAGCCATCCATCACAAAATGAAGACAAAACTCTGTCTTTGCTTACAATTATTACAGTGATAGATGTCACACATACAAACATAACTATATCACAGCAGATGCTTCCCCATAATTACCATCTTCTTTTCTGGGACACATCCATCTTCTGCATTTCAGTATTTTGCCAACACAGCAGCAAAAATAAACCCTAAACAAAAAGTGCCCAAACAGCTACACCTTGTTTCTATTATATCAATAATCAATTCTGAAATCCATCTGTTTTCATCTCAAATTATCATCTGAAATGGAAACAGAGCCAGTTTTAACACACACCTTGGCTATACCAATATTATTACACTAAGGAATCTAGTGCTTTATCAGAAAAGTTCTTGAAAAGGTACATGCAACATCAATCACAAATGCTTCTCTATGAAAATCAGTACCTACAAATAAAAATGCATGAGAGTATATTTATTCTTGCTAGAAAAAAAATTTAATAAGGATTTTCCTTAACAGGAAGTCCTCCAGCATGGGCAACATAGTGAGACCCCAACTCTACAAAAATTTTTTTTTAAAAATTAGCCAGGCACACATGCTTGTAGTGCCAGCCTCTGGAAAGGCTGAGGTGAGAGGATTGCTTAAGCCCAAGTGGTTGATGCTGTGACCATGCCACTGCATTCCAGCCTGGGAAACAGGGACCCTGTCTCAAAAAAAAGGAGGAAAGAGAGAAGTTTATGGTACATCCATCTTCCATAACTCTCAAGAATATATCTATTATATTAATTGAGGCACATTCAACAATTAAGTTTTTTTTTTTTTAAGACTTTATTAACAGAAAACATCATCCTTTTGACACAAAAATAAGACCAGTGGTCACGTACCACAATTCAAACATGCAAATATCTGCCAATCTAGGAGTGTCACACTTTCCACAAATTAGTTCCAAATGCTAGTGGAACCTATGTGCACATACAGAGCAATTGCAAATATGTAATGAAAAGCTCAAATGTTTCCCAATAAAATTTTACTGCTTTTCTTTAGCCTCAGCAATAAAAGGAGAAATTATTTGCTTGTTCTTGTAATTATTTATGAAGACAAGAAGAAAAAAATGATCACTTTTAAAGGGATCTAATAATCGTGATATTTACCTTTGAGACTTGGATAAAGACAGTGTGACATTCTTGTCCTTGGGGTAAGTTCAGAATGACCTTATTGGTTAAAATGTTTTTTAAATTCTAGTCTTTCCTTCTCCTAGTGAGGCTTTCACTTGCCTGACACACTACTTCAGTATGCCTTAGAACTTTAAAAATGAGAGCATTTTGTAAATAATTGTCAGTCTTTGAAGAAGTGTTGCACGGTTCTTTCACCTACAGCATAATTTTTTTTTTTTGAGATGGGGGTCTCACTGTGTTGCCCAGACTGGAGTGCAGTGGCGTGATCTCAGCTCACTGGAGCCTTGATGTCCCCAGGCTCAGATGATCCTCCCACCTCAGCCTCAAGAGTAGCTGGGACGATAGGTGTGCACCAGCACCCCCAGCTAATTTTTGGAGTTTTAGTAGAGATGGGGTTTCACCACGTTGCCTAGGCTGGTCTCAAACTCCTAACTAAGCTCAAGTGATCTGCCTACCTCAGCCTTCCAAAGTGTTGGGATTACAGGTATGAGCCACCGTGCCTGGCCTCATGTTTTCTAACCTAATGTAATTCAAGGAAGTTTGTAATTAAGCTTTCTTCCAGAAAATATGTGAAGAGTTAAACCTGGGTTACTACTGCTCAGAGGAGCCGAAGGGTGAAAGGTCACCAGTGAGCATGTGGTAAAGGCTTTATTCTTTCATAACATTATTAGCTGGTGTTCTTGTTCGTTGCTACTGTAGCTCCAGATTTCCACCATTTCCCATAAGCACTCTCAGGCGTTAGCCTCCACTGAACATCCACTTAGAAATTAAACAGTGGGAAAATGAGAGATATGCAAGATTGTCAAAAGCGATGGAATTCCTGCCTATGCGCTCAAAACTATCTTCTTGCAAAGTATATCTATTTCATTGGTGTTTACAACTAACCTTGTTATTATATGAATTTTAAAGAGTGGAAAAAGACAACTATAAGAGACATTAATTTGTGACCTGACTTAACCCCATATAAAAATGTCACAAATTCTAATGCAAAAAAGGGGTTCGTTTAAAAAGTCATACCTTTTAATAAATAAATGTCTAAGCTAAGATAATCGTATCACATTTAAAACTAGTGATTACTGAAATAAATTTTAACAAAACCACAGTTTTGAAAAAATAATTTAATTACAAGTAATTGTTTCTGAAATAATTTTTTAAAATTACAAACAAAAAAACCCATTCCTAAAATCAATTAACCCACAAACATAATAGAAAGCACGTTGAAAGATATACCTCTAAACACTCTAAAATGTGTGCATTCTCACATGAATGAAATATTTTAACTGAACTGGACAGGTTATTTCTGAGAATCTTTCTTCCTCAAAATTAAAACAAAAAAACAGTAAAGCGAAGACACACGTGCGCACGCACACACCCCAAAGCAAAACCCATTCCACTACTGGAAATATTCCAGACAGGGGATTGCCTGAGCCATTATTTGTTTCAAATTAGTGATGTATTTATAGTACCTGATATACTCTGGCTTACAGCCAATTTTACAGAAAAAAATCAATTTATAAGTGATTTAAATAAATTATGATTCCTTAATATAATGGAAATACACTATGCAACCATTAAAAATGTAGTAGTCTAGATACACTAAAAAATGGAAAAATGCCGAAGAGACCAACTAAAAAAAAAGGTGCAACTCATCTGTGTTTATGGTATGATCACATTTGTTTAAAATAATATACATAAAATGACTGTATATGCATAGAAATTATCTTGATGATACCCAAGAAAAAGTAATAGCAGTTACTGCTCCTGGAGAACAGAATGAGGATGTCCAGGTAACATCAGAGAGTGACACTCACTTTTCATCTCCCCCTTTCTCTATAGTATTTCAATTTTATATACAAGCATGTATTATCTTATTATTAAAAGAGAAAATTTTAACAATGACAAGAAAAAAACCCATAGAACTCATGACTGTTATCTAAGTGGCAAAGAAAGATGCCTGCTAAATTTGAGTACATGTTAATAATACATTTTATGAATTACTTTTCTACTAAATTCTACTAAAAAGATACTTAGGCCATTTCTACTGTGAACTTAAAATGGCATAAAATATATACAAAAGCGTTAATGCAATCACATAAGCTAATTTCAAACAGATCCGGTTACTTACCCTCCAACCCTCACAAATAGTGAGAATTTTAGAAGCAGGTTTCTTGCTGAAAAGTCACACAAACCACTTCTTCAACCCACCCTCTGCCCCACAATCAGTTCCCTAAAGCACAAACATATATAAGATACTTACAATTGATTTGAATGATTAAGAGAGAACTTAAGTCACCCTTGTTAAAACTGCACTTAAACGTTGGGACAAGCTGGAACATTTATCTTCCACTCATCTTAGACTCCATTATCACCAAGCGAAAATTTGAATTGGTGACTTATAGAATGATCTGACGGAAAAAATTCACCTCCAGGATTGGATGGAAGCATGAAGAAAATAATGCCTCATTTATCTAAATGATTAAATGAATTTACTAGAAATGATCACTATACCTTTTTTCAATTCACAAAATGTCTTACTTAGGCCAGCCCACAGTTCCAACACATTATCTTCTGGCAGGCACCCTGTGAAGCTGTCCCGCAATTACTTTCTACTGCAGTACCCTGGGACAAAGTGTCATAAAAGTAACCAGTGTCAAGTCTCCTTGTCTTTTATGTAGGTCTTTTAAAAATGAGGCACAGCGCCTTTTCCTTCACTTTGAAGAGCACAGCAACAGTATTTCCAAAATGAATCTGCTCTCCACAGGCCCCCCCCCAAATTAAAATGTTAGAGTACAACAAAATCATCATAATATTCTTTGAACTTAAAAAAAAAAAAACCAACTATTTCAAGGCACATTTAATTTAATATCAAGAGTGCAATACAAAAGGCCCAAATACAATGAAGGAACACATTCCCCCATTAACACCAACGACAATGCTCTTTTAAACATGTGCCTGTTGAATGGAATGGGGATTTCATAAAATTCACTAAAAAAATAATGCAGTGAGTCTCATCACAGCTAATATCCTTATACAATCTAGTTGTGAAATGAATGTTTATAATGCTTCAAACAGTTTCAACCTGAAGTTTGATACCACACCTTCACGTTTGTACAGTCCTCAGTAAGATAATCTACAGTTTTGCAACCATTCAAAGAACAAACCATTGAATAAAACCACATTGATTAAGGCTCAAGCAAGTAATATAGAGCCCCAAACTAAATGGTTAAATATATGCGCTACTTGTACGGACATCTATTATTTGATTCTCTCGTGACTATTAAAAGTTGGTTCTCAGCAAATAAACCCTTTAAAGGCAAAATTCACCTCATTTGAGTTTTGACCCAGAAGTTCAACAACAATCATGAAGTCCACAGTCTTATTGGCAAAACTGATACACAGTGTCTCTAAGTCACTATGCTCAAGGTTAAGAGCGATGCATATTCCATTTTTACATTTTACTGGAATTTTACATGTTCAATTCATGATTTAAAATCTCTAGGTTTTCATTCCTTCAAACTGTCTGAAGACACAGTGTGCCACAGACTTAAGACTTCTGTTTCTCCCTCTATTTTCTTCAAACAGAAACATTTCTCAAGTGTCTACATGTTCTAGAAGGGGAATTTTTCGGAGGTGGCCACTTCTTCGGAATAGTCCGACGCCATCAGGCCTCTGAAGCAAGGGGAAGGGGAAAAGAAAAAAGCTGAAACACAAGGTTCATCTGGTAAGTTTTACATTAACCATTACAAGCTGGACAGTGTAAGAATGTGGCTTTTTTTGGCTCAAAAAGTCTGAGTCTTGGTGTGGAAACGAGTACTTGGCTGTCCCACCACAGCTTTCTCGTAGTGGGACTGTCAGGGAAGTCTTGACTGGGGAGTATGATTTGTTTACCTATCAGGCGTAAACTTCCAGGCACTCAGTTCATTTTGGGCTTGTTCCAGTTTGTCTTTAGTCTGTTCCAGTTCACCTTTCATTTTTAGGAAAAACAAGTTGATCGCTGGGTCTACCATTGTTGATCTCAGTTGGGCAACGCTCGGCTGCTGGACTTGCTTGAGGTACTGGATTTGAGTCTGTGCAAAGCAAAAGAAACAATTACAACCAAATCAAAGGAAACATACATAAGAAGGTGGGGGAAAACTCCCTCCATTCACTTGATTTACCAACTCTTTCATTAAGTCCTCCCCTCTTTCATCCTGAAATTCTCTAGAAAAATCTTAAAACTTTCTCGAAAAAGTACAGATTAAAAACTATTTGATGAATATGCTAATTACCCCAATCTGATCACTACACATTATATGTATTGAAACATCACTAGTAGTCCTTGAATATGTACAAAAATTATTTGTCAATTAAAAAATAACTAAGGTTATTCATTTAGGAATTGAGGCCATTTGATTACGTCTCCAAATCTGGATCTTAAAGGGGCTACATACATTTTACTTTACAATCCAAAATTACCAAAAAAACAAACAAAAATCAACATTATATTTACTAAAAATGCTGACAACCCACTGGAAAAAAGCAAAGTTTAAAATATTAATTACCGCCGGGCGCGGTGGCTCAAGCCTGTAATCCCAGCACTTTGGGAGGCCGAGACGGGCGGATCACGAGGTCAGGAGATCGAGACCATCCTGGCTAACACAGTGAAACCCCGTCTCTACTAAAAAAAAATACAAAAAACTAGCCGGGCGAGGTGGCGGGCGCCTGTAGTCCCAGCTACTCAGGAGGCTGAGGCAGGAGAATGGCGTAAATCCGGGAGGCGGAGCTTGCAGTGAGCCGAGATCCGGCCACTGCACTCCAGCCTGGGCGACAGAGCGAGACTCCGCCTCAAAAAAAAAAAAAAAAAAAAAAAAAAAAAAAAAAAAAAAAAAAATTAATTACCTAAGAGTTAATGAAGTCTTTTGGTTTGCTTATTTTAATTTTTTGCCTATGGAAATTATTCTATGTAAAGTCCCCTAAAAATACATCAGGTGAAAGATTATAACTTAAAATACACATTTGCATTTCTAAAGGAAAAAATATACAGTACACATAGCTACAAGAGTTGCCGTTACAACTTTATAAAAGCAAAACTATAGGACCTTAAGCCAAAATAAAGTATAATTCATATTTTTTCTCCCTCTGAATAGATTTGAATCATAGAATTGTAAAGCTGGAAAGTAACCTAACCCAAACTGCTTATTTTGAGATTAAATAACCCAACTGTTTAGTTCAGTGCCATAGCTGGGACAAGAACTCTAGTTCTCCAGCCTTCTGATTCCCAGTCTAGAGCTTTTTCCATCACACCGGAACCCTTCTACTTACATATGAAACCTTCAATTTCGACTTCAGTTGTACTATTTACTAGAACACTAAAAATACATTTCTAAAATATGAAATATAGTTATTAGCATTAAATTCATCATTTTCTTCATACTCAAAGTAGATCCGGCCCAAGATCTAACTCCATACTAAGGCTTAAACAGAATTACAGTTGAAATTTTCTAATATAAATTTAGTAAAGGAACAAATATACTAAGTAGTTTGGGAATATATTTGTTCCATTGAGCAAAAATCTACTACAACTGCATAGTCAATGTGAAACCAGCCGCTAAGATAACTTAAGAGAGCAAGAATAAACCATGACTTACAGTGCACTCCACGTACTGACAGGACTGATTAAAACAGTCTACAACACTGACTGAGACTCAGTTACTATTTAGCTTTACAAAGACCCAATAGTCAACACTTTCAATCATGAAAAGAGAGGTGAATCTGACTAGAATAAATTCCATGTTCTACAGAAGAGAACACTGAGTAAAGTGTTTTCAAAGTTAGTTTTATTCCTAAATCTATTTTGCGTTGGTTGGCAAAAGACTAAATGAAAAATAGAAATACCACTGAGGTGAACAAAAATGATAGATTTTACTTACCAACAAAATAGAATATAGTTAAGAACACAGTATATAGTTAAGACTATAGTAACTATGTGGCTAACTTATGCCTTACACTGAAAACTGACTACTGATGTACTTGGCAAAGACTGCACATAGACAATCAAATAGATGATTTAGTATGCTGGACAAACAAAAGATCTACAAAAACAAATTGACTCCTGAGGATGTATTTTATTTTTTCTAAGCTTAGCTTAATTTGAAACACCAAGAGTAAAAGCAGCAGCTCTGTTTTAAAGGATAAGTACCTAATACAAACCTTTCCACTATTTTTCACTCGCAAGAGGGTAAGAAACCCTCCTTCTCAGGGCCAATCCTTTCAACCATTTGCTTAACCTATTCCCTCCTACCTCCTATAGTACACAACTCCCATTCTTTCTACTCTTTAAATTCAGTTTCTCTCACTTCCCACTTGACAGTTCCTCTAGAGCAGGGGTATCCAATCTTTTGGCATCCTTGGCCAACAACCTCTTAACTGCCAAATCTAACGAACAATTTTAAATTCGTATTGTACAGAACTTTATGTACGCCTTTGTTTTAATCACTTTATATTTTGGGGAAGGAGGAGGGAATGCTGGATTTCCTCAGTTTTCCTAACACCACACACTACTCTTCTTTTAAAATTTGATCTTTGTAGGCTCTATCCTAGTGCACTGTTACTCAAACGAGACAAGCCTGAAGCTGTGATTCCTCCCTAGATTTTTTTCATTCCTTCCACAACAGCATCCAAACTAAACAATTCCTATTGACTGTGCCTCCAAAACACCTACTCTGTCCTGTCTGCTATTACCAGTGGCTTAATTTATTTCATCTGGACTATTTTAATAGCCTCACAATTGGTTTTCTTGCTTAAAGTCCTGTTCCACTCAAATCCATCTTTCATACTCAAGCCAGAGTGATCTACCTAAAATGTGAATCTAAATCTGACCCTCACATACATCTCTTGCTCAAAAATTCTTCAGTGGCCCCCTCTCTTCTAGAATACCCAAGATTCCAGGCCTGATCTCATGTTTTTTCACTCTCACCTGAAACTTCATCCTCATCTGCCATATATAATCTTGCCCTTTCCTTGTGATTTTGCTCCTGCTGCCCTGCCCTGTCTGCAAAACCTCACTTGTATTATAACTGGAAGAATAGGAAGTTGTTCAGCTGGCCTGTGCAGGTGACAGCTGTTTAAAGAAAAAGAAAAAAAAAAAAAAAACCTGGAAAAGGTTAGGTTCCATTATAGTTGAAATAACCTTAAAATCCAGGTCGGTCGGGCGCGGTGGCTCAAGCCTGTAATCCCAGCACTTTGGGAGGCCGAGACGGGCGGATCACGAGGTCAGGAGATCGAGACCATCCTGGCTAACACAGTGAAACCCTGTCTCTACTAAAAAATACAAAAAACTAGCCGGGCGAGGTGGCGGGCGCCTGTAGTCCCAGCTGCTCGGGAGGCTGAGGCAAGAGAATGGCGTGAACCCGGGAGGCGGACTTGCAGTGAGCTGAGATCCGGCCACTGCACTCCAGCCTGGGCGACAGAGCAAGACTCTGTCTCAAAAAAAAAAAAAAAAAAAAAAAAAAAAAATTCCAGGTCAAGCAGACAAGAGTGATGAGGTATCACCAAAGGCCCTGACCAGGCATAATATGATCAAAACCGCCAGTGTATATAGGACAGATGGAGAATCAGAGGTGCATGAATAGCACACACATTGTGATGTGCACACATCAACTATGATGTCAAGAGTAGGAATCTGGAACAGAAAAGGAAAAAGACATTCCGATCCTATGAGATATTACCATCAACACCATCTATTCACAATCTATCTCCCAAGTACTAGCAGTCTAAAGGTAAGATCCATTTTTCGTGAAAAGGGAAATTTGTTAAAAAACATTCATAAGTAACTGGAGAAAAAAGTATCAGTGGTGTGAGAATTACAACAAAACTGACAGAAACAAAAGAACAAAATGTGGTGAGAAGGTAGAAAAAATGATAATGGGCCAGGTGTGATGGCTCACACCTATAATCCCAACAGTTTTGGGAGGCCAAGGAGTAAGGATTGCCAAAGGCCAGGAGTTCAACCTGGGCAACATAGAGAAGACCCCATCTCTACAAAAATTAAAAAATTAGCTAGGCTTGGTGGCACGTGACTATAGTCCCAGTTACTCAGGAAGCTGAAGTGAGCTAGGATTATACCACTGCACTTCAGCATGGATAAGAGGCCCTGTCTCAAGAAAAGGGGGAAATAACAACAAACTAAAACAACAACAACAAAAACAAAAACAAACAAAAAAAAAAAAAAAGGAAAGAAAATGATAAAAGCCAGCCTTTAGCAAAGCAAAATGTAAAGAAGTCATTTAGTAAAAAGTGAAAGAGTAAATAGGTACTTTTGTGGAAATTTAAACAATCTCTGTACAGGAAGTAAAAGGACTGTGACTGAGCCTTAAGGAACACTCTATTGGTAAAACAAACAGGAAAAGGACTGTGCCCATAGATTTTTGGTGTCTCCAGTGATCAGAATACTACCTTAGAAGATTTTAATAACACATTAGAAGACTTCAATATGTATCAAATGAATGGAGAGTACCCAAAGAATTGAAGAAACATTCAGATTTTAAAATCAGAAACAAGGATACAGCTGCCTCTAATTATTTTGTATAATTACACTGTAAGATTGAGTCTAAACTACCAGAGCTGGATGATCAATTATGTCACTAGATTTCAGATCTACATAGACATAGTAAATACTACACAGTACACATCAAAGTTCTAACAATTAAAAAGGACACGTTGAAGAAGTTGCTGGCACTAGGAAAAACAGTTCTATACATAGAGGGGACAAGAGAGCAGAGGTAAAGTCATCAGATGGCTTTCCTAACCAGTGAAAGTAAAGCAAGAAGGAGCAAATGCTCTTTTATTGATTATACCCTCAGACACCAAGATATCTGAAAAAAGTCTGGAATTGATGAACTAATATTCACAATGCATGAAAATTTCAAAACACAACTTAAAACTACTGCCTTCTTGGCCAAAAAAAAAATTTGTTTAAATGAAGAGACATTATCAAAATTTTTCACCTGGTATACTTAAAGCTCTAAGTGTACATACCTATAAAAAAAAACCTCTTATATTTAGTATTAGGTGTTTAAAATTAACAAGCAATAAGGCAGACTAAAAACCAATTCCTCAACTAAAGACATTTATATAACTTGAAATACTTACAGTACACTCTTGCATCTCTTGTTCCTTGGTTGCTAGTCGCATTACAAGGATGTTTTCCCTGCGTGCAGACTCCTGCTGTTGTTGCTTTAGTTTTTCTTCAGACTCTCTTAGGCCAGTTACATCATTAGCTGATGATTTAAAAAATAATTATAAATATAATTTTAAGATCAAGTTCAAATACTTCTGTCAAGAACAATTAAAAACTAGGGTCAAAAAATTAATCATGTCTTTAATTTCCATCCTAACTACTTTTATAACAAGCAAATTATTTCCTGGTCATGACAGCTCATTTAGAAGGCAAGGTGTCATAGTGCTCCATGACTACCAACTGAATTATGTTTTCATAGTTTCGTCTATTCCCAACAGAAGACAGGAAACATTTGTGTTTTACAGTATGCACAAAATCCTGATGAGTATGTTTTAACCTATTTAATATAAAAATGCTGTCTGGGCACAGTGGCTCACGCCCGTAATCCCAGCACTTTGGGAGGCGAGGCGGGTGGATCACCTGAGGCCAGGAGTTTGAGACCAGCCTGACCAACATGGTGAAACACCATCTCTACTAAAAATACAAAATTAGCCGGTCGTGGTGGTGCATGTCTGTAATCCCAGCCACTTGGGAGGCTGGGGCAGGCGAATGACTTGAATCTGGGAGGTGGAGGTTGCACTAAGTCCAAATTGTGCCACTGCATTCCAGTCTGGGCGACGGTGCGAGATTGTCTCAAATAAACAAACAAATAAATAATATGATAGTAACTGCTGGACAATTTGTATTTTAAACTTTGAGGCAGGATCTTATTCTGTTACCCAGACAGGAGTCCAGTGGCACAATCAGGGCTCACTGTAGCCTTGACCTCTCAGGCTCAAGTGATCCTCCTGACTCATTTTTTTTTTTTGGTAGAGACAAGGTCTCCCTATGCTGCCTATGCTGGTCTCAAACTCCTGGGCTCAAGTATCTTCCCACCTTGGCCTCTCAAAGCGCTGGGATTATAGGTGTGAGCCACTGTGCCCAGCCTTAATCGTTCATAATGTTCATGATTTCTTTGGATAACACAGTCACGTAAAATTAGAATTTCAGGGTATTAACCCTTCTGAAGTTAGAAAACAATATATATTGGTTTTTATACTCAACAAATAGTATGTGGTTCAAACAGTAAAAACTGAGACTAAAATGGCTTAAAATGATAAACTTTGTTATTTTCAGCAGATTTAAAAAATCTGTAATTATATATTACATACAATTAAGTTATACATATTAATTTAACCTGTCATAAATCTGTTACTAGTTGCTTCTATTTATTTCTCTTCTAGACTAGTAACTCACGCTTCAAGTCAAATTCCTATGTAGAAGGGGTTAGGGACAGGTAAGAAAAGTTTCAAGTAGTTCTGAGTTACTGTATCTATACTCAGAACCTTGCATATAATTTTGCTAAGTCACGCCATTACATGAGTATTACATGTCTGTTTTCTCCAATGACTATGTCTCATTCACCTTTATATTTTCTTGCACCCAAAAGTGCCTCTGTATAGTTCTTATAATAAAACACCAGAAAAATTACATTTGCTTTAATAAAACCAATTACCCTTTTGATTGTAATAACGATCAAAAGGAGATTATTCAGTCTTTAAGAAGCTAAAACTCAAACTTACAGTTAAGATCTGTGTACTTGCCCTCCAAAGCTTGTACATATGCTTCATATTGTTTCCATCTAATAAAAAAAATCCATACATTAGTTGTTATAATAAAATAGCTTTTATTAAATAAACTAGAAGATATCTATAAACTCACAGATTTTAGTAATACTGAGCATTCTGCTGGATGATTTTTCATTTTAAATCCTTTTCTTAGACAGAGTCTCGCTCTGTCCCCCAGGCTGGAGTGCAGTGGCACAAACAGGGTCTGGGCTCAAGCGATATCCCTGCCTCAGCTTCCTGTAGAGCTGGGACCAAAGGCACATGGCTAATTTTTTGTAGAGAGGGGGTCTCACTGTTGCCCAGGCTGGTCTTGAACTCCTGGGCTCAAATGATCCTCACACCTTGGCCTCCCAAACTGCTGAAATTACAGGCCTTAGTCACCACATCCTGGCCCAAATCTAGTTTAACTGATAATAAAGTAGTCCACTCATTATTCCTTCCCATTTTACAGGAAACAGGTAAAAGGAGATATATGGAGAAGGTGTTTTCTGCTGAGAACATGCCAAGCGTGCTCTGGGTGAGATCAAACTCCAGATTTGGTTTGATACTTTGGTATCACTGGTGATGTTCAGGATAATCCTGGATTATAGAAAAAAAAATCCTACTGCTACTTTCATATGTTGTCCCCTTAGAACAAAAGGCATATTAGAAATGTGCCTAATTATGTAGAATTGAAGGTTTTTTGGCTCTTTTGTGAAAATACCATGTGACTCTTCTCAAGGTAATATCCATTTCTGCCTGTAAACACAGGGGGAGAATACAACATTTTTCAAGACTGTAATTTAACAATCACATCTAACTGGCAGAAACCTGCATGCCACACGCTATCGGAATACAAGGGCACCGTTTTTCTTCATTATACTTCTCTACCCTGAATATATACACTGCTAAGTCCTCTTAGCAATAAAGATTTTTCCTAATTAGGCAGTTCCTAATGGAAAGTACCCTGCCCTGAATGTCTGTTCTCCTGCATACTTAAGAGCCATGTTTTCAAGCTGCTCTTCAGGTACAGTTAATTAAAATTTGGCTTTAGAAAACCATTTTATAATCTTAAAAACAGGCTTGCCATGAGTTAATAATGTTACAACATAATGAACAAAAAGGCTCACGCCTGTAATCCCAACAGGGGATTTTTTGGGAGGCCAAGGCGGGCGGATCATGAGGTCAAGAAATCGAGACCATCCTGGCCAACACAGTGAAATTCCGTCTCTACTGAAAATACAAAAAAATTAGCAGGGCATGGTGGCGCATGCCTGGAGTCCCAGCTACTTGGGAGGCTGAGGCAGGAGAATCTCTTGACTGGAGGCGGCAGTTGCAGTGAACTGTGATTGCACCATTGCATTCCAGCCTGGCGACAGAGCGAGACTCTGTCTCAAAAAAAGAAAAACCTTCTTAATACCAAACTAATCCACTTTCTATATAAACACTACTGTTAAGCTAAGGTCATGCTTTGTTTTTATGGCACTTACAACCTAGGACACGTACAGTTTACCAAATATTTGGGGATGTATAAGAGAAAGGTCTCAGTGGAGACTGTAAAAGAACAATTTATTTTAGAAGAACAGAAAAATATAAAAACTGAAGCAAGAACATGTATATCACAAGGACAGAAGGTATAGACTAGTTAAATAAGTAGCAGCTGGTTTAAAATCACCAAGGAAATTAAAGAGAAAAAAATCCACCTAAAAGTCTTACATGAGAATTCCCTAAGGAAAGATGTTAAACTGACTGCAAGGTAATAACACTGCATATAATTTAGAAACCTTAAAGGTATCTTAAAATACAACATTTCTATGATTCTTTATTAAGATTACTGACTTTTCCCCTCCTACAGTTAAATCAAGAAAATGACTGCAAAGACTAACCAGAGCAATTATGTAAGAAGGCATAAAAAGAAGTGTACAATGCCAGAGGTAGGGGAAAAAAAAATCATGGCCGGGCATGGTGGCCCATGCCTGTAATTCCAGCACTTCAGGAGGCCAAGGTGAGAAAATCACTTCAGGCCAGGCGTTCAAGACTAGCCTGAGCAACACCTCACCTCTATTATAATTTATATGTACATTATATATATGTATATATGTTGTTTTAACATATGTGTTGTTGTTTTAATAGTTAAACAAAAAACCCAGCATTGAGTAGTAGTGTATCTTAAGTATCTACTTCAGCGTAAGACAGAGTGTTTTAGAATACCAACAATTTAAATTTTATGTGCAAGAAGACAAAGGTATGCAATGGAAACTGTCCTATGTATGAGATTATGGCCAAAAAAAAAAAAAAAAAAAAAAAAGATAAAGTGTTCATAATACAGTAGCTGTGCAAAGGTCAAAGTAGGAAATTGTCACACTGTAGGAAACAACAAAATCTGTTACTCTATCTCACAAAACATCTTTTCTCTCCCCGGCTTTCAGCTTGTTAAAATACTCATTTTATTTTTATCTAAAAGTTATCAAAGCTATAAAACATAGAACATCCTACTTCCTGATTTCTTACACAATCTATAAAGATTATATGCTGTACCTGACAATCTGCTTTTGTAAGACATTTATAAGATAACCACAGAAATTCAGAACTGGAAGTCACCTTTAAAAATAACTTAACCCAACCCCTTCAACTTACAGATGAGAAAATGAAGAGTATGAAGTTAAATGAGCTGGTCACACTAATAAGAAAAAGTAACCTCACTTCATTAGTAAATTATGTATTTCTTCCACAAATATAAGTTTATCTTTTAGGATTACTTTTTTTTTCAAACGTTAAACACGAAAAGAAAAACTACACAAAAGAAGCCATATATTTGTTAAACTTATAGCTTCCTAGTAGTTCTCTAAAGTGTTACATTTTCCTCAGTGTTAATATAAGAAATAGGTCATAGTATGTTCAAAAAGTACATTAAATTATTTGAGGATGTAACAACATTAAAAACAGTATCTGGCACAAAGACAATTACAGTGTAGAGGCATAATACAATGTTCTATACAAAGATTTTATTTTTGAACAAATAACATTTTACCTTAGAATTAACTCATCTCTTGCCATAACTTTGAAGTCTGTTTCACTCAGTCGAACCTATAAAGAGAATTACAATATGAATTGAGTGATCTTCCTGGAGACATAAAGCTCTATGAGACCTATGAAACATCTCCTGAGTGTGAGATTTAAACAGCTCAGTACATACTTATCACTAAAAAAAGATTATTTGATTACAAAAGTTTTTTTTTTTTTTAAGGTAAACTATTTGTTATCTTAACAATGGGCATCATCATTAGGAATATGCACATTAAAATCCTAGGTATCACCACACACTGATTAGAATGGCTAAAATAAAAATTAGCGGCAACACCAAATGCTGGTGAGGATTCAGAGAAATTGAAGTTTCCTACATTGCAGGTGAGAATGTAAAATGGTCTCAAAAAGATATACACTACATGATGTCGTTTATATAAACACTCTGAAATAACAATTATAGAAATAGAGATAAACTAGTGGTTGCCAGGGGTCAGGCATGGGGAGGGAGGGGGTAGATGTGGCTACAAAAGAATAACTCAATGAAGTTTTATGCTAATAGTTCAGATATGTATCTCGATTAATGATGGTTACACAAAGCTAGACATGATAAAATTGCATATAGCTCTTCCCTACTCCCCCCACAAACAGTACAAGTATAACGTGAAATGTGCATAAGCTCTGTGGATTGTACCAATGTCAATTCCCTGATTTTCAGTTATTAGAGATGTCTGCTAGTCATGCAAGATGTTAACAATGAAGGAGGCTCAGTGAAAGCTGCACAGAACCTCTCTGGACATTTATTTGCAACTTCCTGTGAATCTATAATTATTTGGAAATAAAAAGTTGAAACAAGGGCATAAGCTGACATGCTTCAAAAATTAAGAAACAGTATATTCACTATACCAAATAAAGGCTGTAAAGGTGAGATACCTCTCCTACTTCAGTATAAAATTAAGGCTTTGGTGGGCATTGTGGCTCACGCCTCCTGCACTTTGGGAGACTGAGGCAGGAGGATATCTTGAAACTCAGGAGTTCAAGATCACCCTGGGTAACATGGCAAAACTCCATCTCTACCAAAAAATACAAAAATTAGTCAGGCGTAGCAGCACACCTGTAGTCTGAGCTACTTTGGGGGGGCAGAGGTGGGAGGATTGCATAAGCTGGGGTATGAGACCACAATGAGCCAAGATTGTACGACTGTACTCCAGCATGTGCAACAGAGTGAGACCCTGTCTCAGAAAATAAAAAATAAAAAGAAAATAAAGGCTTTATTAGTATTTCCTTATTTTATTAGTATTTTCCTTATTTCACTTAATTTTTTTTCCTTAAAAATGTTTCAAATTGTAATACTAACCAGTAAAATAGTATTACCATAAAATAGAATGGGGGAGACTATCGTAGTGTAATATATTAAAAGGCTGCCAAAGGCAGCTCACGCTTATTATTCCAGCACTTTGGAAAGCAGAGGCAGGTGGCTATCTCTTGAACCCAGGAGTTCGAGACCAGCCTGGGCAACATGGCAAAACCCCATCTCTACAAGAAACACAAAAATTAGCTGGGTGTGGTGGCACGTACTTGTAGTCCCCAGATACTCAGGAGGCTGAGGTGGGATGATCACTTGAGCCCAGGAGGCGGAGACTGCAGTGAGCTGAGACTGCACCACTGCACTCCAGCCTGGGCAACAGAGCAAGACCCTGTTCCAAGGGAGGAAAATCAAAGGCTACCAGAGGGAACACGTAGTAATTCTCAGATTATGAAAGTATAGTACAATCCTTTACTCATTTTATGAGTAATTTCACTCCACAACAGGAAACTTCTGTAGTATCTATTCACTTAAATATTCAGTTTAGTTAAGCACATGCCCTGCTTTCCCAATTGAATCACAAATTCCTCCTAGAGACTATGTTGCTCTTTTATAACGTCCACTGTGTGTGTATGTAAGAGTAAACTCGAGGTAGGAATGCACAGCAGGGAGAGATTGAGACTAGACAACAAAATTTCAGAGAAAAAAGTAGAATTTGAAAACTAGCTATAACCATTTTTTAAAAATAAAGTAGTTTTTAATTTTAATCAAAGGGATTTACACTAGGAAAAGAATAATATACTCATGATTTCCATTTTTGACGTTATTTGTATATATGTAGCTGGAAATATTCACATAATGAACGTTAAGAGTAGACCATGGGAATATTATTATAACTAAAGTTTTCCAAAATCTGAAAATATTCTAAAAATATACTGGATATTAGATACAATATCTAGCACATTGTACAACTCCAATGCTATTATTGTTACAAAGGCAAAGAAATGAGAAATAAGCAAACAATGATAATCCTTCAAGTCTATTTTTTTAAAAAAGTGCTTACAACTGCTTAAAAAAACAAAACAGAACCCAAAACAAAACAAAACAAAAAACCCAAAACCAAAACCCATACCTTCTTGGGAAGAGGTTCTTCGTTGGTCATCTTGAATCCTAAAAAAAAAGTTGAGGAAAACAAGTTCAATTGATTTTCTTCCAGTGAAAGTAGGAACAAAAAATACTGACTCTTTCAAATCAATTAGTGAACTAAATTACTGTCGAGTAATTACAATTTAAATAATTTAAAAATAGTTTTAGATTTATAAAAAGTGGCAAAGATATTACAGAGTTCCTATATACTCTACACCCAGATCTTCCTCTGTTAACATCTTCCATTATTATAGTTATTGGGTAGTTTTTACAAATTCCCTCATAAAAAAGCTGATCAGCCATTCAAATCATTTGATGTCGCCATAAAGGGTCAAGAGAAATATAATTTCTCATCACACTATTACAATCCCCCTATGAAAGTCTCGTCACAGACGTGATACTGACCTCAAGTAGTATCCTAGCCATGTTGCTAAAGGGCTATTAAAGGGTAATACCAGCTTAAGTCTTCCTTTTATAGCATTAGGTTGTTAAAGCAAGGCAGTACCTACCACAGTCATAATTTACTACTGCCCAATAGTTTTTTTTTAGATATATTATATATTTTTATTTTTTTGAGACACAGTCTCACTGTGTCGCCCAGGATGAAGTGCAGTGGTGCTATCTCGGCTCACTGCAACCTCCGCCTCCTGGGTTCAAGCAATTCTCTTGCCTCAGCCCCGCAAGTAGCTGGGACTACAGGTGCGAGCCACCATACCTGGCTAGTTTTCGTATTTTTAGTAGAGATGGGGTTTCACCCTGTTGGTTAGGCTGGTCTCGAACTTCTGACCTTGCGATCTGCCGGCCTTGGCCTCCCAAAGTGCTAGGATTACAGGCATGAGCCACCACGCCTGGCCTATATTTTGAAATATATGTATATGCTGGGTGTGATGGCTCACGTCTGTAATCCCAGCATTTTGGGAGGCTGGTGGGTGGATCACTTGAGGTCAGAGGTTCAAGACAAGCCTGGCCAACATGGTGAAACCCGGTCTCTACTAAAAACAAAAAAATTAGCTGGGAGTAGTGGCACACGCCTATAATCCCAGCTACTAGGGAGACTGAGGCAGGAGAATTGCCCGAACCCAGGAGGTGGAGGTTGCAGTGAGCTGAGATGGCATGCCACTGCATTCCAGCCTGGGCAACAGAGACTCCATCTCAAACAAACAAACAACAAAAATTCACATACACAGGTATGTCACACCTTAATAAAAATATTCCTACAGTATTTAATTTTATGCCAAATATTTTGCATCTCAAAATTAGCTTCTTTATTATACAAAATTCACTTAACCCCATTTCAAAGATAGGTTAATGAATTCAAGTAGAGAACACTTTATTATGCTATTTTTTAGAATGAATGCTAATAGCAGCTATTATTCATTAAACTCTACAAATCCACACAATAAAAAAAGACAAAGAAAAGATGTGTAATAAACGTACCTTAAGCATCACATTAAAATACAAGGTCGGAAAAAAGAAGCATACAACATGAAGCGCTAACCTGACAAACATAAAATCTTTATATAAAAATTCTATGAGGATTAAAAAATTGAATCAGGTTCTGAGTACCAGTGATCTTTTGAAAAAGCATCTAAATTGCAACTGGCATATTAATAATTTACACAAATTAAGAAATTAGTTCTTACACTAGTTATTCTCATTCTTTCTTTCTTAAGAGATAGGGACCCACCAGAGTGCCCAGGATAGTCTTGAACTCTTAAGTCATCTTCTCACCTCAGGCTCCCAAGTAGCTAAGACTATACATGCAAGGATCATGCCCAGCCCTAGTTATTATTTCTAATAGCACAGTCACGAATGTTCCTTTACTTTACAGTATTTATGGTTTATTTTACTTACCCATACTTACTATAAATTCTAAACTACTAGAACTTTGACCAAAAGCTTGGTATGTTAAACTGAATTTTTTTTTTTTTTCCTGAGATGGAGTCTCACTCTGTTGCCAGGCTGGAGTGCTGTGGCGCCATCTCGAAAGCTACTTGAGGCTGGTGTGGTGGCTAACACCTGTAATCCCAACATTTTGGGAGGCTGGGGCAGGAGAGCTGCTTGAGCCTAGGAGTTTGAAACGAGCCTGGGCAATGTGGTAAGACCCTGTCTCTCATTAAAACAAACAAAACACACACACACCAAAACTACTTGATTTCTCCCACTTGATTTTGAGATTCCTCAAAAGGAGATAACCTTCCAACAGCATTTTTTATACTATGTACAATCTCAACTCTACTTTATAAATGAAACATTCTAAACATACTGTTATTAAATCCTGGTTTTCAGATTAAGTAAATTGTGTTGAAGAAAGCAGAATTCAGAGGAAAAAATCATAAATTGATCTAGGTTACTGGCTTGCTTCTTTCTCTCTTTTAATCTTTTTTTTTTGGAGATGGAGTTTCACTCTTGTTGCCCAGGCTGGAGTGCAATGGCACAATCTTGGCTCACTGCAACCTCCACCTCCTGGGTTCAAGTGATTCTCCTGCCTCAGCCTCCCGAGTAGCTGGGATCACAGGCATGCGCCACCACGCGCGGCTAATTTTTTGTATTTTTAGTAGAGACAGGGTTTCTCCATGTTGGTCCTGAAATCCCGACCTCAGGTGATCTGCCCACCTCGGCCTCCCAAAGTGCTGGGACTACAGGCGTGAGCCACTGTGCCAGGCTTTTTTTTTTTAAAAGACAGTCTTGCTCTGTCACCCAGACCAGAGTTCAGTGGTGCGATCATGGCTCACTGCAATCTTGACCTCCCAGGCTCAAGTGATCCTCCCAGCCTCAGTCTCCTGAGTACCTGGGACTACAGGCATGTGCCACCACACTCAGCTAATTTTTGTACTTTTTGGTAGAGACGGGATTTCACCATGCTGCCCAGGCTGGTATCAAACTCCTGGGCTCAAGCAATCCAACTGCCTCTGCCTTCCAAAGTGCTGGCATTACAGGTGTGAGCCACTGCACCCTGCCTTCCCTCTTTAATCTTTCTCAAGGGATATAGTAAACCGATAAAAACCTCAGTATATTATTTGTTTCTGAGCTAAATGTATACAGTCTGTTTCACTGAGCAAGTCACTCTGTCCTATGAAAACATAAACCGTACTATGAATAAAATGTATATTTTTTTCTTTAAATTGGTTCCTGCCTACTTTATGACCCTTGTTGCCCAGTTTTTAATCTCTGCTGCTATTATAGAAAGCTGCTTTGTAACTACTTTAACCTGGTGGCAGTCATTTTAATCATTTGAGAAACCATCACCATATTTAACTCCACATGTCTAACTACTTCTATTTTAGCATGACACGTGCATCCACTCCATTAGACTGAGAAGTCTTAGAACTCAGATATCAAAAATGGCATTTCCTTGTAATTTTTCTAGAGCGAAATATTAATTTTACACACACACACACACACCCACCCACCCACCCCAGAGTCTTTGTTGCCCAGGCTGGAGTGCAATGGTGCGATCTCGGCTCACTGCAACCTCCGCAGTCTGGGTTCAAGCGATTTTCCTGCCTCAGCCTCCTGAGTAGCTGAGATTACAGGGGCCCACCACCACTTTCAGCTAATTTTTGTATTTTTAGTTTCACCATGTTGACCAGACTGGTCTCGAACTCCTGACCTCAGGTGATCGCCTGCCTTGGCCTCCCAAAGTGTTGGGATTACAGGCGTGAGCCACCATGCCCGGCCAATATTTTTAATTTAAAAAATCTTAAAAGACAATTTTAGCTATTTTAGCTGTACATATTTAACCAGTATATCAGTATCTGTATCTATGTATATGCAAACACAA
This sequence comes from Macaca mulatta, assembly GCF_049350105.2. Classification (NCBI taxonomy): domain Eukaryota; kingdom Metazoa; phylum Chordata; class Mammalia; order Primates; family Cercopithecidae; genus Macaca; species Macaca mulatta. Next base: position 12,278,768 of record NC_133409.1, read on the forward strand.
AATTTTGAGAACCAACCAGGAACTTCATATAACAGGTACTGTGGTAAGAGAGTGACAGTTTGAAAACAGCTGTATTTATCACTAAGGCTAGGTGGTATACCTTTTATCTAGTTACTTGGTATCCTACCTACTCAGTATGTACAATTTTAGTTGTAATACTAAAGTATCATTGATGTTATTCAATATAAATTCCAGTTTATGAAAGTTATTATAGTTGGCCCTTGAACAACCCAGGTTTTAGCTGTATGGGTCCACTTATATGTGGATCTTTTTCAATCAAACTCAGATAAAAAATACAGTACGCGGATCAAAAATACAGCATTCATGGCATGCGAAACCTGAGTATGCAAAGGGCAGACTTTTCATACACCAGGGTTCAAATTCCTTTGCCAGGATTTTGGCAAGGATTGTCTGCGTATGTTTCTACAACCTGATACTTCCCGGATCCCACTACCTTCCGGCTCCCAGCATCATGAAGTTACTTGCTTACTCTCTTCTTAAAGTTTACTTGCTTCTTCATAAAGTTTACTTGCTTACCCTCTTCTTAAAGACAGGTATCCATATTCTTATTCCATTAAAATAAAATTAACTGTAAGCTTAGTTAGCAACGAGATGATAATCTGTTTTTAAATGGCATTAAAAGGACTGAGAAACATATGAAGACAGTTCTGATAACCTTGGTATTCTAAAACAGGGTGTCAACTTTGCAAATACAAAAGTAGCAAAATCTCTGCACCTCAGTTTCCCCACCTCAAAGAGAATTACTGCAACCAGGGTCCAAATACTGTGCTATTTCTGAAGACAGACATTAATCTTTAGCATGGTAACTGGAACAAAATGGGCATTTAATTATTAGTTTCCTTCTCCCCATCAAAAACACAGACTCAGTGTTTCTTGAAACACCTGAAAAGATAATTCACAGGTTGCAGATAATAGTCATACTGTCATCCTGACTGTTTCTAACACTTACTGCAGAATTCTTGGCATCTCCAATATTTAGAATTCTAAACAGAAGTTACTTAAATTTTCTTTTTCTCTCTCTTTCTTTGAGACAGTGTCTCACTCTGTCGCCCAGGCTGGAGTGCAGTGTGACTCGATTATGGGTCATGCAGCCTCTATCTCTTGGGCTCAACTGATTCTCTTGCCTCAGCCTCCTGTGTAGCTGGGATCACAGGTGTGCACCACCATGCCCAGTTAATTTTTTTTTCTTGTTAGTAGAGATGAGGTCTTGCTATGTTGCCCAGGCTGGTCTTGAACTCCTGGGCTCAAGTGATCCTCCTGTTTGGACCTCCAAAAGTGCTGGAATTACAGTTGTGAGCCACCATGCCCAGCCTACAGTTATTGAAATTTCTTTTCTTTTTTTTTTTTGAGACGGAGTCTCTCTCTGTTGCCCAGGATGGAGTGCAGGGGTATGACCTTGGCTCACTGCAACCTCCGCCTCCTGGGTTCAAGCGACTCTACTGCCTCAGCCTCCTGTGGAGCTGGGACTACAGGCACGCGCCGCCACGCCCAGCTAATTTTTTTTTTTTTTTTTAAGTAGAGACATTATTTCACTATGTTGGCCAGGCTGGTCTCGAACTTGACATTGGGTTATATTCTTTTTAAAAAGTTTGATGTTGAGTAGATTTTAATTAAATGGAGATTTTTACTGAAATTTTCTCTAAAAATAAAATTCTGTATTTGTAATGTAAGTCAGGAGTAAATACAGGTTTTGGATAAATGTGTATGCTTCCTAAGTCAATTCTCAGAGTCACTTTTAAGATCACTCCAGCTGTTTGGGGTATCCAACTTGGGAAATTCAGAGCCTCGGCATTTAGAAAGAAAATCCTTTCTCAACTTTAATCTGATGAAAAGTAAATCGTTCCTTGAAAGTCCATGATATGTCACAAAGTTAAATGCACCATCTGGCAAAATCAAATTAGAACAGGTTCAAAATTTACAACTATCTAACAACATTCAACTATTTGGTCAAAACAGAACCTAATTGGCAATTTTGACTTTCACACCACAAGAATGTACTGAGAAGTTTGGTATTCCCCAGGGCAATTTTTTTTTTTTTTTTTTTTTAGCGCAAATGACAAAAACAATTACCATTTAAAGTCAATTCTAGATTCATAAAGACAATGAATATTCCAGGTTTTCAGAACAATCTACTGTCACATCAGAAAAACAGAATGACCATAACATCATTTGGAGTCAATTAAAATTGAATCCTGAAGGAAAATAATAAAATATGCTCAGTTCTTATGAGTCACACATTGAATAACAGCACTTTTCAAAGTCAAAGTTAGTTCCCATTTTCCAGGATGAAAATGACTGTGAGTCATTAGGTGATTAGCTATTAGGTGATGAAAACAACTATTAATAAATTGGGGTAAGGGTCTCAAATTTGGTGCCACCCAAAAAGGTGGTAACATGATTGACTAGTTTTATAACACGAAAAGGTTTCAGTTATTTATGTAGATAATTCAGAGATAATATATCTCAGAATATCAGGACAACCATCTACTCTTGATGTCTTAACATAGAAAAACAGCTTAGTATGGAGTTCAGTCTTGACTGGTTAGGTGCCTAAGATCCCAGATCCCAGTACCTTCCTGGCTCTCAGCATCATAAAGTCAGGTAACTCAGTTCCCTCTGAACAGAGGCAAGCGCCAACCAACACAACTTCAGTAAGAAGACACAGTACCTTGGTGAAACAAATCATAGCTGAATGTAAGAAATCAATCTTCAGACACTGTAGGAGCAAGGTACTGATGAGGAACTGAAAGGCCATCTTTTCCTTACCCTCTATCTGCCATATGTGATTCCAAGCAAGTCTTTTAACTCTTGCAGTTTCAAGTCAGCAAAAAGATAATTTTGCCTGCCTCACAAAGTGCTGCAAATATTAATGCTTTCAGCACAATAAAAATGCTACAAATAGATTTTTCAAACAAAATATGAACATAATATGAACATAAAAGGCAACTTCAACGTGCACTTAGAAAAGATTAAATTCTACTAACTGTATCTTCAAAGGCAGAAAATATTTATAGCACTATATTCTAGTTAGATGGAATACCGTTATACACAATGAAGTATACTATGGTGGAGATACTGAGAAGTTTTTCTGTGTTAAGCTTAGTAACTACAAGAAACAAAATATTTAGAGGCAGAAAGTTGGAGACAACTAAAAAAATTAACACTATCTTAGTCTTGTTTTGCTGAAGGACCTACTAACATACAATTTTGACGAGCAAGAAACAAATATATAATGATCTAAACTGCTAAACAATATATTCAAAGGGATTCAATACTACATACAAGACCACAGGGGACCTTGAACGCTTTACTGTACTGTACAAATTGTGACAATGCTCATCTCCACATCATAGGGCTTTTACATATTTTCTGTTTCATCTCTACCAGCTTATTTCTGACAAACAATACACAAAAATATTTTCAGCAAACATGACTCAACGTTGAATTGGAAAAGCTACACATAAAAGAGCCATGTAAAAATAAGCTGTGCCTGGGACACCCTATTATTATTACTTTTATCCTTTAGGAGTTAGACATTCTGGTAGCTTGTACAAATTCTGCCACTGAAAAAGTACGAAAAATACTGAACTTTTAGACTATGTGTCTGCTTAAGATACCTTAAGATCTAAAAGCACTGTAAGAAACACACCTATCCAAACCTGTAAAATGTAACCTCAACCTTATCACAAGCCAACCTGCGGACTTGCCTAATCAGATGCTACTTGAATGAATTAAAATGTATCCACCTTGAAAAGATTTTTCGCTCATAATTTTAAATTACGGTTTTAAATGACCACAACATGTTTATCGTAGAAAACTTAATGGTCAAAATTTTAAAATCCAAAAAACGAGACCGTGTGATGGATCTATGACGTCCACTTATCTTCCGAAGCAACAGAATTAACTAAAACTAGATAAAATAGGCACAAATACAACTTCTAACTGTAACATACTAATCGAAGTATTTCCCTACCAAACTAAACAGTTTTTTTTTTTTTTTTTTTTTTTACATAATCAGCTATGCTAGTCCTTGATAATGTTAAGCTAGTCCTTTGGGATCAACCAACCAAGTGACTTCCTTATCAAAACAAGAACTTGGCCTTTTCCACTACGTGTACACTGACTTATGAAAAAAGGTTAAAAAAATAATGTAGTAACTGTCTCACAGGGATCCAACGTAAGACTTGGATTTCACAAAAATCTGCAAATAATTCAGTTTCTTTCCTCAGAATGCATGCACTCATTTAAAAATGGAAGTCTACAAGAGAACGTAGCTGCAGTAACATCCTACTGCGTGACATGAAATGTAGGGAACGAACGTTTCTTTTTTTCCTTGCTGAACTCGGGAGAGGCCCAAGGGAGGTGGAGGGAGCAACACCGAGGTGAGGAAAAAACGAGCGCCGCCGCTCAGCCCGCGGAGGGCATCCTCCGACCTCCGTGAGTGGCCGGTCTCTCTGGCCGCCGGAGCACCCCTCTCACCCCGGGCCCTGGGGACGGAGGACGGAGATAAAATGGCCTCGACGCGGCGGAAGTGTTCCCCGCTGGCGGGAAGGTAGAGCGGATAACGAGACTGGTGCCGCGCCGGGCCCGAGTGGCCTTTCGGGCCCTGCCAGCCTCTTACCGGCCGGGGGCGGCTGCGCCCCAACCCTCAGCCCCGGAGGTCCCCCGCGGCCGCTCCCGCCAGCCGGCCCGCACCTACCTCTTCAGGCAGAAGCCGCGCCGGCGCCGCCAGTCGCATAGGCCGAGGCCGCGCTGCTTGCCCTGCCGCCCGGGCCCCCCGGGCCCCCGCGCAGCCGGACAGCTCTGGCGCCTGCCCCGCCGCACTCCTAGTCCCGCCGCAACCCCAGCGCTCCCCTTTATTTGTGGGTCTCGCTGCCACAAAATGGCGCTGAGGGAGGAAACCAGGACCCGCCGCCCGGCCCCGCCCCGCCACCGGGCTCCGCTCCGCCCCGCCCCGCCCCACAGCCGGCCCAAACTCGCCGCAGGCCAGCGCCACTGCCTCCCGCCTCCCGCCAGCCTCCCCGCTCCGCCATGTTCGCGTTCTGGCCCACTCACAGAAGAGTCGCCTTTCAGGCGTGGCCGCAGTCACTCGCCCGCCGCCGGGCCCTGCCAGGAGAGGAAAGGTGAAGGGAGGGAGGCCGCCAGCCTAGCCCGATCGGGGCCTCGAGGCGCAATGGAGCAGCTGCTCCCCGGTAATACGCCCCGTCCTTTCCCAGGAGCCTGGCGCGAGCTCCGCGGGCGCCGGAGCTCAGCTAGCGCGGTAAGGGAAGCGGCCGAAGGGAGGGGCGGGCCAGCGAGGTCGGAGGTCAGCCCCGGGGCATCACGGGAAGGGAAGGTGGACGTACTCGCCGGGGCCACCTGCGGCTGCGGGGGCGGCCTCGTGCGGAGGGATCTGGGCGAAGGCGGCCCGTGATTGGCCGCTTTGTGTTCGCGACGCTCATCCGTGATGCTTCCGCGTGCCGGAGAACCAGGTGCCACCTCAGAAGAGAAGCGGTGGGCGGCGAGCCGCGGGCCTTTGCTCTTAGCAGAAGCTCACCTGTAAGTTTTGGGAACTTAGAATCCGATGTCCTCCCTCTCTTCAGTCGTGAGGCGCAGCCTTCTGGCCGCTGGGTTCGTTCCTCCTTGACATCTCTGGAGACGCATCAAGGAGCTATTGTTCTCCGGCGTCGGAGGTTGCGCTGTGTCCGCGGCGCTGAGGGCTCCTTGCTAACTCGAACGTGGGGAAGGCGGCCCTGTGAGGTTTAGTGAACCCAACCAAAGAGGTCCTGCAAGTGGAGTAGACTCCCTGAAGCAAGACTGCCATCTGGACCGCCGAGTAAGGGCGGTGTTACCTGGAGAAGCAGTCTCTAAACACTTACTAGAGGAGCACGTAGTTCTTTTGATTGGTCTGTCCTTAGCCGGCTTTCTCGAACCTGTTCATCCCCAAAGGAGTGTCTTGTAGTAGGGTGATCTATTAGGATTAAAGTACATTCCAGATGGCCATAGTGTGTTCCCAGTGAATCAGATCAGTCTGGAGAAAATCTTTGCAACTTGTATCACAAGAGCGCTAAAAAATTGAAAACAAAAAGTCCAAAAGCCAAAGGGGAAAATGGGGAAGCACATGAACAGATGATTCTCAGAAAAAATAGTCATTTTTTATGTTCTATGTAATTCTGTGTTCCTCATGAACATAGAAAGTCGCTCCACCTCACTTACAATGGAAATACACATTGAAATTGCCTTTCCTGGTGGGAATGGAAAAATGGTTCAAGTTCTGTCGAGTTCAAAATTACTTGTTTTTTCTTATACCTTGAAGTTATACTTCTAACCCTAACCTTATTCTGAAGGTACAGCTCCACACGTGGAAACAATAGGTACACAAGGTTATTGCAGTGCTGTCATAGCAAAAGTTAGGGATAACCCAAATATCCATTAATAGAGAACTGATTGGGAATGGTGCATCCATACAGTAGAATACAGTGCAGCCATTAAAAAGATTCATAAAATAATCGTGTTGCTTTGAAATGAGTCTCAGGTTATATCAAGTATTCACTTAAATACTTAAGTATATTAAGTATTCACGTTATTCAAAAGCAAAAATAAGCATATATGCTTTTATTTACTTAAATATATAAAAATATATTTAATATGAATATTTATATATATATACTTATTTTGGGGGAGGAATTGGAAGGATATCCTTGAAACTTAAAATAGTTACCTATAAAGAGTGGTGGGAAAGAGTGGAGGGGAGACAAGACTTCTCTACTTTGAATTTTTCGTTTTACATAGCCAAAAAGTAAATAAAAAAGAAAACAAAATAAATCCTAAGGTTGAAAGCAAATAGAAACAAATGAACTTAACTAATACAACTAGCGATACACAGAAAAAATAATTTGGGGCTTTTTTTTTTTTTTTTTTTTTGAGACAGTCTCACTGTGTTGCCCAGGCTGGAGTGCAGTGGTGTAATCTCAGCTCACTGCAACCTCTGCCTCCTTGGTTCAAGCGATTCTTCCACCTCAGCCTCCTGAGTAGCTGGGATTATAGGCATGTGCCATCATCCCCTGCTGATTTTTGTATTTTTAGTAGAGATGGGGTTTCACCACGTTGGTCAGACTGGTCTCAAACTCCTGACCTCAGGTGATCTGCCTGCCTTGGTCTCCCAAAGTGCTGGGATTACAGGCATGAGCCACCACCACTGGCGCCTCCGAGCTTTTGAACACAGTACTCTAGTAGTGTATCTGTGTTGAGATAGTGTAGTCTTTCCTTATATGCAGGAGATTGCGAGCCACCACCACTGGTGCCTCCGAGCTTTTGAACGCAGTACTCTAGTAGTGTATCTGTGTTGAGATAGTGTAGTCTTTCCTTATATGCAGGAGATTGGATCTAGGACCTTCTGGGAGCCTATACAGAAATCTGCATACTAAAGTCCCAGACCTGAGCATAGGGAAAGTTGGTTCTTTGTATAGGCGTGTTTTGCATCCTGCTGTACTTCTGCTTTGTTTTCTTCCTTCCTTCTCTTTCATTTCTTTTCTTTTTTCTTTCTCTCCCTCTCTTCTTCCCGCCCTCCTTCCCTCCCTCCCTCTCTCCCTCCCTCCTTCCCTTTCTTCCTTTCCTTCCCTTGCTTTTCTTTTTTTTTCTTTTTTGAGAACAGGGTCTGACTGTCATCCAGGCTGGAGTGCAGTGGTACGATCACGGCTCACTACAGCTTTGACTTCCTGGGCTCAAGCAGTCCTCCCATCTCAGCCTCCCGAGTAGCTGGGACCACAGGCATGTGCCACCACATCTAGGTAATTTTTTTCTGTTTTTTTGTAGAGCGCTATGTTGCCTAGGCTGGTCTTGAACTCCTGGGCTCAAGTGATCCTCCCACCTAGCCTCCTAAAATGCCAGGATTGTAGGTGTGAGTCACCGTCCCTGGCCCCACTGTGTTTGGGTAAAAAGAAATCCACATATAAGTGGACCCTGGCAGTTCAAACTAGTGTTATTCAAGGGTCAACTGTGTATCCTAAGGATGAAAAAAGTGCAAAGGAGCTTTCAGCTTCACTGATTTATGATTAATGGTAACATTGTTACTGTGGTTTTGAAACTGTACTGCATATGGTAGGATAACATAAGTATTTTAATGTTACTGTGTACAAAGACTTGCAGTGTATGAGAAAATGAGATACAAATGCAAGATCAAAGAAGTTCAGAAAAGGGCCGGGTGTCTGATGCCTGTAATCCCAGCACTTTGGTAGGCCAAGGTGGGAAGATCGTAAGAGTCCAGGAGTTTAAGACCAGCCTGGGCAACGTAGCGAGATCTGTCTCCATTTTTTAAAAAATTTAAAACAATTTTTAAGAAGTTCATTGATCCTCGGGGGGAAGAAAACTAATATAAAGAATTTTAGGCCGGGTGCGGTGGCTCAAGCCTGTAATCCCAGCACTTTGGGAGGCCAAGATGGGCGGATCACGAGGTCAGGAGATCGAGACCATCCTGGCTAACACGGTGAAACCCCGTCTCTACTAAAAAAATACAAAAAACTAGCCGGGCGAGGTGGCGGGCGCCTGTAGTCCCAGCTACTCGGGAGGCTGAGGCAGGAGAATAGCGTAAACCCTGGAGGCGGAGCTTGCAGCGAGCTGAGATCCGGCCACTGTGCTCCAGCCTGGGCGACAGAGCGAGACTCCGTCTCAAAAAAAAAAAAAAAAAGAATTTTAAGAAGTTCAGAAAAAAATAGTCTGTAATATCGAGTTTAAACTGGAGGGCTGGGTGCAGTGGCACATACCTTGAATCCCAGTGCTTTGGGAAGCCAAAGTGGCCTAGGAGTTCAAGACCAGCCTGGGCAACACAGTGAGATCTTGTCTCTACAAAATACAAAATAATAAAATAGCCAGGGGTGGTAGCCTGTGCCTATAGGCCTAGCTACTTGGGAGGCTAAGGCGAGGGGCCCAATTGAGCCCAGGAGTTTAAAGTTACAGTGAGCTGTGATATCACCATTGCACTCCAGCTTGGGCAATAGACCCTATCAAAAAGAAAAAAAAAAAAAAGAAAAGAAAAAGGAAAAAAAAGTTAAACTGCAAAAAAAAAAAAAAAAATAATGTCCTAGTTCTGTGGACTGAAAGGGCCTAGAAGCACTAGGGTGACCAGTTGTTCCAGTTTGCCACAGACAGAGGGGTTTTCTCTGGATGCTGGACTTTCGGTTAAAACTGGAAGAGTCCCAGGTGAACCAGGATGTACAGGCATGGTCACCCTACAGTAACAGTGAGCACATCTAACACCCAGATCTTGGTTTCTAAATTCCATTTCCCACTAAAAAGATCCAGAGCTCCTTTGGAGAATTGGCTGATTCCAGCTCTGGGATGGGAAAAGTACAAGATGAGCCAGGTATTTCATTGTGCCTGAATGCAAAGGAAGTGCTTAGACCAATGAGGCTATGCCAGCTGTATTTAGGAGAACAAACAAAACTAATCCATAGCGAAAGACAGCAGATCAGTGGTTGACTAGGAGGGGAAGAGAGAAGGAATTCACTGGAAAGGAAAATGGGAGAACTTTTGGGGGTGATGGAAATGTTCTGTGTCATGGTTAACGGGGATGTATACATCTGTCAAAATTCATCAAATTGTGTCACTATATAGGATGCATTTTATTGCAAACCAAATGAGAAAAGCAAAGTCTGTTGAGAACTTGCCATAGCAAGGGAGTCAGCCACCATCCCTTATGTTTTGGCAGAGGTTCAAAGGCATGCAGAGGAGTGGGAAAGCTTTACAGTGGACAAAAGGAAAGGTTTCACAGGTATGCCTGATCGGAAGCTGTTGGCATGGGGAAGCTGGAAGCTAACTACAAGTTGGCATCCTATGGGCTTGGTTAAAGGAGGATATTTGGTTTTCTGTGAATGGTCATAAGCTAGAAATTGGGACAAAAATTAGGGAAGCTGTCCATTTTTAATCAAGTCCTGGCCATTTTGAGCTGATTGTCATAGAAGTTATTATTTAGCTTCCTGAATTGCTACCAGAGATAGCAATCCAGAGATACTAGAGATAGAGTCTGATTTCCTACAAGTCTGGTTGATAGCAGGTTTGGCTTTCAGGCTGGGAGGACAGCGCTTATGGTAGATAGGTGGTTGGTTTACTGGGCTAGTTGTTGCAGGTAATGGGTCAGAATTCTGCTTTTATGTATATTCTGGCCATTTTCCATTTGTATTTTCAGTCTCTCAAAAATAAATTTTAGAGACATGGGAGCCAGCTTGAAGGATCTCCCACAGGCCAAATTTAGGGCAGTTTTAGCGTCAAAAAGAAAATAAATACAATTGATTGCAAATACTAAATAAATAAAAATCTGCTATCTAGTACAGAGAAGAGAGAATAAGAAGAGGGAAACTATTTTTCCCTCATTAGTAGTGTCCATTACATCAATTCGATACTCTGAAAATTAGTTATTAAAGGGAGATAGCATTTACCCTGTTTGTTTTTTGTTTCATTTGTTTTTGTTTTTAAGACAGAGTCTTGCTCTGTCATCCAGACTGGAGTGCAGTGGCACGAACATGGCTCACTGTAGCCTTGACCTCCTGGTCTCAAGTGATCCTCCTTCCTCCTCAGAAGCTGGGACTACAGGTGCTCACCACCATACCTGGCTAAGTGTTTTTGCTTTTTTTTGGTTTTTTTTAAGAGATGGAGTCTTGCTATGTTGCCCAGGCTGGTATTGAACTCCTGGGCTCAAGTGTTGCTCCCACCTCAACCTCCCAAAGCATTGGGAGTACAGACATGAGCCACTGCTCCCAACCTACCCTGTTTTTTTTGTTTTTTTGTTTTTAATAAAGAATGTGGTTTATCCCCAGTTGATGAGGAAAAACTCTACTATAGGATGCCAGCTAATAAGTATAGAATAAAATATAGAATTAGAAAATAACCATGATGCAAACCTTAATGAAATAATTGACTCAGACAAGGACTATCAATGGACTTTAAAACCTTTAGATGAAAGACTGCTGGGAAATGCCATCAAAGTATCATTCTACAGGCTACTTACCTAATTGTAAAAGAAATTACAGGCTGGGTGTGCTGGCTTACGCCTGTAATCCCAGCACTTTGGGAGGCCGAGGCAGGCAGATCACGAGGTCAGGAGTTCAAGACCAACCTGGCCAACGTAGTGAAACCCCCATCTCTACTAAAAATACAAAAAAAAAAAAAAAAGGCCACAGTGGCTCATCTTTGTAATCCCAGCACTTTGGGAGGCCAAGGCAGGCGGCTCACCTGAGGTTGGGAGTTTGAGACCAGCCTGACCAACATGGAGAAACCCCATCTCTACTAAAAATACAAAATTAGCCGGGCGTGGTGGCACATGCCTATACTCCCAGCTACTACTCGGGAGGCTGAGGCAGGAGAATCGCTTGAACTCGGGAGGCGGAGGTTGTGGTGAGCCAAGATCGCGCCATTGCACTCCAGCCTGGGCAACGAGAGCAAAACTCCACCTCAAAAATAAATAAATAAATAAATAAATAAATAAATAAATAAAAGGCTAGGTGCAGTGGCTCATGCCTGTAATCCCAGCACTTTGGGAGGCGGAGGTGGGCAGATCACGAGGTCAGGAGATTGAGACCATCCTGGCTAACACGGTGAAACCCCGTCTCTACTAAAAATACAAAAAATCAGCTGGGCGTGATGGCGGGCGCCTGTGGTCCCAGCTACTTGGAAGGCTGAGGCGGGAGAATGGCATGAACCCGGGAAGCAGAGCTTGCAGCGAGCCGAGCTTGTGCCACTGCACTCCAGCCTAGGTGACAGAGTGAGACTCCGTCTCAAAAAAAATAAATAAAAATAAATAAAAAGTAAATTCAAATAAAAATACAAAAAAAATTAGTTGGGCGCAGGGGCATGCGCCTGTAGTTCTAGCTCCTCGGGAGGCTGAAGTAGGAGAATCACTTGAACTCAGGAGCGGAGGTTGCACTGAGCCAAGATCGCGCCATTGCACTACAGCCTGGGCGACAGGGCAAGACTCTCAAAAAAAAAAAGATAAAATACACCTGTATAGTGGAGCCATCTGGTGGTCACCATTTGAACCAACCCATCAAATTTAGTATCAGTAATAGTGGGACAACCTCCAGTTTACAGAAAATACAAGAGAAAGGGTTGTCATGCAAATCTAATAGTACTAGCAAAGATAATTATTCAAAAAAAAGTCATAAGACTATAAGCAATAAATATTGAGCAGCTGAGTTAGGCATACTATAGTCTCAGTTTCAATATCTAACCAGCTTCAAGTCACCATTTCGAATGAAATATCAGTACATGATGAAAGTTACTTACAACCATCCATTTCTTGGGTTTGTGCTACTGTTCAATGAGTGCCTAGTGAGGGCAGTACCACTAACTCCTGCACAACATTGAAATCAACTAGAGCTTTGCTTTACCTTAGTGCAATTTTTGGGAAAATGAGAAACCGCTTTCCCATACACACACAAAGTTATTTACATATTAGTGTATTAAAAAGTACATACAGGCTGGGCACGGTGGCTCACGTCTGTAATCCCAACACTCTAGGAGGCTGAGGTAGGTGGATCATTTGAGGTCAAGAGTTCATGACCAGCCTGGCCAACATGGTGAAACTCGGTCTCTACTAAATATATATATACATATATTTACATTTTTTAAAAATAAAAAATGTGGTTTATCCCCAGTTGATGAAGAAAAACTCTAGTATAGGATGCCAGCTAATAAGTATAGAATAAAATATAGAATTAGAAAATAACCATGATGCAAACCTTAATGAAATAATTGACTCAGACAAGGACTGTCAATGGACTTTAAAACCTTTAGATGAAAGACTGCTGGGAAATGCCATCAAAGTATCATTCTACAGGCTACATATATATATGTATACACACACACACACACACACACACACACACACACACACACACACAAAATTAGCCGGACGTGGTGGTGGGCGCCTGTAATCCCAGCTACTCAGGAGACTGAGACAGGAGATTCACTTGAACCCGGGAGGTAGAGGTTGCAGTGAGCTGAGATCGTGCCACTGCTCTCCAGCCTGGGAGAGGGAGCGAGACTCTGTCCCCCCGCCACCACCCCAAAAAAGAAAAGAAAAAACAAGGCTGGGCATCGTGTCTCACGCCTGTAATCCCAGTACTTTGGGAGGCCAAGGTGGGTGGATCACTTGAGGTCAGGAGTTCGAGACCAGCCTGGCTAACATGGTGAAACCCTGTCTCTATTAAAAATACAAAAATTAGCCGGGTGTGGTGGCGCACGCCTGTAATCCCAACTACTTGGGATGCCGAGGCAGGAGAATCTCTAGAACCCAGGAAATGGAGGTTTCAGTGAGCTGAGATCACGTGACTGCACTCCAACCTGGGGGACAGAACAAGACTCTGTCTCAAAAAACAAAACAAAACATAGTACTGAGTTAGATTGAGATTAAGTGAATTGGCCACTTCTTTGCCATAAGCCTAATACTTAGCCTATAACTTTTTTTTTTTTTTTGAGAAAGGATCTTGCTCTGTTGCCCAGGCCGAAGTGAGGGAGCACGATCTTGGCTCACTGCAGACTCCGCCTCCTTTGCTCAGGTGATCCTCCTGTCTCAGCCTCTCCAGTAGCTTGGACCACAGGCGCAAGCCACCTCTCCGGATCTGGGCTCACTCCAACCTCTGCCTGCTTGGTTCAAACGATTTTCCCACCTCAGCCTCCTGAGTAGCTGGGATTACAGGCACGTGCCACCATGCCCGGCTAGAGACATGGGTAGAGACAGTAGAGGCAGAGTTTCACCATGTTGGCCAGGCCGGTCTTGAGCTCCTGACCTCGTGATCCACCTGCCTCGGCCTCCCAAAGTGCTGGGATTGCAGGCATGGGCCACCGCGCCAGCTGACTTCTCTTATCTCTTATGTGGTGAAAACAGAAAAAGAGAGCTCTATGAGATCCCTTTTATAAAGGCACTGATCTCATTCCTGAAGGCCCTACCTTCATGACCTAATCACCTTCCAAGGGCCTCACCACCTACCTCCACATTAGGGATTAAGATTTCAACATGAATTTTGGGTGGATGCAAACATTCCATCTATTGCAGAAGTACAGAGGAAAAAAAAAAATTTGCAGTAAGTCTAGCTTTTGGTATTGGCACCCAGAAATCCAGGGATTCTGGAGAGATCAGAGTTGTTGGTTAAAAACATTAATGTTAATCCACAGTGCTCTCAAGAACTCACATCTGGTATGACTATGACCATGTCATGCTGTTTCACCAGTTAGTACCTCTGCTGGGTCCATTCTTTCTGTCTGGAATGCTCTTTCTACTCTTCTATGCCAGGTTATCTCCTATTCACCATTAGCAATTAGCCTAAGAAACATTATTTATTTACCTTAGTTTGTGTCAAGCATAGAGATTTGTGGTTTTACAGATAGGGAAGGCAAACCAAACTTCCTAGTCTTCTTTTTCTAATCTAGCGGATTTTACACTGACTTATGTGATTTTACTGTGAGCAGCAATGCAGCATATCAACCCAATGTATCTAATCTTTCAGATTTAGTGAACATTTAGATCTTTTAAATTATAATTAAAGCTAATAATGTTTAGTCTTCATTTTCTCTGCAGACGACAAAGACTTCTGACATTCTAAGTTTTTTTTTTAAAAAATTAAGTAGGTTTTTATAATTTTTACTAGGCTATTATTAAAATACTATTTCAGAAATTCATATGTTGATGAGATATCTGCGTTCTCGTGTATGTTGCAGCACCATTCACAATAGTCAAGATAAAGACTCAGTCTAAGTGTCCATCAACAGATGAATGGATAAGGAAAATGTGGTATATATGGCCAGGCATGGTGGCTCATTTCTGTAATCCCAGCACTTTAGGAGGCTGAAGTGGGAGAATTGCTCGAGGAGGGTTTGAGACCAGCCTGGGCAACAAAGTAAGACCCCATCTCTAAAAAAAAAATAAAAATTAGCCAGGCATGGTGGTGTGTGCCTGTAGTCCCAGCTACTTGGGATGCTGAGGTGAGAAGATTTCATGAGCCCAGGAGTTCAAGGCTGTAGTGAGCTATGAATGCACCTCTGCATTCCAGCCTGGGTGACAGAGGGGAGAGACCCTATCCCAGAAAGAAAGAGAAAAGGAGAGAAAAAGAAAAAGAAAATGTGGTGTGTATATATATACATGTACATATCCATGTATATATGTAAGAATACTATTTAGCCACAGGAAGACATTATATTAAGTGAAATAAGCCAAACACAGAAATACTGCATGTTCTCACTGATATTTGAAAGCTAAAAAAGTTGATCTCATAGAAGTAGAAAGTAGAATAGTGGTTACTAGAGGCTGGAAAGGGTGGGGGTAGGGAGGGGACAGCCAGAGGTTATTAACAGATACAAGAGTACAGCTAGATGGGAGGAATAAGTGCTAGTGTTCTACAGCACTATAGGGTAACTATAATAACCAGCAATTTATTGTATATTTTCAAATAGAAGAGCAGATTTTGAATGTTTTCAAACAAAGAAATAATAGGTATTTGAAGTGATAGATGTGCCAATTACCCTGATTTCATCACTACACATTGTATACATGTATGGAAACATCACAGTATACTCCAGAATATGTACAGTTATTATGTGTCCATTAAAAATAATATTATGACTATAAATTATTTTATAAATTTATACTCTGTCTCTAATTCTAAAATAATAATAGTAAAAAAATAAATATAGAATTAGGTTTTAAACATTCTGAACTCCTTGGTGGGAATGAGGAGCATCCGTTAGTCAACAGAGGTAACAGAGGTATGGGTAACTCAGAGTCAATTATTCTTGGAAACAGGCTTGTCCAGCTACTGGAAAAAAATCCCTTTACTGGGAAAAATAAAGGCACACTTTGCATGGAATTTCCCTGTCCTGATCCCTGTAATTCTTTCCTGGTTGCCCATTCGGTACAAATAACAGCAGCTTTCTGAAAAGGATTTAGCATGCCAGAATGACTAGGCGTTGCTGTACTCCTTCCAACATCCCAGTACACACTACTGGGAGCCATGTTCCTCCTCTTGCACAATCTAGGAACTTCTAAATTGTGTTTGAGTCATAGTGTCTTCAGGCCAGGAGATGAATTACGGCCGTTGTAAGCCAGTGTTTCTCAACAAGTGTGCTGTTGTTTTTGGACAAGACAATTTGTGTGTGTGTGAAAAGAATTTTGTGGACGTTTAGCATCCCTAGACCAACCCACTAGATACCAATAGCACCTCTCTGTTTATGTGACAACTGAAAGTGTCCCTTTCTATATTTTCAATACTGCCCCCTCCCATCATACCCTTGATGAGAACCCGTGGTCTAAGGTAAGCATGGCTATCATGGTCTTTACCAAATAGTGGTGGTGCTCAGTCTTCTTGCAGGCAGAGTTGGACAGTTGAGCAGTTCTGACTGGGATCAGAGGAAATCTCTCGGGGTTTCTGAGAAAAATTTTCCTTCCTGAGAAGAGAGTGGCACACAAGATGAAATGTTTTCCCCCTCCCTCCCTTCCTTGTCTCTTACTAGGCTGTGAGAGGCTGTGATGCTTGCACCTATAGAAACCATCTTATGATGATGAGGCAACAAGTTGGAAAATGAAAGCAGGCTGCTGGGAATTCAGAGTCAAGAATGGAAAGTCCCTGGATCCTCGATGACCCTGTTAATCTTCCAATCTCACCAAGGGACTGCCAGTTCTTGGGCTTTTTATTAGGTAAAACAGATATGTCCTTATATTTAAAACCCTGTTCATCAGGATTCCTGTTACCCATAGCCAAACACATTCTAACTTACTTAGGAAGGGCATTTATATGATAAACAGGTGAAATAAAATGGAGAGGTGCCAGCAAAACTAGGTTTTTCTGTGACACTTTGCTTTATTGTTGTTGTTTTTACATTATGATGTACATAGCCCTTGTTTTATAATTTAATAAAGCAAAAATTTAGAAGTCATTATTCATTTCCAGAAAACCAAACTTTTATAAGACAAAAAGCTAGCTACAATAAAAATATAAGGGTCTTGAAGCATTTTATTTTCAGAACTTTTTTTTTTTTTCTTGAGACAGGGTCTAACTCTGTTACCCAGACTGCAGTCCGGTGGTGTGATCTCGGTTCACTGCAGCCTTCACCTCCTGGGCTCAAGCAACACTCCCACCTCAGCCTCCCAAGTAGCTGGGACTACAGGTGTGACCTACCACACCCAGCTCATTTTTGCATTTTTTGTGGAAACAGGAGTCTCACTATGTTGCCCAGGCTGGTCTCAAATTCCTGGGCTCACCTCCCAAAGTGTTAAGATTACAGGCGTGAGCCACCATGCCTGGTCTATTTTCAGAACTTTTCAAAATGCTATTCTGTTTGCCTCTGATGCTTGCTAATTATGTTTAACCTTATGGATGCAACAGTAAGATCTTGTTTGGTCGAACACTCAGTCAAATCTCTTCAGTTTTTAAAAGGACAGTTTTTTGTTCCCCACAAATTAAAGACCCACTAGAACAGGAGACAGTCCATTCAAAAACTCCGTGCCTGTTGACAAACTGCAAATCCGTATTTCTGCCAGAGGAATTCTGCCTTAAGCAGTGGTTCTACTGTGGACCACATTGACTGCCTGTTAGGCTTGTTTTTGTTGCTCTTCCCTGTCTTTGTTAACCTCTAAATAGTTTTCTCCCAGTGCTACTGGCCAATCCAGGTCTTCAGCTTTTCTTGTTGACTAACAGTCGCCCCCTAGTTGGTCCTCTGCCACCCATCTTTGCTTCCCATCAAAACTGTCTCCTACACAACAAGCCTTTTCTAAGCACAGTTCTGGGAGATTTCCACTCCTGGGAAAATGAAGTAGACATACTTTGCCATGTTCCTCTCACCAAGTACGGCTGAAAATCCTGAGTATTATATGTAAAACAAGCAGAAGAAGACTAAAAGGCAAACTGGCTATGGATTTCAGGATCCAAGGACTGACACAGGAGTGACTCCCTGTGTTTCGTTTTTGCTTCATATATCCCAGAAGCCAGCAATCTGTAAACGTCAACAAGCATAGACCAAAAACAGCCCCCAGCAAAAGCCTCTTATGTATAACTAAAGGTCCAGGAAAGGAGGCAGTCTACCAAGACAGAAAACCTTTAGACAGTAACTGCTCTACTCCAGGCAGACAACAGAGAAGAATCTGTAGCCTACTCCCATCCACTCAAGCAAAGGCTCCTGATGAAAATGCCAGTGGGCTGTGATGTGATTAATTAGGCAGGACACCAGGGTAGGCTTATCATAATCTGGGCACACAGAATTGCAGTCATTTGGCACACCTTTTCAGCAAAGTGAAAAATAGGAATTGCTTTATAGTACTGTGGGAAAGAGCACCGCCTGGTGATGAAACAAGAACAAAACATCTAGAGGCTGTGCTGCTGAGCCTGGGAGTGAAGTAGGGAATGTACAGTCAGGAGAAGGGACTGATGGAATGTGCTGGTCTGTTCCCGATGGAAGCTAGGCTCATCTTCCCTAAGAGGGAAGAATCAGTATGTAATGTGTCAACCAGTGCGGGACTCAGGGAAGTCCAAGGTCATTGGGTTTCTGGAGGGGAAAAAGAATAGAGGAAAAGGTATAGACAGAGAAAGAGATGGGGAATGATGTTTCTTTGGTCCTCACAACCCAACATCTAGGGAAGTGAGGGCCTGCATTAGTCTCGTGTGACAGATGGGACAGCAGAGGCACAGAGAAGTTAGATGGCAGCACAGATAAGAGGTAAAGCTGGTGTGCTCATGTGATCACTTGCTTATGTGAGCATAAGTAGTTCTGGTTGTCATCTCACTATAGCCCATTTGAAGGCAGAAGGAGGAAAATTGCCCACTACACCAAAATTGCACTCAGCCAAACTTGCCACCAAGAGCTGAACAGTCGCCACGATGCTGAGCATGGAAGGCAGGGAGGGGTTCGTGGTAAAGGTCAGGGGCCCTGGTCCTGCTCAGCCGATGAAGTGATGCACTTCCCTGATTGCAAAATACAAAATGGCACATCAGATATTTGTTTCATCTACATCAGAGAAGGCAGACCAAGTGGTGAGGCATTTGTTGAACTTGAATCTGCAGATGAAGCGAAATTGGCTTTGAAGACAGAGAAACTATGGGACACAGATACGCTGAAGTATTCAAGTCTAACAGTGTTGAAATGGATTGAGTATTGAAGCACACAGGTCTGAATAGCCCTGATACTGCCAGTGATGGCTTCGTCTGGCTTAGGGGACTTCCGTTTGGCTGTAGCAAGGAAGAGATTGTTCATTTCTTTTCAGGGTTGGAAATTGTGCCAAATGGATTAACACTGCGAGTGGACTTTCAGGGGAAGCCTTTTTGCAGTTTGCTTTGCAGGAGGTAGCTGAGAAGGCCTTGAAGAAACACAGGCAAAGAACAGGGCACAGGTACATTGAAATCGTCTAGAATAGCCAAGCTGAAGTTCAGACCTACTATGATCCCCCTCACAAGCTCATGGCTGTGCAGTGGCCGTGTCCCAATGATAGGCCAGGGGCTGGCCGAGGATATAATAGCATTGGCAGAGGAGCTGGGTTTGAAAGGATGAGGCAGGGTCCCTATGGTGGAGGGTATAGAGGCTATGATGACTATCGTGGCTGTAATGATAGATGTGGATGTAGGTCTGATAGATTTGGAAAAGACTGCATTTACTGTTTTTCAGGAATGTCTGATCATGGATGTGGAGATGGTGGGTCCAGTTTCCAGAGCACCACAGGGCACTGTGTACACACTAGGGGGTTACCTTACAGAGCCACTGAGAATGATATAATTTCTGTTCACCTCTTAACCCCGTGAGAGTACATATTGAAATTGGACTCAATGACAGAGTTTACTGGTAGGGCAGATGTTGAGTTTGCTGCTCACGAGAATGCTGTCGCAGCTATGGCAAAAGACAAAGCTAATAGGCAGCACAGATATGTGGAGATCTTTTTAAATGCTGCAGGAAGGAGTAGGGGGGTTTATGGTCACAGCTATGTAGGACCTTTTTTTTTTTTTTTTTTTTTTTGAGATGGAGTCTTGCTCTGTCACCCAGGCTGGAGTGCAGTGGCGCGATCTTGGCTCACTGCAAGCTCCGCCTCCTGGATTCATGCCATTCTCCTGCCTCAGCCTCCCGAGTAGCTGGGACTACAGGTGCCTGCCACCACGCCTGGCTACTTTTTTGTATTTTTAGTAGAGACAGGGTTTCACCATGTTAGCCAGGATGGTCTTGATCTCCTGACCTCGTGATCCGCCCACCTCGGCCTCCCAAAGTGCTGGGATTACAGGTGTGAGCCACCCCACCCAGCCTGTAGAACTTTTTTTGAATTCTACAGCGGGGGCAAGTGGTCGTGCTTATGGTAGCTAAATGACGGGAGGGAAGGGCTTATCCAACCAGTCTAGTTATACAGCTAAGTGGTGGTTATGCGGGTGGTTATGGTGGTCAGAGCAGTATGAGTGGTGGTTATGGTGGTCAGAGCAGTGTGAGTGGTGGTTATGAAGGTGGTTATGGTGGTCAGAGCAGTGTGAGTGGTGGTTATGAAGGTGGTTATGGTGGTCAGAGCAGTGTGAGTGGTGGTTATGAAGGTGGTTATGGTGGTCAGAGCAGTGTGAGTGGTGGTTATGAAGGTGGTTATGGTGGTCAGAGCAGTGTGAGTGGTGGTTATGAAGGTGGTTATGGTGGTCAGAGCAGTGTGAGTGGTGGTTATGAAGGTGGTTATGGTGGTCAGAGCAGCTGAGTGGTGGTTATGGTGATCAGAGCAGTATGAGTGGTGGTGATTGTGGTCAGAGCAGTGCGATTCGTGGTGATGGAGGTGGTCATGGTGGTCAGAGCAGCTGAGTGGTGGTGATGGAGGTGGTTATGGTGATCAGAGCAATGTGAGTGGTGGTTATAGAGGCGGTTATGGTGGTCAGAGCAGTGTGAGTGGTGGTTATGGTGGTCAGAGCAATATGAGTGGATATGACCATGTTCTGGAGGAAAACCCCAGTGACTGTCAGTCAAACCTTGCTCAGATAGAGAAGGAGCACTAAAGAGCTACTCCAGATATAAAAGATGTGCATTTATGGGAGTTGAATAGAATGGGAGGGACATCTAGTATATCCAGTATGATGGATAAATGGGAAATATAATTTATTCTTAGTCAGCTTCTCTTTGTCTTCTTTCTTTCTCTTTTTTTTTTGAGATGGAGCCTCTCTGTGTCGCCAGGCTGGAATGCAGTGGCACAATCTTGGCTCACTGCAGCCTCTGCCTCCCAGGTTTAAGCGATTCTCCTGCCTCAGCTTCCCGAGTAGCTGGGAATACAGGCACTCGCCACCACGCCCAGCCAATTTTTGTATTTTTAGTAGAGACGGGGTTTCACCATGTTGGCCAGGATGATCTCGATCTCTTGACCTCGTGATCCGCCCGCCTCGGCCTTCCAAAGTGGTGGGATTACAGGCGTGAGCCACTGCGCCCAGCCTCTCCTTTTAAAGAAAACAAGCAAAATTTACCAGTTTTGCATTACAGGCTTGTGACACTACATGCTTACTGTAAAAGTGGAAGATTATTTTAAAACTTTGAGCTCAGTAGTTTTGAACACTGAACACTGAAACATTCATCTATGACATAACAATAAGTTCAGTATTGACCATAACTATTGAAATAATTTTCAGCTTTCCTCAAGTTAGTTACGTTGTAGGAGTGTACCTAAGCAGTAGGCATATTTAGGTTGATGCAGTTTCACTTATATTAAATGTTGCTCTTATACCACAAATACATTGAAAATTTTGGAGACACGTTGAGAAACATGCTTTTCTGTAAAACTCAAATATAGAGGCTGTGTATACGATTCAAAATGAAAACATTCGGCATGTTTGTTAATTTTAGCTTTTTGGTTTAATATCCTCTAAGGCATGTGAGTGTACACTTGAGTGTATACTTTTACTTTTTTTTTAAGATATGGGACAATTTTAAGATGTAATACTAATACTTTAGGAGTTTTGTCATGTCATTTGTATGGAATTCTGAGGCTTTCGTTTAAATCTTTCCTTGTGATTTCCATTTAGAAGTAATGTACTAAGTGAAACTTGTTAAATCTTCCTTTTAAAAAAAAAAAAGGTAAAGCCTCAACTTGGATGAAGTAAGCTGCTTTCAAGTCCACTCCTTGAAACACACACAACAGAATTTCCATATGTACATACAAAAACAGAAGCCCTTTGCACTTGTTGCCCAGGCTGGAGTGCAGTGGTGCAATCTCGGCCCACTGCAACCTCCACCTCCCAGGTTCAAGCTATTCTTCTGCCTCAGCCTCCCAGGTAGCTGGGATTACAGGCATGTACCACCACGCCTGGCTATATTGTATTTTTTGTAGAGACAGGGTTTCTCCATGTTGGTCAGGCTGGTCCTGAACTCCCAACTTCAGGTGATCCACCCGCCTTGGCCTCCCAAAGTGCTGGGATTACAGGTGTGAGCCACTACGCCCGGCCAGAAGCCCTTTTTTTCAAAGATGAGGTCTCACTGTTCGCCAGACTGGAGTGCAGTGGTGCAGTCAGAGCTCACTGCAGCCTTGAACCCCAGGGCTTGAGCAATCCTACCTTAGCTTCCTGAGTAGCTGGGACTATAGGCAAATACCACAACACCTGGATTTTTTTTTTTTTTTTTGAGATAGGATCTCACTCTGTTGCCCAGGCTGGAGTGCAGTGGTACCATCACAACACACTGCAGCCTCTATCTCCTGGGCTCAAGTGATCCTCCCACCTCAACCTCAGTAACTGGGACTACAGGCGCACACCACGAGACCTGGCTATTTTCTTTTTTGGAGGGATGGGGTCTCCCTGTATTGCTGCTGGCTGATTTAAAAAAAAATTTTTTTTATAAACAATAAACAAAATACACACACACACATGTGTGTGTGTGTGTGTATATATATATATATATATATATTTTTTTTTTTTAACAGGTGTGGCGGGGTGGCTTACACCTGTAATCCCAGCACTTTGGGAGGCTGAGGAGGTGGGCAGATCATCTGAGGTTGGGAGGTTGAGACCAGCCTGGCCAACATGGTGAAACCCCATCTACTTAAAACACAGAAATTAGCCAGCTGTGGTGGTGCACACCTGTAGTCCCAGCTCCTTGGGAGGCTGAGGCACAAGAATTGCTTGAACCCGGGAGGCAGAGGTTGCAGTGAACCGAGATTGCACCACTGCACTCCAGCCTGGGCGACAAGAGTTAAGACTCAGTCTCAAAAAAATAAAAAAAAATTGTTTATACAGACAGGGTCTCGCTTTGCTGCCCAGGCTGGTATTGAACTCCTGGCTTCAAGGGATCCTCCCACCTCAGCCTCCCAAAGCACCGGGATTACAGGTGTTAGCCACTACAAATGCTTAGCAGCATAAAGGCACAACTTAGCTTCAGAGAATGTAATCTAAAGTATGTGTAAGCTTATCAGACTGATATGATAAAAGTAAGGTCCCTTATTTGGGACATCCTTATTTTATGCCCATAAACCTTTGAACTGAACAACAAGTCTCCCTCTCAGTAGAAAAAACCTTAGATACAGGGCAAGGACATTTTGTTCTTGTTCTCTAGGAAAAAGTGAGAGAAAAAAAAATGCTTCATTAGCCAAATGATCCAGTAAGTTTGAGTAGTACCACTGCCCCTGACGGGAATGAGCACATGGTAATGAGGGCAGATTTGGGTAGGAGGCGGCTAAAAGAAGCTGCTGTGGAGATGATCAGGGCCCCAGAGGCTTCCTTAATAAGGAAAACTGGGCTGTCTAAGGCTATGGCCAGAAGGCAGGGAAAACTTAGGCATGTTTCAGGCAAACAAATGTTTCCAGAGGTCCATTCTCCGAGCAGGGCTCAGCAGTGAGAGTGCAGGAGGTGGAACTGTGTGGCACACCAGCTGGTTATATTCCATCTAGGACTGTAAGTGAAAGCCAGGACACAGACACGAATCTGGCCCCAAAAGAAGGGATTGGCAAGGGCCAGGGAATGTTCGGGGGCCTCAAACACTGAACTTAGGGAGTGAGCAAGATACACAGGATAAATGTCAGCAGATAGGTGTGCCTACTCTATACAGGAATCTTACTAGAAGGCACAGAAAAGATAATATATATTTAATAAGTGTTTTAAGGATAAACCATGGCATAGCTTTGACCTAGGTAGTTTTCTAAAATCTATGTAACTTCAGCCTTGACTTTTGGAAAGCTGGAGTCAAGTGATAATTTTAATGTCATTTGGGCTGTCCCTGACCTTGTGCTAGATGAGCGATTATGTAACAGCATAGGTTACCATCATATTCAACCAGGCTAACATCATCAGTCATATGAACATGCCATGCCATTTGTATTATTATCAATGTCTAGATAGTCAATAGATATAGTGTAGGGTGAAAATATTCTTAAGTTCTATATTCAGTGAAATTCTGTCAGTTAAAATATAAATGTGTATATACTATGCAATAACTTTAAATGAGCTAAATACATCTCATTCTGATTAATATCATTTATCTTCGTATACACATTTGTTGATTCAAAAGGACATAATGGTCTTTCTAAAGTTATCTGGCTAATAACGTACTCTTTTAATGGCCTTTATTAACTTTCCACTGCACTTAGCTTTTTTATTTTTTTTAAAGAGAGCAGAGTCTCACTCCATCACCCAGGCTGGAGGGCAGTGGAATGGTCATAGCTTACTGCAGCCTCTAACTCCTGGCTGAAGGGATCCTTCCATCCCAGCCTCCCGAGTAGCTAGGAATACAGGAGAGTACCACCATGTCTGACTAATTTTTATTTCTTGTAGAAATGGAGTCTTGCTGTGTTGCCCAGGCTAGTTTTGAACTCCTGGCCTCAGGCGGTCCTCCCACCTCAGCCACCAAAAGCACTTGAAATACAGGCATGAGCCATCATGCCCAGCCTATTTAGGTTTTTTTGTTTTTTTTTTTTTGAGACCAAGTCTTGTTCTGTTGCTCAGTCTAGAGTGCAGTAGTGTGATGTTGGCTCACTGCAACCTCTGCCTCCCAGCCTCAAGCAATTCTCCTGCCTCAGCCTCCCGAGTAGCTGGGACTACAGGCGTGCACCACCACTCCTGGCTAATTGTTTTGTATTTTTTGTTTTTTTTGTTTTTTGTTTTTTGTTTTGAGATGGAGTGTAACTCTTGTTGCCCAGGCTGGAGAGCAGTGGCGCAATCTTGGCTCACTGCAACCTCCACCTCCCGGGTTCAAGCAATTCTCCTGCCTCAGCCTCCCGAGTAGCTGGGGTTACAGGCGCCTACCACCATGCCCGGCTAATTTTTATATTTTTAGTAGAGATGGGGTTTCACCATGTTGGTCAGGCTGGTCTTGAACTCCCGACCTCAGGTGATCCGCCCGCCTCAGCCTCCCAAATTGCTGGGATTACAGTCGTGAGCCAGCACGCCCAGACATTTTTTTGTATTTTTAATAGAGATGGGGTTTCACCATGTTGGCTAGGCTGGTCTTGAACTCCATACCTCAAGTGATCCACCCGCCTTAGCCTTCCAAAGTGCTGGGATCACAGCCATGAGCCACCATGCCTGGCCCTATTTGGGTTTTTTAAAAGTTCATAATAATTATCTTTGTACATAAAACCTAATTATTAAAATTAACTTTCAGCCATGATTGTATAATGGTTAATATTTAAAAATAGAAAAAATAAAAGTTTCACAATCACTATAAATATTATGGGATTGTGCCCTTGCAATAATACATACAACACTTACACTTCATCTAATAGTTCTGCAATGACCTCTGCAGTAATCTAGCAGCTGACATGCTGAGAAATTATGTCAGGTATTTAAAATTAATTAATTTTAAACTACTATTAAATGTTTTAATAATTTATTTTGAATAAAACTTCAGATTCATTCTTGAATTTCAGAAGTTCATTCTCTGATGGTAATATTTGCATTTGATCAGATATTGATCCTAACAGCTGGTCACTAGGCATTCAGCTAAAGCATGCATTTCTTGCATGTCTAAATTCTTTAGAAAGTGACTAGAATTGTGGCATAACATTTCTTGATAGTCTGTGGATATTAATTGATATCTTAACATTTACTAATTACCAGTTACAGAAACCTTAATCAACTTTTTGTGACAAAGACTTGTCAAATAGTCACCAAATCCATTTCCTCTTCTTCCTGGTCACAGAGGTATGGCCAGAATGTGGCCACGTAGCTGAGCTCCGGATAATCCAGAGGGGATATATGATGTTTCCACTCCACAACAACCTTTCTCACTCTCTTTGCCTTCTTCCAACTGGATGGAGAGGAAGCCAAGGACCTAGAGGAGGATGAAGCCATGAAGTGGAAGCCAAGGAACCTCTGCACGAGACTGTGATGAGAATGTAAACCGTGGAGAAGCAGGAATATATCTGTCAAAGCAGCGAGTGTTACTCTTCTAAAGGAATTTCAAAAAATGTTTGAAGACAACTCAGGAAGTCTTTAAGATCCAAAGCTGCAGCTATGCATAGCACTTTCTAACTGTAAAGGTCACGCTTGGGCTGACTGGGGGTGGGTGATCCTCCGGCAAGAAGGGGAATTTAGGTTCTCTCCTAAAATCCCCACTGAAATGACTCATAGAATATATAGACTGGAGGGGAAAAGTCCACATTCAAGCTGGAAATGTTGGGTACTGTTCAAATACCAAAAATATGGGAGATTTTGAGATTCCACCATAGCACTGATGTGTGACTATTACACAATGAATAACAGTGACTCATGGATGAGATCATGAAGTGATATTCCTTTATTGCCCAATAGGTCATTAAATTTGCTTCATGGGCTTGTTTTTTCTTTGTCCCTGGAGCAAATGCTGGTCCCATGACTTTTTTTTTTCTTTTTTTGAAACAGGGTCTTACTCTGTCACCAGGCTGGAGTGCAGTGGCATGATCATGGCTCACTGCAGCCTCAAACTCCTGGGCTCAGGTGATCTGCCTCAGCCTCCCAAGTAGCTGGAACTATAGGCATGTGCTATCACGCCCAGCTTGGTCCCATGACCTTTTAAAAAATATGTTCTTTAGTAATAAAAAGTCTTATAATCACTTTAAGTCAGAACACAGGCTCAATTCACTATCCAAAATGCTCATTGCCATGTGAGAACCAAAACTCCGAAAGTGATTTACAGTCAAGACTTCTTCAACACAGGCCTCTAGTAGACCAGCAGCCTACTGAGGGAGAAAGATGTTGGCAGCTGGCAGGTGTCTTCTCTAGCGTCTTGCCTTCTGCTGCTGCTCTTCATCTTTGAGCATGCTAACCATGGTTCCTCACATGTCCAGGGATTGGCCTGGAGAGGAAGCAGGTGTGGGGTTATATTTATATTGCTCACGGTGGTGGCATGTGGGTGGAATACAGGGAAATCTTACATTCTGTCTTGCCTGACAGTTGCTTTAAGTGGACTCTTATATAAGATTTTGGAGAACACCCCATCGCTGAGAATGTCTCTTAGAGTTCAATCTAAAAGTCGGGAACCTACATTGTGTTCCAGGGAAGCTTAAGAAAATTAGGTCTCTGCTTGATTTGGAAAGCTTAAGATTGAACCTAAATGAAAATCAGGTCAATAAAAAGTCAGAGTTTAACAAAGATAGATGTTATGTCCCAGAGACCAGACACATTTTTTCTTTTTTTTCTTGAGACGGAGTATCGCTCTGTCACCCAGGCTGGAGTGCTGTGGTGCGATCTCAGCTCACTGCAAGCTGTGCCTCCTGGGTTCGCGCCATTCTCCTGCCTCAACCTCCCGAGTAGCTAGGACTACAGGCGCCCGCCACCATGCCCGGCTAATTTTTTGTATTTTTCGTAGAGACGTGGTTTCACCATGTTAGCCAGGATGGTCTCGATCTCCTGATCTCGTGATCTGCCCACCTCGGCCTCCCAAAGTGCTGGGATTACAGGTGTGAGCCACTGCGCCTGGCTGAGACCAGACACATTTAAGCATTACTTTCAAAATGGACTCAGAGAGATACCTGTTCTTCATTTAGTACTTGGAGACTAAGTCTTCTTATCCATGCCATCAAAAAAAATGGGAGTTGGAAAACATGCCACACATGTTAACAATGCATTTTAACTTAAAACATGTAAATACAATCAGATGAAGAACCAGAAAATTATTGGAGCTACTGCATCACCATACTAGTAATGTGTTGTCTCTAATTTCCATCAGTTCTCTGAAGTGGAGTGGAACTTAGACACCTGCAAACCAATCTGATCCCTTAAATGTTTAATAATTGACCCACTCTTAAATATTTGTTTTGTTCACATCTAACTGAACAGTGATCGTTTTTAGTGGCTCGCCTCTAGTGTACCATCATATAGCTGTCTAGTTCCCTCAAACTAAATATCTTTAGCATGAAAATGAAGTCTTATGCGATTTTATCTAATTTCTCACCAAAGGGTAAATGCAGACGTAAGCTGGCACTAGAGGAGGGTGATGCGGCCCGGATGGATAGAGTCCTGGGAGTTGCCTGGATGGGACACTGGTTCCCAGAAATACTCTGATATCAATACTGTTCTCAGTGGACCACGATCTGGCATGGGTGGTATGCGAGGCCATTCCTCCTGTGTACCTATTTTGGCTCCTCCGAGTAGATGTACAGTGTGGGGTGGTTGTGCTGGCCCAGAGATTCAGCCAGCCAAGATCCTATGCTTTGTCACGGCCCTCAGTGGTCTGGGCCACTCTTTAGTAGCTTGAGTAGCTCTTGAGAGTCATTCTTGGAACTGTGCACCTGAAATCAGTCTTACTCTATGACAAATCCTGGGATATGAACTAGAAGTTGGCAGTTTAATAATGACAGATCCCACCCCTTACATAGAATGCAGTGACCATGGTTTTTCTTTTTTTTTTTTTTTTTTTTTTTTTTTCCGTGGAGTAGTAATGGGGAAGAGGTGGTGTTCATTTCCATAAAGGAAGCAGGATGTTGCAGGAAGTCCTCATGAAGGGATCTTATGGAGGGCTCTGCCAGACTCTCAATATGGGATAACCCTTCTCTTTTGGCCTTCTGGGTCCCCAGCAAGTCTGAGTCTTTCACTAGACTAGGTTGGGAAGACTCAGCTGGGCCACTGTGAAGGGAAACTCCAGGAAACTGGGTCTTCACTGAGGCTACCAAGCAAATGTGATCTAAGGGGCAGATGGACCAAGGTCAGGGCAGAGAAGCAGTATCAAGCTTCAGGTCCAAGAGTGATGACCAGAGTCATGTGTAAGAGATGGGACAACAGGCCAGTCGGGAGTTGGGGAGACGGGGATAAGTTGGGAAGTTGCGTAGGGACAGAAGGAGGAGGAAAGTTTCAAACCTTGGGCTCCAATTAGATAAGGCTGGGCCCAATTATTTTGGGTTTGAGGAATGTGGGAGAGGGAGTGGCAGCTGTTTAAAGGCACAGAGTTACACAGGTTTAACAGCAATACACTTGACCCTTGAACAACATGGGTTTGAACTGCATGGGTCCACTTCTATGTAGATTTTCTTCTGCCTTGGCCCCCGCCCCGCCGAGACAGCAAGATCATCCTCTCCTCTTCCTCAGCCTACTCACCATAAAGATGAGGAGGATGAAGACCTTTATGATGATCCACTTGCACTTAATGAATAGTAAATATAACTTCCTTGATTTTCTTATTAACATTTTTCTTTTCTCTAGCTTACTTTACTGTAAGAACACAATATACATACAAAATATGTGCTAATCAACTTTGTTATTGTCCTCTCTGTGATGTATAATCTTTATGTTATTGCCAGTTAACAGCAGGCTATTAGTGGTTAAGTTTTTGGGGAGTCAAAAGTTATAGTCAGATTTCTTTTCTTGTTTTTCTTCTAAATTTTTTATTGGATTCTTTTTTTTTCTTTTCTGAGACAAAGTCTCACTCTGTTGCCCAGGCGGGAGTGCAGTGGGTGCAGTGGCGTGATCTCAGCTCACTGCAACCTTTGCCTCCCAGGCTCAAGCGGTTCTCTTGCCTCAGTCTCCTGAGTAACTGGGACTGCAGGTGCTTGCCACCATGCCCAGCTAATTTTTGTTTGTTTGTTTTGAGAAGGAGTCTCACTCTGTTGCCCAGACTGGTGTGCAGAGTGCAGTGGCGGGATCTCGGCTCACTGCAATCTCCACCTCCTGGGTTCAAGTGTTTGTTTGTTTGTTTGTTTTTGTTTGTTTTTGAGACTGAGTCTCACTCTGTCTCCCAGGCTGGAGTGCGGTGGTGAGATCTCAGCTCACTGCAACCTCCACCCCCCGAGTTCAAGCGATTCTACTGTCTCAGTCTCCCAAGTAGCTGGGACTACAGGTGCGTGCCACCACGCCTGGCTAATTTTTGTATTTTTAGTAAAGACAGAGTTTCACCATATTGGCCAGGCTGGTCTCCAATTCCTGACCTCATGATCCACCTGCCCCAGCCTCCCAAAGTGCTGGAATTACAGGCGTGAGCCACTGGGCCCTGCCAATTTTTGTATTTTTAGTAGAGATGGGGTTTCATCACATTGGCCAGGCTGATCTTGATTTCCTGACCTCAGGTGATCCGCCCACCTCGGCCTTCCAAAGTGCTAGGATTACAGGCATGAGCCACAGTGCTGGGCCTATACGCAGATTTCTGACTGAAGGGGTCAGCACCCCTGACACTGCATTGTTCAGGGGTCAACCGTACATTCATATCCCCCTTACTACCTACTAGCTCTATGAGTGACCTTGGTCAAGTCACTATCTTTGCTTACAGAAGGAATAAAGCATTTGACTTAGTAGCTAGCAACATGGAGGATCTGCTCAATGATGCTGATTCCCTCTTCCCTTTATGGATAGAATCAACTCGTGATTACCTGCCACACGTGTCCACTTTATCCCTTTGTTTAACAGAACACTTTTGTTCTGAACCAAGCTACTCCTTTCCTTTCTAATAGTTAATGTGTTCTTTGAGGATGCAATCTAATCGTAATTTTGCCTGAAGTGGGGAAAAAAATTAAGCTCACGTTGAAACCTTAATATATCTCTATAACCATTTTCTCTTTTAGCCTAGATCATTTCATTTTAGCAATTTAAGTACTACTTTTGGTCCTATTAACAATACCAATCTTGCAAAGGACAGGTTGGTACAACCAATTCTCAGATAAGAGAATTGCCTGGATAAGATTTGTGATCCCAAATTTTAAAAAAGCAGAAAAAACCCCCACAAACCACAGGCAGGAGGAAAGAAAAACAAGAGAATGTAGCTAAGATAATTCCGTTAATGATCAGTTTATGTCAAAGCATGTGGAAATAATGCCTCATAGGAGGATACGTAGCAATGACGATTTTTTAAAACTCATTTTCCCTTGTAGGTACAGAATTGCAAGTTTTTTCTGACTTCAGATGTGCAAAGCTGACTACGTCTGTGTGTGTGTGTCTACCTCTCTTGCCCAGACTGGAGTAAGGTGGCACAATCATAACTCATTGCAGCCTCAAAGTCCTGGTCTCAAGTGATCCTCCTACCCTCAGCCTCCTGCATAGCTAGGACTGCAGGCACGTGCTACCACACCCGGCTACCTTTTTTTGGTAGAGACAGAGACTTGCTATGTTGCCCAAGCTGGTCTCAAACTCCTGGCCTCAAGCAGTCTTCCCACCTCAGCCTCTCAAAGAGCTGGGATTACAAGCATGAACCACTGCACCTGGCCCCATACCTGACTACATTTCTCAGCTTCCTTTGTAGCTAGGCTGTGCTAGGTAGCCTTGTACCTAATTTTGACGAGTGAGCAGTGAGTGGAATTTGTTGGGTGAATCTACTACAAAGGATCCTTAAAATGGAGATAGTGGGGCCAGGCGCGGTGGCTCAGGCCTGTAATCCCAGCACTTTCGGAGGCTGATGCAGGCAGATCACTTTAGGTTAGGATTCGAGACCAGGTTGGCCAACACAGTGAAACCCCAGCTCCACTAAAAATACAAAAATTAGCCAGGCATGGTGGCACACACCTGTAATCCCAGCTACTCAGGAGGCTAAGGCAGGAGAATCACTTGAACTCGGGAGGTGGAGGTTGCAGTGAGCTGAGATCGCACCACTGCACTCCAGCGTGGCAACAAAGCAAGACTCTGATTCAAAAAGAAAGAAAGAAAAAAAAAGGTTGGGGGAGATAGTGGGAGGCCAGTCTTTTGTGCTTCCCCTTTCCTAGAAAGGAGATGAGGTTGCTGGTGCTGTGGAAGCTATTATGGGCCATGAGGCAGCTTTGAAGACAGAAAGCCTGCATCCTTGATGACTGGAATTTCATCCCAACCCAGGACTGACTGCCCCAGATCTTTGTTACATGAGGGAATACACTCTTCTGTGTTTAAGAAACTGTGGCTGGATCTGTTACTGGAATATGAATGCAGTTAATACCTGGCTCAAAATGACTTCATCTCAACCCACATTGGTTGCCTCTTCCAAACAATATATAGGTCTGCACTGTGGTGGGTCTCAGGATGGCTGGCTGCGATGTAGCCTTAGGAAGTTTATGAGAAATCCATATTCATGGTGTCCTGATGTTGCAGAGGACGTCCTGAGCTGGCTGGAGAAATGGGACACAGCTCAATCGACTGTAATCTAACTTCTGAGGCCATTCAGTAACCCCTACAGTGGCCACCTAAAAAAAAGGCAGCCAGGTGCGGTGGCTCAAGCTTATATAAATCCCAGCACTTTGGGAGGCCGAGGTGGGAGGATCACTTGAGCCGAGGAGTTTGAGACCAGCCTGGGCAACATGGCAAAACTCTGTTTCTACAAAAAATACAAAAAATTAGCCAGGCATGGTGGTATGCACCTGTAGTTCCAGCTTGGGAGGCTGAGGTGGGAGAATCACATGAGTCCAGCAAGTTGCTGCAATGAGCCATGATCACGCCACTGCACTCCAGCCTGGGCGACAAAAAGAAAAAGAAAACGGAGCCTATTCACTGGGTGTGGTAGACAAAGTGATAAACTTTTCTTTTACCTCCCATATCCCACAACCTTGGATGCGCTCACAGTCATGGTAGTGTTTTGTAATGATGTAGCTGATGACAGGTGTGATGTTGAAGATCCTTCTACCTGACTGCTGCTGTCAGTCCTACCAGCCCCCAACGTTTGGTGCTTGTTCTAAAGGGCATGTCCTAGGAGTTACTTTAATCTCAAAGTATCACTCTCTGTACAAACAAGTAGTGCAAGTAGCCTGAGCTCAGTCTCCCTATAGGAATATTTTATTACCACTAGATCAAGTCTTTCTATTACAATGACTGATCTGTCTCTGAATCCTGTTGGTTCATCCATCAAAATGCCCTTTTCTTCCAGTTCTCATAGCTAGTGCCCTAAAAGTGACCTGCAGTACCTCCTGCTGAGACGAATGTACCAGCTTCCTAACTAGCCTGCACTCCCTTCATCCACCCAAGTCAGTACCAGACCACCTTGCCTGAAAAACCACCTTCAGTGTGTCTCACTTCAGCAGAAATGTTTCTCAGCTTCCCATTAACCACCACATGAAATCTCTGCTCGTCTGCGTTTTAAGGGTATCTATAGGCTGGGTGCGGTGGCTCCTACCTGTAATCTAAGCACTTTGGGAGGCTGAGGCAGGCGGATCACTTGAGGTCAGGTGTTTGAGACCATCCTGGCCAACATAGTGAAGCCCTATCTCTACCAAAAGTACAAAAAAAAAAAAAAAAAAATGCGGGGCGTGAAAGCGCACGCCTGTAATTCCAGCGACTCCGGAGGCTGAGGCAGGAGAATCAGTTGAACCTGGGAGGCAGAGGTTGCAGTGAGCCAACATCGCGACACTGCACTCCAGCCTGAGCGACAGAGCGAGACCGTGTCTCAAAAATATATAAATAATAACTTTTAAAAAGCGTATCTATAACCTGGTCCCAGCCTGAATTTCCTTCTTCACCCCAACACGTAGCCCTAGTTACATTCTTCTGATGTCTGTAAACAAGCCCAGCCCTTCCTGTTGTGAAGCCAAATTCAGGTGGTTCCTCTTTGCCTGAATGTTTTCCCATTCCACTTACCAGAAGCCTAGTCATCCTTGGGAGGGCTGTACCGGGGTTGCAAGAAGCAACGGAAACGGTTCAGCACCTGCTACCTTCCATCATATTCTCTTCAATAAAGGGGTAACTCCCGCCAATGGCAGTGTAGATTTCCTAACCTCTACACATGGAAGATTCACACCATTCGGGATTGTTGTTTAACTGTTGAGAGAGCACTTGATACTTAACAGCTTACTAGACAGCGCAGGAAAGAATCCTCTGTTGTCCTTTTATGTTATCCTGAACAGTTGGTTGACAGAGTTACTGTAAACACACAAAACATGACTGCCAGGGCTTAGTAGTCAGGAAAGTAGGAACTAGTCCTGACTCACTTAGTAACTATACCCAGGCGAAGCTGCTTAACCTCAGGATTTCGTTGTCAACTGGAATCAACAATACCAACCCTAGGGGTAAAATAAAGATAAATGTGTGCAAATCCTGCCTGCAGTCTCGGGCAAGTCGTAGGTGTCCAAGAACTGTTCTTAGGTAGCCAGCCGGTGGGGACAAAGTCGTGTGCCTGCTGTCCTGGAGGAGGTCCCAAGGTCAGCTTACTTGCAAAGCAAGGGCACGGCGCAGGAGTGCTGAATACGGGTTGGAAGGGCGCTGGCTCTACCCTCCGCTCATAGGCCAGCTGGGCGGCGCTGACCAGCAGCTAGGCCCGGTCTTCCCTAGGAACGGCCCCGGGGGCCCTGGGAGGGTACGAACGTCTTCTTGCAGTCAGGCCTCTGGACCCCGCGGCCGCCCCAGCGTAACCAAAGCTCAGGGGCAGGTGCCGCAGCCGCCTCGTGCAGCGCGATCCCCGCCGGCACCCGGATCTGGGGGAGCCGGAGGCAGGGCCTTCGGGCCGTACCAACTCCACGGGGACAGGGGCCGCCTTCCCTCGGCCGCGCGCCGCCCAAGTAAGGCAGACAGGCAGCGAGGTTGCCGAGGCCGAGGCTAGCCTGCAGTCCTCTTTCTCCCCTGCCCTGGGCGCGGGGTGTACGGCAAGCGCGGGCGGGCGGGACAGGCCCGGGGGCGCCCTGCGTGCCCCCCCGGTTGGGCGCGGCGGGCGCGGGGCGGGGCCCGCGGGGGGGCGGGGCGGCGGTGCCCTTGCGGCGCAGCTGGGGTCGCGGCGCTGTTCCCCGCGCTCTCTTAAGGCCGGCGGGCGGCGCAGGAGCCGCAGTTGTGGCTGTGGCGGCCTCTATAGCGGCTTCAGCAGATTGGCGGCATCAGCACCAACACCAGCACTAGCAGCATGTTGAGCCGGGCAGTTTGCGGGTGAGACGAAAGGGGACCCGGTCAAGGCCCCAAGGGCGAAGGGGCGCGCGGCGGGCAGGGCCTCCGCGGCGATGGCGACAGTGGCCGCACCGGGCCTGGCGGGGCCGGGGCACCTGCGGGCGGTTCTCCCGGGAGTGCGCGGCGCGGCGGCTGGAGCGGGGATCCGCAGGGAGGGGACGCGGGGTCTCGGGGGACGCCGCGCGCTGCCGTTCCTCGGCAACCCAGCCTGCGTAGACTGTCCCGCGGCGCGGACTGACCGGGCTGTGCTTTCGCGTCTTCAGCACCGGCAGGCAGTTGGCGCCGGCTTTGGGGTATCTGGGCTCCAGGCAGAAACACAGCCTCCCCGACCTGCCCTACGACTACGGCGCCCTGGAGCCTCACATCAACGCGCAGATCATGCAGCTGCACCACAGCAAGCACCACGCGGCCTACGTGAACAACCTGAACGTTACCGAGGAGAAGTACCAGGAGGCGTTGGCCAAGGGTAGGTTCCAGGCTGAGCGGCGGGAGGCAGTCCCCGACAGAGGCGACCCCAGGGGACCCGGGCCCCACACGAATGGGCCTCTCCGTGGGGGAGAACCCGCTTCGCGTTTGTACCGGTTCCGAGTTTTCCAGGCACAGTAGTCTCTCTTAAACACATGGTCTACCTCGTTGTAGAAGGAGTGCCTCGATGGGTTTGAACACACTTCTGTCATCTCAGGGAACTTGGGGTCCTGCGAAGGAGTTTGTCTTAGTGTTGTAAGCCACATTCCGTTACCCATATTGCCAGCACTAGTGAATTGTAGGGCCTGAAAAGAAAGCTCTACTGTGTCACTCGTTTTTTTTGCAAACTAAAATTGTTCTTGTTGTATAATGTGTTTTGGCGAAATGTTTGGTCTCTCAGGTAGGTGTGCCAGCCGTTTGCAGGAGGGCTGAGAGCGCCTGTCCACTGGCGGCCCAGACATCATCAGGTCCGCAAGTGTCTCTGAGTGTCTCTGAGTGTCAGGGTCACCTCCTGATAGAAGTGGGAGTGGCGCCTTGCTGCCAGGTCACACTGAAGGTGGGAGACAGGAGGACACTACTCCGTGCTAGGAACCGTGGTCCTGGTCATCTTCCTGAGAGCAAACAGGGTCGGGAGTCCAGCCTAGGACTTGGAGACTCCCTGCGTCCCCAGCAACCCTGCAGGGGAAACTTCACTGAGCCCACTTGTTGACTTCAGGTGGGAGAAGAGGAGGCACACCACTGTGGTGTGCGTTACCAAAAAAGCAGTAACCTAACTGGTAAAGCAGTAACCTAACTGTGGAACAGTTCAGGATCTTTAGACTGGATACTTTTCTTGATTTCAGTTAGGGGTCAAAGTTCACAAGGAAAATAGCCCTTCAGTGGGAAACTGAAATAGGCTTGTTTTTATTTACTATTTACTCATATTTGTAATGCAATTAAAAAATATGGCGTTAACTTTTTTTTTTCCCCTCAAGAACTTGGTTGGTAAAACCAGGGGTATGTGGACTTTTTGAGTCTGGGCCGTTTGTGGGTGTGTATGGGAATGTTATGTTTTAACGTTTTTTTTACAAAATAGTAGTGTCCTCTTAATCTATTCGTTAGTAGTATGCGCAAGGAAGATAATCAATAGTCATGTTTTCAGACTCTGTATTGCTTGGTAAGCTAGGTAGTACAAAGTGTTTACTTTTCCTTAAATGTTTTGAATTTCGGGGTTATGAAATTTGTTGAGTAATTTTTTACGCAGTGACATCTTGTTGACTGGAGGCATCTAGTGGAAAAGTGCGGTATTTCAGCCTGATTGTGTTTGAAGTAAATGACTAAACTAAAAGAGGAGGAAGTTACCACATTCTGGAAGATTTGCTTGAGACAGATGAACCTTGAATTACGGGAAAAGGCCCCGTGATTTAGGAAATAACAAATTTGGGAAACATGTAATGGGGAGAGACTGGGGAATACCCCAGTTGTGAAAGTAATTCCTGTAAGGCAACATCTGACACCCGGAAAGCTTTCTCTTCGGTATTTTAAAAACAACTTAATTTCAGTCCTTTACTTCTGGAATCAGAGCTTTACTTATGTAATACAACCCACTGGAAAAAAGCTTTATATTTTACTATATTGTTTATAAGTGAGTATCTGCAGAGCTTTCTTTTACTTAAACATATTTTTAAAATTATTAAAAAGTTAGATTTTCTTGTTTGAAATCTTGGGGAAAAAAGGTAAAACAATGTCATAATCTCATCACATGTAACTGATTAATGAATATTTTTCAACCCAAAGCATTTGACTTTTATTATTATTTGAGGCAAAAACTAAACTGAAGCCAAATAAAATGTTGAATTTCAGAAAAGTGTTCTTAAAAGCAGATATGAAGCCCTCAATTTTTATTAATTTTAAAATGAGTAAGCAAACTGTAAGATGTTAAGATTATTAAATTATCTCTCATTAAGCATGTATCTTTCCCATTTGAAAAATTGAGTTACTATTGATTTATTAAAAAATAATAGAAAACTTACATTTATTTTTAGGGTGACTCTCAATCAACTTTAATAAGGGAAACACAGTTCTATAAGAAAATTATTTGTAAACCTAGCAAAGGAAAAAAAAAGTTGGTGTCTTTAAATAACCCTTCGAGATTAGCCATGTATTCAGATATCACTTGGTCCTCTCCTCCTTTCTGAATTGCTGAACAACTGGAGCTTGTTTCAGAAAGCAGCATTGCCTATGTATGTTCCTTTTTTAAAAAATGTTTTTTTAAATTTTATCTAAAAAATAGACGGGGTCACACTATGTTGCCCAGGCTGTTCTTGAATTCCTGGGCTCCCCCACCTCAGCCTTCCGCAGTGCTGGGATTACAGGCGTGAGCCACCGTGCCTAGCTAGACATATGTTTTTTTTGTTTGTTTGTTTGTTTGTTTTGACGACGGAATCTCGATCTGTCCCCCAGGTTGGAGTGCAGTGATGTGATCTCGGCTTACTACAACCTCCGCCTCCTGGGTTCAGGCAATTCTTCTGCCTCAGCCTCCTGAGTAGCTGGGATTACAGGTGCACACCACCACGGCTGGCTACTTTTTGTGGTTTTTTAAGTAGAGATGGGGTTTTTCCATGTTGGCCAAGCTGGTCTGGAACTCCTGACCTCAGGTGATCCACCCACCTTGGCCTCCCAAAGTGCTGGGATTACAGGTGTGAGCCACGTCACCTGGCCTTGTATGTACCTTTTTTTCTTTTTCTTTTTTTTTTTTTTTTGAGACAGAGTATTGCCCTGTCGCCCAGGCTGGAGTGCAGTGGCGCAGTCTCGGCTCACTGCAACCTCTGCTCCTGGGTTCAAGCTATTCTCCTGCCTCATGCTCTTGAGTAGCTGGGATTACAGGGACGCGCCACCATGCCTGGCTAATTTCTGTATTTTAGGGTTTCACCATGTTGACCAGGCTGGTCTTGAAATCCTGACCTCAAGAGATGTGCCCGCCTCGGCCTCCCAAAGTGCTGGGATTACAGGCTTGAGCCACCGCGCCCGACCCAGACATGTGTTCTTAATGTACACTTTCAGAACAGCAGTTGAGAACTTTTTCCAAAATGTAAGCTCCTTGAGAGCAGAGCTCTCAGTGGGTCTCTCTGTCCTTTACTTTGCTTCTCTGGTATCTTGTGGATAATATGCATGAAATATTTATTAAACAAGGGGATTTCCATTTTTTTCTAATATTAATAGTTCAGTTAATCTGTAGCATCTTGAAGACATAGAAAAGAATATTTTATTTTGCCTACTTGTTTGACAAGGTACCCATGCAGTATGCCAGGAGTTACAGGGCCTATCGGGACGGAGTAAAGGGTCTGGGAGGGTGGCAGGGAATTGCTAATTCATGTATGGTGTTTAGAGAAGGCTTCACTGATGGGGTTGATGCTTCAGTGGAGACTTGGAGGAGGAACAGGAATGCAGCATGAGGCTGTCATGGGGAAGACTGTTTAGCAGAGGCAGCAGTGCTCAGCTAGCCTTGAAGGGAACATCTGAGTTGGTCATGTGAGTGCAAAAATGCGTGTGGATGCAGCTGGGTAAGCACGTGCTCAATGACGGGGTCAAGTGCAGCGCCTCTTGGTGGTGAGAGTAGCTGAGTGTAAGCACCTAGGGTTCACTGCAGTGAGAAGGAGAGCTTTTGGAGAGGGCAAAGCCCATTCCCCTCCCAAAACTGAGGGAATAGTGGCACCAGTGCGGTGGGAGATACTGGTCCTCTGTACCAATGAGGTGGCAGTAGAGTTAGGAAGAAGGGATTGGGTTCTGCTTGTGCTGTATTTTGTCTTTCATTTTTCCCTGTGTGCTTTTATATAGATTGGATGTATTTTAAAGGTAGAGCTGGCTTTGCTAATGGATATGCTGGTGGATTGGATGTGGGGTGAAGGGAGAGGAGTCAAAAATGACATCAGGTTCCCAAGGATGTCCTGAGGGACAGAGCTGGCATTTACTGAGATCGGAGGGGACAATAGGAGGACTTAAGTTTGGGGTTGAACATCAGGAGTTCAGTTTTGAGTATGTTGAGTTTCTTGTTAATGGGACTTGGAGATATTTCCCAATGAATGGTTGTCTGTCTTGAAAATGAGAGTTGAAAGTTTTCTGTACAGTCTGTGTGTTGAGCCATACATTTTGGCATTCTATTATTTTATTTGATTGTCCTCTTTGGTGTTTCATTTCCTGAAATCTCTTCTATCTAAAAGACCCTGAGCCTAGCAGCCAGGAGTGAATTTTCTAGCTTTTCCACCTCTGCTAGGCCCTTCATCATGTCTGGGACAAATAATTTTGGAGGGAGGTAAATTTTAGGACAAACAGGGATGTTATGGATAAGCTGGTCCCATTATCTAATAGCTTACAAAGAAAAAAATATAATGTATAAAGTGGTTGAAAAAGTAAGAGTTATAAAAAAAAATGTGTTTGCATTTTAACTTTTCAGGAGATGTTACAGCCCAGATAGCTCTTCAGCCTGCACTGAAGTTCAATGGTGGTGGTCATATCAATCATAGCATTTTCTGGACAAACCTCAGCCCTAATGGTGGTGGAGAACCCAAAGGTTAGTATATATTGGTGCACCCTTATCTTCATCTTGTGCACAGTAGGAGTCAATGGTTGATTTACTTACGTTACCTTATAGTTGTTTTTTTTTTTTTTTTGAGATGGAGTTTTATTCTTGTTGCCCAGGCTGGAGTACAGTGGTGCAGTCTTGGCTCACTGCAACCTCCACTTCCCGGATTCAAGTGATTCTCCTGCCTCAGGCTCCCGAGTAGCTGGGATTACAGGCGCCTGCCAGCATGCCTGGCTAATTTTTGCATTTTTAGTAGAGATGAGGTTTCACCATGTTGGCCAGGCTGGTCTTGAACTCCTGACCTCATGATCTGCCTGCCTTGGCCTCCCAAAGTGCTGGGATTACAGGTGTGAGCCACTGTGCCCAGCCTAAGTTACCTTATTCTTACCAGAGGTATCATAGTGGCATATTTTTCATAACAACGAGTACGATAAAAGTTGTAACTTTCAAAAGGACACAAGTAGGAATGGAGAATGCATTCATGGAGTTAGGTCATAAGATTTTATGTTCACACACACATAGAATATCACATCAACTCCACCTTCTGGTTTCTGGACTGTACTACATATTAGGGAAAGACTGAGAAACTTTGTTTTATGAAGTTTCTTTTTGTTTTGAGACGGAGTCTTACTGTCGCCCATGCTGGAGTGCAGTGGTGTGATCTCGGCTCACTGCAACCTCCGCCTTTCAGGTTCATGCAATTCTCGTGCCTCAGCCACCCAAGTAGCTGGGATTACAGGCATGTGGCATCACTCCTGGCTAATTTTTGTATTTTTAGTAGAGACAGGGTTTCACCATGTTGGCCAGGCTGGTCTTGAACTCTTGGCCTCAAGTGATCCACCCACCTCGGCCTCCCAAAGTACTGTGGTATGGATATGAGCCACCGCGCCCAGCCTAAAAAAGATGAACTTTCTGTTTACTAGTTTCTAGGGCCTGGATTAGATAGTTAACCTTCTGTACCTTTTTTCATCTATGTGATACAGGGATAACAATGGTGGTGTTTTGAGAATTAAATTACAGTGTCATTTGCTATTTTTCACTCTTCCTAACTGATAAAAAGTCAGTTGTTCCAGGAAATTAGGTTTTCTGGATATTTTTTAAAAGTGTTCAGGGAATGAGGAGAGGACAGGGCTAGATGATCTTGTTCGCTATCACTGTTTCCTTGACTTCCTGTGTAGCTTGTGGAGGCCCAGATGACTTCAATTATCTTCCTCACCCAGGGAAGGCATGAGGCCTAAATGTAGTTCTTCTCTCTTGTTTCTGGGCTCCGGATATGCACGCTAAGTTTCTGTGGTTTTATTGTTCGTTTTTAATCAGTGTTATGGAAGGCAACCTATCTTACGCACTTGAAATAAGCAATTTCATTTTAAGGTAATGATGACTGAGGGGAGTAAGCATGGGAAACTGGGCAACTTTTTATTTTTGTTTTTGTTTATTATTATTTTTGAGATGGAGTTTAGCTCTTTCGCCCAGGCTACAGTCAAGTGGCTTGATCTTGGCTCACTGCAACCTCCGCCCACCCCGGGTTCAAGCGATTCTCTGCCTCAGCCTCCCGAGTAGCTAGGA
This sequence comes from Macaca mulatta, assembly GCF_049350105.2. Taxonomy (NCBI): domain Eukaryota; kingdom Metazoa; phylum Chordata; class Mammalia; order Primates; family Cercopithecidae; genus Macaca; species Macaca mulatta. The sequence continues at coordinate 12,320,546 of NC_133409.1, forward strand.
TTATAGGTGCCCGCCACCGTGCCCGGCTAATTTTTTTGTATTTTTAGTAGAGAAGGATTTCTCCATGTTGGCCAGGCTGGTTTGAAACTCCTGACCTCAGATGATCCACCCGCCTCAGCTTCCCAAAGTACTAGGATTACAGGTGTGAGCCACTGTGCCCAGCCAACTTATTTTTCTTCTGAGTTCAGTCTTCTAGACTATCAGTTAATACTTATGAAGTTTTGTCAGTTATCAGAATATCAGATATATTCATATGCAACCAATGGTTTTGGTACACTGCCATTTTTTTTTAAATCTGTACCATTTCATTCCATCATTTGTGCTTACAAAGATGATTACTTTTAAACCCGTAGAATAAGAGAAGTGCGATTTTGACCCAGTTGATTTAGTTGATGTGACTAATCTAGAATTATATTCTGTATTGCTACAGAATAAAAGGGTTGTAGCTCTTAAAGTATACCCTTAGTTCAGTCATAGAGAAAATCGCCCATTTTAAAACAATGTTATCAAGACAGAAGGATCTGGGCTGCCTTGGATAAGAACAATAGCTTTATTCCCAAATAGAGACATAGAAGAAGCAGGGTAGAAGTCAAGGGAAAATTTTCTATTCAGGGAAAAGAAAAAGCTAACAGAAGTAGTATTTCTTTCCTAACAAAAATAGCACAGTGAGTGGGGAAATCCCTCTAACATGATTCATTAAAAAATGTAAACTATGCAGCTGAAGGCCATTATCCTAAGCAAGTTAACCCAGGAACAGAAAACCAAATGCCACAAGTGGAAGCTAAACATGGGGTACTTATGGACGTAAAGATGGCAACAATAGACACTGGGGACAGAGCAGGGAGGGAGAGAGAAGGGGAGGGGGTGAAAAACTGTTGTGTACTAAACTCACTACCTGGATGATGGGATCAATTGCACCCCAGACCTCAGCATCACATGATAACCCACGTAACAAGCCTGAGCATGTACCCTCTGAATTTAAAATAAAATTTGAACCGGGTGCGGTGGCTCATGCCTGTATTCCCAGCACTTTGGGAGGCCAAGGCAGGTGGATCTCCTGAGGTCGGGAGTTTGAGACCAGCCTGACCAACATGGAGAAACCCTGACTCTACTAAAAACACAAAATTAGCCAGGCGTGGTGGTGCATACCTGTAATCCCAGCTACTCGGGAGGCTGAGGCAGGAGAATCGCTTGAACCTGGGAGGCGGAGGTTGCAGTGAGCCGAGATTATGCCATTGCACTCTAGCCTGGGCAACAAGAGTGAAACTCCGTCTCAAAAAGTAAAAAATTTAAAAAAAAATGTTTAAAAAACGAAAACATGTGAATTAAAATTGTGCAACTTAGATCCAGGTGTCGCTTTCTAATGTCTAGTTTCTTGGGCCCTATGACAAAAATATTTTAATACATGTAATACAACATTTTTTGTAATTGTTGAAATCTGTTCATTTGTGGGTGTTTTTGGATTTTTTTAAAATAGGGGAGTTGCTGGAAGCCATCAAACGTGACTTTGGTTCCTTTGAAAAGTTTAAGGAGAAGCTGACGGCTGCATCTGTTGGTGTCCAAGGCTCAGGTTGGGGTTGGCTTGGTTTTAATAAGGAACGGGGACAGTTACAAATTGCTGCTTGTCCGAATCAGGATCCACTGCAAGGAACAACAGGTTAGATTTAAAAATTGTCATTTCATTTGGGAGAGATGCTCTGCTGTAAAGCATTCAACTAGAAATAAGGAAACCCAGCAGTGTTTTCACTTACGATCATGTAATACCTTGTGCGAATCTTAACAGATAACACTCAGAATCTTGTGTAAGTAAAAATGTTTTACAAGTCCTGATATTTCATAAAATAAGTACATGTAATTTTATAGGTACGTTAACAAAAATGTTTTGCATTTATTTATTTATTTATTTATTTTTTAATTTTTTCTTTTTTTTTTTTTTTGAGATGGAGTTTTGCTCTTGTTGCCCAGGCTGGAGTACAATGGTGCGATCTCAGCTCACTGCAATCTCCGCCTTCTGGGTTCAAGCAATTCTCCTGCCTCAGCCTCCTGAGTAGCTAGGATTACAGGCATGCACCACCATGCCCGTCTAATTTCGTATTTTTAGTAGAGATGGGGTTTCTCCACGTTGGTCAGGCTGGTCTCGAATTCCCTACCTCAGATGATCTGCCCGCCTCGGCCTCCCAAAGTGCTGCGATTATAGGCGTGAGCCACCATGCCCAGCCTATTTATTTATTTATTTTTTTGAGACAGATCTCACTCTGTTGCCCAGGCTGGAGTGCAGTGGTGCAATCTCGGCTCACTGCAACCTCCGCCTCCCGGGTTCAAGCGATTCTTCTGCCTCAGCCTCCCAAATAGCTGGGATTACAGGCATATACCACCATACCTGGATACTTTTTGTACTTTTAGTAGAGATGGGGTTTCATCATGTTGGCCAGGCTGGTCTCGAACTCCTGACCTCAAGAGATCTACCTGCCTCAGCCTCCCAAAGTGCTGGGATTATAGGCATGAGCCACTGCGCCTGGCCTAAGAGTTTTTTTAAATGAATGTTTTACAGTTAGAACCAAATTCTTTATTTACCTCACTTAATTTCTGAAAACACTGTGTCCTCCAACTGCTCTGTGTTCCCAAAGATTAAAATTAGCCTTGCGGAGCAGAGCTGTTTCCTCATAAACCCCTGTGAGTGCCCAGACCCTTTGGAGGAGATTCTCAGGGGGCCTCTGCCCACTCCCACGGATGTAATACCCACTTCCTGCTGCTCCTAAGACCACCATGAGGAAGGCTGAGAATTGGCTCTTGAATGAATTTGTTGGTATTTTTAAGAATAGCTATTAAAATACTGTTATTAATTTTCCTAAGTCTATTTTATTTATTGTTAGTATTTGTCACATTTTGTTTGTAAACAATAAATTTAAAATATTCTATAGGAATATTCATTCTTATCTAGATTTCCTATTTCTATTAAAAAAACAAGTGAATGAGATTGTTACAAAGGGTAATTTTGTATGGGTGGAATAATAAAAGTTGAACGTGAGAAGATGCAGTGTTTTAGACTGAAACTGATGGCTCGTTCTTTTTTCCCCTTCTTTCTAACAGGCCTTATTCCACTGCTGGGGATTGATGTGTGGGAGCACGCTTATTACCTTCAGTATAAAAATGTCAGGCCTGATTACCTAAAAGCTATTTGGAATGTAATCAACTGGGAGAATGTAACTGAAAGATACATGGCTTGCAAAAAGTAAACCACGATCATTATACTGAGTATGTTAAGCTCTTTATGACTATTTTTGTAGTGGTATAGAGTACTGCAGAATACAGTAAGCTGCTCTATTGTAGCGTTTCTTGATGTTGCTTAGTCACATGTTTCATAAGCAACTTAATGTTCTGAATAATTTCTTACTAAACATTTTGTTATTGGGCAAGTGATTGAAAATAGTAAATGCTTTGTGTGATTGAGTCTGATTGGACATTTTCTTCAGAGAGCTAAATTATAATTGTCATTATAAAACCATCAAAAATATTCCATCCTTATGCTTTGGGGACTTGCAGGGATGCCTTTCCAATCCTATTTCATTGCAGTTATAGAAAATCTAGTCTTTTTGCCCCAGTTACTTAACAATAAAATATTAACACTTTCCCAAGGGAAACCCTCGGCTTTCTATAGAAAACTGCACTTTTTGTTGAGTAATCCTCTGCAGTGATACTTCCGGTAGAAGTCACCCAGTGGTTTTGTTATGGTCAAATGTTCCTGAATAGTTTTTGCAAATAGAGCTGTATACTGTTTAAATGTAGCAGGTGTAACTGAACTGGGGTTTGCTCACCTGCGCAGTAAAGGCAAACTTCAACAGCAAAACTGCAAAGAGGTGGTTTTTGCAGCAGGAGAAAGGAGGATGTTTCTTTGCAGGGCACCAAGCAAGGAGAATTGGGCAGCTCATACTTAAGACCCGATCTCCATGATGACTTCCAAGCTAGAGTTTTTAAAGGCAGTGGTAAATTTCAGGAAAGCAGAAGCTAAAGGCAAAATTATAAATCAGTTGAGATCGGGTGCATTCAGGGTGGAATGGCTGTATACCAAAATTGTAAATCAATACATGAAGCTTATGTATTGGTTTGGCCTGAAAAGTGAAGTGGGCGGGCTTACAGGTTATGGTGGATTCAAAGACTCCCTGATTTGTGATTGGTTAAGGAAGCAAAGCTTTGTCTAAAAACTTGGGGTCCACAGAAAGGAACAAAAAGGTCGGGCCAGGCCCCTCAGCAAGAAACTTAGAACAAAGAACGGAGGTCAGAGTTTAGTCCCTGGTGTTCCCTCTTATCTGATGTCTGTGTGAATCCATTTGGTGGGGGTCTGGGTTTCTGAAAAGTAGCTCAGGGACACACGTTAAGGATGTTTCTAGGAGACTAACTTCCCTGGCTATTGTTTGAAACTGTATTACCTTCTTGCTTATCAGGTTGCTCGTTTACTTCTCAGGGCTAGCTAGGTGCCTGGAATTTTCAGTGAAGGAACTCAAGATTTTCCTTTATTTCTGTGCTTGTGGGAATCCCCCTGGCACACCCCAAAGAGGGGTCCCTGCTCCATCTCACAGGGATCTTTTTTTATATTTGGCTTATCATGCATTTCCCATGTTGTTTCATCATCTCCCTAATTTCCTGTTTTTGAGTATTTCATTTGTTTCTAATTGTTATTACAGATCATGCTGGGGTGGGGTGAGTAACTCTGTGCACATAGGTTTATCTCCTATTGGAATATTTTCTTTATATAGGCTTTTTTTTTTTTTTTTTCTGGAGACGGAGTCTTGCTCTGTTGTCCAGGCTGGAGTGCAGTGGCGTGATCTCGGCTCACTGCAACCTCCACTTCCCGGGTTCAAGTGATTCTCCCACCTCAGCCTCCTGAGTAGCTGGGATTACAGGTACATGCTACCACGCGCGGCTAATTTTTGTATTTTTAGTAGAGACAGGGTTTCACCATGTTGGCCAGGGTGGTCTCGAACTCCTGACCTCAAGTGATCCATCTGGCTCGGCCTCCCAAAGTGCTGGGATTACAGGCATGAGCCACGGCACCTGGCCTATATAGACTTTTCTCTTAAACCTATTTAGTAATGTTTTCCCAAGTTTATTTTTAATTTTTAATTTTTTCCCCAACCTTATTTTTCTATTTTTTTTTTTTTAAGGAAAAATGGGGTAACTTAGCAGTTTCAATATTGAAGACTGAAGTTAAAAAAAAATTTAAATTCAAGGTACTTTTAAAATTCAATTAGAAAAGTAGTCTTTAAAAATTACTAGAGACGGGAGTACCGAAACTGTGTGTGTGTGTATGTGTGCGTACGCATGCTCGTGGATTGGAAAAACTTTGGAGACTGATGGCTTTTCATTATATATGTATCACAGTGAAACGGCTTTTATGTATCATGTAAGATTACTACTTGCCTCTCTAAACAAGGTGGTGACTCTGTGTAAGTAGATGGGCAAGTGGAACCTTTTGGAAGATGAGCTTTTGAATATAAGTCGTCTGCTAGATCATGGTTTGTATTGAACTAACAAGGTTTGCAGATCTGCTGACTTACATAAAGCTTTTTGATTCCTACTAAGCTTTAAGATTTAAAAAATAATCAATGTTGAAATTTCTATGGGGCTCTATTTTTGCTTTGGCTTTCTGGTGAGAGAGTGAGGAAGCGTTCTTTCCTTCACTAAGTTTGTCTTCTCTTCTGGATAGACTGATTTTAAGAGACTGAGGGAATTTACAAACTAAAGAATTTAATCATCTGGTGGAAAAGGAGACTTTAAGATTGTAAAACAGGCTGGGTGGGGTGACTCACATCTGTAATCCCAGCACTTTGGGAGGCCAAGGCAGGTGGATCACTTGAAGGAGTTCAAGACCAGCCTGGCCAACATGGTGAAACCGTCTCTACTAAAATTACAAAAAAATTTTAAAAAGATCGTTTAGCTCTGTTTTTCATAATAGAAATAGAAAAAGTAAAGTTGCCTTTTCTTCTGAAAAGAGCAAGTATTGTTCAGACCAAGAAGGGTTTTTGTGATTGAATCACCAGTGCCTGTCCTAGTCATAGCTGTGCTTCAAAAATCTTAGCATGATTAGTGTTGGAGCAAAACAAGGAAGTAAAGCAAATTCTGTTTTTGAAATTCTGTTGCTTGAACTATTTTGTAATAATTAAACTTTGATGTTGAGAAATTACAACTTTATTGTACACTTCATTGCAGCTTGAAATTCATGCTCTTAAAGTGAGATTTGAGTTTCTATTGAGCACCTTTAAAAAAGTAATACCAAACCATAAAGTTAAAATTGATGTATATTGAGTCATATCTAAAACCAGGTATAAACGTAAATTGTATTTCCTGTTTTAATTTCAGGGGAACTACTGTTTGGGAAAGCTATTATTAGGCAAATGTTTTAAAAATTACTGTTTCTCATTTTCAGTCATACCCTAATGATCTCAGCAAGATAATGTCCTGTCTGCTAAGATGTGCATCAAGCCTGGTACATACTGAAAATCCTGTAAGGTCCTGGATAATTTTTGTTTGATTATTCATTGAAGAAACATTTATTTTCCAATTGTATGAAGTTTTTGACTTAATAAAGGAATCTGTCAACCATCAAAGAGGTCTGCATTATGCTTGCATGTCAAAAACATTAAAAGTCCTATAATGTTCTATCATTTTCACTGAGTTTCCGTGGGAAAGGAATTGTAAATAATAGGTAGTTGAAATACTACTTTTAAGACCAAGAACTCTATCTCCAGTCATATCTGTAATAACATCATCTGATAACATGAAAGCATAGTATTAGGGATATAGGACAAAACCAAAGTGTTTTTGCTGTTGTCACATACCACTCAATACTTTTATACCAGATTGTCTAGTGGACACCAGCTGGATGTCCTATAATTCAATTCTGATACTATCTACCTGGAATTGAAGTCAGATCCTACAAGTGGAGGGCTCAGACCACAAGACTGCCCCCACTTCAGATACCAATCACAAGTCCCTGTACTTCTGACTGGCTATAAAATGGGGTTCCCGTGACCCCTTCCTTGGTTTTGATTTATTTGCTAGAGCAGCTCCCAGAACACAGGGAAACACTCTACTTATGTTTACCCATTTTTAATTTTATTACTTTATTAAAACTACATATTGGGTACAATACTAATTTACTGTAAAGGATATTTCATTTATTTATTTATTTAGAGATGGAGTCTCACTGCGTCATCCAGGCTGGAGTGCGGTGGTGCAGTCTTAGCTCACTGCAACCTCCTCCTCCTAAGTTCAAGCGATTCTCGTGCCTCAGCCTCCCAAGTAGCTGGGATTACAAGTGTGCACCACCACACCCAGCTAATTTTTGTATTTTTAGTAGAAATGGGGTTTCACTCCGTTGGCCAGGCTGGTCTCAAATTCCTGACCTCAAGTCATCCACCCACCTCAGCCTCCCAAAGTGCTGAGATTACAGGTGTGAGTCACCGCCTCTGGCCTGTAGAGGATATTTTAAAGGATACAGATGAACAGCCAGATGGGAGAGATGCACAGGGCAAAACATGTGGGAAGGGGTATGGAGCTTTCATGCCTTCTCCACACCATCAGCTACCCAGAAGCTCATCTGGACCCTGACTCTTTGGGGTTTTATGGAGGCTTCATTATGTCAGCATGATTACCATTGGCCATTGGCAATTAACTCAACCTGCAGCCCCTCTCCCCTTTATGGAGGTTGTGGGCTGAGGCTGGGAGTCCAAACCCTCCAATCTTGCCCTGGTCTTTCTGGTGAGCATCCCCCCATCCTGAAGCTACCTAGGGGCTCCCAGTCGCCAATCATTTCATTAGCAAACAAAAGATACTTCAAGGGGTTTAGAGCCAAGAGACCAAGCAAGGATTAAGACAATATATATATTTCTTATAAATAACATGATCACAAATAGTATTTTATATATTTCTCATAATAACTGGGTGTGGTCGCTCACACCTATCATCCCAGCTACTAACAGGCTAAGGCAAGAGGATCACAGGCCCAGGAGTGTGAGGCTGTAGTGAGCTATGATTGTGCTACTGCACTCCAGCCTGGGTAACAGTGTGAAACCCTGTCTCAAAGTTCTTGTAGCATCTTAGAACATTAACCAACCACAGAATATTGCCTTCACTCTGAAAAAGTAATCATACTTTTACAAGATGTATTTTACATAAAGTTCTGGTGATATTTTACTCTGGTCATTGGAATATAGGAGCTTACCACCTGGTACCACTCTTCTTAGAGTGGTATACTATTTGGTATAGTACCGGCATACTATTTGGAAAGGGATGTTAAGTTGGCATGACCTGTCTAGGGTGAATTCATGCCGTCTGCTTTCATCGTGGGCTTTATAGTAATGAGAGTGCTTCTGTTGTCAAGATGATTCTGGGACATGTTAAAAAAATGAAGGTGTCTCAGTGTGTGAAAAGGAAGGAGCATGAATGCTTTCAAGTTCCTGTGACATGCTCGTCATCTTTCAGTGTGTCCCATTGTTGCACCCAGTAGTCTCGATGCGCAGTGTCACGGGTGATTCCAAGTTTGTCTCTCTGCCCACTATAACATGTGCTCCATGAAGTCCCAGAACATGAGGTTCTTGTTCATTTGTGTGTCTGGGTCCATATCCAAATATTAAACACTGTGACTAACTGTATTTATCATTTTGTAAATATGGGTATCTCCAAGGCTCAGAAGTTAACACAGCATATCCACAGAGAGGATTGACAGCATGGCTGTGGTGACTGGGAAGGCCTTATGCTTGCTTCTCCTTCTGCTGCTTGCCTTTGTGTGGGCATGGAAAGAACATTGAATTAGGTACTGGAAGGCCTGGGTCCTGGTCTTGGAGATTTTACCAAAGCACCTGTGGGATATTGGTCAAGATGCCTGGTTTTAGTCCTGCTCCTTTGCTGTGAAAGAGAATCTTAAGGTGCCAACTCTGGCATTTTATGGCTTTCTCTGTGTATTGACTATGATTATATGGATAAATGGATATTATTAAATCATCATGTCCTTTACAGAAGACATACAACTTATATCCTTTAAACAAAGTTCTCCAACCAGTAGGGTACGCTTGCTGGTAGTGCTCGCAGCCGGCACCATTCTTCACTGGGGCTCAGAGTGGATGCCCGGAGGAAAAAAAAATGAATCTTTTAGCTCCTAGTTACTATTAGCATTTTCACCAGAAAACAATTTTTAAAAATGACACAAATAAGTCTTCACCTATCAAGGCTGAGTGTGGTGGTCTATACTTGTAATCCCTGTACTTTGGAAGGCCAAGGCAGGAGGATCTCTTGAGTCCAGGAGTTTGAGACCAGCCTGGGCAACAAAGCAAGACCCCATCTCTACAAAAAGTTAAAATTTAGCTGGGCATGATGGCACACCCATGTAGTCCCAGCTACTTGAAAGGCTGAGGTGGGAGGATCCCTTGAGGTCATGAGTTGGAGTCTACAGTGAGCTGTGATTACAGTGTGAGTCTACACTGCACTCCAGTCTGGGCGAAAGAAACCCTGTCTCTAAAACAACAGGCGATTCTCCAAGGAAGATTTTTTTTTTTTTTTAAAGTCCACACCTCTATTGATGATAACCTTGAATGTAAATGGATTAAATTCTCCCACTTAAAAGATATAGATGGACTGAATGGATTAAAAACCACCCCCATGACTCAACTATATGCTGCCTATAGGAAACTTCACCTGTAAAGATGGATAGACCAAAAGTGAAGGGATGGAGAAAGATAGTGCGTAAAAATGGAAGCCAAAAAAGAGCAGGAATAACTATACTTACGTGAGATAAAATAGACTTTAAGTCAAAAACTGTAAAAAGAGAGAAAGAAGGTCATTATGTAATGATACAAGGGTCAATTCATGCAAGATATAATTGTATTTTTTTAATTAAGAAAATTTTTTTGTAGAGATGGGGTTATGCTCTGTTGCCTGGCTAGTCTCAAACTCTGGGTATCAAAGTAGTCCTCCTGCTTTGGCCTCCCAAGGTGCTGGGATTATAGGCATGAGCTACTGTGCCAGGTCTGAGGATATAATAATGGTAAATATATATATGCCCAACACTGGACCACCCAGATATAAAGCAAATGTTATTAGATTTAAAGTTAGAAATAGACTCTAATACAATAGTAGTTGAGGACTTCACTTTACATCGGACAGATTTCCTAGACATAAAACCAATGAACATTGGATTTAAATTGCACTTTACACCAAATGGACCTGACAGACATTTACAGAACATTCTAATAGCTGCGGATCACACGTTCTTTTCATCAGCACATGGAACATTCACCAGGCTAGTTCTGGAACCCACTTCCTGCCTTAGTGTTCCTTCCACAACAGTGCATGATAATTCCGACAGAATGCCTTTCATTTGTACCTTATTAGCTGTGGGGGAAAGCTTTTTCATGTACAAAAATGCTGTAATTTTCTGATTTAATAAATTAACTCCACTAATGTTTTTATTTGCTTCTTGGTATACATGTTTTAAATGTATCCTTTCATTTCTTCATGAGTCCCAAAGTATATCATTGTTTACAAAACAGTTTTTTACCCCCTAAAAAGCTTATTTTTATTTGATTAAGCTTTTCTGTAAGAATGCCTGGGATGTGGCCGGGTGCAGTGGCTCACGCCTGTAATCCCAGCACTTTGGGAGGCTGAGGTAGGCAGATCACCTGAGGTCGGGAGTTCAAGACCAGCCTCACCAACATGGAGAAACCCCATCTCTACTAAAAAAAAATACAAAATTAGCCGGGCATGGTGGCCCATACCTGTAATCCCAGCTACTCGGGAGGCTGAGGCAGGAGAATCGCTTGAACCTGGGAGGCGGAGGTTGTGGTGAGCCGAGATCACACCACTGCACTCCAGCCTGGGCAACAAGAGTGAAACTCTTTACAAAAAAAAAAAAATAAAAAGAATGCCTGGGATGAGCCCAAAGTGAACATACCCCTGCAAAGAGGGCAGATGAAAAACGGTGTGTGGTTTTAATTTCTATTTTGGGGGGACTCAACCATCAAATGGTTAAGGAGTAAGAATCCTTACATGGTTCTTGTAAACAAATCAAGATTTTGGTTTGGGGGGGTGTTGAAAGTGACATTTTCATTTTTTCAGACAAAATGAGATATTTTGGGCCAGGTTCGGCCTGTGCATGATGTATGCCAAGTGATCAATTTTCTCACTTTGAGTGTGTCAAACCTTCTGTCCCAAGAGTCACTCCTTCTCCAGGGCTTTCCCTTTTTTTTTTTTTTTTTTTTTTTTTGAGTTGGAGTTTCATTCTTGTTGCCCAGGCTGGAGTGCAAGTGCGCGATCTTGGCTCACCGCAACCTCCGCCTCTCAGGTTCCAGCGATTCTCCTGCCTCAGCCTCCGGAGTAGCTAGCATTACAGGTATGCGCCACCACGCCCGACTAATTTTGTATTTTCAGTAGAGATGGGGTTTCTCCATGTTGGTCAGGCTGGTCTCGAATTCCTGACCTCAGGTGATCTGCCTGCCTCGGCCTCCCAAAGTGCTGGGATTACAGTCGTGAACCAGCGCGCCCGGCCTTCCGGGCTTTCTCTATCCCTTTCAGCATCAATGTCAACATGTCAGGGATGGTCTTTATTTCACAGTTTCCTTCTGAGACAAACTCCTTGAACGTGTAGCCTTCAGTCCCGCTTCTTTCTCACCTCGCATCCGCTGATCTTGCCGCTGCAGGTTCTGTCCCATGCCACGCCCAGTGTGTGTTTGAACACCGTGCTGAACATTTGTAGTTTTGTGTGACACATTTTTCATGAGTCATCCCTACAGCAATGGTCCCTAATCTAGTGATGGCCGCCTGTCCCAAGATGGGATTCCCTGGGTTTCCTCCCTCAAATTTTTAAGACGACAATTTTAAAAGACAGTTGGTTCCTCTCTTTATTACTGAGAACTATTAAATGTCTTTTTTTTTCTTTTTCTCTTTCTTTCTTTCCCTTTCTCTCTTTTCTTTCTTTCTTTCTTTCCCTCCCTCCCTCCTCCCACCCTCCCTCCCTCCCTCCCTCCCTCCCTCCCTCCCTCCTTCCTTCCTTCCTTCCTTCCTTCCTTCCTTCCTTCCTTCCTTCCTTCCTTCCTTCCTTCCTTCCTTCCTTCCTTCTTTTCTTTCTGCTTTCCTTTCCTTTTCTTTTCGTAGACAGAGTTTCGCTCTTGTTACCTGGCCTGGAGTGCAATGGTATGATCTCTGCTCACCACAATTTCTGTCTCCTGGGTTCAAGCAATTCTCCTGCCTCAGCCTTTGAGTAGCTGGGATTACAGGCATGCGCCACCACGCCTGGCTAATTTTGTATTTTTAGTAGAGACAGGTTTTCTCCATGTTGGTTAGGCTGGTCTTGAACTCCCGACCTTAGGTGATCTGCCCGCCTCGTCCTCCCGAAGTGCTGGGATTACAGGCATGAGCCCCTGCCCCCGGCCAAATGTCTTTCTTTTATTTAAGCCAAATGGTTCTCATTCCTGGGTACACATTAGAGCCACTTCAAAGGAGTTTTACCCAAATAATGATGCCAGACTCCACCCATGAAACACTGATTCAATCAGTCTGAACATGGATATGGGCCTTGCTCTGTCACCCAGGCTGGAGTGCAATGGCACACTCAGGGCTCACTGCAGCCTTAACCTCTTGGGCTCAAGTTATCCTCCTGTCTCAGCCCACCCCTCCCAAGTAGCTGGGACTACAGGCATGTGCTAGCACACCTGGCTGATTTTTTTTTTTTTTTTTTAATGTAAGTAGAGATGAGGTTTCACTGTGTTGCCCAGGCTGGTCTTGAACTCAGCTCAAGTGATCCTCCCACCTCGGCCTCCCAAGTGTTGGGATTATAAGCATGAGCCACCATACCCAGCAACAAGTGATTCTAATATACATCTAGGGCCAAAAATCACAAACGTGGAGCTTCATTGTGAGAGAGACCAGCCCAGAAAAGCATGAAGTAAGCCCAGGCCGATCACTCTCCACCCTGTGCAGGACTGCTGGATGGGCGCTAGAGGTGGACATCTGCTCTTTGGCTGCTCAGCACCTGTGGGAGACATGGCTGCTGTCCACCAGAGGCTTAGGTTTCCCTCCCATTGTGCAGAGTGGCTGCTGGGAGCGGTTGCCCAGCCAGGTCTGACTTTTGCAAGACTTCCCTACACACAGTGGGGCCCCATGGCTAGTTCTGTATGTGACTAGAGGTGGTGGAGAAATGGGTGTGTCTTCTTAATCTTCTTCACCCACTTCTGCTGGCTTGAGTGCTACTATTTTATTTTTTTGTTGGTTTTAAAATTTTTTAAAATTTTTTTTTTCTTATTTTTTACATACAGATGGGGTTTTGCCAAGTTTCCCAGGCTGGTCTCGAACTCCTGAGCTCAAGCAATCTGCCCGCCTTAGCCTCCCAAAGCACTGAGATTACAGGCATAAGCCACCACGCCTGGCTTAGTGTTAGAAATTTAGAAGCCACTTGTTGAAGCTGGCACAGATACAGAAGAGAAGAAACCCGTTTCCTCAAATCACTGCTTCAAAGAAAGCTGCCCGATCAAGAACACACAGATTATGTGAGTGACTGGGCATGGTGGCTCAGGCCTGTGGTCCCAACTACTCGGGAGGCTAAGGTGGGAGGACGGCTTGAGCCAGGAAGATCCAAGCTGCAGTGAGTTGAGATCATGCCACTGCCGTGCAGCCTGGGTGGCAAAGCAAGACCCTGTCTCAAAAACGAAAAAGTATGTGAGCAGGAAATAGCACTTTAATGTGTTCAGATATAGAAATGTTGAGATTTGCTTGTTACAATAACTAACGTTACTCATCATCTAGCAGCCATCCCCTCTGTCTGATAAAGCACCCTGCTTATTCTTTGGGGAAGCAACTTCTTTGCGCTTCATCAGGGGTTGGTAAGATTGTTTATCTCTGTGCTCTGTGGCTTCCTCTCCCCAGTTTGACCCATTACTTTGGCTCACAACCCAGACTAGTCATGTTCTCCTTTTATTTTTTGGATGCATGATAAGTTCAGAGATGGGCTCATGACTCAAATTGTGCCAATGAGAATTGTCCTGAAGCCTCAGCATATGGGCAGTGGGAAAGATTCCCCTTTCTCTGGACTCCTGTGTAGAGGATCTGTGAGATGGTGCCACCTCGTCCAGTATATTGAGGAAGGAAGAACCAAGCAATGGAGAGACGCATCATCCATGGCATTATATGAGTCTCTGCGTCTAGCCGGGCCTGAAGCCCATCCTTGGGTTTACCGGTTATGTGAGCTGAAAGTTCACTAATATTATTGTGTTCAATTTTTGTTTAGTTCCTTATTTTGCTTAAGCTACTCGAGTTGAATTTTTGTCTCTTGCAGTCAAAAGAGTACTGACTTACACTCTTCCCCACTACAGTTCCAGCTCCAGCCTCCACTCTCTGGACTTGGTAGTTGATACACCCTATCTCACCGCTGCACTGGAGTGGTTAAGAGGCGTTCAAAACTCACTTGCTCCAAAGTGAACTCTGGATTCTGCCAGTTTCCAAATCTGTTCATCTCCGAGTCTTTCCCCTCAGTGAATGGTAACACTTAATTGCTTGAACTCAGAGTTTAGGTTACTCTTTTTTTTTTTTTTTTTTGAGATGGAGTTTCACTTTTTGCCCAGGCTGGAGTGCAGTGGCTCAATCTTGGCTCACTGCAGCCTCTGCCGAGTCCCAAGTTCAAACGATTCTCCTGCCTCTGCCTCCCAAGTAGTTACAGGCATGTGCCACCATGCCGGGCTAATTTTGTATTTTTAGTAGGGACAGGCTTTCTCCATGTTGGTCAGACTGGTCTCGAACTCCTGACCTCAGGTGATCCACCCGCCTCGGCCTCCCAAAGTGCTGGAATTACAGGCATGAGCCACCGTGCCTGGCCTAGGTTACTCTTAGGTCTTCTCTCTCTCTCCCTTCCTTTATCCAGTTTAGCAGCAAGTCTACCTTCAAAATATAACCTTCTCCTCCCTATGCTGTCTCACCTGCATTTCTCCAAAGGCCCTGTAAATGGTCTTCCAGCTTCCATTCCTGCCTCCCCTTAATTCATTCCTTATATAGCAACCAGGAGAATCCTACAGTTGGGCATTCTTCTGCCTGAAACTGTCCAGTGTCATTCTTTTGCTCTTACAGCCTAAAATCCTCTACCAAGATGTTCACGGTCTTGCACGGTCTGGCTCTTGCCTGCTTCTGCACTCTCATCTCACACCTTCCCCCCTTTGCTCAGTACGTGCCAGGTATTCTGGATTCCGTCTTTCCCAGGCCACCTGCAGCCCTTTTGCACATTTGGGCCTTCGAACCTGTTGTTCTCTCCATCTAAGAAGTTATTCCTCTTTCTTTTCATGGCCCCACTTCCCCAAGAGGCCTCCCCTGACCATGCTATTTAGTCTATTATTTCCCTCATAGGAGATTATGTCATTATCTTAGCTATTTACTCTTTTATTGGTCTATTATCTGTCTCTCCCCATTAGAATGTAAGCTTCAAGATGACAGGAACCTTGTACCATAGCTGACTCTCCTGGCACTGTGTCTAGTACATAGTCGATGCTCAGATATAAACTCTCCTCTGCCTGTGGCAGGCCCTGAGAGGTTCTAACAATGCAGTTTGAAACCCCCAGACTAGAAATTGTCTATGGGCCCTAATGATTCCAGGGTTAATGATTCTCCTGAACTAAAGCATATCAAATATGATATCTCAATTAATATCACGTAGGTTGGAGTGACAGAGAGATATATAGCCATGTATTGTGGAATTGTAGCTGTCTCCATGGAATAAGTTTTCCAATAGGAAGTCAACAGTGTTTGTCTTAGTTAGCTTAGGCTGCAATAACAAAATATCATAGACTGAGCGGCTTAAACAAGAGACAATTATTTTCTCATAGTTCTTGATGCTGGACTTCCAAGAACCTGGCAAGGACTCTCTTCCTGGTGTGCAAACAGCTGGCTAAATTTTTGCTGTGTTCTTCACACGACAGAGAGAGCAAGAGAGAGAGAGAGAGAGAGAGAGAGAGAGCGCTACAGTCCTATCAGAATCAAGCTGTTCTCTTATAACTTCATTTAATCTTTTTTTAAAAAAATTTTCCATAGGTTATTGGGGTACAGGTGGTATTTGGTTACATAAGTTCTTTAGTGGTGATTTGTGAGATTTTGGTGCACCCCATCACCCAAGCAGTATACACGGCACCCTATTTGTAGTCCTTTATTCCTCGGTCCCCTCCCACCCTTCCCCCCAAGTCCCCAAAGTCCATTGCATCATTCTTATGCCTTTGCATCCTCATAGCTTAGCTCTAACATATCAGTGAGAACACACAATGTTTGGTTTTCCATTCCTGAGTTACTTCACTTAGAGTAATAGTCTCCAATCTCAGCCAGGTAGCTGCAAATGCCATTAATTTATTCCTTTTTATAGTTGAGTAGTATTCCATCATACACATGTGTGTGTATATATGTATGATGGATGTATGATGGAACATATATATCACAGTTTCTTTAGCCACTCATTTATTGATGGGCATTTGGGTTGGTTCCACAATCAAATTGTGTTGCTATAAACATGAGTGTGCTTGGGCCAGATGTGGTGGCTCACGTCTGTAATCCCAGTATATACATATTAGTTTCTTTATCTACTTGTTGATTAATGGGCATTTGGGTTGGCTCCACAATTTTGCAATTGCATATTGTGCTGCTATAAACATGTGTGTGCTTGGGCCGGTTGCGGTAGCTCACGCCTGTAATCACAGCACATTGGGAGGCCTAGGGGGGTGGATCACCTGAGGTCAGGAGTACAAAGTCAGCCTGGCCAACATGGTGAAGCCGCGTCTCTGCTAAAACTACAAAAATTAGCTGGGTGTGGTGGTGCATGCCTGTAATCCCAGCTATCTGGGAGACTGAGGCAGGAGAATTGGTTGAACCTGGGGGTGGAGGTTGTGGTGAGCTGAGATCACGCCACTGCACTCCAGCCTCGGAAACAAGAGTGAAACTCCATCTAAAAAACCAAAAAACCAGGAGAAAAAAAACAAAAACAAAACAAAACACGTGCAAGTATAATAACTTCTTTTCCTCTGGGTAGATACCCAGTAGTGGGATTGCTAGATCAAATGGTAGTTTTACTTTCAGTTTTTTAAGGAATCTCCACACTATTTTTCATAGTGGCTGTGTGTCTGGAATTGGTTCCTTCTGGTGGGTTCTTGGTCTCACTGACTTCAAGAATGAAGCCATGGATGCTTGTGGTGAGTGTTACAGCTCTTAAAGATGGTGCATCTGGAGTTGTTCGTTCCTCCCGGTGGGTTCATGGTCTCACTCTCTTCAGGAGGGAAGCTGCAGACCTTTGCAGTGAGTGTTACAGCTCTTAAAGGTGGTGCATCTGGAGTTGTTTGTGTCTCCTGGTGGGTTTGTGGTCTCGCTGACTTCAGGAATGAAGCCTCAGACCCTCGTGGTGAGTGTTACAGCTCATAAAGGTAGTGCGGACCCAAAGAATGAGCAGCAGCAAGATTTATTGTGAAGAGCAAAAGAACAAAACTTCCACAGCCAGGAAGGGGAGCCAAGTGGGTTGCCCCTACTGGTGTGGGTGGCCAGCTTTTATTCCTTTATTTGGCCCTGCCCACATCCTGCTGATTGGTCCATTTTACAGAATGCTGATTGGTCCATTTTACAGAGTGCTGATTGGTGCGTTTACAATCTTTTAGCCAGACACAGAGCGCTGATTGGTGCATTTGCAATCCTTTGGCTAGACACAAAAGTTCTCCAAGTCCCCATCCAAGGCAGAAGCTCAACTGTCTTCACCTCTCAATCCCCCCTCTAAACAGGACACCCCAACTGCTGTTGGGAATTGGCAGATGACTGTTCTAGCTATTTCCTGCTGGATAGGGACAAAGAAGAGACCCTGTAGTTGTAGTGTCCTCCAGAGGGGAACTCTTTAGGCCAGTGAAAGGACCAGCAGGTTGGTCCAGGGGTCCTCAGTAGCAGTTGTTAGTTGAGCTCTTTTGGGGTTCCATTTGTAAGACCATCTGTAGCTCGATGGCCTCGATCCTAGAGGAAACAAATTTGACAAGAAGGTTAAAAATACTGGGCCCGAAGGCGAGTTAATAGCAAGATGGCTGCCACGGGACCTAGAAAGGGGAGAAGCCATGTTGCCCAACTCCAGAGGTTGGTATAAGAGTTTGAAAGGCGTTGTCTGATTTCAGACTTTTCCTGTAAATGCCAGGTGGCATCTCGTACTTTCCCTGACTGGTTAGTGTAAAAACAACACTCTTCCCCTAAGAAGATGCAGAGTCCTCCTTTCTCAGCAGTGAGGAGGTCTAGGCCTCCTTGGTTTTGGAGAGTCACTGCTGCAGAGTCTATTTGGGATTGTAGAGTAAGGATAGATTTTGTTATTTCTTGCAAACTGAGGAATCCTTTAAGAGTGTGTGGTAGTAGGATAATGAAGTAGATAAACTGGCTATTCCGGTTCCTGTAGCAGTAGCCATTCGTAACCCTATAAGTAGGGGTATTAGTTGTATGGCTCTGCACTGACGGACTTGAGCTTTGAGGGGTACTGATAGAGTCTGATTTCCTGGGGCAATGTTAATGTTGGCACTTAGAAAGACTTAGGTGCAGGTGCCTGTCCAGTTAGTTGGGAGGCAGATATAGGCTGACATTCCATATAAGAAGAATACACCTGGATGGGTAGACAGAACTGGTTGTGTATGTTAAAAAGGTGTGTGAGTTTGTTGTTTTCATTTCCCATACTCCTAGAGTACTTGCCAAGGTAGCTTTGGTGAGCAGCTGGAAAGGGCTGTTGGGAGCAAACTGAGTGGCTCCCTGCGTTCTATTTTCAAATTGGAGAAAAAACCATTTTGTATCTACTAGGAACCATTCAAGAGAGTGATTGAAAGAGGTGATGAGAAGGCATTCACTAGTGGTGGTGGTGCTGCTGTAGGGGGTCCAGGGGTGAATGGTCATGCAGGGAGTATGTTTGCCATTAGAAAACCTGGACTGTTTGTTAAGCAGGGGGGAGGTGATGATTTTTGGAGGCCTTGAGAAGTGGACAAGCCATCTGAATGGAGCTGTTTGGGTGACTCGGAAGTTACTATGATCAGTTGGGACTTGAAGTTGTAGGGTGTAATTACACTGATAGGGTAGTAGGTGCCCCAGGGGCAGGTCTGATAACAGATTGTGTTGGATGCATAAAGGGGCTTGGAAAGTTAAGATGGTATTCGTAGTTACAGGACCATGCATGGGCTTTTCATTGCTTGTGTAATAGGTGAGGTTGGAAATGTAAGAACGTAAAAGTTGGATTGCAAGTCGTGTTAGGGTATTCTTGGTCCTTTCAGAGATGGGGAAGTCGGCTAATGATTGCGTATTTAGAAGTTGGAAACGATATTTTCCTTCATAACGAGGGTGGTAGGTTAAGTTAGTAAAGACCCAATTTTTTTGCGGGAATGGAAGTGGCAACGTAAGCAGAGGTTGATAGAGAAATACTAAGCCAACAGTTGTTTGCCAGGGAAGGATTATACTGGTTTAACAGGGAGAGGGTTAAGTTGAGAGTTTTGCAGAGGTAATTAGGAGCTAGTGGAAGGGGAGGGGTGATTGTATGAGGTATCCAAGGAAGCAGGAGAGATAGATAGGCAAAGTGTAAATAGGAAGGTAAAGAGGGTGCTCTGCAAGACGAGATCATTTTATCCAGTCTGAGTTAAAAGTAGGAGTAAATTGCTGTCAGAAGGAAGGAAGATAGAAAGAAGGTTGATGTGATTAGGATTTTCATCCCAGCAGGAGCTACAGTATATAGTCCTATTGCAAAGAGTATGGTTAGTATGCTGTTTAATAATACGATGAAATAGTAAAAGTATTCCATTAAAGGGGCAAGGAGAGGTGTCAAATATAAAGATTATGTAGGTTTTCACTTATTTTGTTTTAAGGAGGAAGGGGTTTTTCTTCAGGATCAGTGGTAGGAGCCTTTTTAGTCTGGGATGTTTCCTTCTGAAATAGGAGATGCAAGTCCTCCAATGGTTCGCAGGTGTATCGAGGCTGGTCTGGCTGATCTTGGGACTCCTGAGCGGACGGTTGTGCAAGTTCCTCGGGGGTGTCCAAAATTTAACTCGGGTGTGGTGAATCCAAGATTCCACTCCTGCCACCTTAACTGCAGTGGAGGTGGAGAGGATTACAGAGTATGGTCCTTCCCACAGAGAATCCATAGATGGGGAGGTAGAGGGGAGATATTTGACCAACACTAGATCTCCTGGATCTCCTGGTTGAAACAACTCTGTTCCCTTTTCTCTGTGAAGGGATCTCTGTGAATTTTGCCAAGGAAGTTATATCTTTGACCAAGTTGGCCATTTTCTGATCAAGTAGGAGGTAATTTGTGAGAAAAGGTCACCCATACAGCACTTTATATGAACTGAGCCCATTTTGTGAGGAGGATTTCGGATTCTCAACAAGACCATGGGCAAAAGAGTAGGCCATGGGAGATGAGTTTCTTGTGTAAGTTTCCTTAAGTGCCTCTTGAGGGTCTCATTTGCCTTTTCAACCTTCCCTGAGGATCGTGGCCTCCAGGTGCAGTGAAGGTGATATTGTATCCCTAGGGCCCTGGAAATTCCCTGAGTTATTGTGGCTTTAAAAGCCAGACCACTGCCACTCTGTAAGCTTTGGGGAAGCCTAAATCTAGAAATTAGTTCATGAATTAGGACTTTAATCACTTCCTGAGCCTTCTCTGTCTTGCAGGGGAAAGCTTCTATCCAATTTGTAAAGGTATCAACACAGACCAACAAGTATTGAAATCCCGTTGACTTAGGCATATAGGTGAAGTCTAACTGCCAGTCCTTTCTGGGATAGTGACCTATTCTTTGTTCTCCCAAAGGGGCCTTACGGTGGACCAAGGGATTGTTCCTTTGACACATCTCATAGATTTTGACTTCCTGTCGGATGGTCCAGAGGAGATTTGGCCCTGTAAATAGGGATTTGGCCATTTGATGAATGTTTTCAACACCCATATGAAAAGTTTGGTGGAGGGTTTTAAGTATTTTCCACTGGCTGGCTTTGGGTATAAGTATCTTTTCTTCTTCTGTCGTAAACGACCCTGAGGGGAGAGAACTATGCCCCCGTGAAAGTCCCCATTCTGTTTCAGTTGGGGAATACTGGGGCTTAATCTCTTGGAGGGGGTTTTCCATACCAAGGGTCCTTCCATAGGTATTTCTAATGAGAGGTTCCATCTGGCAGCAATTTTGGCCTCAGCATCTGCCTGACCGTTTCCTTCTGTCTTTTCTCCTTCACCTTTCTGATGGCTTTGTCAGTGTAAACCTGCTACCTCCTTGGGTTTTTGCACTGCATACAATAACTCCATAATTTCCTTGTGGTATTTAGTAGGTGTTCCCCCAGAGGTTAGGAACTCCCTTTCTTTCCATATTGCAGCATGGGCATGTAGGATTAGATAAGCATACTTGCTATCTGTATACACATTTATTCTTTTTCCCTTTCCCAGTTCTAAGGCTTGGGTAAGGGCCACTAGTTCTGCTAACTGGGCGCTGGTCTCTGGGGGAAGACGCTCACTTTCAAGTACGGTTACTTGCCAAGTATGGTAACCTGCCCTTCATATCCTATTCTCCACAAATGAACTTCCATTGGTATATAGGTTAAGGTCAGGATTAGCTAAGGTGACTTCTAAGAGATCATCTCAGGTGGCATAAGTCTGAACTATAATTTATTGGCAGACATACTTAATTGGTTCCCCATCCTCTGGGAGAAAAGTGGCAGGTTGAGGGCTATGCATGTATGTATTTGAAGCACCGGTCCCTCAAGGAGTAGCACCTGGTATCTAAGGAGGCAGTTGTTTGATAGCCATAAACTTCCTTTGGTACCTAGTATGCCATTTACATCATGAGTAGTCCAGACAGCGAATTCCTTTCCTTGTATTATTTTGATAGCCTCTGACACTAAGATGGCCACCACTGCAACTACCCATAAACAGTGAGGCCAGCCTTTTGCTACTACATCAATTTCGTTACTTAGGTGTGCCACTGGTTGTGGGGTTGTCCCATGAGTCTGAGTAAGGACTCCAAGAGCTATCCCTGCTCTCTCTGTGATGTATAAAGAGAAGTTTTGTCCTGTGGGAAGGCTTAAAGCTGGAACTTGTACTAGGGCCTACTTTAAGGTTTTAAAGGCTGTTTCTGCCTGTGGTTCCCATTCTACTAGGTGAGTATTTGCCCTCTGGGTCTCCTCGATTAGAGTATAGAGTGGCCTGGCCATCTCTCTGTATGTGAGGATTCATAGTCGGGGAAAGCTGGTGATTCCAAGAACCCCTGCAGGCAAAGCTGGGCCTTTGACCTAGACGCCTTTTACCCTTGATTAGCTAGAAAGTTCAAGAGATCTGGAGTAGCCTGCTGGCATGAGGCTTCTGAACTTGTAGCCAAAAGTAAATCATTCATGTACTGAAGGACCAGAGTGCCTGGACTTGAGAAGCGGCCTAGATCTTGGGCCAGTGCCTGACCAAACAGATGAGGGCTATCCCTAAACCCTTGGAGTAAGACTGTCCATATAAGTTGGGATGTGCAATCTGTGGGATCCTCAAAGGCAAAAAGAACCTGGAGTCAGAGTGCAGGGGAATACAGAAGAAGGCATCCTTGAGGTCCAGAACAGTGAACCATTCTGCTTCCTCTGGTATTTGAGAGAGCAGGGTATAGGGGTTGGGTACAACTGGATATAGAGGAATTACTGCCTCATTGATGAGTCTAAGATCTTGCATTAGTCTCCACTGACCGGTTTTTGTACTCCTAGAATTGGGGTGTTGCAGGGACTGCTGCATTTCCTTACTAAGCCTTGAGATTTTAAATGTTTAACAGCATCCTGTAATCCTTTATGAGCTTCAGGCCTTAAGGGATATTGCCTTTGATAAGGAAAAGTGGTGGGGGTCTTTCAGCCTGATTTGGACTGGGCGGGCATTTTTACTCTTCCAAATTGTCCTTCTAATGCCCAGACTTCAGGGTTGATTCCCTCCTCAAGTAGGGGACAACAAATGGGTAACTTGTTCCCCATATTCATGTAGATAATAACTCCAGCTTTGGCTAATATATCCCTCCCTAATAAGGGTGTGGGACTTTCAGGTATAACAAGAAAGGCGTGTGAAAAGAGCAAAGTCTCCCAATTACAGCTGAGGAGGTGGGAGAAATACCTGGTTATAGGCTGTCCCAGGATTCCTCGGATGGTAACGGACCTTGAGGACAGTCATCCGGAACAGGGGATTAACACTGAGAAGGCCGTGCCAGTGTCCAGGAGGAAGTCAATTTCCTGGACCTCAATGGTTAAACGTACCTAGGGCTCAGTAAGGGTGATGACATGAGCTGGCACTTGCCCTGGGCACCCTCAGTCCTGTTGTTGGATCAACTGGTTGGGGGCTTCTGGCCCAGAGAACCTTTGCCCTCTGGCACAGTGTGCCTTTCAGTGATTGCCTTGGCATAGTGGACATGGACGAGGGGGCGGCTTGTTTCTCATTGGACAATCTTCTTTAAAGTGTCCTAGTAAACCATACTGATAACAAAGCCTACTGGGTGATTGGTCTGTTCCATTTTCTGTCCTCTCTGAACCACCAAGGTTTGTTTGTCTGAGGGCCATGACTAAGGCTGTGGCCTTTCTCTGATCTCGCTTTTCCTTTTGGGCCTGTTCCTCTTGGTCCCTATTATAGAACACTGAGGTTGCCAGGTTTAATACTGCCTCTAGATTTTGTTCAGGGCCCAGGACTCGCTTTTGGAGCTTTCTCCTGATATCTGCGGCTGACTGGGTAATAAACTTATCTTTTAGAATCAATTGATTCTCGAGTGAGTCGGGTGACAGGGGAGTGTATTTTCTTAAGGCCTCCCATAGCCACTTGAGGAAGGTAGAAGGATTTTCTTCCTTTCCCTGAGTTATGGTGGACATCATTGAATAATTCATGGGCTTTTTCCCTAATTCTCCTTAGTCCTTCTAGAACACAGATGTTTGCAACTCCAGTCCCCATGATCTGAGTCGAGGTCCCAGTGGGGATCCATACTGGGAACAGCTTGCTGACCAGTAGGGAATTTGTCCCTTTCTTTGGCTGTCATTCTATCATTTACTTGACTAAGATACCAGGTATCTCCAAACTCTCGGGCTGCAGCTAAAGCCACATTATTTTCATTAAAGGCCAGGGTTTGATCTAACAATAGCATGACATTTCTCCAAGTGAGATCGAAGGTTTGCCCTAGACCCTGTAGGACATCTGTGTATCTATCAGGATCATCTGAAAACTTCCCCAGGTCTGCCTTGATCTGCTTTAAATTAGGGAAGGAGAAGGGGACATTTACCTGGGTTGGGCCAAATTCCCCTCCCCCTACAGCTTGAAGGTGACATAACCAATAGCCCGGGGATTTTTGTGGTCCTTTGGAGATTTATTTGCTTATTTCCTTCTGGGTGGGGGAAATTAGAGAGACTTATCATTAATAGGAAGGGGAGCTATAGGGAGGCTAGGATATGGGGGTAAGCTGAGAGGTCCTCCTGTGGGATGTAAACTGCAAGCTTGGCATAGTTGTGTATTCTCCTTCAATGAAAAGAAAGCTTACACATAAGGTATTTCACTCCATTTGCATTCCCTCTTACAGAAAAGGTCAAGCTGCAGGATAGTATTGTAATTTATACTTCCCTGAGGTGACCATTTTTTTCCCATCAGAGAGAGAATATTGGGGCCAAGCCGTAGCGCAGATAAAAATGAGCCACCTCTTTTTCAGGGTTTGTGGGTCAAACTGGTCCCAATGGCTTAGGATGCATTTCAAGGGTGAGCCTGTTGATACCCGTGTTTCCCATCTGAAAGACAAAACTGCCCGTGGTTTTGGTTTGTTTATTTCTCCCCCTGCCCAAGAATCCACAGTGGTCCCTGGACCCTGCTGATCAGAATAGTTGCGCTCACCAATGCAGCGGCAGAAACACCCCCTGCCCAAAAACCCGCTACAGTCTCTGGACCCTGCTGATTGGAATAGTTGTGCTTACCTACACAGCAACAGAAACACTAGTTTTCCTCCTAGACTACAAAGAGGAAGGTTGGATATAGTGGCCCTTGCCAACACATTCTTGAAAACCTGCACCCTTGCCTGTCCTCCTAGACTACAAAGGGGACCGAGAAAAATCGGATTTGGTGGCCCTTACTGATGCATTCTCGAAAACCTGTTAGAGTCCTAAGCATTCTCCTGTTAGTACTGTGACTTTACTCACATCCTATAAAGATGTTATACCCCAAAAATGAAGTGGAGGGCCAGACCCTGAGGGAGGGAAGGGATCTCCAGAGTTGGAAGAGTGATGCCTTTTGTACTCACTTATATGAATAGGAAGGATACAATTTCTGACGCTCCCCAGATCCTAGCTTCAGGAATAGCTTTTGTTAGGCCTGCTTGTCTGAGGAGGGATCCTAAAATTCCAGCTCGTACTCCCTACAGTGGGGCTTTGGGCAAAAATTATGTCTTTCTGATTGGTGAGCCCAGGTGCCTAAAGAAGGGAATAGGGTCCTGGAGTTTATTCTAGAAATCATTCTTATAGGAGAAACTAGAAAACCACCAGAGACAGGAAGTGGTTTTTAGAAGCAGGACTGGCCTCAGAGAAGAAAGGCAGGAGGAAGTTTGTCTGACAGGTATTAGGACTCAGGAGGCAAGGATCAGGATAGATAGGATAGATGGGTGAGTCTCGCTTGGGCAACGTGACTTTGAGAGTTCTGCTCATGGCCACAGGGTCAATCAACTTGTTGTTGGGACCCCGGAATTGAGTGCCTTTCTTCTCTGTCGACCCTCAGCTCAGCCCAGAAGTACAGGAAAAGCAGAAGCTGGTTCCAGGCAAACCAACACTCCCAACTCCGAAGAGTCGGGGGTTGTCAGAGAACCTTTTCCCAGAAAGGCTGACACCCATGTCTTTAGTCCAGTGGCTGCTCTAGTCACTTTTAACTGGCTGACAGGTGCCTGATATTTAACCCCTGTATTCTAAGGAAAAAAAGGACAGAATAGCAAGTGAAAGGGGTCCACTGGTACTCACCAATTGGTGATTGTCCTGGCGGAGTTGCCAAAATGTGTCCGGAATTGGTTCCTTCCAGTGGGTTCTTGGTCTTGCTGACTTCAAGAATGGAGCTGTGGACCCTCGCGGGGAGCGTTACAGCTTTCAAAGATAGTGTGTCCAGAGTTGTTTGTTCCTCCCGGTGGGTTTGTGGTCTCACTGACTTCAGGAGTGAGGCTGCACACCTACACAGTGAGGTTACAGCTCTTAAAGTTCATGCGTCTGGAGTTGTTTGTTCCTCCCAGTGAGTTCGTGGTCTCACTGACTTCAGAAATGAAGCCACAGACCCTTGTGGTGAGTGTTACAGCTCATAAAGGTAGTGTGGACCCAAAGAGTGAACAGCAGCAATATTTACTGTGAAGAGTGAAAGAACAAAGCTTCCACAGTGTGGAAGGGGACCCAAGTGGGTTGTTGCTGCTGGCTAGGGTGGTCGGATTTTATTCCCTTATTTGGCCCCACCCACATCCTGCTGATTGGTCCATTTTACAGAGTGCTGATTGGTCCATTTTACAGCGTGTTGATTGGTGTGTTTACAATCCTTTAGCTAGACACAGAGCACTGATTGGTGCATTTATAATCCTTTAGCTAGACACAAAAGTTCTCCAAGTCCCCATCCGACCCAGAAGCTCAGTTGGCTTCACCTCTCAGCTGTACTAATTTACATTCCCACCAGCAGTTTAGAAGTATTCCCTGACCACCACATCCAGGCCAACATCTATTGTTTTTGAATTTTTTATTATGAGCATTCTTCAGGAGTAAGGTGATATCACACTGTGGTTTTGATTTGCATTTCCCTGATCATTAGTGATGTTAAGCATTGTTTCATATGTTTGTTGGCCATTTGCAAATCTTTTGAGAATTTTCTGTTCATGTCCTTAGCCCAGTTTTTGATGGGATTGTTTGTTTTTATCTTACTGATTTGTTTGAGTTCGTTGTAGATTGTGGATATTAGTCCTTTGCCAGTTGTATAGATTGTGAACATTTTCTCCCACTCTGTGGGTTGTCTATTTACTGACTGTTCCTTTTGCTGTGCAAAAGCTCTTTAGTTTAATTAAGTCCCAACTATTTATCTTTGTTTTCATTGCATTTGCTTTTGGGTTCTCGGCCATGAAATCCTTGCCTAAGCCAATGCTTAGAAGGGGTTTTCCAATGTTATCTTCTAGAATTTTTATAGTTTCAGGTCTTAGATTTAAGTCTTTAATCCATCTTGAGTGGATTTTTGTGTAATATGAGAGATGAGGATCCAGTTTCATTCTCCTACATGTGGCTTGCCAATTATCCCAGTACCATTTTTTGAAAAGGGTGTCCTTTCCCCACTTTATGTTTTTGTTTGCTTTGTCAAATATCAGTTGGCTTTAAGTATTTGGGTTTATTTCTGGGTTCTCTATTCTGTTCCTTTGCTCTGTGTGCCTATTTTCATACCAATACTACACTGCTTTGGTGACTATGACCTTATAGTACAGTTTGAAATCAGGTAGTGTGATGCCTCCAGATTTGTTCTATTTGCTTAGTCTTTCTTTGGCTATGCAGGCTCTTTTTTGGTTCCATATGAATTATGGAATTGTTTCTTTTAATTCTGTGACAAATGATGGTGGTATTTTGATGGCAGTTGTGTTGAATTTGTAGATTGCTTTTGGCAGTATGTTCATCTTCACAATATTGATTCTACCTATCCCTGAGCATGGGATGTGCTTCCATTTGTTTGTGTTGTCTGTGATTTCTTTCAGCAGTGTTTTGTAGTTTTCCTTGTAGAGGTCTCTCACCTCCTTGGTTAGGTATATTCCTATTTTATTTTATTTTATTTTTGCAACTATTGTAAAAGGGGTTGAGTTCTTGATTTGATTCTCTGCCCTGTTGCTGTTGATGTATACAAGAGCTACTGATTTGTGTACATTATCTTGTATCCAGAAACTTTGCTGAATTTTTTATAAGTTCTAGGAGTTTTCTGGAGGAGTCTTCAGCGTTTCTGAGGTAAATAATCATATCATCAGCAAACAGGGACAGTTTGACTTCCTCTTTACCGATTTGGATGCCCTTTATTTCTTTCTCTTGTTCAATTGCTCTGACTAGGGCTTCTAGAACTATGTTGAAGAGGAGTGGTGAGAGTGGGCATCCTTGCCCCGTTTCAGTTCTCAGAGGGAATGCTTTCAACTTTTCCCCATTCAGTATTATGTTGGCTGTGGGTTTGTCATAGATGGCTTTTATTACATTAAGATATATCCGTTGTATGCTGATTTTACTGAGAGTTTTAATCATAAAGGGATGCTGGACTGGGTGCGGTGGCTCACGCCTGTAATCCCAGCACTTTGGGAGGCTGGGGCAGGTAGATTACGAGGTCAGGAGTTTGAGACCAGCCTGGCCAACATAGTGAAACCCCGTCTCTACTAAAAAATACCAAAAATTAGCCAGGTGTAGTGGTAAGCGCCTGTAAGCCCAGCTACTCAGGAGGCTGAGGCAGGAGAATTGCTTGAACCCAGGAGGTGGAGAGGTGGAGGTTACAGTGAGCCAGGATCATGCCATTGCACTCTAGCCTGGACAACAGTGTGAGACTCCGTCTCAAAAAAAAAAAAAAAAAAAAAAAGGATGCTGGATTTTATTGAATGCTTTTTCTGCATCTATTGAGATAATCATGTGATTTTTTGTTTTTAATTCTATTGACTTGCATATATTAAACCATCTCTGCATCCCTGGTGTGAAACCCACTTGATCATGGTGGATTATCTTTTTGATATGTTGGTGGATTCAGTTAGCTATTATTTTGTTAAGGATTTTAGCATCTATGTTCATCAGCAATATCGGTCTGTAGTTTTCTTTTTTGGTTATGTTCTTTACTGGTTTTGGTATTTGGGTGATGCTGGCTTCACAGAATAAGTTAGGGAGGGTTCCCTCTTTCTCTATCTTGTGAAATAGAGTCAAAAGGATTGGTACCAATTTTTATTTGAATGTCTGGTAGAATTCTGCTTTGAACCTGTCTGGTCCTGGACTTTTTTTGTTGTTGTTGGTAAGTTTTTAATTATCATTTCAGTCTCACTCCTTGTTATTGGTCAGTTCAGGGTATCTAATTATTCCTGGTTTAAGCTAGGAGGGTTGTATTTTTCCAGGAATTTATCCATCTCTTCTAGGTTTTCTAGTTTATGTGCATACAGGTGTTCACAGTAGGACTGAATGTTCTTTTGGATTTCAGTGGTGTCAGTTGTAACATCTCCCATTTTGTTTCTTAATGAGGTTACTTGGATTTTCTCTCTTCTTTTCTTGGTTAATCTTGCTAATGGTCTATCAATTTTATTTATCTTTTCAAAGAACCAGTTTTTTTGTTTTATTTATCTTTTGTATTTTTGGGGGGGTTTCTTTCCATTTCATTTAGTTCTGCTCTGGTTTGGTTATTTCCTTTCTTCTGCTGGGGTTGGGTTTGGTTTGTTCTTATTTCTCTAGTTCCTTGAGGTGTGACCTTAGAATGTCAGTTTGTGCTCTTTCAGTCTTTTGATGTAGGTGTTTAGAGCTATGAACTTTCCTCTTAGCACCACCTTAGCTGTATCACAGAGATTTTGATAACTTGTGTCATTATTATCGTTTAGTTTGAAGAATTTTTAAATTTTCATCTTGATTTCATTTTTGACTCAATGCTCATTCAGGAGCAGGTTATTTAATTTCCATGTATTTGCATGGTTTTGCATGGTTCCTTTTGGAGTAGATTTCCAGTTTTATTCCACTGTGGTCTGAAAGGGTGCTTGATATAATTTCAATTTTCTTAAACTTATTGAGGCTCATTTTATGGCCTATCATATTGTCTATCTTTTGGGGAAAGTTCCATGTGCTGTTGAATAGAATGTATATTCTGCAGTTGTTGGATGAAATGTTTTGTATGTATCTGTTAAGTCCATTTGTTCCAAGGTATAGTTTAAATCCATTGTTTCTTTGTTGACTTTCTGTCTTGATGACCTGTCTAGTGCTGTCAGTGGAGTGTTGAAGTCACCCACTATTATTGTGTTGCTGTCTATCTCATTTCTTAGGTCTACTAAGTTTTATAAATTTGGGAGCTCCAGTGTTAGGTGCATATATGTTTAGGATTGTGATAGTTTCCGGTTGGACACGACCTTTTACCATTATATAATGTCTCTCTTTGTCTGTTTTAACTGCTGTTGCCTTAAAGTTTGTTTTGTTTGATATAAGAATAGCTACCCCTGCTCACTTTTGGTGTCCATTTGCATGACATGCCTTTTTCCATCCCTTTACTTTATGTGAGTCCTTAAGTGTTAGGTGAGTCTCCTGAAGGCAGCAGATACTTGGTGAGTTCTTATCTATTCTGCAGTTCTGTATCTTTTAAGTGGAGCATTTAGACCATTTACAATGTTGGTAGTGAGATGTTGAGGTACCATTGCATTCGTCATGCTGTTGCCTGTATACCTTGTTTTTTTGTTTGTTTATTTTTTGTTTTTGCTTTTTAACTTGTATTTTTGTTTTATAGGTCCTGTGTGATTTATGCTTTAAAGAGGTTCTGTTTTGATGTGTTTCCAGGATATGTTTCAAGATTTAGAGTTCCTTTAAGCAGTTCTTGTAGTGGTGGCTTGGTAGTGGCGAATTCTCTCAGCATTTGTTTGTCTGCAAAACACTGTATCTTTCCTTCATACATGATGCTTAGTTTCACTGGATGTTCTTGACTGATAACTTTTTGTTTGTTTGTTTGTTTGTTTGTTTTTGTTTTTTTGAGACAGAGTCTTGCTCTGTCGCCCAGGCTGGAGTGCAGTGGCACAATCTTGGCTCCCTGCAAGCTCCACCTCCTGGGTTTGCCCCATTCTCCTGCCTCAGCCTCCTGAGTAGCTGGGACTACAGGTGCCCGCCACTGCGCCCGGCTAATTTTTTGTATTTTTAGTAGAGACGGGGTTTCACCATGTTAGCCAGGACGGTCTCGATCTCCTGACCTTGTGATCTGCCTGCCTCGGCCTCCGAAAGTTCTGGAATTACAGCTGTGAGCCACCGCACCCGGCCTAACTGGTTTTATTGAGAAGGCTGAAGATAGGGCCCCAATCCCTTCTAGTTTGTAGGGTTTCTACTGAGAAATATGCTGTTAATCTGATACGTTTGGCCAGGCGCAGTGGCTCAAGCCTGTAATCCCAGCACTTTGGGAGGCCGAGACAGGCGGATCACGAGGTCAGCAGATCGAGACCATCCTGGCTAACCCGGTGAAACCCCGTCTCTACTAAAAAATACAAAAAACTAGCTGGGCAAGGTGGCGGGCGCCTGTAGTCCCAGCTACTCGGGAGGCTGAGGCAGGAGAATGGCGTAAACCCGGGAGGCGGAGCTTGCAGTGAGCTGAGATCCGGCCACTGCACTCCAGCCTGGGCGACGGAGC
Organism: Macaca mulatta; assembly: GCF_049350105.2. Taxonomy (NCBI): domain Eukaryota; kingdom Metazoa; phylum Chordata; class Mammalia; order Primates; family Cercopithecidae; genus Macaca; species Macaca mulatta. Next base: position 12,351,882 of record NC_133409.1, read on the forward strand.
CAGACTCCGTCTCAAAAAAAAAAAAAAAAAAAATCTGATACGTTTTCCTTTATAGGTTACCTGGTGCCTTTGTCTCACAGCTCTTAAGATTCTTTCCTTCATTTTAACTTTAGATAACCTGATGACAAAGTGCCTAGGTGATGATCTTTTTATGATGAAAATTTCCCAGGTGTTCTTTATGCTTCTTGTATTTGAATGTCTAGGTCTCTAGCAAGGTCGGGGAAGTTTTCCTTGATTACTCCCCCAAATATATTTTCCAAACTTTCAGATTTCTCTTCTTCCTCAGGAACACCAAGTAATCTTAGGTTTGGTTGTTTATCTTAATCCCAGACTTTGTGGAAGCTTTGTTCATATTTTCTTATTCTTTTTTGTTTATCTTTGTTGAATTGGGTTAATTCAACAACCTTGTCTTTGAGATCTGATTTTCTTTCTTCGACTTGTTCAATTCTATTGCTAAGACTTTCCAGAGCGTTTTGCATTTCTATAAATGTGTCCACTGTTACCTGAATTTTTGATTGTTTTTTATTTAAGCTATCTATTTCCTTAAATATTTTTCCCTTCACTTCTTGTATTGTTTTTTTTTTGGTGGGGGGGCTTCCTTGCATTGGGCTTTACCTTTTTCTGGTGCCTCCCTGATTAGCTCAGTAAGTAACCTCCTGAATTCTTTTTCAGGTAAATCATGGATTTCTTCTTGGTTTGGATCCGTTGCTGGTGAGCTAGAGTGACTTTTTGGGGGTGTTAAAGAGCCTTGTTTTGTCATATTACCAGAGTTGGTTTTCTGATTCCTTCTCATTTGGGTAGGCTCTGTCAGAGGGAAGGTCTAGGGCTGAAGGCTGTTCAGATTCTTTTGTCTCATGGGATATTCCCTTAATGTAGTACTTCTCCCTCTTTTCCTATGGATGTGGCTTCCTGTGAACCGAGCTACAGTAATTGTTATCTCTCTTCCGAGTCTAGCCACCCAGCAGGTCTACCTGGATTCTGGCTGGTAATGGGGGTTGTCTGCACAGAGTCCTGTGATGTGAACTGCCCATGGGTCTCTCAGCTGTGGATACCAGCATCTGTTCCAGTGGAGGTGATGGGGGCGGGGGTGAAATGGACTCTGTGAGGGTTCTTAGCTTTGGTTTAATGTTCTATTTTTGTGCTGGTTGGTCTCCTGCTGGGAGGTGGTGCTTTCTAGAGAGCATCAGCGGTGGTAGTATGGAGAGGAACTGGCTGTGGGCGGGACCCTAGAACTCCCCAGAGCATATGCCCTGTGTCTTCAGTTACCAGGGTGGGTAGGGAAGGCCCATCAGGTGGGGGCAGGGCTAGGCATGTCTGAGCTGACTCTCCTTGGGCTGGTCTTGCTGTGGCCGCTGCAGGGGTTGGGGGTTAGGTTCCCAGGTCAATGGAGTTGTGTTCTTAGGAGGAGTATGGCTGCCTCTGCAGAGTCATGCAGGTTTTCAGGGAAGTCGGGGAAAGCCAGGAGTCATAGGCCTCACCCAGCTCCCATGCAATCCTAAGGGCTGGTTTCACTCCCACCAACAGCCCCAGCAGGGCTTCAGAACTTGCCCCAGGCTACCCACCACCCAACTGTGAAAGAAAAGGGCTTTGGTTCTTCCCCTGCCTGTGGAGTCTGAACGGCAGATTCACACCCTCCCCCAAGTTCTGGCCAGGAGGTTTCTCACCCGGTTCAAATTGTTACAAAGTTCAGCTGGAGACTTCCTTCTCCCTGTGGCATCCTCCCCACCACCACCCGCATGCCTCCAGCCACCTTCCTGAAGGGTGCCTGGTGGTGCCAGGCAGGAATGGCCTGCTTGGGGGCCAGTGAGCTCCCAGCGCCTTTCCGCTGCTTCTTCTACCCCTGTAATTCACTCGGCTCTCTAAATTGACTCAGCTCCAGGTAAGGCCGGAAACTTCTCCCATGGAGCTGCACCTGCTCAGAGGAAGAGGATGTTCTTTTCCTCTTCAGGGTCTTACAAAGTTGCTCCATGAGTTAGCTTAGGCCTTGTTAGCAGTCTTCTCCCTCCTTGAGTCCTGGCCTGGTACGCTACTCCCATTTCTTCTCTTTTCTAGGGAATTCATCTTCACCAAGGCTGCTGCGGTTGGGGTGGGGAATGAAAAATTATTTTGTCTTTATTAAACCCTCTAGATGAACCCCTTCTCTTAAACTCCCCCTATGCCCTGGGGCTCATCTGAAAATCAAAAAGTCATTTGCCATCTGCTCTGACAGAATTAATTCCTAGGCATGTCTCAAGGTTAAAAGACCTCTGTTTCCTTTGCTCTCCAACAACTTCTAAAAGTCAATGTCCCTAAAAAGTTCTATTTTCCATTGTCCGAGTAAATCTCAAAGAGTTCTTATTTTCCTATTAACTTAAACATATTTGTTCCATTACCGGTAGGTGGCAGTATTTCTACACTTTTCTCCCTTTCATGTACTAGGATTTACCTAAAAGCAGAGTGGGTTCAGGGTGTTGGAACAGTCTTAACGGAGTTCTCCTAAGATGCATATTTCCCAGAACTTTTTTTTTTTTTAATATAAAACGGAGCCTTACTATGTTGCCCAGGCTGGTCTTGAACTGTTGGGCTCAAGAGATCCCCCTGCTTTAGTTTCCTGAGTAGCTGGGATTGCAGGTGTGTGCCACGAAGCAGAGCTCTACCCAGAATTTTTTTGTTGTTGTTCACTGAGAACTGATAATCTTTTACTTTATTTTCATTATTAAACTTTTAAATTCTTTTTATTCTGAGACATAAAAGTTGCAATTATAGTACAAGAACCTTAGTTTTTCCAGTCATTGGGGTGTAAGTTGCTGATGTGATGTACCATCACCGCTGAATACTTTATGTGCATTTCCAACAAACAAGGCCGTTCGCCTACATAGCCACCGTAGGCCATGAAAATCAGGAAATTTACATTCATGCATTACCATCTTGTAATCCTCAGATAGCATTCAGATACCATTCACCAATTGTTCCAATAGTGCTCTTTATAGCAAAACCCAGTCCACAATCACCTGTGTATTTACTTACCATATCTCCTACCATCCTTCAAACTGGACTGGCTCCACAGTCTTTCCTTGTCTCCCATTACCTTGACACTTTTGAGATCACATGCTTTATTTTGTAGCATGTCCCTCAATTTAGGATTGTCTAAATTTTGTAATATTAGATTCAAGTTATGCGTATTTGGCAGAAATATCATTGCATACTATCAGATGGCACACCGTGTTGATTTGTTTCATTATCAGTGATGTTAACTTTGATCACTTGATTCTCTTTTGTGTCTGCCAGATTTCTCCACTGGAAACACATTCTCTTTCCCTTTGTAACTAATAGGACTTTTGTGAGGAGTTACTTTGAGACTATGTATCATGTTTATTATCAAACTTTCAAATTATTCATTTATTTATTTATGTAAGTATAGACTGATGAATTTCTATTTCTTTTAGTAGCTTATTTTGATGCTCAAATTGTTTCAGATTTAGTCAGTGGAAAGTACTTCAAGATGTCTTTTATGACCTTTTGATATGCTCATCAATAATTTCTGGCACAACACGTTCAAAGTTCAAATTGTATTTCCTCTGATCCCAAATCAGCCATTTCTCCTCAGATCCCTGGGTCTTTTTGTGTAGAGTGGTTTCAGGTAAGCTCATTGCTACTGGAGTATCATTGCTTGTGGGTCTTTTTGATGGGCAGAGCGAAATACCTATATATAGATATAGATATAATATATATGTATAGATATATACATATACACACAGATATTTTTATTTTTATATGTACATATACATATACAAAAATATATACACATATGTATATCTATATAGATATACATATGTGTATATATATATAGATATACATATATCAAATACAGCTGTATTTATTTCTATATTTTTATATATTGAAAACCATGAATTCACACCATAGCTGTGTACATAATTTGCAAGGCACAGTGCAAAATGAAAATGTAGTGTCCCTTGTTCAAAAAGCAGAAAAAAGTGCTATTAAAGTTACTGAAATATAGACCTTTGCCGTATTTTCACAGCCTCTCTTAGCTTTTCACAGTATTTTTGTTTGCTATTTAATGCCATTCTAAGAAAGAATAATTTAAAATGTAAATTACTAGCATTAATTTTAATACTCATCTTTATGTTGTGCACTGCTAGTTTTCTTTTCTTTTCTTTTTTTATTTTTTTCGAGACAGAGTCTTGTTCTGTTACCCAGGCTGGAGCGCAGTGGCATGATCTCGGCTCACTGCAACCTCTGCCTCCTGAGTTCAAAGGATTCTCCTGCCTCAGCCTCCCGAATAGCTGGGACTACAGGCGCATTCCACCACATCCAGCTAACTTTTGTATTTTTAGTAGAGATGGGGTTTCACCATGTTGGCCAGGTTGGTCTCAAACTCCAGACCTCGGGTGATCCGCCTGCCCCGGCCTTCCAAAGTGCTGGGATTACAGGCGTGAGCCATTGCGCCTTGCTGTAATGCTAGTTTTCAATGCAAATATAAGAGCATTTAACTCATATGGGGACTCACTGATAATGACACAACGCATAATTTGTAGATTGTACAGGCGAATTTTGTTCCTACCAGAAGGGTGGAAACACTGTACAGTACTAACTCACTTGTTTTTATTTCCTCCTGATACATGCACATTCTATGACACTCTCTGCCTTTGGCTTACTGATGAATAAGGGAGGACGGAAAGGAGAAGGAATGACATGGAGCCCTCTCTTTGCTTTTCCTTCTACATCACTGTTTTCTGCACAGCTGGCTGGTTAAAACAAAATAACACGTGTCATAATGAACATGATAGGGTTCCTTGGTCTTTTGTGTTCCTTTCATTACTTTGGAAAAAGGTTCTAGTTGAAACGCAGAGTGTGGCGTTTCAACGCAGAGTTGTCAATGCCCTGTTACTCTGTCACAGATGTGACATGTACTTGCTGAGTACTTGGTTTGGGTGTCACCGAACGCCACTCATCATGGGCCACAGGAATTCTGTGCTCCTGGGCATCGCCAGTGTTACGAATGTGACATCTGTGAACTGCAGACATGGGCATTGTGCCTGTCTCCTCTGCTGATTCACATGTTCTGTGTCCCGTTGGACTTCACATCCAAAACACAAGTTCAAAGATAAAATTATTAAGGATTTCCAGATGGTGCCAGTAGAGCATTAAACAAAGCAAGGATTTTCTGGGTATGGTCCCCGTGCATCTGCACAGGTCCCACCGTCTAGGAAGCGGGCCTTGGCTCTGGCCTCCGACAATCTGCACTAGAAACTGCTTGAAACCTGCCTTGGACACTGACATGACCCTGTGCAAGTGGGGACCACGGAAAAACACTCTTTCCGTTTGTCTTGTACGATACATTTGAGTAGAGTATTTAGCCTACATACACAATCCCGCAAGGCTGCCTCAATCTGCCGGGGATGACTTATTATCACATGCCAATTTGAACGCACTAGTATCGTTCTCCTTTTTCTTACCCATCTAGAAAACATTTCCTAAGGCAATAACTCATGCTTCAAGTTCTTTTTTTCTGAATCCTTTGTTCTGACTTACTTAGGTTACCAGGATGCCATAGTCAGTTTTCAGACAGGTGAAGGGGCAGTAGGGTAACCGCCAGTGCGAATGCCAGTCACGACGGCGTGTATTTATTTTATTCCCTTCACTTCCTGCCGAGGAGTTTCTTCCCACAAGAGGGTAATCCGATTTGTGTAGGTTATAATCCTCAGTTCCTGTTTCCTCAAATGTTTCACTTGTGCCTTCTGTCTGGGAAAATCCCCTTATTCTCCATGATTCCGTGTAACGGTGCCTCTTTTTGAGGCCCCAGGCCAAATCGATCACTGGCTCTGCTCCTCCCTCTTTTCTGGTACTTGCTGGTTTAATCTGCTTCTAGGTCTGCTTTCTCCACAAGCTTCAAGTTTCTCAGGATGGGAATGGGGCTGTTACTCACTTTTGTGTCCTGAAAGCTTATCGCAGGGCTTGACGCCTAGCGCGTGTTAATTTAAAATGGGGAATACTAAGAATTCTTAGAACCTAAGAACTCTTTCTTTGAGTGTTTCCTTCTCACGTTTTATTTTAGTCCATTGTTTTTCTCAGTTGAGATGGCGTGTATTTTTTTGTTGAGGAAAACAGACTAGAAAGCATTACCCCAATGCTGATGGCTTTATTATGAATAATGAGGGGTTGTCTAAATAGACATGTCATGATCATCAGGGAATGTAACATAAGGTAGCCCTTTCCAAAGCCTGATTGTCATTCTAAAGGCTCATTGCTAAGCACGCTGCATGACTGGGTCAGTTTATTTAAGCTTCTGAAATGTGAAAATGTTTAAAGACATTTCTGGCTCTTTACTAAGATTAAAAAAAAAAAACCCAGCTACAAATAGCGTTTGGTAAAATTCATTTAAAAACACTCGCCTGGTAGGAATTTTTGTGGGTATCCTTAATGGCCTACAGCTTGGACTTCAAGGATCCATTTGTATGTTGAGGGGTCCTGGAACTGTCCCCTGGGAAACGAGGGCCCTGCCTCCGGCTGCCATCCCGGGCCACCTCCTGTGGAGTGAATGGCACATTGTAGTTTATTCTAGAGACCCTGCCTCAACCCTATTGGTTCTCGAGGAGGGTGGACCTGTCCGTAATTTGCAACATATACTGTAATTTTACTTTGGATAATTGTCAGAGCAAAACCCCAAACTCTGCTGACCAATATTTATACAAATTAGGAAATAATAATTATAAGAATTTGTCTGAAGCATGACTGCCTAGCACATTACACAGTAATCCATAAATAATAGATTTTGCTCTCTCCCCACCCCCAGCATGGACTTCCTCTTCCTTGATACGATGATGATGAAGTCTATCTGTTCTCTGGACTTTGCTAGATGCTTTAGAAATTATCCTTGAACTGGGCAGACCATTGGCTGCTGCCCATGTGCACTGAGGTATTGTGGCCTTTTGTAGACCTGCATTCGCTGAACAGGTAGGGAGAAGAAAGCAGCTGAGTGCTTGGACTGTGGAGACCAACGGCCCTGATCTAAACCCTGCTCTGATCCTGGCTCTATCCTCTTGCCAGCCGTGTACCGCTGGCAGGTTACCTGACCTCTCTGCCTCAGTTTCCTCATCTGTCACATGGGTTAAAGATACCCTTGACAGGGTTGTAGCAATGATTAAACAAATAATTCATGGACAGCACTTAACACAGTGCCTGGCCCACAGTAAGTACTCTGTCTCTCTCCATATATATATATATATATATATATATATATATATATATATATATGGTGAGATGGGGTCTTGTCATGTTGCCCAGGCTGATCTCAAACTCCTGGGCTCAAGCAATCCTCCCAAAGTGTTGGGATTGCAGGCATAAGCCACTTCACCCAGCTGAGATATATTTTAATATATTTTTTAAAACTATTTTAACATAGTTATTAACCGCACATTCCTGTACTGTCCTTGGCCTGCATGGGGGTAACATTGTAAGACAGAAGTCCCTTATGGTATTATGCTAAGGCATCATTGTAAGACAGAGGTCCCTTGTGGTATTATGCTAAAGCTGTTGCCAAAATGTTCATTAATTCATGTATTCAATAAGTATTTGTTGATTGACTATTACATGCCAGGCATAATTTAACTTGCTGGTGATAGAGCAATGAACAAAACATTAAATAACCCCTGCCCTCAAGAAGCTTATATTCTAGTTGACATTGGGTGAGCAGGCAAGAAACATAATAAATAAGGAAATGACTGAATACAAGAGACAGCGAGGGTGCTATGGAGCAGAGTAGAGTAAGACAGTGGGGAAGAGGGGGCACTGTAAGAAGGGTGCATGGTAGGCCTCCCTGAGGCATCATTTGAGTGAACACTTGAAGAAAGTTGGGGTGAGACACACAGATATCTAGGGAGATCATCCCCACTCAGGCCTTGAGGTGGAGAGATTGTCTAGGGAAGTGGTTCTCTGAGGCCTTGTTGGCCTCTGGAGGGCCACTGGCTTTTGCTCTGAATGAGATGGGGCCATTGGAGGGGTGTGAGTTGAGAGTACATTGCTCAGCTTGTATATCATAGCTTTCTTCTTTCCTCTCTGCCCTTGCTTTCCTCCATCCTTCTTCCTTCTCTCTCTCTGCTCTCTTTCTCCCTTTTGCTCCTCTTGCCCACCCTCTCCCTTTGTTTTTTCCTTCCTTGCTTCCTTTTAACCTCCCTCAATTCCTTTCTTTCCTTTTTCCTTCTTTCTTTTCTTTCATCTCTCTCTCTCTTTTTTTTTTTTTTTTTTTTTTTTGAGACAGGGTCTCACTCTGTTGCCCAGGCTGGAGTGCAATGGTGTGATATTAGCTCACTGTAGCCTCTGCCTCCTGGGTTCCAGCAATTCCCGTGACTCACCCTCCAGGGTAGCTGGGACTACAGGTGTGTGCCACCACAGCCCAGCTAGTTTTTTGTAATTTTAGTAGAGATGGAGTTTTGTTATGTTGGCCAGGCTTCATCTCTATCTCTTTTTTTCTTCCTCTTCCCCTTCATTTTCCTCTTCCTCTCTTTCTCCTTCTCCTTCTGGTGGATCAACATGAAATTTTTTTCCTTAAATTGCAATGTAAGGGTCAGCTGTGTTTCTGAGAGTTGAGAGGTAAGATTATGAAAGATTATTTAAAGTATGACTTGTGTGATTTCTAGAGCTGTGTTCATTGTGTTGCCAGCCAGAAAGCTAGTCTAAATCAACTCCTAGATCAAAGCGAGGGCTCCTTTTTGGCAATAGACTGTTAGATTGACAAAGCCTGACTTAGTTGTCTGTATAACTTTCTCAAAGCACCAAGTGACCTTGGAGCACTTACCACAGTTAGTTGTTACCTTCTTGATTATGTGATTGTGTGGTTCATAGCTATTTCCTCCACTTGGTCATAAGCTCCATGAAGGCACAAGCCTTGCTGTTGTTTCGAAAATTAGCATTGTGGCTGAGTGCGGGGACTCATGCGTATAATCTCAGCACTTTGGAAGGCCAAAGTGAGAGAATTACCTGAGCCCAGGAGTTTGAGACCAGCTTGAGCAAGATAGTGAGACATCACCTCTAAAAAAAAAAAAAAAAAAAAAAAAAATTACCTGGGTATGGTGGTTCCCCTGTAATAGTAGCTACTCAGGAGGCTGAGGTGAGCAAATCATTTGAGTCCAGGAGTTCGAGGCTGCAGTGAGCCGTAATTGTGCCACTGTACTCCAGCCTGGGAGACAGAGTGAGATCTTGTCTAAAAAAAAAAAAAGAAAAGAAAAGAAAATCAGCATTGTATCCCCAGAACCTGCTACAGCGTACTGTACACTTAATAAATATTGTTGAATGAATGAACTGAATCAGAGTGACTATTTTTATTTTTTTATTCCCTTAATGCCAGAACCTATGTTATGAAACCTCTGTTTGGAGAGCCATAAGCAGACATATTGTTGGATGAAAATCTGTGTATTTAAGAATATGTTGTAAGACTACATGTTATGATAGCAAGATGCGGGCCATGGAGCCTGGCGTAGGCCATGATTTAGCAGTTGTCTGGAATTTCCCACTCTGCTAATTTGTTGTGAAATATCAGAGGAATGGTAAATTTTAATAAGAAACCCATTGTGTGTGTGTGTGTGTGTGTGTGTGTGTGTAAATGAAAGAATTCAGGAGACTCTATTAGCTGTTTGTTTTTTTAACCTTAAATTATTTTTTATTATATTTAATATGAATACGTAAAAATACAAACCTATATATCTCTATTTATACAGATCTTGTTCAACTGTAAAATAAGATTAATGTATCATTTAATCCAAACAAAGTTATGAAACCAATCTAATTCACATTAACAGCATCAGTGAAACAAATTTGCACCTAACATTGACAATCTTCCTCTCTGCCCCTCCCCTCCTCTGTGGTCTTTGGCAGGCTCCGTTCTTGAGGCGATACAATTCTGTTAACACTTTATTCAGAATATTGCAAAATATGTATTTCTTCTGTGGTCTGCAAGGAAATTTACCTTCACTGAGTTAAAAATAATCCTTAGGCTGGGCACGGTGGCTCATACCTATAATCACAGCACTTTGGGAGGCCGAGGTGGGTGGATCACTTGAGGTCAGGAGTTCAAGGCCAGCCTGGTCAACATAGTGAAACCCCGTCTTTACTAAAAATACAAAAAAATTAGCCGGGTGTGGTGGCACATGCCTGTAGTCTTAGATACTTGAGAGGCTGATGTGGGAGAATCGCTTGACCTGGGAGGGGGAGGTTGCAGTGAGCAGAGATGGTACCACTGTACTCCAGCCTGAGTGACAGAGCTAGACTCTGTCTCAAAACAAAACAAAACAAAACAAAAACCCTTCATCTATTAAGTACAGAGCTAGACTCTGTCTCAAAACAAAGCAAAACCAAAAAAACCCCCTTGATCTATTAAGTCTAACTCTGCATAGCCCACCAAACTTAAAGTGTTATTACCTGATGACCATGTAATCAAGAAGCACAACCACAAATGAAATCAGACACCCAAATAACCCAGAGCATGCTTGCATTCACAACATCAGATTGTCACTGAAATGAAGAAGTGAAAATTAGTAATCTAGGCAGAAAACTTGGGAGTCTCCAAAAATATATCAGAGGACAGTAGCTTAAAAAGATTAGGCTAAATTGTTACTGCCTATTTATTCAGATCCAAATAATCAATTTGGTATTTTTTTTCTTTATGTACGTGTTCATGTGTGTGTGGGGTGTGTGTGTGTGAGAGAGAGAAAGAAAGAGGAAGAGACAGAGAAGGAGGGAGAGAGAGGAGTCTTTTTTTTTTTTTTTTTGAGACAGGGTCTCACTGTGTTACCCAGACTGGAGTGCAGTGGCACAATCACGGCTCACTGCAGCCTTGACCTCCCAGGCTCAGGTGATCCTCCCACATCAGCCTCCTGAGTAGCTGGGACTACAGGCACCCACCACCACACCCGGCCAATTTTCTGTATTTTTTGTAGAGACAGAATTTTGCCATGTTGCCCAGGCCGATCTCGATCTCCTGGGCTCAGGCAGTTCACCTGTCTCGGCTTCCCAAAGTGCTGGGATTACAGGCATGAGCCACCGTGCCTGGCCTCCAAGAGTTATTCTTTAAATATAATTGTTTAAGCTGATTCTTACATGTTGGTGGATATATAATCTCTTAGGGAGTTTTTTGAGGAGAACAACGCAGTGTGTTAGCCCATGGTTATTTTCAAGATTTTTAATATTAAATTGGAATTCTTGAGATGAAAGGTACTATGTAGATCTAGAAAATAAATACAAGAACTTGCAAGTGAGTGTCTTGGGCAAATGCCAATACCATTGCTTTTTATTTTCCACTTAAGTCAAATATTTAAAAATGTGTTTGGAGATGATGTTTACCATATTGTTATATTCTAGACCATTCATTAGACAGTTTACCTAAAACTTACTGGTGTTTATATTACAATAAACAGGTTAATTATCTGCTTTTGTTCTTTCATAATTGTTATGAGGCAGATTTCAGTTAAAATGTCATTACCTTTTTTCCTTGACTTCATGCAAACATTTTTTGAAGTGTTCTGTGAATTCTTCAAAAGTACAGTATATATTTACTACTGCCAGAGAATGTATGTGTCTTAAATTTGAGTATTTGAATTCTAACATCTGTGAACATTTGAAATAAATTTATGTTTCAAAATTAAATTGTGAAATTAATGTGGAATCTACATCTGGAAAATGTATAGGAGTCTCAAAATTTAGATGACTTTATTAAGGAAAAATACAGAGACTTCAAATTCAATGTTATGTTTTATTTTCTAGTTCTGGTCTATGGAGTAGTTGAGGAATACAATATGTTAGCTCTTAATTCGAAACGTACACAAATGTTAAAATTTAGTTTTTAATTTAATTCCAACAAGCTGTATTATAGGTAGATCATGGGATGAAAACTTTAATGTGTAAAATTCTATTTCATATTTGAAAGCCATGACTATTTGGAAACCCTCATTATTACTTGATTATTTTTAGTTTTCAACCAGATGTTTAGCGTTCCATGGACCTGGCCACAGAGTAGCACAGCAAACAGATGTATTTACTCATGTAGAATGTGGGCCATTGTGGTATCCTTGGTGTCATGCCTATTACCATAGTTTTTGCTCACTGTTTTTACTAGAGCCCTACTGTCTACTTGGCGTAATCTTAACAAGAGGGAAAAAAATCAACATTTTAGAGGGAATAATGTGTTTGTGTGTGTGTGTGTACTTGCAATTACACAGTCTTTATGGTGTACAACACTAATTTGTTGAAACCTTGTAGAGTATAAAAGAACAAACTCAACAAAAATCATGTTAGAAATTTCAATTCAAAATTTGCATTTTTCAAGGTGCTAATAGACAAGCACCCACACTTAGGTGAACATTGAGTGAGAAGCATGCTGAACCATGAGACTGAGGGTTGCTCCAAATTGAGGGGGGGACCATTAGGGTGTTTTAATTGCAAAGAAAAAGAAACTCCACTCAAGACAGCTTTAAGAGAAAATGAAATGACTCACATGCAGAAATCCAAGGCTATGATACACTCCGGGGCTGTTTGATCCAGCGGCTCAGTGTGGTTGGTCTTCAAGCATCCAGGTATCTTCTATCTGTTTGTTCTGACATCTGCAATATCAGTTTCATCCACAAACTAGCTTTCTGAGGAGTCGTGGTTTGGCTGCAGCTCAGTCAGGGCTTCATGCTTCTCTGTTCACATCTAGTGGGAGACAGTTTTATGTCTTGTGGTTCTCTGAATAGCAGAAACCCAGAAACCCAAACTTCTTGCATTGCGTTGGTTTGAATTGAGCCACATGCCCGTTTCTGAATCAATCCATTCCCTAACAGGCTTAGACCTAGGTTCCTGAACCAATCTCTACTTAGAGGACCAAATTACAATTGTTTAGTGTAGACCAGTCAGAGTACATCCATGGAGCTGGTATCAACCCCTCAAATCATGCTATTGCAACCCAGTGGGGGAGTCAACCCTCTCTCCATGTATTTGCTGCAGCATGGGGAGGGAAAGAAGAAAAGATAGAATACTACTCTTTAGCAAAAGGCACAAATCCAACTGAAGACCCAGACTTTCTTTTTCACTTCATTTCTTTTCATTCCTTTCCTTTCCTTATTGAGGAGGATGCAGAAAGCTGTTGTTTGGAAGCTCATGTGCTCATTCTGGCTGCTGGTTATTCCCACTGCTCCTCCGTTCTGGTCTGAAGATGGATTGTCCATTTGAACTCTGATGATTTCCTGCACAGTCGCTGCTTAATTACCAGACATATTCGAATCAGCTTAGGCCTTTGGCCAGTGGTTTCTATGTCTTTTCTTCCTAAATCTTGATGGGCTGAAATCTACTTTCAAGTGCATATGCCTATCTGACTTCCTGAAATTATTAAAATCAGACAGTGCATTAGGCTTAGACCCTCGGGCTTCAACCGCCCCATGAGTCTGGATGGATTCTGGTCTAGTTCTCTCCCTGTCAGCCTGTCCTGTCTCATCTGAGCCTGACAGGCTATCTCTGTCTCTGCAGCCTCTAGCAGAGCCCTGCTTAGCTCTTGCTGCCCCAGGAGTCCTGCCCCTCTCTGTGGGCACAGCCTGAGACATCACTTGTCAAGAGCCACCACATCTTTTCTTATCCATTTAATAACACAAACCAACTGGGCACAGCCTGCATCTTCCAGCCCCTTATCCACCATCCTCAGTCCCTCGGTTTCTGTGCCTTTACTCCACACCACGGCCATTGCATTATGATGCAGTTTCCCAAGCCCATCTGCTTTCCTGGTCTGTGCACAAAGGTCCCCAGTTATTCACTAAACCAAGTTGTGCTCATTCCTCAAGACTGTGCTCAAGCATCAGCTCTTTCTGGAATTGACACTGCATCCCTCACACCCCAATGTCCTGTGTTTTGGGACCACTTCCCGTTGCCCCTCCACACAGCCTCGAGCCTAGCACAGGGTCCTCTCCTTCTGCTGTCATTGGTTGAATGAGCTAGTTAGCACATGAATGAATTTGTTGCTTTATCAGCTGGCCAGTTTAGAGACTATGAGGTTTTGTTGGTCAAGCATTCAAAAATCATGAGATTCCCTTGTGAGCTGAATCTCTCCCTCTCTCTCCTGCAAACCAGGAAGTGGGAATAGAAGAAAACCAGGTGAGAGTGGAGGTTAGTGAGGTGGAGGGAGCATGAAGAGTGGGCACAGCAGGTGGTGGGGTCTATGCCAGGTTCCTGCTGCCTGCAGGTGGTACTGGAGGACCGTCACAGGGTGCCTGGTCCTGGAGTGGACCAGCTGGTTGTCTTAGTGCCATCAATGTGAAGGCTGTGTTTGACCTCACTGCAGGTGGGTGGATTCCTCTGGTGATGGAGGACAGGCTCCACAGCTAACAGCTAAAATGTGAACTCTCAACAGGGTAGTATCACCCCATGGGGGCAAAAGTTTATTCAAAAGTTGGGGCAAAAAATCTTAGAAATACCAGTGGTTTATGGCCCTCTAAAGTCCTTCAGTGCATGACCAATATGCAGTATATCTGTGTATTACTGAAGCAGCCTCATTGTCTGGGCAGCACCCGAGGTTTGTTTTCTCATGGCCGTGGAGATCAAGGACGCGGACACACAAAGTGTGAGGTTAAAAGCGGAACTTTAATAGGTGAAAGAAAGAGACTAGCTCTCTGCTACAGAGAGGGGTCCGGGAAAAAATGGGTTGCCGATCCTCAGTGAAATGCAGGGGTTTTTGTAGATGAGCTAGTGGGGAGGTGGTTAGAACCAGATGTGCCATCTACATAGGGTGTGAATCTCTGGCAGTCCCCACCCCAATCTTTTATTATGCAGGTGGGTTCTCTGCCTGAGCTTCTCTATGTTGCCCATTTCTTCCTTACTGTACACATGCTAACAAAAAAGGGAAGGTGGAGCTTCCACAGTGGACAGGCTTTTCTGCCCCAGGTAGCTTTTTTCTATTGGCACAACTACTGGCATTCCCTCGTGCAAGCTTCCAGCTTCCTTATCTATATTTGAAGCTTGATCTTTCTGGCTGCTCTTTGTAAGAAGAAAATGCTTTTTGGGGCTGCTTTTTGTTAGAAGGGAAATTTTGCTGAGGACTATTTTGCCCTCACTATCTGCCTAAGTAATTTCTTTCTATCTCTTGTATCATTACCACTTTATGGGAGGGAGTGATTAGGAAAAAAAT
Source organism: Macaca mulatta (assembly GCF_049350105.2). Taxonomy (NCBI): domain Eukaryota; kingdom Metazoa; phylum Chordata; class Mammalia; order Primates; family Cercopithecidae; genus Macaca; species Macaca mulatta. The sequence goes on from NC_133409.1 coordinate 12,367,024, forward strand.
GTCTAAAAGGCTTCTTGAGAGAAGGGTGGCAAATGAGAAAAACCGGGCTAATGAATGGTCTGTAAGCTGAGGAAGAGGGATTCTGATCAGGGATACAATGGAAAATGATGAAGTTTCTGCATGGCCAAAAGGCACCTGGCACCTGGAAGACAGGGTGAGTGGGGCTGAGCTCAGCTGCTGTAGAGTCCAGCCCTTAACCTTATCCACCCAGAGGAGGCCTCTCCTTTAGTTTGCACGTGGCAACTGACGTGCTTTGGGATGCCTTGGTCTGGCTGTCCTGCTGCTTGCACTTGGCTGTGTTGGGAGGTTCTGGCTAAAAGAAAATCAAGAATTCGCCCATTCATTGCCTGGCATATTTTTTATTGGGCAGTTTTTCTTTGTATTATTGATGTGTACGTTTTTAACATAAGAGTTGAATTATGGGCAGGCCAGCCCAGCAGGGGTCTGATTCATAGAGGGCACTGCACCAAATCAGAAATGTGACCTCGGGACATGTGAGTCCTTCTATTACTGGAGACTTAGTGGTCCTACTCCCCCAGGTGCAGAAAAGTGCTTCTATAGGAAAGAAGGAGGTGGTGTGGGAGTAAGAAGACACCAACTCGTCCCTGTGCTTTTGTCACCTGCAGGTGCTCAAGAGGCTCTCAGCTGAAAGTCAAGGTCGGCTGAAACTCCGATGCATGTCTCTGTCCTATTTCCTGGCAATCAGTTATATTATCTTCAATCGAAATCCTTTTGTTTGCCCTCTGGATCAACTAATCCTGAAAGTCCCGAAGGAAAACTAAAGAGAGAACAAAAACTGCAGAAAACTGAGAAACTTGCCAACTTAGTTTTTTTCCCCCTAAACATTCACTCCGCATTGGCCTGGGAAAAAGGATTAGTCATGAACATGTTTATTTTTTATTTTTAAAGACAGGGTCTTGCTCTATTGCCCAGGCTGGAGTGCAGTGGTGTGATCACAGTTCACTGCAACCTTGAACTCCTTGGATCAAGGGATCCTCCCTCCTCAGCCTCCTGAGTAACTTGGGACTATAGGTATGCACCACCACACCCAGCTAATTTTGTTTGTTTGGTTTATGTAGAGACAGAGTCTTGCTACATTTCCCAGTCTGGTCTTGAACTCATGGCCTCAAGTGATACTCCTGCCTTGACCTCCCAAAATGCTGGGATTACAGGCATGAGTCATTGCTCCTTGTCTTTACTGATAATTTTAACCTCTTTTATTCTTTCCACATTTGAGTCTTTGATCAACCTGGTATTTATTTTGGAAGTATGCATCTACTTTAACTTTTCAATAAGAAAAGTCAGCTGCCTCAGTACCACTAATTGAATGTCATCAGTTCTCCACTGTTGGTAATACCATCTTTATACTATACCAAGTTTCTAAATATATATGTATATTTATATATAATGTATACATTATATGTTATTTTTATACATATACAGGTCAATTTATGGACTCACTGTTCAGATCCACTGATTTTTTTTTTTTTAATCAACGCTTGCACAGACACCAAACTGTTTTTTCAAACGAGTTTCATTGAGGTATGATTTGTCAATTATACATTGCACATATTGTATAATTGTTAATTATACAATATGTTGCACATATTTGGTTTACAGTTACCTAAATTTTGACTTATATACCCATGAAACGATCCCCACAATCACAACTGCATCGTCACCCCTGAAAGTTTCCTTCTGCCGCTGGCAATCCCTTCCTTCTGCCTCTCCCAACTTCAGATTCCCGGCAACTCATGATTTGCTTTCATAGGGGTGTTGGGACCTTTCCTTTCATCCTCTAAAGGTTCAATAATTTAAGTCTCTGGAATCAACTGACAGTAGACAAATAGGAGAAAGGGCATACAAGTTTATTACATGCACATGTGCACAGGAACCACACAAAATATTAGACTCAGAAATGGGCCAGACTGTTGAAGCTTAAATATCATTTTGAGATACAGAAAGAAATGGGGCTTGGAGGCTCCTGGAGAGCAATGGTGACAAGCTATGGGAGAATGGGGGAGGAACTGCACTGCAAACAAAGGCTGGCTTATAATGCAGGCATACTCTCAGTTAGCTACCTTCAGAAGAATAGGTGAAGAGTCTGGGCATGGTGACCTGGATGGAGACCTTTTGCCTCCTCTCCTGCAATACAAGTTCAATTTCTCTGGTTAATGTAGATTTCAGGGAAGGGGTTCATGACAATGGCCCTCCTTCTGGAGGAACTTCCCTTAGATACAGAAAACTTCAGAGAAAGTCCCTTCTCATGCTTTGAGAGAGAAAGAGAATAGATAGCAGGGTGGCGAAAGGTCAGAGAGACCTTGATTCTGAGGCTGCTTCTTTAGTTCAAAGCACTCAGCATGTCAAAGTGTCATACTTTGGATATCATTCTCTGAGTTCCAGCATTTTCCATCATGGCGCAGGTTGTATTTTCTAGAGTTGTATCAGTGGAATCATACAGTAGGCACTTCTTTTTGTATAGCTTATTTTGCTTGGCATAATTATTTTGAAATTTCTCTATGCTGTTGTGTGCATCAGGAAGTCACACTGCTGTTCACTGCATAGCAGTATTCCATTGTACGGATGTACCACAGTCTGTTGATCCATTTACTGATGGACATTAGGGTTGTTTATGGTGTGAGAGACCAGAAAATACCTCTCCAAAATATAAAAGATGGTTGAGCTAAAGACAATTAAGACGCAGGAGAGTCCTCTGCTTTCTCTCTGTTTGATTAAAAGCAGGATGGAGGTTGGGTGGGGTGGCTCACACCTGTAATCCCAGCACTTTGGGAGGCTGACGGGGTTGGATCACCTGAGGTCAGGAGTTCGAGACCAGCCTGATCAACATGGTGAAACCTTGTCTGTAGTAAAAATAAAAAAGTTAGCTGGGTATGGTGGTAGGCACCTGTAATTCCAGCTACATGGGAGGCTGAGGCAGGAGAATCTCTTGAACCTGGGAGGCAGAGATTGCAGTGAGCTGAGATTGCACCACTGCACTCCATCCTGGGTGACAGAGTGAGACTCCATCTCAAAAAAAAAAAAAAAAAAAAAAAAAAGAAAAAAAAGAAAAAGAAAGAAAGAAAAAAAGGCAGGACAGAAATTTACATACAAAAGGTCTTTCTATTTCCCTCCCCAACTTTTCTTCCTGAAGACAGGATGTACATTCTCCTTTATTAAATAAATCCTTATTAGCTCAGAGATGGCACTAGAGAAACCTGTGAACAGACTTTACTCCATTATTTTCTTCTCCTTTCCCACAGTTTCCTGCCTTTGGAGGCCTGGGACTGTTTTATTTTGTCTTGTCACTTTTCTAAAATGTATTTTTTTTTTGTTAGATATACTATATAAGCCACACACCTAAACTGCTGTCTGAGTCACTTTCCACTGAGGCACTGCACACATTAGTAATTTTTTTTCTCTTGTTAATCTGTCTTTTGTTACAAAAGTCTGTCCCAACTACAAACTTTTTTTTTTTTTTTTGAAACAGAGTCTTGCTCTGTGGCCCAGGCTGGAGTGCAGTGGCACAATCTTGGCTCCCGGGTTCAAGCTATTCTTGTGCCTTGGCTTCCTGAGTAGCTGGGATTACAGGCATGTGCCATCATATCTGGCTAATTTTTGTATTTTTAGTAGAGATGGGGTTTCACTATGTTGGCCAAGCTGGTCTCAAACTCCTGGTCTCAAGTGTTCTGTCCGCCTTGGCCTCTCAAAGTGTGGGGATCACAGGCGTGAGTCACTGTGCCCAGTCTAACTACAATCTTTTGTGGGCTGAAAATATTTTTTTCTCATTCACTAGATTTTTAGTTATTATAAAGAAAGGTGGTATGAACATTTGTGTACAAGTTTTGTTTGGACATATGTTTTAATTTCTCTTGGATAAATAAATATCTAGTCATGGAATGACTCCTAAAGAAACCTCCTGCCAACACTCGTTCACATATCACCAACACTATGAATGATCAATTCTTTTAATTTAGTATGTAGTGAAATCTCATTACAGACTTTTTGTTTTTTGTTTTTTGAGATAGGGGTCTCACTCTGTCTCCTAGGCCAGAGTGCAGTGCCACAATCTCCGCTCACTGCAGCCTTGACCTCCTAGGCTCAAACAATCCTCCTACCTCAGCCTCCTGAGTAGCTAGGACTACAGCGTGTGCCACCATGCCCAGCTAATTTTTGTATTTTTTTGTAGAGATGGGGTTTTGCCAATTGCCCAGGGTCTCCTGGGCATTATCCATATCCTGGGCATTATCCTGGGATCCATTATCCTGGGCATATCCATTTAATTAGGATACCTAATTAAAACTAGCATCAAAGATATTCAGCATCTTTTCACATGCTAATTTGTTGTCTGTGTGTCTTCTTTGGTAAGGCATCTGTTCAAAACTTTGCCCAAGTGTTTTTATTGGGTTGTTTGTTTTCTTTTTTCTTTTTTTTTTTTTTTTGAGATGGAGTCTCGCTCTGTGGCCCAGGCTGGAGTGCAGTGGCATGATCTCGGCTCACAGCAAGCTCCGCCTCCCGGGTTCACACCATTCTCCTGCCTCAGCCTCCCAAGTAGCTGGGACTACAGGCGCCCGCCACCACACCCAGCTAAATTTTTTGTATTTTTAGTAGAGACGGGGTTTCAACGTGTTAGCCAGGATGGTCTCGATCTCCTGACCTCGTGATCCGCCTGCCTTGGCCTCCCAAAGTGCTGGGATGACAGGCATAAGCCACCGCGCCTGGCCTTGTTTTCTTATTATTGAGCGTTGAGAGTCCTTTATATTTTCTAGATGTAAATACTTGATCATGTATGTGATTTTCTTTCTTTTTTTTTTGAGACAGAGTCTCACTCTGTTGCCCAGGTTGGAGTGCAGTGGCACAATCTTGGTCTACTGCAACCTCCACCTCCCAGGTTCAAGCGATTCTCTTGCCTCAGCCTCCGGAGTAGCTGGGATTACAGGTGCCTGCCTCTGCACCTGGCTAATTTTTGTAGTTTTAGTAGAGATGGGATTTTACCATCTTGGCCAGGCTGGTCTTGAACTCCTGAACTCGTGATCTGCCAGCTTTGGCCTCCCAAAGTGCTGGGATTACGGGCATGAGCCACTGTGCCTGGCCATATATGTGATTTTCAAATTTTTTTTCAGTTTGTGGCTTCTCTAGCTTTTTGATTGAAGATTTCTACCTCATTGTTTTGGGTTTTTTTGTTTCCTAAAATATGCTTCCTGGTTTAATGGCATCCAATAAATGTTGATAGCTTATGTTTTTGTTGTTAGTACTAAATATTTGTAACTTTCATGTGAGCTTTTCCTTAAACCATAAATTATTTTAGAAATCTGCCTCTTAATTTCTAAAGGTATTTTTATTCTTTCAATTAAAAAACTACTGTTGTTTGTAATGTTATTGCAATTACAGAACCTGGTTTATGTGATATAATTTTTTTTGAACCGTGTTGAGAATTGCTTTCATAAAAGACTGTATATTGTATCTATTGGGATGTATATCAAGCTATTGATTGTATTGCTTGAATCATTTGTGCTCTTATCGTGCTTAATGGAACAGTTTCTGATGGAGATGTGTTAAAAAAAAAAACCACTATGATTGTGTATTTGTCAATTTGTACTTTTACATTCTAGTAATTTTTGGCATATGTATTTCAAGGGTATTTTGTTAGATGAAGCAAATTTATGATTTCTATATCTTATTAGCTATGTTTTCCTTTTATTATTAGCTCCCTTTTTACCTTTTTATCTTTATTAGTATTGTTGGCCTTAATTATATTTGACTAAATTAATACTATTAAATTGGCCTTATTTTCAAATTTTTATGCCCAGTTTTTGAATAAAAAGCCTAGATATTCTATAAAAAAACCTCTGGGAGTTTCTGTCTTTTAACTAGTGAGTCAAAATATATTTACATTTACTATAATTACTGTGCATTTGGACTTCTATCATTTTATTTTGTGTCGACTATGTTTTTCTTTGGTTCTTTTTCTTTTTTCTTGAGATTGTGCTGAAAGGCAGTGCTGCGAACACAGCTCACTGCAGCCTCAACCTTCTGGGCTCAAGTGATCCTCCTGCCTTAGCCTCCTGAGTAGTTGGGACCACAGGCAAGCATCACCACGCCCAGCTAATTTTTTTTATCTTTTGTATAGACAGAGTTTCGCCATGTTGCCCAGGCTGGTCTTGAACTCCTGGGCTCAAGCAGTCCTCCTGCCTTAGCCTCTCAAAGTACTGAGATTCATGAGCCACCATGCTGGCCAAGGTCTTATTTTTTCTTTACTGCATTCTATTGAACTAAAAGAGCTTTTTCTTTTTTTTTCTCTTTCTCTTTTCTTTCTTTTTATAAAAAGTTTCTCTTGTTCTTCTGTAGATTTGGAAATTATTAATGTAAGTTCTATTTCTATTCACATATATAATTTTTATTTTTCTAATGAAGTCTAAGGTTAATAAATATCTTTATTGTATTATTAATATAAGTTATATTTCTATTCACATATACATAATTTTTATTTTTCTAACGAAGTCTAAGGTTAATAAATATCCTTATCCTACTCATGAACAGTGACCTTAGAATGCTGTAATTTCCCTTTGAATCCACTTATCATCTTCCATGTTATTGTTGTCTATTATTTTAGTTCCAAATGTTGTCTATTATTTTAGTTCCAAATTGTAATCTCAAAAGTTGTTATTTTTATTTTTGAGATAGGTGTTATTTAGAGTTTCCAAGTTTTCTGTTGTTTTGTTTTAAGCTCATTGCTTCATGCACTCTTCTCGCTTCTGGGCTAAATTTTCTTCTTGCTGAGGTGGTAACAGTAATTCCCCACCCTGGGCCGGGCCCACTGCAGGAGCTGGCACTCCTTGGCTCCTGGGTTTAAGTGATTCACCTGCCTCAGCTTCCCAAGTAGCTGGGATTACAGGTGTGCACCACCATGCTTGGCTAATTTTTGTATTTTTTTTAGTAGAGATGGGGTTCACCATGTTGGCCAGGCTGGTCTCAAACTCCTGACCTCAGGTGATCTGCCTGTCTCAGCCTCTCAAAGTGCTGGGATTACAGCACTATTCACCATACCAAAGACAAGGAATCAACTTAGGTGCCCATCAAGAGTGGATTGGATAAAGAAAATCTGGTACATATACACCATGGAATATTGTGCAGCCATAAAAAGAATGAAATCATGTTCTTTGCAGCAATATGGATACAGCTGGAGGCCATTATCCTAAGTGAATTAATGCAGGAACAGAAAACCAAATATAGCATGTTGTAATTTATAAGTAGGACCTAAACCTTGGGTACTCATGGACATAAAGATGGCAACAGTAGACACTGGGGGCCACTAGAGTGGGGAGATGGAGCAGAGGGCAAGAGCTGAAAAACTATTTAGTACTATGCTCATGACTTGGGTAACAGGATCAATTGTACCCCAAACCTCAGCATCACACAATATACCCAGGTAACAAACATGCACATGCACCCCCTGAATCTAAAATAAAAGCTGAAATTATTTTTTTAAAAAAACAAAAGGAGAGAAGGAAGCTGGAGGCAGGTCATGAAAAGTTCACTTTGCCAAACTGTAGAATTTGGACAGAAAAAAAATCCTAAATGTTAATGAGTTAGCCCAGTAGCCTGGAAAAGCTAATCACAGTCATTTCCCTGCAAGGGAGCTACCCATCCATTCTCCTGGAAGAGCAGAGCTACAACCAATCCAATTCAACCAGCCAATCAGAAAAAGATGTCTGGTTCCATTTTGACTGTTAATGATTATTTTGAACTGACCTATTTCTCCTGTTTCAGAAAAGAGATAAATAGGAATTTGATAGATTAACATGGACAAAAACATTATGCACTTTTACTAAGTTGGAGTGCCAAGGACCAAACACAATAGACTTGTATGGGATTTATACTGGGCAACGTACTTGACTTCTCTGTGCTTCAGACTCTTCATCTGTAAATTGTTATAACACCACCTATTTCACAAGGCTGTTTGGGGATCTGATGAGCTAATAAATGCAAAGTGCTTGAAACAGTGCCTGGAAGACAGTAAATACTATTTAGGAGTTTACTATTATTATTGGACATTGCCTGGATATCAAGTAGTAGTAAATATACCTGAAAAAAAATCTATTGATGATCCAAATAATATGGCAAATGACAATATTTTACTGTGTAGATGAGGATTGGAAAACATATTACCTATCTGGACAAATAGGAGACAACATCTGAAAGCAATTAAAGGACAATTAATAAAGAAAAATTGGGTAAATTATCTGTGAACAATAGCCTCATAAATGTGCCATTATGAAAACCTGGCTTGGAGCAGAAGGTTCACAAAGAGAAAGGGGGAAAGAGTGAGCGAGAAAGTGGGGAGTAGAATAGGCTATTATGGATAAATCTTTTGGAGCAAATATTATGGATAAGTCTTATGGATAAATCTTATGGTCTTATGGAGCATGGGTGAATGGTATGATCTGCATCCTATAAAAAGTAAAAGCCTCATTTGGACACAGTCACAGACCCGTGCTCAATAGCAGAACATGCTTCATTATTCCATTTCCTTTGGTTCTTGCTTGTCCCCAGTTGAAAAGTCTATTCAGTCTTTCTTCTTGTTACATTTCCAAAATTCACATGTTGGAAAAAGTTGAGAGGAGTGTAGCAATCTTGACCTGGTGTGTGGAAGAAAAGAGGAACATGGAAAGTTTATGATAAGCACAAAAACTAGCTTGATGCTGACTTGACCCCATGTGGCTAATGTTTGGAAGAGAGAGACATTGATTATTCTAATTAGCCATGAACAATGGGATAAGAAACTGAAATGTAATATTCCTGCAGGAGGAATCGTATTGACCACCAGGAATATCCTACCACAAGAATGTATCTTTCAGTGGGACTTGCAGCCAACAGAGGCTAGGAATAGTCCTAGGAGTCTTATGGGGTCAGAGACACACTGGCTTCAGTGTAAACATGAACTCAAACTTGAGAGAATACTGTGATCACTTAAGTCCAGCTCAGGACGGTCTGTCCTCCCTCTTTCTCTGAGTGTAAATTTCCTTTACTGATCTCGAAGCCAAGGACTCCTAGAAGATCATGATAATTTTGTAGATGATTAAAAGCAAACTCGGGTGCATCTCATTCCAGGCACCCCTACGGCTGCTCAATGCTGATTGATGGTGATAATTCTATTCCCCTTGGTTTTCCTAAGCCTGCAACGGAAAGCTCTTTTGTTTTTGTCTGTATTTACTCCATTTCATGAGGAAACCATTGAGGGGTCACTTCTACTACCATTACTACATGAGATCTAAGCAAACAGGGAGGAAACAGGAACAAGTGGTGTAGGACTGGAAACAAAACTAACGTAGGCCTGTGGAAGGGGTTTGTCAGACTGGTCAGTACTGTCCTGCAGTCAGGTCAAATGTCACATTCTCAAATGTCACCTTCTCAGAAATGTCTTTCCTGACCTTCCTTTTTAAAAGTAGGCTCTTCCAGCCAGGTGTGGTGGCTCACGCCTGTAATCCCAGCACTTTGGGAGGCTGAGGCAGGTGGATCACCTGAGGTCAGAAGTTCGAGACTGGCCTGGCCAGCATGGCAAACCTGTCTCCACTAAAAATACACAAATTTGCCGGGTGTGGTGGCAGGCATCTGTAATCCCAGCTACTCAGGAGGCTGAGGCAGGAGAATGGCTTGAACCCGGGAGGTGGAAGTTGCAGTGAGCCAAGATCATACCATTGCAGCCTGGGAAACAGAGCGACTCCATCTCAAAAAAAATTAAATAAAAATAAATAGGCCAGGCCCGGTGGCTCATGCCTGTAATCTCGCATTTTGGGAGGCCGAGGCGGGTGGATCACGAGGTCAGGAAATCGAGACCATCCTGGCTAATATGGTGAAACCCATCTCTACTAAAACTACAAAAAATTAGCCAGGTGTCGTGGCGGGCGCCTGTAGTCCCAGCTACTTGGGAGACTGAGGCAGGAGAATGGCGTGAACCCGGGAGGTGGAGCTTGCAGTGAGCCAAGATGGCACCACTGCATTCCAGCCTGGGAGACAGAGTAAGACTCCGTCTCAAAAATAAAATAAAATAAAATAAATAAATAAATAAATAAATAAATAAATAAATAGACTCTTTCTAGAGGTAATACCTTGATCAGTCACCTCTTCAATGATTTATTTGCCACCTAGTCATCATCTGCCTCCCTGAGTGCAAGCTCCAAGAGCCAAGTGACATGTTACTCAACATCTAGGATAGTGCCTTGCATTTAAGAACTGTTTTTTTTTTTTTTTGGCTGGGCATAGTGGCTTATGCCTGTAACCTCAGCACTTTGGGAGGCTGAGGCAGGTGGACTGCTTGAGTCCAGGAGTTTGAGACCAGCCCGGGTAACATGGCGAAACCTTGTCTGTACAACTAGCCGGGCATGGTGGCGTGAGCCTGTAGTCTCAGCTACTTGGAGGTGCTGCGGCAGGAGGATGGCTTGAGCCTGGAGGTCAAAGCTGTAATGAGCAGAGATTGTGTCATTGCACTCCAAACTGGGTGACAGAGCAAAGCCTTATCTCAAAAAATAAGGGTAAAAATTTTTTTTAAACAAAAATAATGTGTGTATATAGGACAAAAATAATGTATGTATATTATTTAGGGATTTTCTAGTTTGGCAGGTTAAGATGTCTAGGAAAGCCTGCTTTTTTCTTTTCTTTTCTTTTCTTCTTTTATGAGATAGAGTATCATTTTGTCACCCAGGCTGGAGTGCAGTGGCATGATCTTGGCTCACTGCAACCTCTGTCTCCCGGGTTCAAATGATTCTCCTGCCTCAACCTCCCAAGTAGCTGGGATTACAGGCATGTGCCACCACACCCAGCTAATTTTTGTATTTTTAGTAGAGATGAGGTTTCGCCATGTTGGCCGGGATTGTCTCCATCTCTTGACCTCATGATCCATCTGCCTTGGCCTCCCAAAGTGCTGGGATTACAGGCGTGAGCCACCACGCCTGGCCAGCCTGCATATTTTCTTTGACTAAAGATGTGCACACAAGAGTAAGAGCTGAGACAGGATTCAAAACAAAACAAAACAAAACAAAACAAAACTGATGAGAACAAAAGGCTGAAGTTAGAGATTAAAGCTTTCTCTCTGCAGCCTGTAGATTCATGGGGTGATGATGTATACTGGCTTCCCTTCGTCAGTCCTGGCTTACACCTGCTGTCCTGATGTCATTCTTGATAGCATCTTTTTCACAGCTTCAGAAGTTTCCTGGCTTGGGTGATAAGTTATATGCTCATGATATCTGTAAGCACCTGTCCCCTGCCTTTCACTCCCCAGTCATAGTCACAGTGTTTGTTGAGATGACGATGAAATAGGGTGTAAGATGGTGGAGGACGTCATTGTAATTTTGGAGTTCACAAACGATGTAAGAAACCCTCAAGTATTTCTTGACTCTCATAATATGCTTCTCCAAAGATTCCGCCAGCCAGATGGTCTCTGTGATTCTTCTTGTTCATTACCCAAGGACGTTTGGAGCCATCGTTTCAGAGGGACAATGGATCTGCCCCATTTACACATTTACATGATCTGAAGACATCTGTGTCTCAGTACCTTCCCAGGATTTTCATAAAGATGTCAATTTTATTCAAGGCCTTGTTCTCTTTAGGTCTCAGAAAAGTCTGTTCTTGAGAGCTCTTCCGAGGACAATTAGAGAGAGGGGCTGTATTCATAACTGCACCTTCCTTTAAAGCTAAGGAGTTTTTCTTTGGCCAAGATCTGAACACTGATTTCCTTCTCCTTGAGGACAAGTCTTTCCCCAGGAGGCTTTGAGTCCCTGAAGAGTGCTGAAGCCACACTGAGATATGTCAGAATCCTTGGTTCAATAGATAGCCCCATAAAGTCTGATAACACAGGCAACCAGCCAATGTATTTGATCCCCTTAAAGTGGCCAATTAATGCCAATTTTTTAAAATTTTTGGACAGAATCTTGTTCTGTCATTCAGGCTGGAGTGCAATGGCACCGTATTGACTCACTGCAACCTCTGCCTCCTGGGTTCAAGCAATTCTTGTGCCTCAGCTTCCCTAGTAGCTGAGTTTACAGTAATGCGCCACCACACCTGGTTGATTTTGTATTTTTTTTTTTTTTTAGTAGAGATGAAGTTTCCCCATGTTGGCCAGGCTGTTCTCAAACTCTTGGCCCCAAGTGATCCTAATGCCTGTTTTTAAATGAGTGGAGAAAGTCATTTGAAGTGATTTTAATAGAAATGTACATCACCCGTTATACCAGAGTGGTGAGATGATTAATTTCCCAAACTGGTGAATGATGTGGCCAACTGGAGAGGGTGCCATGCTTGCTAGATCTGAAGGCCCTTGATTACTTCTGGAACGTGCTAAAAGCACAGGTTTTTAAAATTTTAGTTAATTTAATTTTACTTTGATTTTTTGGTTTGAGGCAGGGTCTCACTTTATTATCTGGGCAGGAGTGCAGTGGCACAATCGTGGCTCACTGCATCCTTAACCTCCTGGGCTCACGTGATCCTCTCACCTTAGCCTCCTGAGTAGTTCAGACTATAGGCACGTGCCACCATGCCTGGCTAATTAAAAATATGTATATTTTGTAGACACAGAATTTCACCATGTTTCTCAGGCTGATCTCAAACTCCCGGGCTCAAGTGATTCTCCTGCCTTGGCCTCCCAAAGTGCTGGGATTACAGACATGAGCCACTGTGCCCAGGACAGGTTTCATCATAAAAATCAGACAGAAATCATCTGAGGCAGTGCATCACTGATGCAGGGACAGGTGGAAATGCAGCCTTAGCACTGTGTCCACTGTGATCAATTGCATATCATGGTGACAGGAAACAAAGTGAACATAAAATGTGAGGTTATTTCATACCTTATGTATGATAATGAAATATCAATGCATCATTTCTTATGTTAATTTGTCTATGTTTCCAGACTATGGCCATCACACATCCCAAGTGTAAGGTGCTCTGACTTACCCACTTTCCATAGTCTTTATCACTGTATTAGTCTATTTTGCTTTGCTATAAAGGAACACCCGTGACTGGGTAATTTATAAAGAAAAGAGGTTTATTTGGCTCATGGTTCTGCAGGATGCACACGAAGCACAGCTCCAGCATCTGCTTCTGGTGAGGGCTCAAGAAGCTCACAATCATGGTGGAAGGCAAAGGGGGAAGCTGGGCATATCCACGGTGAGAGAAGGAGCAAGAGAGAGGGGAGGAGGTGCTAGGCTCTTTTAAACTACCAGCTCTCGTGTGAACAAATAGAGTGAGAACCCATCACCAAGGGGATGACGCCATGCCATTCATGAGGAATCTGCCCCCATGACCCACACACTTCCCACCAGGCCCCACCTCTAACATTGGGGATTATGTTTCAACATGATATTTGGAGGAGGCAAATATTCAAACTGCATCAATCACCATCATTTTAAATACCTTCCTAGTACTCAACTGGGGTGGTGAACTGTAATTTAACGACTCTTCAATTTTTGTGTATTCAAGCTCTTTCATTTTTTTTATATTTTAAATATTGTAAAAAACTGTAATATTTCTTTCATATTTTAAATCAGTTAAGAAAAATACCACAAAGAGGAAGAAGATTTGGGAGCATCTGAAGAGCTGGAGGAGGAAGAGGCTCTGAAGCATGGTGACGTGATGTCTAAGGTGTTTTTTTGTGCATCCCCCTGGTTGGCTTAAATCTAAGCTCTCTCTTTGCTCGTATGATCATAGTCTCCTGTCATAGGTTTATAAGATTCTCCAAATTCAGAATGTGCAGTTGCAAATTCCTCATGGTAGGCTGGTGAAGGACTTGACAATCTGATGATAAATTACTTTGTGAACATTGAATGAAAAATATTGCATCACATATTGGTGAGGAGAAAGTGGAGTAAAGAAAAATCTCCATCTATACACAATACAGCTTTTTAAATGCAGCAGACTTTCAAATATTTGCATTTCTACATTATACATTTTGTTTCAACTTATGCATTTATTGTTTTCTTTCCTTTTTCTTCCTCATATGTTAATGGCCCATGTGAGAGAAACATTCCCCTGGGTAAATAGATAGAAGAGATTTGTGCAAATGCAAGAGAAATTTCAGTGTATCTGCTATGATTTGAACGTGTGCCCCAAAGTTCAGGTGTTGCAAATTTGATTCCATATGCAGTGGTTTTGGGAAGTGAGGCCTAATGGAAGGTGTTTGGGTCATGCAGGCACCGCCTTCATAAATGGATTAATGCCATTATTGTGGGAATGGGTTCCTTATAAAAAGATGAGTTCAGTCCCCTCTTGCTCTCCTCTCACCCTTTCTTTTCCCTTTTACCATAGGCTGACACAGCAAGAAGGCTCTTGCCAGATGCTGGTACCTTGATATTGGATTTCCCAGTTTCCAGAACTAAAAAAATGAATTCCTTTTCTTTTGAAATTACACAGTCTGTGGTATTCTGTTATAGTAGCACAAAACATGTTAAGACAATATGTCTTTCAGATGTCTTAGCTTATTTCATTGGATAACTGTAAGAAGAGTTTACTGCTTTTCTTTTTTTTTAAATTAAGAATTTAGCTGGACACTGTGGCTCACACTTGTCATCCCAGCACGTTGGGAGGCAGAGGCGGGTAAATCACCTGAGGTCAGGAGTTTGAGACCAGCCTGGCCAACGTGGTGAAATCCCGCCTCTACTAAAAATAGGAGACTTTTGTTGGAAGGTTTATTTTCAAAAAAGCTATTTTCCTTTAGAAAAAAATAATTTTCCTTTTTGATGCTTGAGATAAATGTGATGGAGTTTAGGAACAGTTTATTAGACAGTTGCTTGATATTTTCTTCTGGATGATTTGCTTACAGATACTTGTGCATGTACATTGCTTAAAGCTCTCCTTTATGGTAGACTTTTCACTTTTCTATGCGATATGTGACATTTTAGGATGATGGCCAGATGCAGTGGCTCATGCCTGTAATCCCAGCACTTTGGGAGGCCAAGGCAGGAGGATCATTTGAGGTCAGGAGTTTGAGACTAGCCTGGGCAAAGTAGCGAGACCTCCTTTTTTTTTTTTTTTTTTTTTACCAAAAAACAAACAAACAAAAGCCTGGCATGGTGGCACATGCCTGAAGTCCCAGCTACTTAGGGGGCTGAGGTGGGACACTGTCTCAAAAAAAAGTTAAAAAAAATTATTAAAAAAGAGATTTTGTAACTTCTGATTGCTGAGATTTTCTGCTTTTGTAGGAAGCGTTGGAAAATGCTGTGAATGGTCTTGAAGAATTTTGAAATAGAGTAGCCAGACAGGAGAAGTGAGGTTAGAGCTAGTGTTTATTGGGTGCCTATTATGTGTGGGACACAGAGGCATTTGCTGCACAGCTGATAACCCATTTCATCCTCACAACAACCTTAAGAGGTAGTACTATTATTTTTCCACTTTACTCAGCTTCAGTAGAAGGATTATAGACAAAGAAACTTGCTTTTCTAGTTAAATGCTTGATACACTGTGTTGTACTGGAGCCGGTGAGGTTATGATCAACTTTCAGGAGCCGACTGCGTTGCTGAGAACTTCTCTGTGAGCAAAAGCTGCCTGTGTTTTAACAAAAGAACAAAATCGTTGTCAAGCAGAACGGTAATTAATCCTGGGGTTTGCAATTTATAAAGTACAGTGAAAAGTAAACCGCAAAGCAGTAATGTGTTTCAAATATGAATATGTAACAGCTGTGTTCTAATTTCTTTGCTGAGTATAATTCTATTATTCTAAACATTTTCTGTGTGTTTAGAACAAACCCTACTTTTATTTTAATGTTCTGGCCATGCCACCCAGCTGCCTATTCTGAATTTAGATCCAATTCTCTCTCTCTCTCTCTCTCTCTCTCTCTCTCTCTCTCTCTCTCTGTCTCTCTCTCTCCCTCCCAGAAACCTTGTATAGACAGGATTAAAGTTTCAAAATAGTAAACTGCTAAATTCTTAATCTTCCTCCAACATCTGTTTATGCTTTTGGAATATATGCATATTTTAATGATTTTTAAAAGAAGTCTCCCCACTCCTATCTAAAAAAAATCCCTCACAAACCAATACTCTCATTCTCTCTGTCTTCCTTTACTTTATTTTCCTTTCTCTCTTCTCTCTCTCCTTTTTTCCCTCCCTCTCTCTCTCCCTCCATCCATCCCTTCTTTTCTTTTTTGTTTTTTAGGATGTTTCAAGAGAAAATAGTCCCTTAATGTCTGTGCTAGAAGTTTGAGAGGTGGGTGGATATATTTATGTTCCCTTCTGATCCCTGAGTCCTGAGTCACTGGTTTTTTTGTTGTTGTTGTTTGTTTGTTTTGTAAAACTAGCACCCATGAGCATGGTTGTTCTGTCAAAACTAAACTAGCCTCCACGATTTAAAATACCAGCTAACTGGCCGGGCGCGGTGGCTCAAGCCTGTAATCCCAGCACTTTGGGAGGCCGAGGCGGGCGGATCACGAGGTCAGGAGATCGAGACCATCCTGGCTAACACGGTGAAACCCCGTCTCTACTAAAAAAAAAATACAAAAAACTAGCCGGGCGAGGTGGCGGGCGCCTGTAGTCCCAGCTACTCGGGAGGCTGAGGCAGGAGAATGGCGGGAACCCGGGAGGCGGAGCTTGCAGTGAGCTGAGATCCGGCCACTGCACTCCAGCCTGGGCAGCAGAGCGAGACTCCATCTCAAATAAATAAATAAATAAATAAATAAAAATAAAATACCAGCTAACTAACCAACCGACCAACCAACCAACTCATCCCCTTGAAATGAAAAATGATCCGAAAAGCTTGAATCTAACGAAAAACCTGTCCAAGTAACCCAGGTCCTCACTTTGGATCAAATCCAGATGACCTATTGCCTAATTCCTCCTGCTGTAAATAGAGGGTACCTCTCTGAAAAAAAGGTCAAATGAAAATTTACATATGAGTAATTCTTGAGGTATTCTTATCCTTTAAATATTCATTATCTTTTCCAGCTCTTTATGATTATAAAATTCTTTTTCTTCTAAGGTTCGCCTTAGAAATAGCATTAGAAAGGGAGCAAGAGTTTGGGAGGTGGTTGCTTTCCTGCCTACCTGCTCTTTCAGAAAGTATCTGGTAGTGGCTGGTGGGGCATTATGCTGTAGGTGCTCGGGGTCCTGGCTGGAATCTTTGAAAGCTGGAGATGTGTTCCTACAAATTTATCACCAAACAGGATGGGCCCCATAGAAGCCTTTATGGTGGGGGTCGAGATGGGGATCCTGGGAGGCAGAGATGCCAGAATTTTATGTAGGAGGGGCCTAAGGATGGCCACCAAGCTAGAAGGGGGTAGCTGGAGGGGTGTCTGACAGTTGCGTGTGTGTAAGGCTTCTTACAAGATTCAGATTGTACTTCTTTTACTGATCAAAGAATGCAGAAGAGGGCAGTCGCTGACGGCTGTGGGTGGGGTTGGGGGAGAGAAGTCAATCCTTTCAGTCTTTCACGGAGTCCCCCACCAAAGAGGTGCCTCCTGGGATAGAATCTGAACCTTGACCCCACTGGAGCCTGGGTATGTTGGCAAACTGACGACGGGAGATGCGAGGCCAGCATGTTTGCCTGAGTCTGGGAGAACGCTCACCTTCTGCAGGAGGGGAAGCAGGACTGCGCATCTCCATCACTGAAGGAGAGAGCTGCTTCCGGGCATCAACCAACGTGCAGGGGAGGGGTGGGCGTTTCATGGCACATGTGAGAGACCCCGAGGGGACCCCAGGAAATATGAAGCCTGGGGGTGAGGGGGACATCTGTGTGGGTGGGCAGGGCTGGGGGCCAGTTGAGGGGGTTGGTGGGACTTGGAGATGGGGAGTGGGGGCCAGTCTTGTGTCAGGAAGTGTAGGCCAGCCCTGGCGCGACTTGGAATTCTTACATTCAATGTGGTCTTGTTTGCACCCATAGACTGGCGAAGCTTTGAGGAGCCTCGGGTTTTACCCACGCTCTGGACAAGCCTGCCCACTGCACACCGTGTCAGTGCATCTAGATGCTCTTCTCAGTCCTAACAGGTGAGTGGCCCTGCCTCTTGTGCTGCTGAAGACACAAGCGCACAGCTTCTCATTCGAGGGGCTTTCCGTCAGCTTCCACAATGCCCCCCAAGCCTGATTTCCTTCCTAGCTTTATAAAGATTCCTGCACACCCTCCCCACATCCCAACTCATATACTCAGCCCAGGCAATTGCCCTGGCCTTTTTGGGCTGTGAGGTGGCATTCCACTCAACATTGCACATGTGCTATTTCAGTCACATGCCACACATAGTTCTCCTTTATCAAAGGGAGCCAGCCCCTAACAACATTGTCAAGCATAGATCCTCATGGACAAAACTTTGCAGATGCCATATTTACTAAAGGTTAGCTCTGCTTATCCTTTTTTTTTTTTTTTTTGAGATAGAGTCTCGCTCTGTCACCCAGGCTGGAGTGCAGTGGTGTGATCTCAGCTCACTGTAACCTCTGCCTCCCGGATTCAAGCAATTCTCCTGCCTCAGCCTCCCGAGTAGCTGGGACTACAGGCACCCGCCACCACGCCTGGCTAATTTTTGTGTTTTTAGTAGAGACGAAGCTCTACCATGTTGGCCAGGCTAGTCTTGAACTCCTGACCTCGTGATCCACCCTCCTTGGCCTCCCAAAGTGCTGGGATTACCAGCATGAGCCACAACGCCCAGCCAACTCTGCTTATCTTTAAAGATGATTGGGTAAATCAAAGTCGGTTTGCCAAAATGTCTTAAGTTTTCAATTTCAGTCAATGCAGGAAACGTTTTGGTGAGTCTGCTGTGTTTCAGGCACTGGTTCAAGCCCTGTCGTCTTACCAATGCCCTTTGGGTGCTAGTTATTCTTGCAAAAGTTATAGAGTTCTTTTTAAGTATTTACCATTACTGATACTTTAATAATATAATGTCTTTTTTCATTACATCTTAATTTTTTTTGCTGATATATGGGAAAATAGTTTAAATGTTTTTCTTGCCACTTCTTTGAAAAATTTTGTTAATTCTGACTTTAAAGTCTCACTTTCTGCCCTTTGTGGCATAGGACTGTATCATTTGTGAATTTTTCTCTTTATTTGCAATATTTATATCTCTGAATAAAATTTCTAAGCATTTTGTAATTCCATGGAGACATTTAATTCAAATTATAAAATGTGCCAAAAATTTACTTTATTTCCATTAGAACTAATATGATACATTTGGGTATGTGGATGCATAATATGTAATGATGAAGTACGTTCTTTGTAGATGGCTGCAATGGTTTAACATAATTCAATTTTATGTCTTGCCAGAGAAACGTACATCCTAGCATGTAAGTTACTTTTGGAAATTATATTTATAGAGTAACTGTACCAGAAAGGGGGTATAATAAATATTTCACTGAAAGTTTGATTAAGTGTCATGTATTAACTTTTTTGTCTTTGCCTTTTAATCCTCAAGTTGCATATTTGTTAAATATGTTGGGTTCTTGGGCATCTGGTCCATGTAACAGGCTAGTCTCTGGGAGAAGAGTGGGACGAGGACTGGGTCCTGGAAAAGAAAATAGGAGTCTGCGGTGTAGGTCTTTCTGAGACGAGATGGTGGTTCACAGAGATTCTGTCCACCGGAGCTGGGGCCCTGACCTCAGACATAGACAATAGGATGGAAAGTCTACGATGAATACTTTGAACATGAGGATTTGTTTGCAACACAAGACATTTTTAGATCTCTTTATAAGTGTGCCAGTTACCTATTTATGGCCTCTCAGCTCTAACCCCACCCTTCATTGCCTGCTCTATGGTAATAGAGCTGGTCCTTGTGAGTATCTTCCCTTTGCAGTTGGCATGGTGTTAAACTTTGTCAGCAGAGGGCACTAGATGGACAGTAAAGAAGAAGGGGCATCACTTCCAGGTTCCAGTGTTCTGGTTTTGTCTGTTTGTTTCTTTTAAATCCTACTGTGGCAGCCTGTGGCATGAATGGAGAACATCCAGTGGTGCCCACCTTCACTGAGTTTCAGGGGCATCCCTACAGGCAGATTCTTAGTAAGTCTAGCAGGCACCTCAGTGCTGCTAGAGCTGCTCAGCCTTGAGCCTCCTTCACCCTAGCAGGGTGTTTCCTGCTTCTTGCCCATAGCTTGGACCACCAGCAGCCAGTGGGAGGCTTCTAGCCTGCCAATCCCAGCTCATGTTGCTCTGTCTGCCACCCTCTGCCTAGCCCTGGTGGACTGGTTCTGGCTCAGGAAAACCCAGGGAGTTTCTCCACCATCCTATGGGCTGCAAGCACACCACTTCCAGTGAGATCTGAATCTCAGCCTTGGAGAGGTGGGTCCTCTCCTTTTTACCTTTGTTTTTTCATTGAGGACTCTCCTTCATCCCTTGGGGATTCTTTAAAGTTCTCGTTACCTCTATGAATGACAAAAACTATATATGACACTCAACCAAATTTGCAGTGAAATATTTATTAAACCCCTTCTTTGTCCCTATGTTCTATTTATCTCTAGGATGTAGTTAATCCTCTGTTATAATTAACATTTCTTTATATTAAACTTTCCCTGTTAAAACTCTTGTGTGGTTTCTTTTGTCTCCTAATTAGATCCTAACTGATAAAAGATGATAGTACATAATCGATAGACATGTTGAGTTTCTTCCCATATGTAGTTTATTTCCTTCTTATTTGAAGCCTACAGTAGGGAGAGTTCAGGAGACTGGCAGGAGCTCGGAGCTCTGTGGTGCTGGCCCTAACAGGTGCATGCCCTTAGAAGCTGCCAGCTGCATCCAGTGGGGCTGGACCCCAGCCATCTGCTACCCAGACTCACTGAAGAGTTCTGCATCTGATGAAACCTCTGGGGAGAATGAGTGAGAACTGATGAGGGAACACTGGCACTGCATCTGAGTGAGGGGAACTTGGGAAAAAACAATTTGAATTTCCCGCCTGTGCAGAGGGATGGGAACTCAGAACTGGAATTAAGCTGAGTGAAAGAAAGTAAATATGACATTTCCAGTGCATCTGCTTTGTAGTTATACTTTTTATGTCGAATCACTCAGAAAAAAATGTAAAGATAAAAACAGATTAATTTTAGTAATGCCTTACATAACCTTATATTTTATTATTTACAAAGTGTTTACATATATTTGAAAACAGTGGTACATATAGCACTTTATTTGCTTGTTTTGTCTATAGGCATGTGGATTTTCTGCTGGAAGGTAGTAACTCCGCAGCCCCACTGGGATCAGAGGTTCACAGCTCTGATAGCTTGAAGAGATTGCTGTAATTATAAGAATGGAAATAGTACTGATAGTCAAGAGCTTGTTAGTACATAGCATGGTGATGATATCATCCTTTGAAAACTTAAGAGGCTGCAATCTGGCTTTCATTTGCAAATTTCTGTTCCCACCCTTAGTTTTTCTTTGTTCATATTTTGAGAGATAAACAATCACTTTTTTTTTTTTGCATTGAAATATGAACTATTCCCAAGAGAAGATGATCCTCTAGGGGAAATGCACCGGCCCTGTCTGGGCTGATAGAGAATGACATTGAATGAGAAGTTGGCTGCTGCCATCAGCTGAGATGATGCCAGGAGAACAAAACGACTTGGAGCTTGCTTCTTTCCACCCCACTACCCACCCTCCTTCTTCCTTATTTCTATTTCCTCAATTTTTTTCCTCTTTGGAAATAGGGGAAGCCTCTGATGTGCCCTCAGTCATATTTTTCTATTTCTCTACTCCTCTTATTTTAAAATTAGTATGCTAATATTTATAAAGACGTCATGAATACTTAAAATTAATATCGAATTATTAATCAATAAACATGATATAATTAATTATAACATTAATTTATAAATAATAACTTATAAACATGCTAATATTTATAATGACATAATGAATGTATGGTTTTTATTTGTATAAATTTAAGGGGTATAAGTGTAGCTTTGTTTCATGGATATATGGTGTAGTGGTGAAGTCTGGGCTTTTAGTAAAACCATCACCTGTATTATGTACATTGTATGCATTAAGAAATTTCTCATCCTTCACTTCTTCCTACCCTTCTGAGTCGCCAGTGTCAATTATTTCACACTCTACGCTCGTGTATTCACAGTATTTAGCTCCCACTTATAAGTGAGAACATTTGACTTTCTGTTTGAGTTATTTCACTAAACATAATGGCCTCTAGTTCCATCTATGTTGCTGCAAAAGACACAATTTTATTCCTTTTTATGGCTGACTAGTATTTCATGGTGTGTATATACCACATTTTCCTCATCCAATCATCTGTTGACGGATACTTAGGTTGATGCTACATCTTTGCTACTGTGAATAGTGCTGTGATAAACATATTAGTGCAGGTATCTTTTTGATACAATGATTTAGTTTCCTTTCGATAGTGACATGGTTTGGCTGTGTCCCCACCCAAATCTCATCTTGAAATGTAGCTCCCATTATTCCCACCTGTTGTGGAAGGGACCTGGTGGGAGGTAATTGAATCATGGGGGTGAGTCTTTGCTGTGCTGTTCTCGTGATAGTGAATAAGTCTCACAAGATCAGATGGTTTTATAAAGGGGAGTTTCCCTGCACAAGTTCTCTTTTGTCTGCCACCATGTAAGACATGCCTTTCACCTTCCACCCATAGTTCCGTGTGACTGGGATTGTGAGGCCTCCCCATTCACATGGAACTATGGGTCCATTAAACCTCTTTTTCTTTATAAATTATCCAGTCTTGGGTATGTCTTTATCAGCAGTGTGAGAACGGATTAGTACAGAGAGATACCAAGTAGTAGGGTTGCTGGATCCAATGGTAGTTTTATTTTTAGTTCTATATTTAATTATATTTATAAATTATGATAGATATTTATAAAGATATGTGAAGAAATATTTAACATTTTCTGACATTCAACATACATGCTTATTTGCTTTCATAGCTCTATTCTAGCACTAATCCACAGAATGGAAATATCAATAGGAAAAAAAGCAATTAACAACATTAGCTATAGAAGCACTTCATTTAGCAAAATCAAGAAATAAAATATATTTTCCTAACTCTGATGTGATAAAATGGTAATCCTTTTATTTCTTTAATTTTATTTCCTGTGCTCTATTTTCTCTTCGACCACCCACAACACTTTGTGAAATAGTGTCTGCGTGCTGGGGGCCCGGGGTCCCTGAGGAATGCCTGTCTTGCTACTTTTCCATTTCCATTTCCTTTTCACCTCATGAGCCAACTACTAGGCTGAACAGTTGGAGAAGGAACTTCATTATGGTATTGGAAAGATTTTCTTGACAAAATTCACTTTCAGACCCAGGAAAAAGGGATCTAGGGCTTCCTTTCTGTGACTTATAAGGCAATGAGGCCTCTTGACAGCTCTTCTAGGTCCAGTGGAACAAGTGAGTGCATGGATGTCTGGAAATTCTACATCAGCTCCCATCCTCATTCTAGAGTCTCTGGCTTCCCCACTGGGGCATGATGATTAAATATATGATCACTGAGTGAAAGAAAAAAGGAAGGAAAACAAATGATTTCATAAAATGGGAGAATAAAAACAAAATGGAATATTTACACTTTGATAATTTTTCCCCTTGAACTTTCACCAAAACCAGTTTCCTTGGTGCCTATGTGTTGATAATTCTATGTAATGACTTAAGAAAGCACATGACTAGCCTCTAGCTAAATGCAGACATCTGCGCTGTGCTCCCTGAAGTAGGAGCTGGGATATTTGTGCCTGCTCCTGCATGGGTAAACTATACTCGCAGCGGGTGGATTTAGCAGGACTCAAGGATATCATCTTTCTACACTCATCCTTTATGATAAGAAGAACACGAACAATCTTAAACTCAAGTAGAAACTGGTGATTGGCTGTGGTTTGGGAAAGGGGCCTCCAGGGGTCTTCCCTTTGCCCATAGCCTCTGCCTTCCAGCCGCTGTTACCCAGGCGGGGAGCGCCCTTGGAGCCTCCATCCTTTGGTTTGTCCCGTGCTCTTCTGTATCAGTGCCTCTCTCAGCCCACCTTGTGTGCCTGTTATTGTTGCTTTGTGTGTGGTGAGTGTCTGCTAAAGTCAAACAGAAATGTTTATAGAATTAAGTGGGGTTGGGTCATATAGAAAATATTGAAAAGAAATCCATACCTTGGCAAGAAGGAAAATAAAGTGAGGAATATTGATTCTGTTTGAAAGAAATCATATAGGATCTTCTGCGTTGTGGCATAGTTTTAGAAACTGACTCCTAAGCCCAAGTCCTGGTGGTGTTTCTAAGCAGCTCAGGGCATTTTCCCAACTTAGTGGATACAGTTTGGCTCCATGTCCCCACCCAAATCTCACGTTGAGTTGTGACCCTCAGTGTTGGAGGTGGGGCCTAGTGGGAGGTGATTGGATCATGGGGATGGTTTCTAATGGTTTAGCACCATCCTCCTAGACCTGCTTGTTTAGAAGTGTATGGCACCTACCCCCCATCTGCTGGCCATGTGAAGGCCATGCCTGCTTTCTCGTCACCTTCAGCCATAATTGTAAGTTTCCTGAAGCCTCCCCATCCATGCTTCCTGTATAGCCTGTGGAACTGTGAGTCAATTAAACCTCTTTTCTTTATAAACTACCCAGTGTCAGGTAGTTCTTTATAACAATGCGAGAAGGGACTAATACATTATCCAATACCTGTCCCCAGTTCTGCTACCTGTGGGAAGAAGCAGTGGTGAAGCTCAGGGCTCAGGGTGAGTGAGTGGTGAGGCATGCGATGTATATGTCTGCCCTGCTGCTGGGGCCCTCCGGTCCATCCTTTTTTGTCTTCTGGCTTTCCGTATTACCCACTGGGACACTGGGCTTTTGGTGGGAGTATAATCAAAACTTTCCAAACAGTCCAGATTTTAAATATTCAGCATAAATATCCCCCAAAGCACATGAAAATGTGTTAGACCAAGGGTTCTAGTTTTGGACTTGAGAAACAGTTATAGAACATGTAGGGCTGGGCACGGTGGCTCACGCCTATAATCCCAGCACTTTGGGAGGCTGAGGTGGGCGGATCACGAGATCAGGAGATCGAGACCATCCTGGCTAACATGGTGAAACCCCATCTCTACTAAAAATACAAAAATTAGCTGGACGTGGTGGTGCGTGCCTGTAGTCCCAGCTACTCAGGAGGCTGAGGCAGGAGAATTGCTTGAACCTGGGAGGCAGAGGTTGCAGTGAGCCGAGATTGTGCCACTGCACTCCAGCCTGGGTGACAGAGCAAGACTCCATCTCAAAACAAAACAAAACAAAACAAACAAATAAACCATATAGTGGCATCCCATTGGCCCAAAACGACACATTCCCTTGGGATTCTGAGCTCAGCTTTCTGCTTCACCTTATTAAGGAGCTAGAGCTGAGGAATGGCTTGTTGGGGCAACTTACAGGAGGATTCACATTTTTAACAGATTAGTCAGGTTCTCAACTCAGAGGTAACCAAGTGTTTTCATGTTTTCAATGGTGGGCCAGGTGATCAGAAATCCAAATGTGTGTGCATTTTGTTGCCATTTCCTTTGTTAGAATGATGAATTGAGGGACTTTGAGTATTAGATGTGACTTAAACATGAGTCAGATATATAGAATCTTTGTTCATGTTATTTTCTGTACGTCAGTAATCTTTCCTGAATTTCATGGTTGTAGCTTAGTGTTAAACATGACAAGCTCAAAAATATATAATTCATTGAAGCTTTAGTGGAAATATGACACTGTGAGCCTGGTAGCAGTCGCTCAATAGAGGCCACCTGACACATCAATCTGGGCTTCCTTGACTAAATTCAGGGAAGAAATAGCTCGAAGAGTGACGGATAATTATATTAGGTCATGCGTGGTGTTTAAAAACAACAAGGGTCAGGCACGGTGGCTCATGCCTGTAATCCCAGCACTTTGGGAGGCCGAGGCAGGTGGATCACAAGGTCAGGAGATCAAGACCATCCTGGTCTACATGGTGAAACCCTGTCTCTACTAAAAAATACAAAAAATTAGCCAGGAGTGGTGGCACATGGCTGTAATCCCAGCTACTCAGGAGGCTGAGGCAAGAGAATTGGTTGAACCCAGGACGTAGAGGTTGCAGTGAGCTGAGACTGCGCCAGTGCACTCCGGACTGGGTGACAGAGTCAGACTCTGTCTCAAAAACAGCAACAACAACAACACTTTTTGTGGGAGTGTATTTAGGTGGCGAAATATTATCTATACTTAAGCAGTGGTTTTCGAATGTTTCATTCATTGCTTTTTTTCTTTTTCTTTTTCTTTTTTTTTGAGACAGAGTGTTGCTGTGTTGCCCAGGCTGGAGTGCAATGGCGCGATCTGGGCTCACTGCAAGCTCCGCCTCCCGGATTCACGCCATTCTCCTGCCTCAGCCTCCCGAGTAGCTGGGACTACAGGCACCCGCCACCATGCCCAGCTAACTTTTCGTATTATTTTTAGTAGAGACGGGGTTTCACTGTGTTAGCCAGGATGGTCTCAATCTCCTGACCTTGTGATCTGCCCATCTCGGCCTCCCAAAGTGCTAGGATTACAGGCGTGAGCCACCACGCCTGGCCTGATTTTTTCTTTAAATGAAACATTACTCTAAAGGCTAATATTAAATCAGATGAAGACAGAGCTGCTCTAGTTGAGGCCTGGGTTGGGGGCTGAGCCTTCATTCTTGGCTTTTCCTCCTTGAGGCAGCCCAACGAACACTTCTGCAGAACTGCCGGGGCTCTTGAGGAGTGGCTGGAATACCATCCGTTTGTGGGAGACTGGAACATGCAGCCCAGAACATGAAGGTTTGTTGAGCTGAAGACAAGAGAAAGCAGATGCGGGAGAGCTCTCTGCGCGCCTCTATTTGCCTAAAGCAGGACATAGGTTTGCAAAGACAAAAGGTGTCCTGCTGTGCTTCTACCAGAGAGAGTGGAGGTTAACCACTGAACACAACTTTAGACCTTTGTTGTTTGGAGATGCTACCAGAAGAATCTATAGGAGCAAGCTTTGCTAACCAGCCTTTATCTGCCAGTTATTTGCCTTTTACTAGTTGCTGCCCCTAGAGACTTTTCCTTTGTTTTGTCCTTTTCTTGTGTGTGTTGTCACGTCCGTAAAAATTAACTGTTCTTTGTTGAAGACTCTATATAAGCTGAACTCAAGGCTACCTCTTGGAGAATTACTCATTCTCTGGGTGTTTTATATGCCAAGTATGTATAAGACATACATGTTCATAAGCTTCTGTTTGTTTTTCTCTTATTAATCTGTCTTTTGTTATAAGGAGTCCATTCCAACTAAGAACCTATGGGGGTTGAAAAAAAAATATTCTTCCCCTACACATCTAAAGGAGTGACTCTTTGAGATCTTCTGGCACACACTAAATTGATGGCTACTGGACCATTCGAGTGTCCCTTGAATGTAGTGTTGGTTCATGGAATCTCTCTGCTATAATTCATCCAAAGAAACTTTGTACTTGGCCATAAATAATGCTGTGCCATTTTTGAGTTGAATGAGAAGACTCTCATTCAGCCTAGGTGGGTGTTCAAAGTAAACCATCTCTCAAAGCCAACACATGTAGAAAAATAAAGTTTTACCCTAATAGGCTTTTCTGTTTCCAATGGAGAATGAAACCTGGAAGATGGTGGGAAGGCAGCTGGCACCTCTGAGAGTCAATGTGCAGAACAAATGAAGCATCTGAATCTCACATCCTGGTTTATTCACTGGGGCATGAGCTTGAGGGTAGATAATACATATTTTCCTCTCTTTGTAAAAGGCCTGGACTGGGCCAGATGACACTTGGAAGCTGACCTCGGAAGGCTCTGTTTGGAAGGCTGGTGTGTGTCATATGATGAAAGCTGTGGGGATGGTGACCAGGCCAGTGGTTCCCAGTGCCAAGCTTGGTCTCCACAGCTTCAACTTCATTCCAAAATAATTGAAAACATGTGGTAAAATATGCATTTTCTTAAGGTTCAGAATTTCCTTGGGAGGTACTTTCCATACTATTTTAGTTTAAAATGCTGTGGCCAAAAAAAGTTTGTATGTCAGTATTTAAGTGTTTTGAAACAAATCTTTTAAACATAAAAATTCTGAAGGATGAACACAGGGCTGAATCATAGTTCTGAGAATTGAGGCAGGTGAGCAGCCTAAAGGAAATGGCTTAAAGTAATATTTCTCAAAGCAAGATGATGAGTTTTGTCATTGCACTTTATAATTTAGTCCAAATGTCTTATATGCCTGCTCCCTTAAGAATAATTCTTACATCTGGACATTATGTTTGTGACATCCAACAAAGAGGAAAAAAAGCATCTGCCCATATTTATCCTGCACAAGTTTCCATCTGCAGCAGAAGTAACAGTGCCAAATGTTCATGGGGACCAAGCAGATAAAGTATGTGAGGGAAGCCAGCTGGTGGTGACTGTGACCACCAGGAGAGCAAGTGCCCATTTGAAGAGAGCTGCCACTTAGAAAGACCAATCCTGTGTTGCCAGAGGTTCTGATTTTTCAAGATATGCTGGAAATTAACATTTTAATGTAAAATCTCCTGACTTTTCAAGTTTTGGAAATTAATGAGAGAAGTACAATGCGTCATCCAATATATACCCTTGAAAGACAGACTTGGCCTGGGGCTATGAGTTTGCAATCTCTGGTCTGCAAGGTGTGCTGCTGGTCCGAAAAGTTAGGTGGCAGCAGAGCCCCACTGGCCTTGCAAAAGGATGGGACAAGTACTCATCAAGATACATTGGGGTTTCAGCGTTGGGGAGTAAGGTTTGTACTATCTCTGTTTGCAGCAGTTTAAGTGGGAAGAATGAGAGACAACTTTAAGATGAAGTCAGAAAATGCAGCAATGCACATGTGGGTAGAAGTAGGTGAGGCGAAAAGTGAGTTCCAATGAGAAGAGAAGATCTGGAGCCATGGCTACCAGAGAGCTTGCATCACATTGATGAATGGCCGAAGAGGAGCTTAGAAGAAGAGTTGGCTAATGCCAACATCTGACAAATATCTACTCCTGGGTAGTGCTTTTAGCTCTCTCAAGACAGAAAGATAAATGTCTGTAGTTATTAACTAATTGTCTTCAGGGCACCTTGCTACCTTTCTCTTCCTCACCAGCCTCACTACCTCATTAAACTCCACTTTATTTTTTATGTTATATCTCAACCAGCTGATCATTTAGAGTTGATTGCATTCACAGCTGAATTTCTTGCATGATTGTAAGCCCACTTCAAATAAGGGGGCCTCCACCCTGTTCCCTGTACTACCTTTGGGTACTGTCTAATTAGGTACACCATGATTACACTTAGAAAAGTGAGACCAATCAGGAAAATGAGAGAGTTTTCTTGGGCTGAATACGAAGATTCAGAAGCAAATAGGATAAAAGGTGGAATGGGGTTCATAGGTCAAATGTTCTAACTCCAGTAGGGAACTAACTGTATGGGAACTTATGGAGCTATCCTAGCCTCACCAGGCCCACTGATATGAAGTGTCGCAGGCTAGGAAGAACCTGAAAAGTCCTCCCGCTTCCACTGTATCCCATGTAGCTGAGACCAAGGAAAGGCAATGTCAATTGTCTTTTAGAATCAGAGTCTGAAAAAGAGAAAAAAATGTCCAGAAGACTGAATTCTCACCAAATTGGAGTAAAAGTATTGTAAAAAGGATGCTAACACTATGCTAATGGGGACATTAATCAAAAGAAAACTGGGATGGCTATAATGATATCTGACAAAGTAGATTTCAGAACAAAATAATTAACAGAAATAAAGAAGATCATTTCATAAAGATATTGGGGTCAATTCAAGAGGTTATAACAATTATAAACACTTACGTGCCTAATAACAGAGCTTCAAAATACATAATGCAAAAACCGATAGAACTACAAGGAGAAATAGCCAGACCACAAGCATGTTAGAGATTTCAATGCCTCTTTATTAATAATGAAAAGAACAAGTTGACAGAAAAATTGTCAAAGATATAGAGGAGGACCCGAACAACACTGTTAATGAACCTGACCTAATTGACATTTATAGAACACTCCACTTAACAATAGCAGTATACACATTTTTTTTCAAGTGCACACAGAGCATTGACTAAGATAGATCATATAATTAACCATAAAATAAGTCTCAATACATTGAAAATAAGTATACTTATACAGTAAATGTTTTTTGATCCAATGAAATTAAATTCGATATCAATAACAGAAAAATATCTAGAAAATTCAGATCTTTGAAAATCAAACAGCACACTTCTAAAAAACCTCATAGATCAAAGATGAATTCAAAGGAGAAATTAAAAGTGTTTTTAGTGGAATCAAATGAAAATGCAGCATATAACAATGTATGACATGCCGCTAAAGTAGCACTTGGGAAAGTTAGGGCACTAAATTACATCAGAAAAGAAGAAAAGTCTTAAATCAGTGACTTCATTTTCCAACTCAGGAAACAAACAATTTCTTATAAAGCAAATTAATTTCAAAGTAAGTAGAAGAGAGGAAAAATAAAGAAATTAATAAAATATATACTTGAAAAACAATAGAGAATATTTATCTTTGAGAAAAATTAATACAATTGATAAATCTTAGCCATACTGACCAGGAAAAAAAGACAGAAGACACAAATTGCCAATATAAAAAATGAGAGATGTGATATCATTACGGATTCCACAGATATTAAAAGATAATAAAGGATTATTGTGAACAATTTTATGCCAATAAATTTGACAACTTAGATGTAATGGACACATTGCTTGAGAGATATAAATTACCAAAGTTCACTCAAAAAGAGATAGATGACTTAAATATTCTTGTACGTATTAAAGACATTGAATTCATAGTTATAAACTTTCCCACATAGAAAACTTCAAGCACGGATGGTTTCACTGGTGAGTCATACCAATTGTTTACAAAAAAAAAAAAAAAAATTTCAGTTCTACCCAAACTCTTCCATACAATTAGAGAGTACTTTGTATGTCACACTATGAGGCTAACATTACCCTATAATAAATGATAAAGGATAATAAAACCAGACAAAGACATTATAAGAAAACTACAGACTAATATCATCATGAGCATAGTTGCAGAAATTCTTAACAAATTTTTAGCAAATTGTATCCAACAATATATAACAAGAATGACATGTTACAGCCAACTGGAGTTTATCCCAGGAATGCAAAATTAGCTTAAAATGTAAAAATAAAACTATATAATTCACCACATTAACAAACTAAAACAAAAACAACAAAATACAATAGCAAAAACAAAAAAACAAACCCAAAGTCAAATCATATTTTTATTGCAATAGACCAAGAGAAAGCACTGTAAGAGTCAGTATTCATTTATGATAACATCTCTCAGTTAACTGGAAATAGAAGGAAACTCCAACCTGATTAAAGGTGTCTGTACAAAAAATATTTTCTATTCTCATTTGCCTCGTAAACAAGTACCGCACAGAGCAGTGGATATAGTGGAATTAGTTTAACCTTCTAGGTCAGAAATAAACTTGAGTTCAAATTATGGCTTTTTTAATGCGGTGATCATAAACAAATTACATAGCCTTTTTGGCTGGTCACGGAGGTTCATGTCTATAATCCCAACACTTAGGAGGTCAAGGCAGGAGGATCACTTGAATCCAGGAGTTCAGGACCAGCCTGGGCAACATAGTGAGATCCCATCTCTAAAAATAATAATAATAAGTAAATTAATAGCCTTTCTGAGCTTGAGTTTTCTTTTTTGTAAAACAGATAATAAAGCCTATGTTTTGAAATTGTTTGTGGTACAAACAAGTTATCTTATGTCGCTGCCTAGCACTGCTTACACACATTGAAGAAGTACCCTTCCCCCTTTTTTGTTCACCTGGTTCTGATGAGGGTGAGTTGGCAGTTTTTAGCATCTTTATTAGCCACAAATGCTCACTGCAGATATGCTTTGGGTGAGGCTGCTGTGGGCTTCCTCTAATGGATTATAAAAGGATTCATCTCCTCCATTTTGGAATGAGCTGGTGGAGTGGAATGGGGAAGAGGTTAGGAGGCAATTAGAAGAAGATAGGACATCCCTAGTCTTCAGATGGGCTCTTTCTGGAAAACTCAGCTAGGGTTTTGGCAATAGGTCTTGTCCTGGACTTGCAGAACAATGGTTGTTCAAGTTTAGATTTCTATCTAAGGTTACATTTCAGGGCAGAACATGTAGGATGCTAATCCATTGAGACAAGTATCTTTACAACTCAACAGTGAGGACAACTTTTAAGTTGCAAAATGCTCTGATAGAAAGCACTTTGGGAGGCTGAGGCAGGCAGATCACCTGAGGTCAGGAATTCTAGACCAGCCTTATCAACATGGTGAAACCCTGTCTCTACTAAAAATATAAATTTAGTCAAGCGTGGTGGCGTATGCCTGTAATCCCAGATACTCAGGAGGCTGAGACAGGAGAATCACTTGAGCCCAGGAGGCGAAGGCTGCAATGAGCCGAGATTGTGCCATTGCACTCTAACCTGGGTGAGACAGCTGGTTATTTATATGCAGGTAGTCCCATCCCTTGCCTGTGGGGCAACTATACTGTACCTAGTAATGGGGATATATTTGGATTTAGTGTTGCCATAGGCCGGTACTTAATTTTTGCTTACTAACTGCATGTTCCTTGGTGATTCTGAGGGCAACGTAGGGCTTCCAAAAGCAGTGTATTAATCATGTTAAAGAAGAAGAGATAACTCGATGACCAGGACCAGCAGGACCCCTGCCCGCCAATAAGCACCTGTGTCAAGTACTACATTCCATGATGAACACTGGCATATTAAAAACTCTGAGAAACCTGGCAGTGGAGACAGAAGCAGACTTCCAAGACAGAGCTTTGTGTCAACAAGACATTGGCATGGCAGCTGTGAGAATCAGAGGAACATCCCCTACACACACATCCACCCACCCACAAACACACACACACCACACCATGTACACACCACCCCTACAATCCACTCACACACCACACACACACATTCACACCACACACAGCACACTCACCATCCATTTGCACACACACAACAGACACCACACACACATTCACACCTCATACACCACACCCACCATCCACTCACACTTACACCACACACTACACTCACTATCCATTCACAACATATACCCCACACACCACACACACTCACACTACACACACCACACACACTCACACCACACACACCACAGCCACCCATGCACTCACACACTACTACACACACAGACACATATACCACACACTCCACACCCACCATCCACTCACATACACATTCACACCACACACATCACACACATACACACTATACACACCATACATATATTCACACCACAAACACACATCACACACACATTCACACCACACACACACCACACACATTCACACCACATACCACATACATGTATATACTATACACACCACACATGACACATGCATCACATATAAATTCACACCACACACATATTCACACCACACACCACATACACATACATACTATACACACCACACACAACACATGCACCACATACATATTCACACCACACACACATTCACACCACACACCACATACACACACATACTATACACACCACACACGACACATGCACCACATATTCACACCACACACACATTCACACCACACACCACATACACATACATACTATACACACCACACATAACACATGCACCACATATACATTCATACCACACATTCACACCACACACCACATACACATACACACTATACACACCACACATGACACATGCACCACATACATATTCACACCACACACACATTCACACTACACATACACTACACACATTTACACCCCACACACAGCCATGACATCAGGCCTGAGATGCCAGTAGGGAGAAGGCAAGGAGGGTGAAGAATGGTCTGGAAAGAAATGAAGGTAACATGAAACAGATGAAGTTTTAAACCAGGAAGGGCTTCTCCTCCGAAGTGGCCTGCTAACCATGGGCTCCCCTGAAGCCAGAGGGCCATCGCTCACTCTTCTGGGCCCTCAAGGTGGAGTAATCTTTCCATGTTTCATTATTTCGTAGGACTGTGTAAATAGCATGAGGGAAATACTGACCAAGGGGTATATTTTTCAGTTTGTAGTGAAAGTGTTATTTCTCTGTCAGAATGCATGATGTCCTTCAGCCTCCTAGCCTGTCATCCCTTCTATGGGATGAAGAACTTC
Organism: Macaca mulatta; assembly: GCF_049350105.2. Taxonomy (NCBI): domain Eukaryota; kingdom Metazoa; phylum Chordata; class Mammalia; order Primates; family Cercopithecidae; genus Macaca; species Macaca mulatta. The sequence continues at coordinate 12,401,064 of NC_133409.1, forward strand.
ATAGACAAGAGGGGGTAAAGAGATTTAAACATTTTTGTAAAGACCTTTAAGTGTGCAGAGAAGAAGGGGGAAGCAAATTCCATAACATGATTCCCATGCTGAGGGAGAAGAGAGAGCTGGTGTTTGAAATGATCACACATTTCAAAGATCCAAATATTAAACACACAAAATAAAAGATTATGAAAAAACTCATAATGTCAAGGAGGCAAAGCAGAACTCTATCTTATTTCTATTTTTATTTGTTTAATGATTATTTTAGGTTTGGAGGTGCATGTGAAGGTTTGTTCCATAGGTAAACATGTGTCCTGGGGGTTTGCTATACACATCATTTCATCACCCAGGTACTAAGCCCAGTACCCAATAGTTATCTTTTCTTCTCCTCTCCTCCCTCACCCTCCCCATGCAAGTAGACCCCAGTGTCTGTTGCTTTCTTCTTTGTGTTCATAAGATCTTCTCATTTAGCTCCTGGGAACTCCATTTTATTTCCTGGTATAACACATTGCACTTTAGACATATGAATTAGTGGTAACTCTTGCAGGGTCTTCAAGTCTAGTAGATAGACTTTATCTCAGTTAATATTCAACATGAGGACAGCCATTGCCATGGTTTGAACGTGTCCACAAAGTTCATGTGTTGGAAGCTCAGTCCACAACACCATTGTGTTGAGAGGCAGGACTTTTAAGAGAGGTGATTAGGAGATGAGGGCTCTGGTCTAGTGAGTGGATGAATGCTGCTCCTGAGGGAGTGGGTCCATTATCAAGGACGGGATCCTGACATGAGGATAAATTCACCTCCTTCTTCTCTGGCTCTCTTGCCCTTCTACCTTCCACCATGGGGTAACACCACAAGAAGGCCCTCACTAGATGCAGGCCTTTGATCTCGGACTTCCCAGTCTCCAGAATTGTAAGAAATAAATCTCTGTTCCTTTGTAAATTACCCAGTCTCAGGCATTCCGTCAGAGCAGCACAAATCGGAATAAGACAGCCACCTCTCCCTGTTTCTTGTATCTTTCACTGAGAAGTTTCCGGAACTGGCAGTGGAGGACAGGGGCTCCTGGAATCACACAGCCGCTGGAGATGGAGGCAGTCAGAATAGCAGCTGGAGACCTGGTACATCGACCTGGGGGTGAGGCCTGTTGTTATCCTCTTTCTGCCACAGAGGGACCAGAGAACCACTCCCAGTGCGCTGCCAGCCAGGCCTGGAGGTGCCTGCCCATGCATGTGGCATTGCTGTGCTCTGGCTGGTCCTCACCTGGTAAGCCTCACGGAAACTGAGCGCTAAGCACCCAGAGCCAGGCGCGGGCTCCAGCAGCCAGGACCGCAGACCTCCTGGACTTCGTGCCCCTTGTTCTTGGTTTTCACGTGGAGCTGGTGGTGAGGAGGGGTTGGCCTAAGGGTGGGGCAGCCGCGGTGGGAGGAGAACATTTGCCAAAGTGTTTCCCGAGAGCAGTTTCCTAGCTAGAAACAGATGTTCTGGTGGCTTGCTGGCCAAAAGCATAATGTAAAAACATTAACATATATATCCTTCAAAGCATTCTGACTTCACTTTTCAGTTCTCAGTAGCTTCTCTCATGCTCTAAAAACGGAGCGGAAACCAACCTTTTCCTGCTCCGCATTTTGTGGGCTTCAGTCGGCTGCAGGTCCAGCGACTTCTGGGCTGCCGGGGGCCTGCACCGCCTTCCTGCTCTTGTTTAGTCTCCTTTTTCATTTGCAGGGCAGCGATTCCCAACTGCGGGAAGGAGCTTAGATGTTTTTGGCAGTTCCCGTGGAGAAACCCTGTGTAAGTTATCTCCAGGAGCTGAAGAGACTGAGTTATTTCCCAGCGGCCTCGTGACTGGGGGTGGGGTCAAAAGAGGAGTGTGGTGGAGAGTGGAGACTGGCACCCAGCGCTCCAGCCCCAGGGAGGGCAGTGGATTCCCAGGGCCCCCGGGACTCAGTGGGGGATCTTACTTTACTCCTGGGGTCTGAGGGTTGGCATCTTGTTCAGATGGACTCACAGATTAAAGAAAAAATAATAATAGGCCGGGCGCGGTGGCTCAAGCCTGTAATCCCAGCACTTTGGGAGGCCGAGGCGGGCGGATCACGAGGTCAGAAGATCAAGACCATCCTGGCTAACACGGTGAAACCCCGTCTCTACTAAAAAATACAAAAAACTAGCCGGGCGCGGTGGCGGGCGCCTGTAGTCCCAGCTACTGGGGAGGCTGAGGCAGGAGAATGGCGTAAACCCGGGAGGCGACGCTTGCAGTGAGCTGAGATCCGGCCACTGCACTCCAGCCTGGGCAACAGAGTGAGACTCCGTCTCAAAAAAAAAAAAAAAAAAAAAGAAAAAGAAAAAAGAAAAAATAATAATAAAGATCTGCTGAAAGGGGACTGAATCTGGCCATATTCCCTTCCTGCCTCCTTTCGGATTGTTAAGTCTGATGCTTTTGATTTAGGGACCATGAATTGCAGAAAGGTAGTGATTTCAGACTTTAGAGATCATCCAATTTAACCTCATTATTTTAAAGAAAAGAAATCAAGGAAGAGAGTCGTTCATTGAGTTTCCTGACTGTTAGGGTGCAGTCCCAGCAATCTTGTCCTCTTTCTATAGCACCCAAAGTTCCCCATGTGTTCCTTCCTGCTTCCTTCTGAACCAGACCAAAGGGTGTGTTCGCTTGTGTCTTCTGCGACCTCCATGGGTTTTGTCCACGTTGACCTTACATCTGCCACTTGCACCAGACCCAGACCCCTCCTTCCTGGCTGTGCGTTCCTGTAACTGAGTGCACATTTCCTGCAAACAAGTACGAAACAGGTGCATTGTCAAGATGTAATGTGTTATAGAGGTTACTGATTCTCCAAGGGCTTCCCCTGAAAACTCTGAGTGGTTTAGAGGAAAGAACATTCACTGCACAGACGCATATGCTTTCCAGGTAATTCGATCCTTTGTCTTATTCCGACCAGCTAGAGGGTGTCATTTTGGCCCTCTCGCTCTGGCCAAGGCTTCCCAAGGCTTCATAATCCTTTCTCCATCGCTTTTCCTCCCCTACTCATCATCTGGCACCCATACCACGAGGTGAATTTCTACAATTTATAAACACTGCCCTTGCAAATTAGATTTTGATTTGTATTGGAAAAGAATTCCCCAAGGAAGGCCGGCCAGCCCCCAGTCCTCTTTCCACCCATGCTTTGCTGCGGCTGCTCCGTGGAGAATGGCTGCCTCCGATGGCTTTTGTAGCGGTGGCTAGTTGGGAGGGTCTTACTGCCTCATGGAAAAGCCAGGCTAGGGAGGTGGGGGGGTCTTACTGAGTGACCCCAGGCTCAAGAGATTCCTTTTCCATGGATCCAGCTGTTTCATCAGGCCCCCAAGCTGCTTTCTGTCTTTTCTATTGTAGTGCTAAGCATGTCTTTTCTTTCCTAGACAATGCTTCCTCCCTGATTTCTGGGAGGTTAGCTTTGAAGAAGCAGGATAGGCTTCCACCCAAAATTTGGATACTGAGACTGACAACGCCACACACATACCAAGATACTGTAAAAAGGTTTATTACACACACGACCAAGCTTTTGGGGAGAGCAAGGCAGGCTTCCCGGGTTGGTCTGAAAATGTCCTGTGAGAGCAGAGAAAGGAGACTGGCTTGAAATTTTTATTATGGCTCTTGGTGGGGCTGGGGTGAGGGTTCCAGTGCATGGGAAAGGGCTCCCATGGTTTGTGTGTCCTGCTGGTGCCAAAGAGGGAGCACCCAGGCTTCCTATCAGCCTGCTCAGATGTGGGAGCGGGAGAGGGGTGGGTGAGGCTTAAAAGCCCCACCAATCCATGGAGCCAGACCCTTTATTACAGGCTTATTTTAGATTTATAACTATTTGTTCAAAATGTGAAAAAATTGGTGCCAGACAAGATACACCTATCCTTCACAGATAACCAAATCCAGGAGTTCCGAAGTTCTTGAGTAACAAAGCCAGCAACACAGGGTTCAGTCACTTTTTCATAAACCAAGGCATCTACTCACCTTAAAAAATATTCTGGCCTCATGATATTCTCTTTTCGCTTGGAAGTTTAAAGTAATGACTCTGCTGGGAAACATATGAGATGATGAAAATAATTTTTATCATTTGTTTTAATATTATCTCCTTATTCAAAATCTCGACAGTCTCACGATGGAATTCAAATCAAAATGAAGATCTGCATGTTGCTAATTTCCAAATTTACATTTTCAGTCCAGACCCTCACCTGAGGTCTAGACGTTATTCCCAAGCATGTTCTTCACAGTGCTGTTTGGGTGTTTAGAAGGGATCTCAAATTTAACCTGTCCCAAATAGAGCTATTGATTTGCCCTCCAAGCTTGACCTATCCCCTACTCTCCCATCTCAGTAAGTGGCATCACCATCTTCCCAGCTGCATTATCCAAAATTCTAGAGGTCACTCTCTATTGTCCTCTTTCCTTCATGGTGCATAAGTCTTGTGGGTAGAGTTAAAAAACACAGTCAAGATGGCCGGGCGTGGTGGCTCACGCCTGTCATCCCAGCACTTTGGGAGGTCGAGGCAGGCGGATCAAAAGATCAGGAGATCGAGACCATCCTGGCTAACACAGTGAAACCCTGTCTCTACTAAAAATACAAAAAAAATTAGCCGGGTATGGTGGTGGGCGCCTGTAGTCCCAGCTACTTGGGAGGCTGAGGCAGGAGAATGGCGTGAACCCAGGAGGCGGAACTTGCAGTGAGCTGAGATCGCGCCACTGCACTCCAGCCTGGGCGACAGAGCTAGACTCCGTCTCAAACAACAACAACAACAACAGCAACAGCAACAACAAAAAACACAACAACAACAACAGCAACAACAACAAAAACAGTCAAGATGTAATGTGTTTAGAATCTCGCCTCTTCCTCCCCTCCTAAAGCCTCTGCCTCTGCTCCTCTGGCCCTGTTATTGGTTGAAAGATGTTCCCCCAAAGGCTATCTTCAAGTCCGAACCCTCAGGTGATTTTTGAATGTAATCTTATTTGTAGAAATAGGACCTTCGCAGATATAATCAAGGTGAAACAAAGTTATGAGGGTGGAGCCAAATCCGATTGGACTGCTGTCTTTACAACAAGAGGAGAAGAGACAGAGACACACAGGAAAGACCGCTATGTGCCAATGGCGCAGATGGGAGTGATGCTGTCACAGGCCAGGGACTGCCTGGGGCTACTAGAAGCTAGGAAGAGGCAAGGAAGGATCTTCCCCTAGAGGCTTCAGCGGGAGCATGCTCTTGCTAACACCTTGGTTTTGAAGTCCAAGCCTCCAGAACAGTGAGAAAATAGGTATCTGTTGTTTCAAGCCACTCAAGTAGTGGTACTTTGGTACAGCAGCTCTAGCAAAACACACAGGCCCTACAACCACTTTTTCACACAGTAGCCGGAGGGAGTTTTTCAAACCTAATGCAGAGGGTGTTCCTCCTCCTGCATCAAAACCTCTGTCAATTTTTCTCTGAACTTACGATAAAAACCAGACTCTTCACCAGCACCAGCAAGGCCTCATGTACCTGTCCTGGCTAGCTCTGATCTCATCCCATACTTTTCTCGGCTTTGTTCCTTATCCTCAGCATCAGCGGCCCACTGAATAAGGATGATGTGACTGGTTGCCTTGGGGTCTTTGTACTCACTGTTCCTGTGGCCCCAAAGGAATTGGCTGGAGTCACCGCCCGTCCCCCTAATACTACCCTGTTTCCTCCAGAGCACTTACCTTGATCTGATAATCCTATCAGATAAATAAACTAATAAATCCTAGCTTATTATTTGCCCCCCCTCCTGCTCTGTGATAAAGTTCATGAGAGCTGAGCCTTGCTTGTGTTTAAACCTGGACCCATTCTTAGGAAGCTATTGGGCCTTCGGTTCTCCTCTCTGGACAACTGAAACAGACTGAGATTCTAGAATTCTCTCAGGTGTGGGGAATAACAGCCAGCACTAGTTCTCTGGGAAGATATGAAATATGGAGGGATATAATAGATGTACCCCAAAAAGATCCATACTCATTTTTCTTAACAATTTCTTATTCCAGATAGGATATTTGACCTTTGATCCTGGGAGGCTAAAAAAGGAGAGGTGCAAAAATGGGAAAATTCTTGAAGTTGCATACACTCTGACTTTGTGTAACTTTATTATTATTTTGGGTTTTGCAAATTGAGTCAGTTGGTGATGTATGAAAAGGATTTGATTCTGTCCTTCATTTCTTATGTAGACAGTTTTCCCTGACAGAGTGACAAGATGTGATGTGCCAGGCTATGGGAATCACTGTCCCTGCTGCCTCTGGAATGATGAGGAATAAATAACCAGAACCCGTCTGTATGGAAATATACCTGGCCCCTCCCACCCTTGCTTGGCTATGCTGGAGTTTGTTCCCCTTGTCTATGAGGCAGAGAGAAATTGCACTAGGGCAGTGAGTGATGAGTCTCTTGTGTCATACAGAGACTTGAATAGCATCTATGTTCCTGGGATAGGAGGACTCTTCTGCTATTCTTGGGATGCAATACAAAGGCTTATTTTCATTTTATATTATTTTATTTTATTTTGAGATGGAGTCTTGCTTCGTTGCCCAGGCTGGAGTGCACTGGTGTGAACTCGGCTTACTGCAAGTTCTGCCTCCGGGGTCCAAGCAATTCTCCTGCCTCAACCTCCCAAGAAGCTGGGATTATATGGTGTCCACCACCATGCCTGGCTAATTTTTGTGTTTTTAGTAGAGATGGGGTTTCACCATGTTGGTCAGGCTGGTCTCAAACTCCTGACCTCAAGTGATCCGCTGGCCTCAGCCTCCCAAAATGCTGGGATTACAGGCATGAGCCACTGAGCCCAGCCTAAAGGCTTGTTTTTAAAAAGATCCTTTTTACCAACATGCAACAATGTCTCAGGTTCTTACAAATGGTCACCTCTTGGTGTTAGGAAGCTTTTGTCTCTAGAAGGCCCTTATTAAATGGTAAATGGGTTAGCTAAAAGACATTCCAGAAACTTTGGATACATGAACCAAAGAAGTGAGAAGAAGTTAATTGTTTTCACCATAAATGGTATTTTTCTGACTCTGGTAAAGACAAGTGAACTGTTGAAACTCCAACTCCTTTCTGGGTCCTCTGACTATTTCTCGGTGTCTCCAAGGCTGACTGTGGTTTGTGCAAGAATAAACTGCCCAAGCCTTGACTGACAGCTGAGGCCTTGACTCGAGATGCTGCCATGAGCCCTACGTCCTTCTCTCTGGGCTCTGCATCACTGCAGGTCCACGAGCTCACTGGGAAAGGGCACCTTCCCAGCAGGTTCTTCATTCTTTCCTGGGAAGGTGCAGGGCCACCTTCTCTCCCAGATCTGGATCCACCAGGGACTGACTCCCGTGGTGGGCACAGCATACGCACCCCCGGGTGTGCTGGTAAACCATCAGCAGGGCAGCTTTTCAGGCTTGTTTAGAAAGTGGTCATAATATAAATTTGGGTGGGGAGTAGATGGCGCTTCTGGGGCGGGGAGGGCAGCCCGCGTGGAACACCAGCAGTCCCTCATGAATGGAGACCCGTGCAGTCACTCAGAGCTGCAAGCTCGGAAAGGGCTTTATGCTTGGAGCTTAAGGCTCTGTGTTTGTCATCCTGAGATTCTTAATCTTGTTGAAGTTTGTGTTTTATTTATTTATATTTTTGAGACGGAGTCTCCCTCTGTCACCCGGGCTAGAGTGAAGTGGTGTGATCTCGGTTCACTGCAACCTCTGCCTCCCAGGTTCAAGCAATTTTCCTGCCTCAGCCTCCCGAGTAGCTGGGATTACAGGCATGCACCACTACACCCGGTTAATTTTGTATTTTTAGTAGAGACGTGGTTTCACCATATTGGCCAAACCGGTCTCAAACTCCTGACCTCAAATGATCTGCCTGTCTCAGCCTCTGAAATTGCTGGGATTACAGGCGTGAGCCACTGTGACTGGCGGAATTTGCATTTTGTACGTGAAGTCTGATGGGAGGGGTGCACCAGGTATTCCCACTGCCTCTCTGGGACTTGCTGTCAGTCTCATGCACCAAGCCTCCTGGGGCACCTGGCCCTGCCCAGCCTCCCTTTGCACTCTGCTCCAGAGCCCTGTTGCCCTCTGCCTAGGGGTGTTGGTGGGGAGGTCCATGGTCCGGATGCTGCATGGGCCCTCAGTGCCTCGTCCTGCCCTAGGATGGTGAGCGACTCTGGGGCCTCTCGTCTGCTCCTAGTCTAGGTACTGGGCACTTCCAAGAGCTGAGGTTGCAATCCCTTGGGGCCACCCAATCCCCAGGGTTTGAGGCTGTGGGCCCGTGGGAAGCCGAGATTTTCTTTGTGTCCCCAACTGAGGCTCTGCATTTTCATGAAAGAGGTAGGGAGCAGATCAGCTGTTCTACTTACTACTTTCTCTGCTGGTTGGTCCTGGTCTCAGGCGATAAAGCTTCCCTTTAAGAAACTTTACCAACACTGTTCAGATTTCTTGCCTTTATTCATATATATATATATATATATTCTGCCCTGGAGTGTCTTCTCTTGGCCTCTCATGTTTTTTCAACTTCTACTTATATTTTAAGGTTTATGTCGAGACTCATCTGTGTCTCCCCTAAGACTTCCGGCCCACTATGGACCACAGAGCTGGTTCTCTGCGTGGAACCTGGTGTTTCATCTTCTCTAGTGTTATCTGCAAATTAAACATAGATTTTCTGTAGTACCTTCAGCGTTCATTGTTCGGGATTGTTATTTCACTTGTTGTGTGTTTATGTTTTGTTTATATTACTCTGTTCTTGGCTCAGTCTCCAGGTAGACACAGGCAAAAATATGTATTGATTACACACTGGGTGTGTCATGGGCACATTTTGGAAAATAAGCAAAGGATTAAGGCCCCACTTCCTGTAGAAGCTACTGATTGGCTGAAATCAACTGTTTGATTTAAGTGATTTGGGGAAGAAGTAATGATACATTAGAAACTGACAGTTAAAGAAGAAATCTTAAGTGGGGTGTGGTGGCTCACGCCTGTAATCCCAGCACTCTGGGAGGCTGAGGCAGGTAGGTCACCTGAGGTCAGGAGTTCAAGACCAGGTTGGCTAACATGGAGGAAACCTGTCTCTATTAAAAGTGTAAAAATTAGCCAGGTGTGGCAGCACACACCTGTAGTCCCAGCTACTCAAGAGACTGAGGCAGGAGAATCCCTTGAACCTGGGAGGTGGAGGTTGCAGTTTGCCGAGATCACGCCACTGCACTCCAGCCTGGGTAACAGAGAGAGACTCCTCTCAAAAAAAGAGAGAAAGAAATCTTTTCAGCCAGAAGATAGTGATTTCTACAGCAGGGGGCTCATTTGATATGAAGGCTGTTTTTAGAAATCACTGGGTTATTGTGTCTCTGAAGGATTAAACTTAACTCTCACCATGACGTGAGCGTATCTGTCCTTCCAGATCCACAAATGATGTTTTGTACCCCCACACACGAGGGTGAGTAAAATCTGGGCATTCAGGCAACAATGCCACAGCCATTGCTCAGCTTTTGAAAGTCCGCCCAGCCTGGTGAGGATGTATTTGGTACTTTGCCCTCCTCTCTGCCCAGTTTTCCCCTGACTGGTGATTTCCTTCTGTCTCTTGAATTCCTGTAGCTCCTACTGCAGCTTCTGCCACAGCAGGCTCCCCAAATACTGTGAAGCACCCAGAACTCAAAGGGTTTCATTTCACTAAAGAATGTTCTTTTTCTGTTTCTTCCGGTGCCTGTGGATGAACACTACAGCCATTTGCTCCATTTTCTGAGAATTTCTCCGTGGATGCTTTAAAAACCAAGGATGAATTCAGCATCTCTGTTTCATGTGGAAGTTGTTCTCAGCGTCATTTGTTTTCTTACTTGGGTGGAAAAGGTAGCTGGGTAGGTGTTTTCCTCCCAGGGCCTTCCGAGGAGTTTAAAAACAGAGACTTGAAAGGTCCCTATTCTTTCCTAAAATACTCACAGAATCCCATGACTAATATATAAATAAAGATTGTTTTGTTAGTCACCCAACAATGAAAGAAGAAATCCTCCCACTTCTCAAATGCTTCCTTTCAGAGTAAACTGAATGACCTGACTGATTCATGGAACTAATTTGTAACAATAATAAAGATGAAGCAGGACCCCAGACAAGCTTTCAAAGACCCTCGCTGCCTCATTCTACTCTCCCGTTCCTCGGCCTGTGACTGATGCCCTTGAGGAAGCCCCTGTTTGTACTGAGAGTGGCCCAGAAGCCTCTTCCCCTTGCTCAGACAATTGCCTGTGTGGCCGCTGCCAACTTGGGGCTTCCTGGACTCCACAAACTCAGGAGGTCTGAGCTCAGTCACACCCTGCATCACCCCTGCTCCCTGGGCTCCTGCCCTGAACCACAGCTCCCTGCTATTTAAGAAGGGTCAGTCACCTCAAGGTTCACTTCCGGGCAGAGGCCACATCTGTTAGGAAAGAAAATAGATGAAAAGCATAGTTAGCAAGTGTCTGCTCTTGGCCAGGCACTGAGCTAGGAGGTGTCTTATTCATCTGTCATCTTATTTCATCATGTAAATGACTCCGTGAGTCAGAGATGGTAGTTTTAATTATACAGAAGGAGAAACACAGAGTCAGAAAGATTAAGAAACTTAATCTGAAGATTGTATTGTGTTCCAGTGGTCTCCAAACCGGGGTAGGTCCACTCTAGTGAAGGTCCCTGGTTAATTCCTGCGGCTTAAGCACTAACCACATGAGATGCATCCAGCTGGCCAGTTTCCAGATGAAACTGTGGTAGGTAAATTCTTTGGAAAAGAAAATGGAGTCCATTTCCACATGACCACAGTAAGTCTCTGTTAATTAATGACTGAAAATAGCTCTGTATGTTCACATAGGATCCAAATTTGCTTCAAGAATCATTCAAATATGGAACTAAGAGTTTCAGCTACGGAATACAACCTCTCAGCATTTGGAATATAGACATCTTATCTGGCCTTCCACAAAACTCCAGTGGAAACGCAAACATAAAAATCACTCAAGTTTCCACACCTGTAGTCCCAGCCATTCAGGAGGTTGAGGTGGGAGGATCGTTTGAGCCTGGGAATTAAAGACTGCAGAGAACTATGGTCATGCCACTGCACTTCAGTCTGGGTGACAGAGCGAGACTCAGAGCAAGACCCTATCTCAAACAAACAAACAAAAAAACAAAACTCAAGTTCCCACTTCAGTTCCTGGCATATTTTCTGGTGGTAAAGAGCTTCCAAAATATGTATATTGGGCAAATATTTCATTTGTTAGCCTAGTTTCTCTTCTATTGGGAAATAACTGTGACAGTAGCTAATATTTATTTATTTATTATGTTTTGAGACAGAGTCTTGCTCTGTCGCCCAGGCTGGAGTGCAGTGGCGTGATCTCGGCTCACTGCAACCTCTGCCTTCTGGGTTCGAACAGTTTTCCTGCCTTAGCCTCCCAAGCAGCTGGGGTTACAGATGTGCACTCCCACGCCCAGCTAACTTTTATATTTTTAGTAGAGATGGGATTTCACTATGTTGGCCAGGCTGGTCTTGAACTCCTGACCTCAAGTGATCCATCTGCCTTGACCTCCCAAAGTGTTGGGATTACAAGCATGAGCCACTACACCTGGCCAATAGCTAATATTTATACAGCCCTTATGAAGCACCAGGCACTGCCCTAAGCACTTTACATATATTCATTTATTTAATCATCAAGCAATTCTATTGGGTGAGTACCGCTATCATTCTCATTTTATATGCAAGGAAATTGAGGCCCAGAGAGGTTAAGAGACTTGCCCAAGGACACATGGCTGGTAAGAGGCAGAGCCAAGACTTCCCAGGCAGTCGAGACCTAGAGCATGCTCAGCCCCTGGCTTAGACAGATGGCGAGATGGTTGGGTTGTAACTGGTGACATTTACGTTTAGACAGATGGTCGGAATGGTTGAGCGTTACGGCATGCTGAAGTCAAATACAAGTCTCCCATTATGTAGAAATCATGGTTTATTGAGAACTATTTGCCAGGCTTTATGGTAACCTTTAGAGATATATTTAATATTCACAGCAATTCCAGTCTTTCTGACTACAAAGCCCATAGTGTTAACCAGTACCCTACACTATGCAGTGGTGGCTCAGAGTTGCTTCACTAGTTTCTTAGTTATTGCTAAAGCTAATTATTATTTCCACATGGGTTGGTTTAATATTCGCGTCAGGTGAAGTTTGTAGTCAATAACAGTGAGCAATATGAAGAAGTTTAAACAAGCGAGATGAATTAATTTCATGTGCTTCGAGCTCTTATAAAACCTACAGGCAGAGGGATTTTAGAGATCTTCTACCAAAAAAAAAAAAAAAAAAAAAATAGCCTCTCTTGTTGAATGAGTTTGCATTCCTTCCTCAGGTATTTCAAATTACAGAACCCACCATTTTTCCTTTCTTGCCAAAGTGACCAGAAAGCTCACAGTGTATTTGAATGCTCACTTAAAGTAACTGTAGTAACAGATTTTTTTGGTATATTTATTTCTCCTTTCACATATATTCTGCTTCAGTCTTTTTTTTTTTTTTTGTAGCTGGGACGACAGGTGTGCGCTATCACGCCTGGCTAATTTTTGCAGTTTTTGTAGAGACAGGGTTTTACCATGCTGCTCAGGCTGGTTTTGAACTTCTGGGCTCAAGCAATCCGTTGGCTTCGACCTCCCAAAGCACTGGGATTGCAGGCATGAGCCACTGTGCTCAACCCTGTTTCAGTCTTAATGGTATTATTATATCTATATCTCAATACACGCAATCCTGGGTTGAATACATTTTATTTATTATTTTTAAAAATATATTTATTTATTTATTTATATATTTATTTATTTTAGACAGGGTCTGGCTCTGTCACCCTCTGTCACCCAGACTGGAGTGTAGTGGCATGATCCCGGCTCACTGCAACCTCCACCTCCTGGACTCAGGTGATCTTCTCACTTCAGCCTCCTGAGTAGCTGGGACTACAGGAGCACACCACCACACCCAGCTAATTTTTTTTTTTTTTATACAGACAGAGTCTCACTATGTTGTCCAGGCTGGTCTCAAACATCTGAGCTCAAGTGATCCACCCACCTCGGCCACCCAAAGTGCTAAGATTACAGGTGTTAGCCACAGTGCCTGGCCTTAAGCTGGATACATTTTAAAACAGGGAAGCTCCACTTGACTGCTTTGATAGTCCAGGTGAGGAAGAAACCTCCTTGCGCATAAGAGGAAGTGAGTTGCCCATGATGGTGGTGGGCAGTTCCTGGCCTGGTGCTCCAAGGCCCTCTTGCCCAGTCTTTCTCATTCCAAAACACACGATGCTTCTGGTTTTGATAAGCAGCTGAGACTTGATTCAATCCCTACTGGAAACAATTAGGAGAAAATAATTTGCCATTGTAAGATCAAGCAAGGGAAACAGTCCCTGCTGGAACCATATGTTTCTTTTATCTGGGATGCCCATAACCTACAGAGCCCACATTCCTTGAGTTGGAGGGAAGAGGGATTATCTACTTCCCATGGCTCCAACTCCACGCAGACCTGGCAGCTCACTGCTGTGGACAGTCCAGCATGTTGTACTCACAGGTATGGACCTTGAAGTCATACAAATCCAGATTGAAACCAGCTCTACCACACAGCTGCCTTGGGAAAGTTGATTAACCTTTATAAGCCTCATGTGCTCATCTGTAAACTGGGAACACTACTCTCTAAAGATATTGTTAAAATTAACTAAGGTTATGTTTATAAAGCAATTAACACAGCAAATGAGAAAAACGGCCCAAAAATGTACATCAGTGGAAATATTACTATTTTATTGCAGTGTTATTAAAATGGAAGCAAAGGCTTTATAAATCTGTTTCTCCTCAGAAATAGCAGGTTGCTTTAAGTCCAGCAGCCCCTAACCCAAGATGGGCCACCAAATGTAACTTTCAGTCTTTCAAGCACTCATGGAACATTTAAAAGTACTTGATGATGTACTTGATGATAAACGAAATCTCAACAAAATCAAAGGATTTAATATTGTTAATAACACAAGTCTGACTGCAATAGCGCAGAATTTAAGAGCAACAACTAAAAACATAGCCAAAAAAGATCATGTCTTTTATCAGTGTTTCAAAAGTTAAATAAATAATTCTAAATAATTTATAAATCAAAGAAAATATCATAATAGTGAATTTAAATATTTAGAACTAAATAACTGTAAATACACTATCAAAAATTATGGGATGTAGTTAAAGGAATATATGGAGGGAGATTTTTGACTTTAAATGTTTAATAAAACAGTGAGCTGAGTTTCAATTTAAGAAGTAAGGAAAGGCGGGCGGATCATGAAGTCAGAAGATCGAGACCATCCTGGTTAACACAGTGAAACCCCGTCTCTACTAAAAATACAAAAAATTAGCCAGGCGTGGTGGCAGGCGCTTGTAGTCCCAGCTACTCAGGAGGCTGAGGCAGGAGAATGGCGTGAACCTGGGAGGTGGAGGTTGCAGTGAGCCGCGACTGCGCCACTGCACTCCAGCCTGGGCGACAGAGTGACTCTGTCTCAAAAAAAAAAAAGAAGTAAGGTAAAAAGCAACAATGCAGACCCAAAAAGACAAGGACAGAAGTAATAATGATAAGAGCGGGAATAACAAAACAGAATTTTAAAAAGCCACAGGGTACTAAAACTAAACTAAATCTGAGTACTCACAGTTTTCTCATCTGTAGAAAGGAGGGGACAGTATTGAACTCAAAGTAAAGGTGTGAGGGACACATGCCGTAATCTGTGCAAAAGGACTTTACTGAGAACTATTCGCATGCACTTCCATTTTTATTTTGTTTATTTAACACATATTTACTAATTACCTATTCTGTGCCAGGTGACTTGTTTGGCTGTGGGGGTACAATGCCTCCTTGGACCTTATCTCTATAGGGGTTGTGAATGTTAAGCGGGTCACTGTATGCTGTGCGGGAGATGTGCATTGGGTAAGGAGAGCGCAGGGTGGAGATACAGCCTACTCAAGGATGTCAGGAAAGTTTGGCTGGAAAATGAGGTTCAAGCAGAAATCAGGAGGTGGAGTGGAGGGAGAAGTACTGTGAGCAAAGGGACGACCAGGTATGTGTGTAAGGAACAGGAGGTTGGGCCCAAAGTGTGTGGTATGGAGGGAGATGGGGTTGCAGGTGCTGGAAGGAGCTGTGCAGGCTCTCATAGGTCACGTTTGGATTCTGGAATTTTAAGAGCAATGAGAAACTGTTCTGTTGTTTTAACCAGGGGACAGAATGGATTGGAAGGAGACAGAATGAATGTAGGGGATTATTTAGAAGGTCATGCATGGTCCAGGTGAGAGATGAGATGACGGTGGCTTGAATTAAGATGAAAGAGGTAGAGATGGAGAGAGGTGGATGAACTCGAGAGCTATTTCAAGGATAAAATCTAAACGCATACCCTAGAGTTCAGGGATGTGGATTAAGACACGCTATTGGCTCCCATGGATAAGGATGATTCAAGGAATTCCTCCCTGGGGGTGTGTGGTTCTTGTTTGTGGACTCACTGGTTCATTTGCCAGAACATGGCACTTTTATGCTATTGCTTTTGCATCTTGCGTCAAAAGACAACAAGGTTGCTGACCAGGTGGCCTCTGGTCTGGCATCCTCTGGCCAGGCGGGTCCTGCTGCACTTGACTGAGAAAGCTGGCTGCTCTGACTGCTGCTACATTTGGTTGAAATTTCTTTTTCTTTCTAAAATAGTAATGCAACATGCCTGGAGGTCCATTTATATTATTAAGCTTTTAATACATTTCATAAGTAATATCCTACTTATTGAAAACATTTACTGTTTAGGATTTTCATTAGATCACTTGGATAAATGCAGAATTCCCTTGAAGCTGACAATAATGAGGAAACTTACAAAACACGTGATTTGTCAAAAGCTCAAATCTGAATAATTATGTTAGTTGTGGAGGTCTAGGTAATTAATATGGTTTGGAAATAGAGGATCTTAGTGGGTTATAAGCACGATATATCTTCATGAATCGGGCTTTCTGGGAAGATGCGCCACATACTCAACAGACCTGATTTCCTTTCGTCCTGTGACTGCATTTCCTGGCCTCCCCTGCAGCTAGGTAAGATCACGTAATGGAATTCTGGCCAATAGAATATGAATGGAATTAATGTGGGTAACCTCAATGATGGGCACAGAAACACCTCCCAGGAAAAAGTCTTGATTTTTCCCCATGTCTGCTGACTAAATATTGACTCTTGAATAAACTTGAGTATCAGCTGTTGAAGGAGGCAGAGGCTGTGTCAGCCTGGGCCCCTGAGTGACTTTGTGGAGTATACCATCTCTCCAACTAGATTTTTTTATTTTTTATTTTTTTATTATACTTTAAGTTCTAGGGTACATGTGCACAATGTGCAGGTTTGTTACATAAACTAGATTTTATGTAAGTGGGAAATAACCTTCTACAAGGTTGAGCCACTAAGATTTGGGGGTTTGCCTGCTACAGGCATTTAGCTGCGACACATATTAATCTGCATGACTGTCTAAGTGCAGTTGAACCAGCTAGTCCTGCTCTAAGAACTCCTTTTAAAGACCATCATGTTTCTAAGCATCTGTTTTCAGTCTACCTGGTCATTCTCACTTCCCTATTCTTTCAGCTTTCAGTGGTTCAGTTTCTCTCAACTGTTTCCACCAAAATACCATCAACAGTAAGGAGGAACAATGTGGACGACCAGAAGGCTTGGGTGTTTCCTGTAGCTGCCCCTGCTTGGACTTTGGGTGGAAGTCATGATTGTTTGAGGGTTCATGCTGGCGCTCCCCCAGTGAACCCAGCTCATCTACCCTCTGCTCTGGCTCTAGTCTCTCTTCCCTTCTTCTAAGGGAGGCTACTGCTGAGCTCAGTAGGGAGCTGGGTTCAAGGAGAGCTGGGGCTCTATGGAGTCCTGGGGAGAAGTCTGACATGAGTCTTGAGCGAGTGGACCTGCTCTTGCTGGACCTGAAGAGGTCAAGAGGCAACTGGATGTGTGGACTGAGTCTTTCCTGGCCCTGAAACTGAAAATGGAGGCTTTGTCCAGGATCCTCAGCGGAGGACTGAAAACCTGTGCTTTCATAAACCAAGCCACATTGGCAAGTGTGCGCTGCCTCCTCCCACCTTTGAGACAGCTGCCTTCGGGAGCGCATCTACCAGGAGCCAACAAAGAAAAGTGACAGCCTCTTGGAGGGGCGTTGCTCTGGGGAGAGAACGGTGAGGCAGCTCAGGCAGAGCTGGTGTAGGAGACGCAAGACAGTGTGAATTTCAAAAGCAGAGCCTTGAAGGAGATTCAAATATGGCACAAAAAGACTTTCTGGAGTTGAAAATCATAATTTCCTAACTAAATACCGTTCAGTAGATTAACTGAAAAAGAGGAAGATCACCATGGAGGTCTGGTCAGCCCTCTGGAAGGCCAAAGAGCAGACAGACCCCTTGATGAAAAGGGTGGTATAGAGCAAATGTAGAAAGAGATGGGAAGGAAGTAGAAATGGACAAGGAACATGGGGTGGATCCTAAAACCTTGACTGGTGAATACAGAAACCTTGACCTGCAGAAAGAGGAAAAAATAGAACCAGCGGAGGATCAGTGACCATTATACCAACAATAAACGAACACTTCCCTGAACTGAAGCAAACCTGAGCCTCTGTTTCTTTTTTTCAAATTTAATACACTATTTTTTAGACAAGTTTTAGATTCACAACAAAATCAAGCAGAAAATGAAGAATTCCCATGTACCCATTCTCCTTCCCACCCCCCATAGCTTCCCGAACTATCAACATTTCTCACCAGCACGATACATTTGTTATAATCCATGAGCCTACATTAATCATTATCAAAGTTTCTTTACCCAGGGTTCCCTGTTGTTGTTGTACATTCTGTATGGGTTTTAAGGAATGTATCCACCATTATAGTGTCATACAGAGTAGTTTCACTGCCCTAAAAATCCTCTGTGCTCCATCTACTCAGCCCTTCCTCCCCAGGTCCCTGGAAACCACTGATCTTTTCACTGTCTCTACAGCTTTGCCTTTTCCAGAGTGTCGTATAGTTGGGATCATTCAGCATGTAGCCTTTTCAGATTGACTTCTTTCACTTAGTAATGTGCATTTAAGGTTCCTCCACGTCTTTTTGGTGTCTTGATGGCTCATTTCTATTTTAGCACTGAACACTATTCCATTGTCTGGACGTACCACAGTTCATTTATCCTTCCACCCACTGAAGGACATCTTGGTTGCTTCCAGCTTTTGGCTATTATAAGTAAAGCTGCTATAGACATCCATGTGCAGGTTTTTGTGTAGATATAGTTTTTCAATTCATTTGTGAAAATCTTAAGGACTGTAGTTGCTGGATTATATTTTAAGAGCATGTTAAGTTTTATAAGAAAATGCCAAACTGTCTTCTGAAGTAGCTGTGCCATTTTGCATATTCCCACCAGCAGCGAATGAGAGCTCTGGTTGTTCCACATCCCCCCAGCATTCGGTATCATCAGTGTCATGGATTGTCACCATTCTAATAGATGGGTAGTGGTATTTCATTGTTTCGGTTTGCAATTCTCTACTGATGTGCGACGTAGACCCATCTTTTCGTATACTTGTTTATCATCTATATAGCTTCTTTGCTGAGGTGTCTGTTTTGATCTTTGGCCCATTTTTAAATTGGATTATTCATTTTCTCATTGTTGAGCTTTAAGAGTTCTTTGTATATTTTGGGTTACAGTCCTTTCTCGGATGTGTCATTTGCAAATATTTTTTCCCAGTTTGTGGCTTGTCTTCTCATTCTCTTGAGAGCCTGCCTTTTAGAAAAAAATTAACTATGTTAAGGGAAAAATTTTACTTATTTATTCATTTCTTAAATTGACAAAATCGTATATGTTTATTTTGTACAACATGTGTTTTGAAATATGTATACGTTGTAAATCGAGCTTATTAACATATGTATTTCTTCACATACTTATCATTTTTTTTGTGGTGGAAAGAGAAAAATCTTAAGTGTTTCTGAGCAGAAAGAATGAGAAGAGCCTCCCAGGCCCTGGATTTCATAATTTTTTTTTTTTTTTTTTTTTTTTTTTTTTTTTGAGACGGAGTCTTGCTCTGTCACCCAGGCTGGAGTGCAGTGGCCGGATCTCAGCTCACTGCAAGCTCCACCTCCCGGGTTTACGCCATTCTCCTGCCTCAGCCTCCCGAGTAGCTGGGACTACAGGCGCCCGCCACCGCGCCTGGCTAGTTTTTTGTATTTTTAGTAGAGACGGGGTTTCACCGTGTTAGCCAGGATGGTCTCGATCTCCTGACCTCGTGATCTGCCCGCCTCGGCCTCCCAAAGTGCTGGGATTACAGGCTTGAGCCACCGCGCCCGGCCCTGGATTTCATATTTGACACAAGCGATCGTCACCCTCCTGGAAAATTCTTTCCTTTGTTCCTGCCTGCCAGTCTCTTGGTATCTCTCCTTCAACATGTTCTTTTTTTAAAAAAACCAGATCTTTATATGTTAAAAATATAAATATCTGTTGACCTGGAAATTGTACTCCTTGGAATCTAATCCATAGGGAAAAGAAAACAAACAAAAAAAACCACCAGAGGTAATGACACTAGAGTCAGGATGCCTCTGGTGGCTCATCTGCAAAAAACCTATAGACAAAGGGCAGATTTATTATTAGGAGAAAGGCTAAACAATTGATGGGATATATTAAAGTATTACACAAGCATCAAAAAGGATAAATAGAACTAAACCAGTTGACTTGATGGTGTTGAGGAAGAAAAGCAAGATTCAGAAAATGATGTTTAGTATGTTTACAGTTAGATATCACTCTTTCTATGTGTAGTCTATGTTTACATGCATAAATTCCTGTAACACTAGAAAGTAAGCTCAAGCAACAAGAGACTGTTTATTGTTCACCACAGGATCCTCAATGTCTAGAAAAGAAGTGAGAAGTGTAGAGTTGGAGGAAAAAATCAGAAAGGCAGCAACTAAATTGATGGATTACTATTATATGGACAAATGGGTAAAAAAAGTCCAAGAAAAAAAAATTTCCCCTCTCAACCCAAACAGCATATGTATTACCACACTTATTTATTTATGTTAAATTCTATGTATGTATGTTTGAAGAAATTTTTAGAAAGTAAAACAAACCAAAAAAATTTATGCACAGTTTACATTTTATTATATTATATATTTATGCTTGTGCATAATGTTTACATTCATTTTAACTTAAAAATATGTTAAAGTAAAACATATTCCATTACTTAGAGGGAACCCTCTCAAAAGATTCCTTCTCAATTCAAACAGTGACTGTGATATTAAAAAATGAGTAATTTTTAGATGTGGGGGCAGTGTTGTGGTTATGTCAAACCACAAACCCTCAGCAAACTCATGATCTTTTTGAAACACATACTGAGGTATTTGGATGAAATGATAGGGTATCTGGGTTTGCTCCAGTGTGGCTGGAATGAGGTAAAATGGGGATGGCATGTGGAAGAAGATTTTCATGCGTTGACAATTCTTGACACTGGGGGATGGGTTCATTATATTATTGTAATTATATGATTGAAATTATGTACCATAATACCATTGAAATGAAATACTATTACATTATTTGAATTATATACTCTTCTGCTATTGAAATTATATATTATTATACTATTGAAATTCTCCATATAAAATGTTTAAAACTAAAACCTTACAATTTCCATGATTAACTCTCTTTATGTAGCTTTCAAACTTACATTTTACAGCAATAATCTATTTTGGAAAGTACCTCAAATCTTCACTGCTAACTTTGTACTTATTAACTCAGATTATTATTTGGAGTACTATTGTTACTTCAGAATAATAATATCTGTTCCATAAGTTAACTTTGAGAGTCACTATTATTAAGGCAAAAACATAGATCAATTTACCTAATTTCAGTTTTTTTTTTTTTTTTTTTGAGATGGAGTCTTGCTCTGTCGCCCAGGCTAGAATGCATCGGCATGATCTCAGCTCACTGCAGCCCCTGCCTCCCGGGTTCAAGTGATTCTCCTGCTTTAGCCTCCATAGTAGCTGTATTATAGGCATGCACCACCACCCCTGGCTAATTTTTTGTATTTTTAAGTAGAGACGGGGTTTCACCAGATTGTCCAGGCTGGTCTCAAAAACCTGATTTCAGATGATCCAGCGGCCTTGGCCTCCCAAAGTGCTGGGATTGCAGGCACCTGGTCTAATTTCACCTTTTGTCAGATGATTTTCTCTTTTCCACTTGAAAAAAGATAACAGTTCCATCCTACATGTGAAAGTTTTGATCATCACTTTGCCTGGCTCCACCTTCCATCTGTGTAATATCAAAATCACTTTCCGTTTTCTGTACAAATTTCTTGAAATACAGGCATGTTTAAACTGTTCTTTTGTGTTGATAGAAAAGGTCTTCCTTCTAGCAACCAACCAATCGCCCAGCAAAGGCAGCCAATAAGTCAATCAACCAACCAATTGGTCAATGAATTAGTGGCGTTAGAGGAACAGAGAGGCAGGAGACAATGGTCTCTAATAAGAACTTGCACTGTAGCCGAGGAGATGAATTTAATCATTGTCATTAACTGAAAAGTTCAGGGCTAAATTCTGTGGAAAGACTGTAGATGCTAAAGCTGGTCCTTTAATGAGTTCCCCTTCCACTCCCCTTTTGTTCTCAAGACCAAAGTTTTTCACAGGCCTTCTTTCTACCCTTGATGCTCAGGATGGCTCCACAGGAATAAGTGGCTGGAAACTGTATGTAACGGATTTCCCTCCATTCCTCCATCTTTAAAATGAAAGTGTGACTAAGAATGACATGCGTCTATGGATGCTGGAAATCCCTCAGGCATAGGAGGCGTCCGGGGCCTCCTGCTGACTCTCGCTGTCTCCTGTCAGACAACACCTCGACTTCCGGCGGAGGAGTGGGTCACTCCAGGGAAATTACCTCAGAACAGGACAAGTGTGCTGGGAGAGGGTCGGCCTTCGTTTTCACGGACAGGGTCATTGGCTGGAACAAAGGGGTAAGAGAGTGAAATTATAAAGACTTAGAGCATTTGGAATTCTCTTGGTTCAAACTTCTATCTGGCGGCCTCATAAGACAGCTGAGTCTCTTTTTTTTCTGAATCTCCCAGATCTCTGCTTTGCCTGTTGGCCTCTTTGTCTTCAAAACCCACACCTTGACTGATCATGCAAATCACCTGTTAAACTTTTGTAAGGTTGAGTGAAGTGTTTCTGTTAGGCTGTTGTTTTGGCTGTAGACAGCAGAAAACCCAGAGGAAATGGCTTATGCAGTAAGACTGATCACCTCGCATGACAAGAGGTTTCAAACTTACATTCTACAGCAATAATCTTTTTTGGAAAGTATCTCAAATCTTCACTGCTAGCTTTGTACTTGTTAATTCAGATTATTATTTGGAGTGTTATTTGGAGTGCAATGGGTGAGCTGTTTGTGTTCCTATCTAACTCTCACTCCTCCGGACTGTGCACCCCTATGCTCCCACTTTGCCTACCGAAAGATTTCATTTGTTCCCTTATCACCCTTCCCTTCTTCAAAATCCAGTTTCCATTCTGCTGAATAATGTTATACATAAGCAAGATGGCACACACAAAAACCCTGAGACATCTCCCAACCTGAAAAAACAACTTCTTATTTATTTATTTATTTATTTCCTTTTTTATCTTTTAAACGTTTATTTTAGGTTCGAGGTACATGTACAGGTTTGTTAAATAGGTAAATTCGTGTCAGAGAGGTTTGTTGTACAAACTATTTCACCACTCAGGTTCTAAGTGCAGTGCCTAATAGTCATTTTTTCTGAACCTCTCCCTCCTTCCACCCTCTACCCTCAGGTAGACCCCAGTGTCTGTTGTTCCCCTCTTTGTGTCCATGTATTCTCATCATTTAGCTCCCACTTACAAGTGAGAACATGCCATATTTGGTTTTCTGTTCCTGCGTTAGCCTGCTAAGGATAATAGCCTCCAGTTGCATTCATGTTCCTGCAAAGGACATGATCTCATTCCTTTTTATGGCTGCGTAGTATTCCATGGTGTATATGCACCATGTTTTCTTCATCCAATCTGCCAGTGATGAGCATTTAGGTCGATTCTGTGTCTTTGTTATTGTGAATAGTGCTGCAATGAACATACATGTGAAAGCACAATTTCTTTTATTTCCTTTATAGCAAAACTCTTCCAAGAATTTGCCCTCCCTTGCCGACTCTCCCTCTGTTCCTTTCAGCTTTTTTCTAATCATCTCCAGTCAAGCTTTCGTGCCCCATACTCTGCTGAAACTACACCTATCAAAGTCCCAGATGCATTGACAAGCCCAGTGGCTAATGCTCCTTGCTTGAGTTGTTGGCAGCCCGTGGCATAGTTGCTCACTCCCTCTGTGGCCGTTCCGTTCCCCTCCTGCGGCACACAGATTCCTCTTCTGTCTCTTTGTGGGATCCTTCTGATTTTCTGGACTTCAACCATGGAAATACCAGTGGGCCAGTCCTCAGCCCTCTCTTCTCTGTTCACATTCTCTCTCTCGGGGGTCTCATCCTATCTCTTGGCTTTAAATGCCATTTATATGCTGCTGTCTCCCAAATCTACACCTTCCACTTGGACCTCACTACCAAACTCCAGACTCACAAATCCACCTAACAAATCCGCAGATTCAGCCTGCCTATGAAATGTCTAATTGGTATCTTAAACTTAACACATCAGAACTGAGCTCTTGATTTCTTCTCTGCTCCAAACCTGCTCTTCCTCCAGATGTCCCCATCACAATAAATGGCAACCCCATTCTTTCGTTTTCTCCACCCTCAAATCTTGAAGGGATCCTCGACTCTTCTCTTTCCCTGACATTTCCCAAGCACCAGCAAATCTTCGAATTATATCTAGATTCCGACAGCTCCTTGCCACTCTAGTTCAAAGCGCTGCCACGTCTCACCTGGAGCCTTGCTGCAGCCTCCAGACTCACCTTTAGGATCCCACTTGCCCCCTCCAGTCTTGCCCACTTCAGGAGTGAGCATGGTAACACCTCCTGAAAACCCTCCGTGCTGCTCACCTTGCTCAGGCTGAAAGCCAGAGTCCTTGGAGTAGCCTGGGAGTCCCTTCTGGCCTTAGACCCTGCTTCTCTGACGTCAGCCCCTCCTTCTTCCCTTCACCTCCTTCAAGCAACGTGACCCTCCGTGGCATGCCTCGTACCCCCACGCCTGCCTGGAAGTCCCTGCTCAGGCCTTTGCACTGCCTTCCCCCAACTGAGGCTGCCTCCCAGGTGCTCTCAGTTCTCGTGGCTCACTCCTCTCTTCCTTCTGGTGTCTGCTCAAAGTGTGCAAACCAGTCCAGTGAAAATAGCACCCTCCTCAACCATCACCCTCTGTCCACTTGCTTTGCTTTCTCCTCTTTACTGTACTTACCTAGTTATAATCTAATCATATTTCATTTGTGATATAAAAAGATTGATTACATGTTGAAATGATAATATTTTGGATACTTTGGGTTTAATGAAACAAACAATGAAATAGGTTATAAAAATTATTTTATTGTTTTATGTTTATTTTTTCAGTTTTGCCCACCACAAAATTTGAAATTGCACATGTAGCTTGCATTTGTGGCTCACATTCTGTTTCTCTTGGACAGCGCTGGCTTAGAGCACTAATACTGTACTTGGATAATTGGGGAGAGGTTACTGGCTAGTATGAAACTGGGGTTCTGCAAATGTTGAAAAGACAGGTAACGGCAGGTGGAAGGCAATCAGCCGTGCTGGCTGCCCAGGAGCAGGAGTTTGCAATGTGGGTTTTGGAGCTGGACAGGAATTTGCATCCTGGTTCCACCACCTATTGGACATCTCTCAGCCTCAGTTTCCTCATCTGGAAAATGGGGATTATAATATCTACTATGTTGGATTACTGTGAGAATTAATGAAAATATGTATACAATTCTTAATACTGTACCTGGCATATAGGGAACACAAATAAATGATCCTTATTTTCCTCAATTCTCAAGTCTCAGCTGGCCCCGCTGCTGGGCAGATGGTTCATACTGGTTTCCTAGGTGCTGTTGTTATATTCTGAAGCTCCCATTTTCTAAACCACAGCCTTGGAAGTAGTTGGTTACCATGGAAACTAATTTTTGGCTTATTGATACACCAATTGGGTAGAGGTGAGGTATATTATCTATTATCTTAGGATTCAAAATTTATCAAAATTATAGGCCTGTGGGTGTGAGACATGCTTTGCACTACAAAAGGACATCTCAGCATGTAGTTGGAGGTGCTTATTCAGCAGACCATTTTGCCAAATACTATCTACCAGTTCCTGAGCCTGCAAATTTTTTTTTTTTTTTTTTTTTTGAGACAGAGTCTCGCACTGTCGCCCAGGCTGGAGTGCAGTGGGGTGATCTCCACTCACTGCAAGCTCTGCCTTCCAGGTTCATGCCATTCTCCTGCTTCAGCCTCCCAAGTAGCTGGGACTACAGGCACCTGCCACCACGCCTGGCTAATTTTTTGTATTTTTAGTAGAGACGGGGTTTCACCGTGTTAACCAGGATGGTCTCGATCCCCTGACCTCGTGATCTACCTGCCTCAGCCTCCCAAAATGTAGGGATTACAGGCGTAAGCCACCGCACCCGGCCAATAATCACACTCTTACCAGCCCTGACCGGTGTCCTCAGGTTTATGGACACTGAAACTCCTGGCCAAAGGTCTATGAACTGCTGTTGGAGGTGGAACCTGCCCTTGGGGACCCACCAGTTCACCCTGAAGCTGACAAGTTGGCCTCTGAGGAAGGGAGCTTTCTGTAGGACATTAGTGAGATACACCCAGACTGGAGCTCTGCCTGCCTATCTCCACCCAGCACACCCACAGCAGATTTAAGGTTCTGCTGGTGCCGTGGAACATACTTCTCAGAGAAGCGAAGCCTCCTCAGTACTTGTTTTTGCTTCACTTATGGGTCCAGCAGGGGCAGCTGGGGCCATCGCCTGCACAGAGCTGATTGCCAGGTTGGATGGAGCAGACTGCGGTGCTGAAGTCATCTTGGAAATCAGTGGTAAACTAGGCTTCGAGTCATCCAGTGTCTGAGAGATTCTCAAAAACGCACCTATTGTATAAAGCAGTGATTTCCAGTGCTACGTAAGGAGGAAAACATCGTCACGTGTGTGGTTTGTCATCACCACTCCCCACCTTTGATTTGTTGAAATGCACCGTTCAGTTTATTTTGGTGGATATAAATTAATATTTTTTAAAAGCAAATAAAACTTAATGGACATTTCTGTTTTAACATCAATATGTATTTTTAGAATTTTGTGATTCTGCTTCTCCTTCTAACCTACTCCACTCCCTTGGAGATAACGAAAAACACTCTGCAGTATGGATAAGGTGGGTTATGGCGGGGATTCCTCTCTTCCTTGTGTTCCGTTTCTGCCAACTCTTAAGTAGGTTTCATAGTTTGTCCTGTCGTTTCACACACTGGCGTTTTGTAGAATAAAGGGAGAACTGGAACAAAGGTGAATTTCATAGCTCTCAAGCCTTTGCAGGGAAAAGTTTTGTCCTCCTGTTTTGGTCCTTACTCATAAATGGCTGTGTGTTTATCCTTAAATGTTTGCCTACCAGTTGTTAATTAATTTCTCATTTGCATGTCTCAGCCCTCAGTGAGACAGTGTGCTTCTGAAGGGCTGAGATATTCGTTTCTGTTGGTTTCAAGTGACAGGAATTCAACTGCATGTGGCTTAAGCAAGGGTTGAACTTATTGCCTGTGAGCGGGAAAGGCAGGGGTGCCCCAAAGGAATCCAATTGTGTTTGCCAGGGCTTGTTCCCATTCTACCTCTCTCATCTCCAATTCTCCTTCTGTGTTGGTTTTCTTCTCTCTTATTATAGGTGGTTTCCTCTAGATGGTAGGTGGTGGGGTGGGCAGAGGAGTGAGTGGACCCGGCTGCACACGGCTACAGACTTTTATCACCCAGCTATTGTTTAAGGAATCTGGCCGGCCTTTGTCCCTGGTTCCCAAGAAGAAGCCTCTAAACTCTCAGAATTTCCCGAGTCATAGGAGTGCCGTTGTTATTCACTGTGGGCTGCTTAGACCACACCTGATTTATACCAAAGAGGTGACTCATGGTCAGCCCCTAGATAGTTTCAGGATGGAGGCTACTCAGCCAGAAAAACCAACCTTTAGAGAGCTGGGGCTGTGAGCCAGAGATATCAGCCAACCTCCTGAGAGGGTAAGGTAGTGGAGGCTGAGTTCAATCACACAGCTGATGACTCAGGCAATCAGACCTACAGAAGGAAACTCCAATAAAAACGCTGATGATCCTACATCCGTGCGCTGGAGGGTGTTGCCTCCTGAGGACATGGGAGCATCACGTTTGGAGCCCTCCCTGACATCAGCCCATGTGTCTCTTCATTTGTGTGGTCCTCATTTGTATCTTTGTGCTATAAGAAATCTGGGATCCTGAGTATAGTGTTTTCTTAAGTTCTGTGAGTTATTACAGTGAATTATCTAACCTGATTATTCCCGATAATTTGTGGGAAACTTTAAATTTGTAGCAGTTGCTCAGGAGCGTGGGTAACCCTGGGACTTCTGAACTTGCAGCTTTTGTCTGAAGGGAGGGCGGTCTGTGGAGGACTGTGCCCTTAACACAGGGCACAGGGTAGTGAGTGTCAGAACTGCATTGCACCAGCTTGGCAAAGGAAGAGGATCTCTTTTCCTCTTAACATCCAAATGGAGAACTCCATGGTATCACTTTGGACAGACAGGGTAATGCTGCCAACTTTGAGACTGGAGCTGAGTTGTGTGGGGAGGAGCAGTTTTGCAAAGGAGGGGGATGCTGTAGTGGAGGAAGAGGGGATGGTGCTGGGTGAGAGAGCAGTAGTTGTCTGCCATGGCACAGACCCCACCTAATTTGATGACCTCCCTCAGCATGTTGCAGAGATAGTCCGTCTTCACCAAATGCCCACTTGCCTCCTGACATATGTTGGCCTTCTTTGCAGTTAGTTCAGGTTCGCATGATTACTTCTGGCCAATGAGCTGTGAGCAGAACTGATGTTAGTCAATTTCAGGCAAAGGTAGGTAAGAGCCCGGAGTCCTTTCCCATCTCTCTTCTTTGTTGCTGTGACCCCGGCAGCCAAGTGTTCCAGATGGTACACCACAAGATGGAGGGGGGCCACCACCACCCATGTTGGTCTTAAACTATGTTAAAGCCAGTGCGATTTGGAAGTTGTGGTACGCAGAATAATGGCTCCCCAAAGATCTTAGGTCCTAATCCCTGGAACCTGTACATGTTACTTTACTTGGAAAAAGGATCCAATACTTTGCAGGAATAATGAAGTTAAGGATCTTGAGATGAGATTATCCTGGGTAATCTGGGTATGCCCTAAATGCCATCCCAGTGTCATTATAAGACAGAGGCAGAGGGAGATTAGTCACACAGAGGATAAGACGATGTGACCTTGGAGGCAGAAACTGGAGTGATGTGGCCATAGCCAAGGAAGTTTATTCTCTCATAGTTCTGGAAGCCAGAAGTCTGAAATCAGTCTCACTGGGCCCAAATCAAGGTGTCTGCAGGGCCACCTTCCCTTTGAAGCTGCAGAGAGAATCCTTCCTCTTCCAGCTTCTGGTGGCTCTGGGCATTCCTTGACTTGCGGCAGCTCCAACCTCTCCAACTCCAATCTTTGCCTCTCCCTTCCCATGGGCTTCTCTGTGTCTTCTCCTGTATGTCTATGTTATCTTCTCTCCTTATAAAGACACATTATGGCTGGGCAAGGGTGGCATGTCTGTCATTCCAGCACTTTGGGAGGCTGAAGTGGGGGGATCACCTGAGGTCAGGAGTTGGAGACCAGCCTGGCCAACATGATGGAACCTCGTCTCTACTAAAAATACAAAAATGAACCAGGTGTGGTGGTGGGCGCCCGTAATCCCAGCTACTCGGGAGGCTGAGGCAGGAGAATTGCTTGAATCCGGGAGGTGGAGGTTGCAGTGAGTGGAGACTGCATCACTGCACTCTAGCCTTTGTGACAGAGTGAGACTCTGTCAATAAATAAATAAATAAATAAACAAACACATCAATGGATTTGGAGCCCATCCAGATAATCAAAGATGATTTCATCTTGAAATCCTTAAGTTAAATCTTTGAAGACCCTTTTTCCAAAGAAGTTTACATTCACAGGTCCTGGGTGGACATAGCTTTTGGGGGCCATCATCAACCACCTGGAGATACCAATGCCTCTGAGAACAAGTCTGGGATGGGTGGTGTCTCCAAAATATAGACTCATAAAGACTTTGTTCAATGAGCAGCTGGCGTTTATCTAAATAACATATTCTCTAAGGAATATGAACCCTGTCTTCTTTTCAGTACAGGTATTCACCAATGATTGGTTTATGGAAAACATACAAACCCCAGAACTGCCTGTGTATTGTTTGTGAATGTTCTACATTAGGTTAAACATACGTCCTACCTAGTATCCACTTTCTTGGCTTTGTGTTATTGGCCAGGAATGTCATCAGCATGTCTGACGTACTAACCCTGTTGACGGCTGTTGAGATATCTCAGTTCCTGTCTTCTTAGTTTAAAATAATTTAAAAAGACACACTGCAAAGAACGTGTAGCATAGAGTAATTTATTGCAAAAGAAAAAGAATATGTTGAAAGTTAGGGGCAACATGGCAGTATACCCTGAGAGAGATTGGATTCAGGATGAGACAGCAGGGACTGACACTAGGGAGGCTCCCTTTATGGGAGTCCTACATGATTATTCATAAGGAGGTGGGAAGAGGTGTTGCTGGTAAACATGTTCTAGGTGGTCCTCTGGGCTCACACACACAGTATCTGTACATGCTTGTTCATACATCTCAGGTCTCACTAGCATCTTATGTCTCCACCCGGACTGTGTTTTTTACTATTAAAATGAGCAAAGGGTCAGTTTGAGGACAGGTAAAATCAAGGGGCATATGCCCTCTACGGGGGAAATTCTCAACTGAAGATAGCTTTGCTGGAATGAGCTCAATTACAATGTGAACGCTGACTCATTTTTGTTGATAGTGTGGTCACCAAGGTTGCTGTGTCTTGAGGACATGGTCACTTCCTTGACTACCTATCTTGCCTCAATCCCATTCTTACTACGATTATTTGATTCCTGTAATAAAGATGAGGTTTGGCCGGGCACGGTGACTCACGCCTGTGGTTCCAGCACTTCGGGAGGCTGAGGCAGGTGGATCACAAGGTCAGGAGATTGAGACCAGCCTGGCCAACATGGTGAAACCCCATCTCTACTGAAAAGACAAAAAATTAGCTGGGCATAGTGGTGGATGCCTGTAATCCCAGCTACTCTGGAGGCTGAGGCAGGAGAATTGCTTGAACCAGGGAGTCGGAGGTTGCAGTGAGCGGAGATTGCACCACTGCACTCCAGCTTGCGAACAGAGCGAGATTCTGTCTCAAAAAAAAAAAAAAAAAAAAAAAAAAAAGACGAGGCACTAGGTGAATAGGTCATGACTAAATTAAAGGCTCCAAATAAATCACAGGACATCGCAAACATGGCATGTTTAGTTATGGCACTGGCCCCCAACCAGAGATTGACTTAAGTACCATTCCAATCATCTCAAAGTCTGAAATCATTTGATTCAGTTGAATAGGGTTACATTGGGCACTTTGCATTTTGATGGGTTAAATTCTAAAATCGAGGCTGGGCATGGTGGCTCACACCTGTAGGCTGAGGTGAGTGGATCACCTGAGGTCAGGAGTTGGAGACCAGCCTGGCCAACATGGTGAAACCCCGTCACTACTGAAAATACAAAAATTAGCTGGGTGTGGTGGCAGGTGCCTGCAATCCCAGCTATTTGGGAGGCTGAGGCAGGAGAATTGCTTGACCCCAGGAGGCGGAGGTTGTGGTGAGCCGAGATCATACCACTGCACTCCAACCTGGGTGACAGAGCGAGATTCCATCACAAAAATAATAAATAAATAAATAAATAAATAAAACAATGTATTATTTGCTCCAAAGAAGCACAGAAATTTAGAAAAGTATCTAAAGGTTTGAATTGTTTTTCGGTATCTCCATTTAAAATAGTTTAATTTTAAAACAAAAGATTTTAATTTAGAGTCAATTTGGAAATCAAGCTCAAACAAAAACTGTAGAGAGTCTATGGTTGAGGTGGAAAGAGTTCTGCATCCTCTGGAGACCTCAGCACCATTCCTGGGTCTGCAGCTGGATTACTGTGCAAGCTGGTATACGTTACTTAACCTCTGTGAGCCTCATCTTTTCATCGTGAAAGTAAGTGTTAGAGTAGTTGATTGTGTGTGTGTGTGTGTGTGTGTATGTGTGAGATGGAGTCTCACTCTGTCCCCTAGGCTGGAGTACAGTGGTGTGATCTCAGCTCACTGCAACCTCCACCTTACAGGTTTAACCGATTCCCTTGCCTCAACCTCTCAAGTAGCTGGGATTACAGGTGTGTGCCACGATGTCTGGCTAATTTTTGTGTTTTTAGTAGAGAAGGCGTTTTGCCATGTTGGCCAGGCTGGTCTCGAACTCCTGACCTCAGGTGGTCCACCCACCTCGGTCTCCCAAAGTGTTGGGATTACAAGTCTGAGCCACCATGCCCGGCCTAGTTGATTTCTAAGATCCCTTCCAGCTCTAAAATCCCAATTCTCTAAAAGGGGACAATTTTATAACTGCCCACCCAGGTGAAAGTGAGCTCTCTGTCACACGCCTCATCTCAGAGCTGGGAGGGCATGCCACTGCAAGCCATCTCAACATGACCATGGGCCAGGGCAGGCCACAAGGCACAGCAATACAACAGAAACTTGGACTGGCACTGGTTTGTTTCTAAGATGTGTTTTTCCATTTTCTCTGGAAAGTTTTCTCTCACATCTAGTCAGCTGAAAATGTATGAGCTGGCAAGCAGCACTGAGGCCCTTCTGCTTGAGGAAGGCTTTGGAGTCCTGGTCGCCTGCCGAGAACACCTCCTATTCCTCACTTCCCCCATCAGCTCTTCTGAGGGAATGCTGGCTGTGGCTGAGTCCCTACTGCATCTTGCTGCACAGATAAAGGCTCCTTCTCAAGGCCCCGGTCAGGTCGCCTTGACACCTTTGTGTTCTGTTGGGAGGTGTGGTGCCCCTCCCAGCACACGAAGAGTGTGTCCACAGAGGACGCCCAGGGAGAGGGGATTGTGTCTGAGGGGAATGGTGGGCTTGTGATGAGCTGGATGAGGGAGGCGTTGGATGGTTTCCTGAGGGTGACAACATACAGCCACTTGCAGTATTTTGCCAAAACAATATTCCATAGCTCAAGGAATGTCACGGCCTTCCAAGCCAACCGCCTCACATGCTCAGGCCCAGATGACTTCATGTGGACGGTGACAACTGGCTGTGCCGTAATAAATAGCTCTTTAGCACAGGGCCTGCCAGACTTCGTGTTTTCTCTGTTTTATAGGTTGGAGATATGGAAACCAGAGGCTTTCCTTTGAGAAATGTGTTTTTCAAACTTGGGAAGCTTGGGGGAATTTCAAGTTGTGTTTTCTTAGTTTTTTTCTTTATGATATTTGACACCCTTTGGAGGGGAAGAACAAATTATCCTAATTTTGTGACCTTCCCACTTTGAAGATCCCCTGAGAAGATTGATATGTCTGGCCCTGAGAGTGATTAGTAAACCGATACAGATCTGAAAGGAGTTTTTTTTTTTTTTTGAGATGGAGTCTCACTCTGTCGCCCAGGCTAGAGAGCAGTGGCGCGATCTCGGCTCACTGCAAGCTTCGCCCCCCGGGTTCACGCCATTCTCCTGCCTCAGTCTCCCGAGTAGCTGGGACTACAGGCGCCCGCCACCACACCCAGATAATTTTTTGTATTTTTAATAGAAATGGGGTTTCACCATCTTTGCCAGGAAGGTCTCGATCTCATGACCTCGTGATCCGCCCGCCTCGGCCTCCCAAAGTGCTGGGAGAAAGGAGTTTTTTAAATCTGGGTGTGGCATGGGCGCTGCTTAGCACTTTCAGGTGTTTCCAAGATCAGATGCTCTTGGCAGCATGAGATCCAGAGTGTCCAGTGTAGGACTGAAAATCACCCACCCCACCAAGACGAGGAAAATCTCCACTTGAGAGAGAAGAGACAATCAACAGGTACCAACACCAAGATGGCAGACACTGAAACCAACTCAGGAGGATTTTACTAAAGAAGAGCTTAATTATGAAAGCAAGATAGTTGTGAGGAATGGTATTCAAGACGTGGCAGTGTCAACCTTAGAGTTTTCTGAATCAGGATAAAGTTGAGAGAGGCAGAGGAAGGCAAAATGCAAATAATTGGAGCAGAGCTAAGACCCCTTCATTGACCAGGTAGAGACTAGCAGGTCCTGTAACCAGGCCAAAGGCTGTGAGTGACCTCCAACACAATTCTGCACAGGTTGGTCTCCAAGGCATCACTCATGTGAGGAAGCAAGTGAGGGTTCGGATGTGGGGCCCAGGCAGTGCTCAGGGACAGTGCAGACCAGGCGACTACCTGGAAAAGATGGTTCATTAGGGGTGAAGGGAGTTGAGGAGCCCAGCCCAAACTCAGGAGCCACTCACTTGGAGCAGAAGTGGTCTTTGGCAGTCAGCTAGTTTGGGAAGTTTTTCTATGAGCTGGAATGCAAATGTCTTTGTTCTCAGCATGATCCAAGCTGGTGTGTGTGTGTTCAGATTTTATAGTATATGGACAAAGGGGTTGATATAGGCATGAATATGCAAGGTCGCAGTGCCTCCTTGGTGTCTCGCGATTTATCGGTCACAACACACACACAAATACATATGATTCAAAGCAATTGTGATGAGCTGGGAGAGCACAGAGGAAGGATTTGTGACCTGACCCATTAATGTTTAGCTTGTAGAATTAGTGGTTTGTGTGTCTCCGTGGAACAGGCTCCATTTCAAGCTCCTGTGACCAAGCCATGGCATGGCTATCATCAGCCCTGCTCTCCCACACTGAGATCGTCCTCAGCCTCATCCCAAACTCTACCTGGAAAGCAACTCTCCACTTTCGATATCAACCTCAAATCCAAAGTCTATGGGCAACAGAGGTTCCCTTCCCACATCATTCCCTGTACTAGGATTGCCATACTTGTCTCCATTGACCTCTGTTTTCCTTCCAGAGCCTTTAGCATACACTGCACGATAAATTACACACACACACACACACACACACACACACACACACACACACACACACACACCAGGTTGGATAATACTGAGAACAAAGATTTTTGTATTCTAGCTGTCAGGAAAACTTCCACAAATAACTGACTGCCAAAGATCCCCCTGTTCTCCAAGTGAATGACCTTTTGGGTTTGGGCTATTCTCCTCATCTCTCTTCACCCCTAATGGACCATTTTCTCCAGGTCTGACTGGTCTGGACCATCTTGCCTGCTCTGGACCATCCTTGAGCACTGCCTGGGCCCCACATCTAAATCCTCACTTGCTTCCTCACATTGATGATGCCTTGGAGACCGACCTGTGCAGAATTAAGCTGGAGGTCACTCATTCCCCTTGGCCTGATTGCAAGAGAGGCTGGACTCTACTTGTCAAGAGGGGTCTTAACTCTGTCCCAGTTGTTTGCTTTTTGCTTTCCTCTGCCTCTCCCAACTTGACTCTGATTCTAGAAAACTCTAAGGCTGACACTGCCACGTCTTGAAAACCATTCCTCACAATGATCTTGCTTCCAGAATTACACTTTTCTCCAGTATAAGATTGATCTGCATTACATTCATAGTTGGGTCAATTACACAACTTAAATATCTTCCTACATATGGGTCAGCTTGGTGTCGGTTTTTGTCAATGGTCCCTTCTCATTTAAGTGGAGATTTCCCTGGTTCTTGGTATGACAGGTGATTTTCAGTCATATTCTGGACACTTTGGGTGTCATATTATGAGACTCCTGATCCTATTTACTCTTCTTTTTTGCAAGCACTTACCCTGTTGAAGTGTACTGTGTGGGTCCAGATGGGAATGGATGTTCTGCTCTCACTGGACTCCACTGATAACAGCCCAGCCAGAGTGAAGTGCCAGCTGGCCCCACCTTGCTTTGCCTCACTCTGCCTTGTAGCTGATGGGTAGGGATGGAAGTCTTGCTTGGACTGCTGATACCAGGAGTGGGGAGGGGGAAAAGGGATGGTGTTGTTGTGTAATAAAGGATTTGACTGACCTTTGTCCCTGGTTCCTGAGAAGGAGACTCTAAGTCTTTGGAGATTCCCAAGTAAGAGGAGTGCCTTTGTTTTTCATGAGCCCCTTGGATCACACCTTAGTTTGTGCTGAGATGAGAGGGGTGGGTTTTGAGCCAGCCTGAAATTGGGGAGAGTAGGGGGGATGGAGTTTGAGTTGAGTCATGTGACCAATGATTTACTCAACCATGCTTATGTCATGAAACCTCAGTAAAAACTCTGGACACTGAAGCTCAGTGGAGTTTCCTGGCTGGTGAACACATTGATTTGACACACTCTGATTTCATGGGTGGAGGACATGGGAACTCCAGAATTCACCCTATGTGTCTCTCCACTTGGCTGGTCCTGATTTTTATCCTTCATAATACAACAGTAACCATAAGTAAGGTGCTTTACTGAGTTTTGTGAATTATGAAACATCAGAGGATTGTGGGACCTCTAGAATTTGTAGACACTTGATCGTAAGTGTGATTGACCTGGGGACCCCTGAGGTGCAGCTGGCATCTGAAGTGACAGTAGTCTTGTTGAGATCCCTTTAACTCTCTGGGTCTGCATGAACTCTGCTGGTTTGTGCAAGAGTTGTATTGCAGAGTACCAATTGGCATGAGCACAGAGGGGAAGGGAAATGTTGATGCGAGTCCCTCACACTGTCTCACTTGGCCTCCCTGCTGTTGTGTAGTAGTGGAAGTTTAGTTCTTTGATGGGCCCGGCTGACATCATTCCTGCAAAAGTAGAAGGCCCACTTACATCCCCAGCTTGTTGCCACCACATGTGGGTGGACATTCAGCTCTCTGCTTAGCCACATTGACAGCTGGTGGTGGCGGGTATGGACAGCTTTTCCTTTGGTGTTTTGGGTGGGTAAGAATTATCAAAAAGGTTCTTCTTGTGCCCTTTTCTTGATCCTTTGGTTATAGGGATGGGTTTCTTTACCTGTACCTATTGGCAGTTCCGGGTTGCAGGCTTCTCTAGTGTCCAATCTAGGATATATGAGAGGATAAAAGAAAACCCAGGAACTCACCTCTGTGTTGTTCCTCAAGTCTTGATGTCCCTAGAAGGCTCTTATTTTTTCCATCTTTCAATTTTCCTATGTTTATTGTATTACGTCCAGGGTTTTTAAGTTGTAAGAGGAAAGACTAGTAAGAAATTGGGCTGCTCCATCTTGACTGGAGTGGGAAGTCTGATCGCATAATTTATCAGCCAAACTGAGAAACTCTGGGAGTGAAAAAGGGTTCTAACTGTTAGGATACCTGAACAACTGGCATGACGTGGAACATATGGTGTAAAGTCTTTGTTCCTGGATAATATCAAGTACAAATCACTTTGTCACTGTCACTCAAGTCCTGTTCACAATTTCAGGAGCCCCACTCTATCAGATGGTGCTCAGGGTCTTGGTTCTTTTCTGACCACTAATGTGGAATTGCCATGGAGCACTTGCCCTTCTCCCTTCTGGTTATAGTACCCATGCATGTCCAGGGATGATAACGATGGAAGTGGGGACAGAGGCTGCCCCAAGACTGAGCTTTTTTTGTTGCTTTTGGGACATGGTCAGTTGGCTACCTGGGAAGGCCAACAGTCCCTGGCAGCAGTTTGTGCTGCAGCATCAAGACTGAGTAGTCCATGCTACTCACTTTTAGTGGCACGTGATTCTTCTGGGCACAGGACGTTTGTCTTTCCAGGGCTTAGAGCATTCCTTTAAGGTTATGTGGTGCTTATTGCGAAGCTTGTTTATTTCTTCAAGTAGTCTCCAAGTCTGCTGTTACAAGGCCTGTCCCAAGGTGAGTCCCTACTGCCTGCCAGACCCTCCAAACCTGCTGGGTCCTGATCGATGTGCCTTTACTGGATGGTGATTATTTATACTTCCTCTGGAATCAATACCATAGAGAAGGACCCTCTGCCTTTTCCAGATACTGTCTTGTCTCAGTTACGCAGAGAAAGACCCTCTATGGATATAATAGGGACTGGGCCAATCATACTCTAGAGCAAATTGGGATTACCCTTCAATTTCCTTAACTTATCCAATATATATTAACCACACTAGAAATTATTAGTACCCTTGGGGGAAGGGGCAAGATTTCATGTGGTTCTTAAGATTTACAGCCATCCCAGACAGAGCACATATTAAAATCAAAGTTTAAGGTAGAGCAATGAACTTAAATCTGGACTGATGTTAGGCTGTGAGTTCATGGGCCGAAAGAGCTTTTTGGGCTGGGAATCTAAACGGCATATTCATACTTCACTTTTGAATACATTTTTCTACCCTTGATGTCTAGAAAACAAGCAGTCAAAAAGGTTATTTGTGTTATTTCTGAGAGGCCAATTTATAGCTAATTTTGGTGTCAGAGACAGTATAATACTGTTAGTGATTAGACTCACTAAGGATGGATTATGGAGCCAGAATGCCTGCCTTTTAATCTCAGCTCAGCCATTTAACCCCTTTGTGTCTCTGATTCCTCTGTAAAAAATAACAGAACCTACTTCACTAAGTTGTGAACATTTATATATGTGCATACATAGTGTTTAGAATAAGGCCTTGTACAGCCAAGCACAGTGGCTCATGTCTGTAATCCCACCTTTGGGAGGCCAAGACAGGCGGATCATGAGGTCAGGAGATCGAGACCATCCTGGCTAACATGGTGAAACCCTGTCTCTACTAAAAATACAAAATATTAGCCCGGTGTGGTGGCGGGCACCTGTAGGCCCAGCTACTTGGGAGGCTGAGGCAGGAGAATGGCAGGAACCCGGGAGGCAGAGCTTGCAGTGAGCCAAGATCATGCCACTGCACTCCTGTCTGGGCAACAGAGTGGGACTCTGTCTGGGAAAAAAAAAAAAAAAAAAAGGCCTGGTACAAAGTATTTGACACAGGTTAGCTCTTACTCATTTGAATAAAAATTTCATAATACCTATCAGTTTATTAGCATTTACAAAATCCACAAATTGCATAAGCAGAGTATTTTAATGTTGAAAAGAAGAAACCACTAGCATTTGAAAGCATGAAAAGTTGTGTTAAAGCTGACTTAAGAGATGTTTGCAAAGAAAATCCCATTAGTCTGAGGACGGAGTTCATGAGCAAAAAGACATTGCCTTTTGAGAGTTACTGTCTAGCGCTCTGTATTGAGAGAGAGAGTGCACATTGGTACAAACTCTTTGAAGGGCATTTTGGTAGCATTTAGCAGTTTTTCTTGAAAAAGTTTACATCCTTTGGCCTAGCAATTTTACTTCTCGGACTGCGTTCAAATGAAATAATCATGGTGCAAGCTATATTTGTTTACAAGGATGATCATTGAGTCATCACATATAATAGCCAGAAACAAACAAACGAAATGAACATATCTTACAATAAGGAACTTTCTGGATGAAAAATGAAGTTCTGCACATTTATAATTAAACAGACTGGGCATGGTGGCTTATGCCTGAACCCTAGCACTTTGGGAGGCCAAGGTGGGTGGATCAGTTGAGGCCAGGAGTTGAAGACCAGCTTAGGCAAATGGTGACACTCCATCTCCATTAAAAATACAAAAATTAGTGGATGTGGTGGTGCGCGCCTATAGTCCCAGCTACTCGGGAGACTGAGGCATGAGAATCGCTGGAACCCAGGAGGTGGAGGTTGCAGTGAGCCAAGATAATGCCATTGCACCCCAGCCTGGGTGACAGAGCAAAACTCTGTCTCAAAAAAAAAAAAAAAAAAGAAAAAAAAAAGTAATGTTGAAGCTTATTTAATGATGAGAAAATGTTAAGAATGTATTTTTAAGTGAAAAAGGTTTACAAAACTCTGTTTAGTGTGCTCTTCATAACAATCTCCCCTTTGCCTGCCTGCCTCTCCCTGCTTTCCTTCCAGCGCCAGTCCCACGATGGAGGTGTGCATGCCTCCGGCATGTGGTCATTGTACCCTGGCTCAAGTCACTCCATCACAGACTGCAGAGCCAGTGGTTGCCCCATGGCCCCCACACCGTGGATTTAAGTGAGTGTTCATGCCCATTATGTGATAGCAAATGAATGCTCAGACTATTTTAATAGGAAATAAAAGAGTTTTGCTTTTTTGTTCATTCTTTGATGTACTAGAAGGATGGAATGCAAAGTATTTCTGTATGCCTCATGGAGCATTTAAGAAATTAAATCCTCTGTGCCCTTGAGGATAAGGCAACTTATTTTGGGGTAGCTAATGATTAACACTCTAGATTTGATAGACTGTTAATATCTACTGTGGCAAGAACAAGAGGGAGGAAAAAGTTTGAGGTAAGAAGCTGTTTATTTTGGAGAAAGAGGAGCAGGTATTGCCTTGGAATAAAAGCAGGGAGAGATCTTTGAGTTTCTGACAGCTGGATGGTCTTGTGATGTGGCAAGATTCATATCCTGAGCATGACTGAATCCCAAATGTGACACTACAGAGCAGAGGGGCCGTAGGCAGAGGGAAAACATGTCTCAGAGATAATGCATGTGGAACAGAGGAGCCCTCCAACTATGTACTCACCCCTGGAATTGCAGGGATTTGTGTTCAACTCTACGGCTTGACAATTTCGGAAGTGCTCTTACTGAATCACCGCTGGGGAACGCAGGGGTCAGGCGGCAGTTTCAAATACTCTTTGAGACTGTTCAACAAGCTCGCTTTATAAGCTACCTCTATTTCTTACTCTGTTTTTGACTTCAGAGAATTACTTCAAATAAGTTTCTCCAGCCTGAATATCCATTCAAATATAAAGAGTTTGGGCCAGGCATGGTGGCTCAAACCTGTCATCCCACTGCTTTGTGGGGTCAAGGAGGGTGCATCCCTTGAGGCCAGGAGTTTGAGACTAGCTTGAGCAATATAGTGAGATCCCGTTGCTACAAA
Organism: Macaca mulatta; assembly: GCF_049350105.2. Lineage (NCBI taxonomy): Eukaryota > Metazoa > Chordata > Mammalia > Primates > Cercopithecidae > Macaca > Macaca mulatta. Next base: position 12,440,950 of record NC_133409.1, read on the forward strand.
AAAACTGAAATAAGATTAGCCAGGCAGAGTGGCACGTGCCTGCTGTCCCATCTACTCGGGAGGCTGAGGTGGGAGGATCTCTTGAGCTGGGGTGTTAGAGGCTGCAATGAGCTATGATCATGCCACTGTTATCCAGCCTGGGCAACAAAGTGTGACCCTATCTCCAAAAATAAAACAAAACACCAAAAAAAAAAAATCCAAACAACAGAAACCAATTATAAGTAGTTTATATTTCAGATGGGTAAACACAATATCTTATAGGAGAATAATTTAACAAGAGAGGAAAAACAAAATCCTCTTGACTCGTGAGAGAGAACAGGACACGGACAAGTTTGATCTTCCTCGGGACCTTCCTTCAGTGGATGAGCCAGCCCGCCAAGATTCTGTTTACTTCATTAGCTGTAAATATGCAAGTTTCCTTTCAACTAAAGACTAAGCCGTTTTTCATCTTAGCAACAGCGTAAATAAAGTACTGTTAGGTCCTGGCGATGTGCTTTCTTACATTAAGGCAAACACTCACAACGGGATAGTGGAAATGAGAGGGCGGCAGAGAACAAGCAGAAGCTTGCCAGGTCTTCGTGTCCCCAGAAGGCCCCAGCTGTAGCTAATCCTGCCTGTGGGGAAGGGGAAAGAGACTGTCAAGGTCCTCTAAGAAGCTCCTGTTCCACCCACACCTGGTTTTATACCTTCCAGTCTTCTCCCACTGTTCTGGAGTCTGGTTCCACACCTGCCTACTCACCAGGGGGAAGACAGCTTGGCCCAGGCCTGAGCGTTAACTGTAATATGGGGGAATCGGTGGTCAGTTTTTCGGAGGGACTGTTTTGCCCAGCAGACCTAGGACTTAGGACTTTTCTCTCTCTTTTTTTTTTTTTTTTTTTTTTTTTGAGACGGAGTCTCTCTCTATCGCTCAGGCTGGAGTGCAGTGGTGTGATCTTGGCTCAGTGAAATCTTTGCCTCCTGGGTTCAAGTGATTCTCCTGCCTCAGCCTCCCGAGTAGCTGGGATTACAGGCGCCCATCATCATGCCAGGCTAATTTTTGTATTTTTAGTGTAGAGGGGGTTTTGCCATGTTCGCCAGGTTGGTCTCAAACTCCTGACCTCAGGTGATCTGCCTACCTTGGCCTCCCAAAGTGCTGGGATTACAGGCATGAGCCACCACGCCCAGCCCAGGACTTCATTTTTGACCTTAAATAAATTCCAGTGTTTCATCATCAAAAATTAGGTTATCATTGATTTCGTTTTAGGCACTTTTTTGTCAGAAGAAGGGCATGCTCTGTTCAAGTTTGCTGAGAGCTTTTTCAAATCATGAAAGGATATTGATTATTGTCAGAAGGTTTTTGTATTGTTATTAAGATAAATGTGTAATTTTTTCCCTTTAAGTTGTTAATGTGGAGAGTTGCATTGATTGGTGTACTAATGGTAAATCAACCTTGAAGTTTTAGAATAAGCCCAATTAGATTATGATATTATTATTTATATGCACCTGTTTTCCTTCTGATAATATTTTGTTTGAGTTATTTTCATCAATTTTCATGATTGACATTGACCTGTAATTTCTCCTTCTCATACAGTTCTTGTCAGGTTTTGATATCAATAACTACTAGTACTAATAATAATGGCTATACATTATTGAATACAGCTCATTTCTTCCTTTAAAAAAACTATGATGTATGTTGTTCCTAAATACTTATTTTACACGTTGTAAATCAATCAGCACAAGCAAGGTAATTAGCCATCCAAACCATCATTGCAATTTTCTTTATTTTTTTATTTTTAATTTTATTATTATTTTCAGAGACAAGATCTTGCTCTATTGTCCAAGGTAGAGTGCAATGGCGTGATCACATCTCACTGTAGCCTTGAATTTACAGGGTTAGGTGACCCTCCCACCTCAGGGAGGATCTCTTCCTCACCTGTAGTCCCTAGTGACTGGGACTATAGGCACAAGCAATCATGCCTGGGTAATATTAAAATTTTTTTTGTAGACATGGGATCTTGCTATGTTGCCCAGGCTGGTCTCAAACTTTTGGGCTCAAGTGATCCTCTTGACTTGGCCTCCTAGAGTGCTAGGATTATAGGCATCAGTGTGCCTAACCTCTTTCTTTTTGTTTTTGTTTTCCAAGTGAAAGCACTTAAGATCTACCCTCTTAACAAATTTCAAGTGTATAATACAGTATTGTCAACTGTAGTCACCAATCGGCACATTGGACCTCCAGAACTCATTCATGCTGCATACTGAACCTTTGTACTCTTTGACCAATATCTCCCCATTTCTCCCAATTCCCAGCCTTGGGAAACCACCGTTCTACTCTCTGCTTCTCTGATTTTGACTGTTTTAGATTCCATATGTAAGTGAGATCATGCAGTATTCGTCTTTCTGTGTCTGGCTTATTTCACTTGACATAAATGTTCTCCAGGTTCATCCGTGTCATTGCAAATGGCAGGATCTTCTTTTTAAAGGCTGAATAATATTCCTTTCTGTGTGTGTGTGTGCATGCATGCATGTGCTTATGTGTGCATATGTGTATGTGTGTAACATTTTCTTTACCCATTCGTCAGTTGACAGACATTTAGATTGTTTCCACATCTTGGCTGTTTGAATAATGTGGCAGTGAACACAGGAGGGCAGCTATCTTTTTGAGATCCAGACTTACTTCCTTTGTCAGAGGGATTGCTGGATCATTTCATTGTCCTATTTTTAATTTTCTGAGGGATCTCCATGCTGTTTTCCGTCATGGCCATATCAATTTACAGCCCCATCAATGGTGCACAAGGGTTTCTTTTTCTCCATGTCCTCGCCACACATTTGCTGTTAACTGATTTTTTACAAGCGTGCCAAGAACTCCACATAGGGAAAGGATAGTCTCTTCAGTAAATGGTGTTGGGAAAGTTGGATATCCACATGCAGAAGAATGAAACTTGGACCTTTATTTCACACGATATACAAAAATCAGCTCAAAATGGATTTTAAAACTAAAAGAAAAATCACAGGGAAAAGTTTCTTGACATTGGTTTTTGCAATAGTTTCTTGGTCGTGACTCCCAAAGCACGGGCAGCAAAAGCAAAAATAGACAAGTGAGGTTGCATCAAACTAGAAAGCTCTGCACAGCAAAGGAAAAAAAAATCAGCAGACTGAAAAGGAAACCTACAGGAAACCTACAGGGTTGGAGAAAATATTTGCAGAACATGTATCTGATTAAGGGTTAATATACAAAATATAGACGTAACTCATATCACTCAATAGCAAAAAAACTCCAAATAATCAGACTCCTCATTCTTAACCATACAATATGCTGTTATCCTCACTCTTGCTCTATTCTTCCTCTGTTTTTTACCTACCTGTGTTATACTGACCTCACACAATGGGTTGGGAGGCATTTCCTCATTTTCTGTACTCTGGTATAGTTTGTACAAAAATATAACTATCTGTGCCTTGAATGAACTATTGATTCAATTTCTTTAATGGTCATTGGATTATTAAGGTTTTTCCATTTCTTCTTAACTCAGCTTTGGTAAGTTATTTTTTCTCTAGGAATTTGACCAATCTTCTATGTTTTTATTTGTACAAAGCTGTTCCTAATATTCTCTTGTGTTTTTAAACTATTGGCCACACTACAAGCTATGCCCCTAATTGTGTTTGGAATTTTTCTTTTTCTCTTTATCAATCATATTTATAAGTTTGCCATTTTATTAGTCTTTGTCCCTTTCTACTGTATGCTTCTTTGTAGTTTTGTTATTTTTTCTTCATATCTTACTGATAGGGACAGCAAGCAGGGAAATTCTCGGCAGAAGAGGGTGGGGCCTCAGTGAAGGTCCCACCCACAAGCCAAAAAGCCTGATACCATGCCCCAAAGTGAGAACTTACATCCCGTTTTCCTGCTCAAGTGTTGCCTTTTCCAAAACCACCCATGACCTACCCTGCTCCTCTTCCTGTGCCCATTAAAACTCCAGGCTCAGCCAGCAGACAGAGGAGAAGCATCCAGACATCTAACATGGTTGGATGTTAGAGAGAAGCGGCTTGACTTCAGAGGGGCAACTTGATGGTATAGCTTCAGAGAGGAGTCTGGCTGGGGACAGCTGGACTTCAGGGGAAGATTGCCTTACCACTCTGTCCCCTTTTCAGCTCCCTTTCCTGCTGGGAGCCACTTTCATCGGCAGTAAAATCTCCCACACTTACTATCTTCAACTTGTTCGTGTGACCTCATTCCTCTTGGATGCTGGACAAGAACTCAGGTGCCATGAGTGCAGGTGCAAAAGGCTGACACACTGACCTTTCACCCTCACTGGTGGAAGGCAGCTGCCTCATGCGAAAGGCAGATGGTCCACTGAGCTGTTAACACTTAAGCCATCCATGGACGACTGAGTTAAAAGAGCACTGTAGGCTGGGCATGGTGGCTCATGCCTGTAATCCCAGCACTTTGGGAGGCTGAGGTGGGCAGATCACAAGGTCAGGAGTTCGAGACCAGCCTGACCAACATGGTGAAACCCTGTCTCTACTAAAAATACACAAATTAGCTGGGCGTGGTGGCACGTGCCTGTAATCCCAGCTACTCAGGAGGCTGAGGCAGGAGAATTGCTTGAACCCCGGAGGCAGAGGTTGCAGTGAGCTGAGATTGTGCCATTGCACTCCAGGGTGACAGAGTGAGACTCCGTCTCACAACAAACAAACAAACAAACAATAAGAAAAACAATAAGGAGCACTGTGACACTTTTTTTCTGGGGCTTCAGGGGTCATGGGCACCCCCCTGCACAGACACTGCTGTGTGGCCAGTATGGAGTTCATCCTGCTGGTGCCCAAAAGCACTTGCCCCAGCTCTGGCACCCACTCACCTGCATGTTCCCCCCAGCAAGGGGTGGAACGCAGCAGGTTCGAATGGGTGGAGTCTGCCCCTGCTGGAACTGAGCAGCTGGCAGAGTCCAGCACTGCTCACGTACTCCAGTTCCTGCCCACGAAGGGATCAGGGAAATATCCTGCTTCATTACAGTTTCCCTTTTCCACTGAGTTGAAGTTTATTTTGCAGTTCTTTTTCTAACTTCTGGAGATGTATGCTTACCCAGTGCATTTTCAGCGTTTCTTCTTTGCTAATCTAACTGTTTAAGGTCATGAATTTCCATCTAAGTTCTACTTTATCTGCATCCGGAATATTTTGATACATAGTCTTTTCATCATTATTCTGTTAAAATATTTTCAATTCCCAATTTGAATTTTCCAATTTATACGTTATTTGGAAGTGTTTCTTAATTTCAGAAAATTTTTTAATAGTGATTTAACTAAAATTACCATTGTCTTTTAACATACGGTGATTTTAGTTATTTTTGTTATTGACTTATATGAATAATATTATAAAATGTGTTCTGTGTGATACCAATTATTTTAAATATGTTAAAACTTGCTTTATGGCCCAGCTTATGGTCAGTTTTTAATGTGTATTCTGAGTAGTGATTGGGTGCAATGTTTTCTGTGCCCGTTAGGTCAAGCATTCTAATTATTTTCTTTTCAAATTGTCTCTGTCTTTAATGATCTTTTTGAATGCTTGGGCACTCAACTTTTGAAAGTAGTACATGAAAATCTGTTACCATTGTGGTAGATTTATCTATTTTTACATGTTTTTCTATTCTGAGGCTTTGTGATTAGGTGTATAATAGTTTACAATTATTTAAACTTGCCGGCAAATTAAACCTTTTTGTCACCAATAGTGATTCTCTTTACCTTTGGCAATGCTTTTTGCTTTAAAGTCCTTTTTTTTCCCTAAAGTACTATAACTACATGGTTTTCTTTTGACTACTATTAACCTGCACATGTATGTTTATCCTTTTCCTTTTAATGTTTCTTTTTTCATATATTTTTTATGTGTATCTTCAAAAACGTCTATTAATCATTTTTTAATTGGATAATTGAATTTGTATACATTTATGGAAATTACTGATATGTCTGGGTTTCCAGCCCCCACAGTTTTGATTACGTTGTGATTTCCACTTGTCTTACCATTTCCACATTCCTTTCTCTCCTCTTTCTTGTCTTCTTTTGGGCCAATTGGCTGGTTTTCCTCATCTTTTTCTGTAGTAGTTTAAAGTTATGCACTTCACTTCCAGTCTTTCCCTGACTGCCGTGGAATTTAACATGCGTAGTTAAATCATGCAAGAAGAAAATTCATCAACATCTAAACCCTCTCAGCAAATATATGAAGTCCTTAATGTGCTTGTGTCCATTATTCCATCTAAGATTGTGCTCTTGTTTATTTTAATTGTTTTGTTTCTTATGACTCCCAAAGAACATTGTTATTATTATTCATATTATCTCATCCTTCTTTTCATTTTATATGTCAATGTTTTTCTGGATTTATCCACATATTTCCCCCTTTTTTTTGGCTTTCATTTCTTTTTGTCTCTCATTCCTTCCATCTGGGATAATATCCCTTTTTCCTGAAGTACATCCTTAAGAATTTCCTTTAGTGAAGCTCTGCTGCTATAAACTCTCTCAGTCTTTGCGTTTCTTAAAAGGCTTGTATTTTTCCCTGGTCTTGAAAGATGTTTTTGATGAATACCATCTTCTTTTCTTATGCCATTATTTATCTTTCTGTTAGATTAAGTTTGTCTACAACAGATGAGCATTTAGAATCTACCTTAGTGTGGCAGCCTCATATGGAGGCAAGCTGGACCCTTCCATAGCTGGTGGACTTAAAGAAAACTGCAACAATTCCTCCCTGTCCATTGCTTGTCCCAAGCACCACAGAGCTGGAAATGTTCTCCTCCTGATTAAAGCACATGGTTCTACAAGTCTTTTATTAAAATGCAGCTTTTCATCAGAAGGAAGAAATAGTTAATTCTCACAGTCAACCACATGTGGTGAGTTAATTCAGAGTGTTTTCTATGACAGGGCCAGGTAATGATGGAGTGGGGTCACATAGGGATAAACAGGACAATTATTCTTTTTTTCTTCTTCAGAAAATTAATTTTAAATGTAAATCTAAATTACATTTATTTTAGTTTTTGCAACTGGGTCTTGCTCTGTCACCCAGGTTGGTGTGCGATAGCACCATCACAGATCACCGCGGCCTCAAACCCTTGGGCTTATGCAATCTTCCTGTATCAGCCTCATGAGTAACTGGAATGACAGGCATGCACCACCGTGCCCAGCTCCTTCCTTCCTTCCTTCCTTCGTTCCTTCCTTCCTTCCTCCCTCCCTCCCTCTCTCTCTTTTTCTTTCTTTCTTTCTTTTTCTTTCTTTCTTTCTTTCTTTCTTTCTTTCTTTCTTTCTTTCTTTCTTTCTTTCCTTTCTCTTTCTTTCTTTCTTTCTTTCTTTCTTTCTTTCTTTCTTTCTTTCTTTCTTTCCTTTCTTTCTTTTTTCTTTTCTTTTCTTTCTTTCTTTCTTTTTTTTTTTTTGAGATGGAGTCTCACTCTGTCACCCAGGCTAGAGTGCAGTGGCACGATTTTGGCTCACTGCAACCTCCGCTTCCCAGGTTCAAGGGATTCTCCTGCCTCAGCCTCCCAAGTAGCTGGGATTACAGACACTTGCTACCATGCCCAGCCCAGCTCATATTTTTACTTTCCTCTTCCTCCTCCTTTTCCTCCTCCTCCTCCTCCTCTTTCTTCTTCTCCTCCGCCTCCTCCTCCTCCCTCTTCTCCTCCTTCTCCTTCTCCTTCCTCTTCTCCTCCTCCTCCTTCCTCCTCCTCCTCCTTCCTCCTCCTTTTCCTCCTCCTCCTCCTCCTCCTCCTCTTCTTCTTCTTCTTCTTCTTCTTCCTCTTCTTCTTCTCAGGCTGGTCTTGCCACTTTTTTGCCAAGTTGGTCTTGCACTCTTAACTTCAAGTTATCCTCCTGCGTAGGCCTTTAAAAATGCTGGGATTATAGGCATGAACCACCATGCTTGGCCAAGAAAATTAATTTTATAGGATGAAGAAGGAGGACAGATTCTGAACAAGGGACACTGCCCCAAGAGGCCATCCAGACTGAGGAAACAAGGTACACTCTAGATGGGAAGGTGCTGGGAGGAGAGCCCTGGTTCCTGGCAGTGGTGGTGGTGGTCAGGGTGGGGGTGTGGAGTGCTGACCGTGTGCTTCAGTGTGTTTCTTAATGCCCAACTCTGACCCCCTCACACCATGCCTCCCCTCTTCTTCCTCAGCAGGCATCCTTACCTCCAGCTTAACAGGGAAAATAAAGTATTAGATGAGAATGTTCTCCACTAACCTTTCCTGTGCTCCCATCTCTCTGAGAACTTGGCCCACAAGCTGCTCCTTCCCCTTTGCCTTGCTACCAGCTCTTTTCTCTCTTGCTTATAAGCAAGCTTAAGTGAATCCATTAAGAAACAACAAAAAAAGGCTGGGTGCGGTGGTTCACACCTGTAATCCCAGCATTTTAGGGGGTCAAGGCAGGCAGATCACCCGAGGTCGGGAGCTCGAGACCAGCCTGACCAACATGGAGAAACCCTGTCTCTGCTAAAAACACAAAAATTAGCCGGGCATGGTGGTTCATGCCTGTAATCCCAGCTACTCGGGAGGCTGAGGCAGGAGAATCGCTTGAACCTGGGAGGTAGATGTTGAGGTGAGCTGAGATCATGCCACTGCACTCCAGCCTGGGCAACAAGAGTGAAACTCCATCTCAAAAACAACAAAAACAAAAACAGCCCCCTCTCATCTTACAAATGCAATACAATGTTCAGTATAGAAGTTTTGGAAACACAGACATTTACAAATTTTTTACAAAGAAGAAAAATAAAACCCACGTGTAAACCTACCACCAAAAGATAATCACCTCTAGCAGTTTTGCATATTACTTTTTGAATTTTGTTGTTGAATTTTGTGTGTTCTCTCTCACTCTATCCACCCCTTTTCCTATATACAAAGATGGGATTATGGTAGGAGGCAAGACGTGACTGTGGAGATGGGGCTTGGACACCTGACCAGATTGAGGACTAGCTAAAACAGGTGCCACCCAAAACAGCTTTCCTTAAGACACGTCCACCACTGAGCCATGTCAGTTTACTACTGCCATGGCAACTACTGAACCTTACCACCCATTTCCATGGCAACCACCTGGTTACCTGGAAGTTACCACCCTCATCCTATAAATTTCTGCATAAGCTACCCCTCAATTTACATATAGCTAAAAGTGGGTATAAATATGAGTGGAGCGCTGCCTCTGAGCGGCTATTCTGTGCACACTGCTTGAAGGGTACGCTTGGTGCTGCTGTACACTGACGCTTCAATAAAAGTTGCTGGTTAGTGCCACTGGCTCGCCTTTGAATTCTTTCCTGGGCAATGCCAAGAACCTTTCTGGGCTAACCCTCAATTTTGGGGGCTTGCCTGTCCTGCATCAGAATGGTAATGTAGATCTAATTCTAGTTTACTTTGTTTTCCCATGGAAATATCTTTCTCTGTTGCTGTGTTCCTTCTGTCTTTGCAGGGTCTTCCTTTCCCTCAAAAACATTAAAAGTCTACACGTCTGTCGACACTTCCTCCATTTTATTTGGTCCTCGGGCTCTTGAAAACTGTGTTCTACACCCCCACACTCTCGGCCCCTGACTAGAAGTTGGCAGATGGTGTCGGTAGCCTTGGGAGGAATGTTTTTCATTCCTCACCTTATAGAACTTGTAGTGACAGCTGTCACTATTGGTTATTGCCTCTTGGAAACTCTGTCCTTCTTAATTTTTGTGAAAATGTGAGTCTGCTTTCCTATGTCTCTTCCTTCTTTGATACGTCTCTCGCTTCCTGGTGTAGTCCTGCTTGTGAAGTGCCAGTGGTCTTCATGGATCCATCCTCGGTTGTTTTCTTATTCTCCAGTCTCTCTGGGCAAACACATCTCTATCAATGATTCTATCTCAAGTTCCGACTTCTCTCATGAGCTCCAAACGCACACAGCTGGGTGTATCACTGGCACATCAAACTCAACATACCCAAAGCAAAACTCATCCCCGCATTGCAGGAGGGTTTAATGGGCCAGCCTGAAAATGGCAGGCATAGTTCTGCCCACATTCTTTTGGCTAGAACTCAGGCATGCAGGTGCACCCAACAGCAAGGGAGGCTGGCTGTGTCCCCAGGAGGACATATGACATGGCAAGGGGGATATTACACGGCAGAAGTCCTCAAAATAAGTGACTTCTGCTGGGTCTATTGATGAACAATCAGAATGGCAAAATCAGAGTGCCCTGGAAATAGTCTTTCAGGGAAGTCTGGGATGAAGCTGCTCTGGAGATTATACAATAAGAAGTCATAAAACAAGGGCAGAAATTAAAAGCAGCACATCAAACATGAGTTGTGCCTCCGCGAAGCCGTCCAGAATGAGCTCAGTGAAAGAGCATGAGGTCAGGAGGAACATGTCCAAAGTGTCCAGATGGGACTTTTCTCAGCACGGGGACTTGCAGTGCTCTCTCAGGAGGACACCCAGGACAGGCTTAGGTAAGAGCTGGCAGGCGTTCACTCATCACTATCCTTTTTTCTTTTTTTCCATTTCAGTTGCAAGCTTGAAAAGGTTTTATGCTTTTAGGTTTCTGGTCATTTTCAAAGATAGCTGTAGTATTTCAGTTCTGTTTTTAATCTTGATACCTGTCCTTAACTTTCTCCATCTATTCTCCCATCTCCTCCTGTCTAGTATCTTCTAGAAATTGTGGCCTCAGAAGATGGAGAAGGCTTAGTGCACACATGGCCTGGATGCCTGTCCTCGTGCTCCCTTCACTTCAGCCATCAGTTATTTGGTGACTCTGTGGTGCTCGGCATTAATCTCATCAGACCAATTATAGGTGTAATAGAAGGAAAATTCTTATAACATCTGTGAATATTTTTTTTTACTTGGCAAACAGATGTGAAATGAGTCATTCTTCACCAACCATTCTACTTTTAAAGATGTTTAATGAGAGATTTTTTGAACTACTTATCAGGTAGATTTCTACAAATACAAAATAATAATGTAAAAAAGTCCACATTTATTTGTTTTTTTCTTTGTTTTTATTTGACAAGTGGCAATATCATGCTTGCCATTTTAATCTAGACACAATTATTAGGTTATATATCATATCAACAATATTTAAGTTACTTTGTTTTATGTCTTTTAAGATACATTAAAACACACACACACACACACACACACACACATCAACTGCAAACATGAATGGGAGAAAAAGCATGGAACCCAACCGAATTTCCAAACTTCAGCAATATGTCATTCATTCTTTTAATAAAGCTTTAAGAAATGTCATAATGACATGAGCTTGAAACATCTCTAGGCATTTTCTTTGAGGCTCATGATGTGGTACCGGTGATGTAAACAGCAGAAAACAGGGGCTGTCAAATGATCAAATGATGGAGACTTAGGGCTGCTTTTTCCCACAGGAACACACCAAATGGTGATGGCAGTGATCTCGCACACTGGAGGGGAACGACATGCCGTGACGTAGCTGTATTCATCCACCGACGCTTGGCTGCGTTCGATGTACTGTTCATCTATCAGAACTTCATTACCCTTCTTACTCATGCTGACACTAGGATTAAACTAGCTCTCGACTGGCTAATCACCTCTTGAATAAGGGCAATTGTGCCGAAGCACTTCTTGTGCTTTCATGATACGAACTGTAGCAGCTTGGAGGTGCATTTTCCAGTTGCATCCCTGGTACAGTAGAGATCTGTTCACTTGAGGGCTTTCTGCAATCCTACCACTTCTCAAGGTGGGAGGAAACGGGGGTGATAATAACACTCATGGGAAGAGACTACAGACCATGGGTCTCCCGTGCCTCTGAGGCGGCTGCAAGTTGTTACTTTTCCAGAACACAAATGTTTGCAGCAGACACAACAGTGTGATGACAGTATGCATTCCCTGCCACATGAGGAAATGGACATGATGTATTTCATGTGTTTGTCGAAGGCCTTGGGGGTTACAGGGCAGGAGATCAGGGAGACTGCTTTCAAACAACCAGGCCCTTTGCTCCCAGTGACATATCTTTGAGTATATTCTCATGGAATTTGGCAACAGTGCTGAAAGCTGAAGATTAAAAATTTATTGAAAAAAAGATAAACCAGTGACTTCAACTGCTGAGAATATGTGCAGTCATTCCTGCCTGCAGACCTCCCAGTTTCATATAAATCAGTTTCTTGACAGTTTTGGCCTATTTTCTACAGAATAGGCATCTTAGAAATGTTCACCTAGGTTAACCCTCCTCCTTTCATTCCTTTTAAACAAAGAAGGCACATATTAGAAAGCAAGCGTTTCTTTTCTTTCTCTTAAGTGTTGGTGTTAGAGAAAATGGGCTGCCGCAGAAAGTGAAGTATGAGTTCAAAGTGATGTGGTTAGGGCAATGCTGACATCATAAATTTGAAATGGGGACTTCCTGTTGCAAAACTTTATTTGTATCACATATAAAATGTTTCCTCAAATTATCCATATTCTTTTTTTTTTTTTTTTTTTTGAGACGGAGTCTCGCTCTGTCGCCCAGGCTGGAGTGCAGTGGCGCAATCTCGGCTCACTGCAAGCTCCGCCTCCCAGGTTCACACCATTCTCCTGCCTCAGCCTCCCGAGTAGCTGGGACTACAGGCGCCCGCCACTGCGCCCGGCTAATTTTTTCTATTTTTAGTAGAGACGGGGTTTCACCATGGTCTCAATCTCCTGACCTTGTGATCCGCCTGCCTTGGCCTCCCAAAGTGCTGGGATTACAGGCGTGAGCCACCGCGCCCGGCAATTATCCATATTCTTACTTAAATTCTTTTTGGTTGTATTGTTTCTACCTAAAATGCAAGCTAGCTAAACTTTGGACTCTGTTCTTAAGCTCTGTTTTGGCTTTAATGAAATTCTTAATTTCTAAAAAAAATGAAATTAGGATTTCAATGTTTATTTCTTGGCTTGGTCGTAAAAATTGGTGTGCTACTTTCTGAAGGAACTTTAGAATGAAATACACCAAAAAACAACAACAACAAAAAACTTCTTTATCTTTTCCAAGTCAGACAAAGTGTTTCCTTCACTGTCCTAATTCCAAGGATCCAGAGTAAGATAAATTGTATTGTATTTTTAGATAACTATCAAATATTAATTAATAAAAAATAATAACTATCAAATATAATCTCTAATGGTGTTGTAGGAAGTGTGCTAGTTACTTAGCTTTGAAATAAAATAAGCCTGGTTTTAAGTGCCAATTCTAGTATATGCTATGATCCTGGTGAAGTTTCTTAGCTACTCAAAGCCTGTTTTCTCATCTTTAAAATGGGAATATCGCTACAAATCACTCTGATCAACTGGGAGAATGAAATGAGAAAGTGTGGCTGGGGATGGTGGCACCTGTCATTCCAGCACTGTGGGAAGCTGAGGCAAGGGGATCCCTTGAGGCCAGGAGTTCAAGGCCAGCCTGGGCAATGTAGCAAGACTCCCAACTCTACAAAATATTTAACAAAATTAGCTGGGAATGGAGGCATGCACCTGTTATCCCACCTACTTAGGAGGCCGAGGTGGGAAGATCACTTGAGCCCAGGAATTTGAGGTTACAGTGAGCTGTGATTGTGCCACTGTACTTCAACCTGGGTGACAGAACAAGACCTTATCTCTAAAGAAAAGTGAAAATGTACATAAAATATGCCCTGTGAAGATAGTAAATGCCCAATACAAGTAAGATCTTCTGATTTCTTTGACACAGTCTGCATCATACAACCACATTTTATATAGACATCCCAGGGATACTCAGAGGAAGGAGATGGGGGAAAAGTAGGTAGCTTTTGGATCGAGCAGTTGGAGATTTGTCAAGGAAAGCAAATAGAAGCACCAAACTGAGGAGACATCAAGGAAGATGCGGAGAATTGTTTGAAGGAAGTAAAGAGTCAGACAGACACTGTCTAGGAGTAAAGTTTGTCTAATTGGTTAGAACGTTCTTATTTCCGTAGGACTTGGGAAGGAGGTCAGGGGCTGGGGTATGGTTTCAGGCACCCTGACAACTACACAATAGTCTAAAAATATTTTCTATGTGTCAGTTGTTGGTCTGAATGGCTTGACAAATGTAAAAAAAAAAACTGTTCAGAGTGGAGTTTTTGATTTTTTTTTTTTTAAAGAAGAAACTAGGAATTTTGTTGCTGTGTGTAAATGGGTCCTAAAGTGTTCTGGACAAAAATATCTGGCCAGTGATTCCAGGTAGCTCCGTCCTGTTTTCTGAAGGGCATGAGCCTGGATGCTCTGAGAATGTACCAGGTATAAGAGGGTCTAAGGAATGTTGGGATTCATTGTCAGTTTTTTTCTCTCACTCAATCTCAGCAAAAGATTTCTGCCTGGTCCTTGTGGTCATTTGATAATTCAGGTATGAAGTATTTATTTATTTATTCCCTTTCAGGCAACCTGTGATGATGAGGGTTGCTGGAAAGGGCAGGGGATGAGTCCCTGGTGAAGACTCCAAAGAAAGGAGCTGTTCCTGTGCAGGACCTGCAGATTGGAGTGATTTTGTTCAGTGTCTTTCCTTCATCATCCCACTTGGAAAATGGGCAGGGATGCAGGGCAGCCTGGGGCTACCTACAGGAATTTCTAGAGGCTGCCTATTTCACCCAGTATCAGAAGAAACGTGGCCTCTCATAAAAGGGAGGTGAGTTTTGACATGGGAGTTTGCTTAACATTGCACTGAGTCAGTTTATGGTATATGCCATAAAAGCACACTAGAAATTATTTCTCCCTGGGGCTAGACTGTATGGACTTGAATTATCTTTTACTGCCTAAATTGATAGGAAATCACCTTCACTAAAGGGAAAACAGGAAGGAAAGAAGAAAGGAAGAGAAGACCACAAAACAACCAGAAAACAATTAACAAAATGGTAGGATTAAGTCCTCACTTATTGATAACAACACTGATAGTAAATGGACTAAATTTTCCAATCAAAAGATCTATGTGGCTGAATGGATAAAAAGCAAGACCTAATGATCTGTTGTATACAAGAAACACACTTCACATATGAAGACACAAATAGACTGAAAATAAAGGTATGGAAAAATATTCCATGCAAACAAAAACCAAAGAAGAACAAGAGCAATTATACTTATATCAGACAAAATCAATTTCAAGACAAGAACTATAAAAAGAGACAAGGTCATTGTATAATGATAAAAGGGTCAATTCAGTAAGAGAATATAACAACTGTAAATACATATTCACCCAACCCTGGAGCATCCAGATATATAAAGCAAATATTATTAAAGCAAAAGAGAGAGATAGACCCCAACATAATAATAGCTAAAGACTTCAGCACCCCACTTTCAGCATTGGACAGATCATCCAGACAGAAAATCAACAAAGAAACATTGGATTTAACCTGCACTATAGACCAAATGGACCTAATAGATATTTATAGAACATTTCAACTCATGGCTACAGAATACGCATCCTTTTCCTCAGCACTTGGCTCATTCTCAAGGATAGGCAATATATTATGCCACAAATAAAGTCTTTAAAAATTCAAAATATGTTGAAATAATATTGCATATCTTCTCTGACCACAATGGAATAAAACTAGAAATCAATAACAAGAGGAATTTTGGAAACTATACAAATACCTGGAATATGAGCCTCAATGACCAGTGAGTCAATGAAGAAATTAGCAAAGAAATTAAAAAATTTAATGAAACAAATGAAAATGGAAACACAACATACCAAAACCTATGGGATACAGTGAAAGCAATATTGAGAGGAAGGTTTATAGCAATAAGTGCCTATATAAAAACGTAGAAAATCTTCAAATAAATAACCTAATGATGCATCTTAAAGAAGTAGAAAAGCAAGAGCAAACCAAACCCAAAATTAGCAGTAGAAAAGAATAAAGATCAGAGCAGAGATAAATGAAATTGAAACAAAAACTATATAAAAGATCAATACAACAAAAAGTTGGTTTTTGAAAAGAGAAACAAAATCAACAAACAAATTTTAACCAGATTAATTAAGAAAAAAAAGAGAAGACTCAAATAAAATCAGAGACAAAAAAGGAGACGTTACAACTAATACTACAAAAATTCAAGGGTTTATTAGAGACTACTATGAGCACCTATATGACAAAAAATTGGAAAACCTAGAAGAAATGGATAAGTTCCTAGACACATACAAGCAACCAAGATTGAACCATGAAGAAATCCAAAACACAAACAGACCAATAACAAGTAATGAGATTGAAGCTGTAATAAAAAGTCTCACAGGAAAGAAAAGCTCAGGATCTGATGGCTTCGCTGCTGAATTCTACCAAACATTTAAAGATGAACTAATACCAATCCTACTCAAACTATTCTGAAAAATAGAGGAGGAAGGACTACTTCCAAATTCATTCTATAAGGCCAGTATACCAAAACCAGATACCAAAACCAGATACCAAAACCAGACAAAGACACATAAAAAAAGAAGGAGAAGAAGAAGAAGAAGAAGAAGAAGAAGAAGAAGAAGAAGAAGAAGAAGAAGAAGGAGGAGGAGGAGGAGGAGGAGGAGGAGGAGGAGGAGGAGGAGGAGGAGGAGGAGGAGGAGGAGGAGAAGGAGGAGGAGGAGGAGGAAGAGGAGGAGGAGGAGGAAGAAGAAGGAGGAGGAGGAGGAGGAAGAGGAGGAAAGGAAGAAAGAAAGAAAGAAAGGAAGGAAGGAAGGAAGAAAGGAAGGAAGAAAGAAAGAAAGAAAGAAGAAAGAAAGAAGAGAGAGAAAACCTACAGACCAATATCTTTGATTAATATTGATGCACCCTGAAGATTCCACCAAAAAACTATTAAAGCTGATAAACAAATTTGACAAAGTTGCAGGATACAAAATCAACATACAAAAGTCAGGAGCATTTCTGTATGCCAACAGCAAACAATCTAAAAAAGAAGTCAAGAATATATATTTACAATAGTTAGCAATAAAACAAAATACCTAGGAATAAACTTAACCAAGGAAGTGAAAGATCTTTACAATGAAAATTATAAACATTTGTGTAAGAAACTGAAGAGAACATACACAGAAATGGAGATATTTCATGTTCGTGGATTGGAAGAATTAATATTGTTGAAATGTCCATACTACCGAAAACAATCTACAGATTCAGTGCAATTCTTATAAAAATACAAATACCAATGACATTCTTCACAGAAATAGAAAAAATAATCCAAAAATTTATATGGAACCACAAAAGACTTAGAATAGTCAAAACTTTCCTTAGCAAAAAGAACAAAACTGGAGGAATCACATTACTATAGCTCTATACTACAGAGCTACGTAACTAAACAGCATGGCACATAGACCATGTTTACGTACGTAAACAGATACGTAGACCAATGGAATAGAATATAAAACCCAGAAATAAATCCATACACCTACAGTGAGCTCATTTTCAACAAAGGTGCCAAGAACATACATTGGGGGAAAGGAGAGTCTCTTCAATATATGGTGGTGCTGGGAAAACTGGATATCTATATGCTGAAGAAAGAATGAAACTAGACCCCTATCTCTCACCATATTCAATAGTCAAATCAAAATGGATTAAAGACTTAAATCTAAGACCTCAAACTATGAAACTACTAAAAGAAAACATTGGGGGAAATTCTCCAGGACATTGGTTGGGGCAAAGATTTTTTTGGGTAATATCTTACAAGCATAGACAACCAAAGTAAAAAATGGGCAAATGGGATCACATCAAGTTTAAAAGCTTCTGCACAGCAAAGGAAACAATCAACAAAGTTGAGAGACAACCCACAGAATGGGAGAAAATATTTGCAAACTATCCATCTGACAAAGGATTCATAACCAGAATATATAAAGAGTTTAAACAACTCAATAGGAAAAAATCTAGTAATCCAATTTAAAAATGGGCAACAAATTTGAATGGACATTTCTCAAAAGAAGACATACAAATGGCAAACAGGTTATATGAAAAGGCTCTCAATATCACTGATCATCAGAGAAATGCATGTCAAAACTACAGTTAGATATTATCTCATGCCAATAAAAATGGCTTTTATCCAAAAAACAGGCAATGATGAATGCTGGTGAGGATGTGGAGAAAAGGGAAGTCTTATATACTGTTGGTGGGAATTAAATTAGCATAGCCATTATAGAGAAGAGTATGGAGGTTCCTCAAGAAAGCTAAAGCTAGAACTACCCATCTGATCCAGCAATCCTACTACTGGGTATTTATCCAAAGGAAATAAGATCAGTATGTTGAAGAGATACCTGCACTCCCATGTTTGTTGCAGCACTATTTACAGTAACCAAGATTTGGAAGCAACCTCAACCTGAGTGTCCATAAACAGATGAATGGATTTTAAAAATGTGGTACATATACACAATGGAGTACTATTCAACCATAAAAAAGAACAGTCATTTGCAACAACGTGGTTGGAACTGGAGAATATTATGTTAAATGAAATAGACCAGGCACAGAAAGACAAACTTCTCTTCTAATTCATTTGTGGGAACTGAAAATTAAGATAATCGAACTCATGGAGATAGTAGAACAATGGTTACCAGAGGCTGGGAATGGTAGTGGGGACGGTTAATAGGTACAAAAATATAGTTAGAATAAATACTAGAAGAACTAGTATTTGATAGCACAACAGGGTAATTACAGTCAACAATATTTTACATGTAAAAATAACTAAAAGAGCATAATTAGAATGTTTCTGACACAAAGAAATGATAAATGCTGGAGGTGATGGATACCCCATTTATCCTGATGTGATAATTACACATTGCATGCCTGTATCAAAATACCTCATGTACCCCACATACACTATGTACCCACACAAATTTTAAGAAAGAAAAAAAGACTATACCTGTAGGGCTATTAATGTCAGGGTGAGTTGCTTGGGTTAGGCTTATCTTACTTCCCAGACAAGCCTAATCCAAGCAACTCACCCTGACATTAACAAGGAATATAAGGAACCCCTTCACCCTCATAGGAGTTGAAGTAAGTTCAATGAGATTTTTTGATATCTCATGTAAAAGAAGTCCAGGGCCTTTTGGACTTTGGTGGTAGCAAAGTGTCCACAATCCTCATGCCTTCCATACTGTTGCTTTACCGTGTGTGGCTTTCATTTTCAAGGTGACTTCATGGTCCCATCCCACTAGCTCCAGCCCCTAAACCTTCTTCACATGGCAGGAAGGTGGAAGGAGATGGGCTTGCCTTCCTAGTAAAGACGTTTTCTAGAAGTTACACACAACATTTTTGCTTCACTGACTGAAAGTTAGTCACATGCCCACCTTTACCTTCTGCAAAGGCTGGAGAATCAATGATCCCAACTAAAACATGAGGTTCTTGCTTCTCAGGAAGAAGAGGGCCATGGAGACTGGGGGGCACTTAAAATTCTCTGCCAGACCATGTATGTATAATTATGATCCAACTAGTGTTGAAATCAGTTCTATTTCTTACAACTTATCAAATAATTCCTAGGAATGTTATAAATATATTCTGGCTAGACACTGGAGTCTCCAACATACGTAAAAGATACAACTACTAGCAAATTGGTGAAATGGAGGTCTACTTTAGTGCCATGGTAAGTTGTTAGTGTAAGTGAATGCATGTTCCTTTGTTATCTTATAAAATTGCTACTGCCAAAAGAATTTCCTGTTTGCACTGATATTGGTTGATGTCTTTATCAAATTTATTCCTTTTATACTCTTTGCAATGATTCGTGCCAGGCCCTGTGGCGAATAGAAAGCTTCCTTGAAGGAGTTTATAAGAAGTTGAGTAGAATAGTAAAGATTATTTTGGCCAGGTGTGGTTGCTCACACCTGTAATCTCAGCACTCTGGGAGGCCGAGGTGGAAAGATTGCTTGAGGCCAGGAGTTTGAGATCAGCCTAGGCCACACAGTGAGATTCTGATTCTCCAAAACATTTAAAAAAATTAGCTGAGCATGGTGGTATGTATCTGTAGTCCCAGCTACTCAGGAGGTTGACGTGGGAGGATTCCTTGAGCCCGGGAGTCTGATGCTGCAGTGAGCTATGATTGAGCCACTGCACTTCAGCCTGGGAGACAGATCGAGACCCCGTCTCTTGGTGGGGGGAAAAAGGTTATTTCATGCAAACTTTGAAAGTGGACAATAAGAGCATAAATGGAATTCTAACAATCAAGTTATTTTAATTGAATTTCATTTTTCTTTTTATATGGCATCTCGCAGAACCAGCTGAGGTTCAGAGAACTCCCTATTCGAGTTATTAATTGATGCGGCTAAACCGAGATATCATCCCATGTTTACCTTTAATTGATGTATTCCATGCACACGAAGATTTCTTGTCTGTAAACTGTGCTTAAGTGCTTGAGTATGTTTTGATTATTGTTCATTTTCCTTCACAGAAGAAAATAATCATTGTCCATGAACAAAAGGTTGATGAAGATCAAGCCTAACAACTGCTTTTTGTAACATATTTCAGGGGCAGCATTTTCTGCTGAGAGTCTGTTCATCTTCAGGAAATCAATTCATTCACATGGGGTGCCCATGAGGAGGTTCTGAGTGAAGTGAGGGAGAATTATGGTGGGTGAGAGGGTCTGACTCTTCCTATTCACCCAAAAGAATGGAAAGTCCTACACTCTGAAGGGCAAGAGCAAATCAAAAGTAGCTTAGAGCAGATCTGCTTGACCAAGAAGAGCAAAGGAGAAGGGGTAGGTGGATAATTCAAGGGCTAATACAGAAATGAGATCAATCAGAACACAAGCAGCTAAATGCAGCCAGTGGCAGGTGCCAAGAGGGAATTGTGTGGTGGCCATGATGCCCCGTATCTGTACCCATGGGGTTTACCTGGTATCTATATGGCAGCATGCATTAGTCTACCTAATTATATTTCTTCTATCCCATCCGTGGGGTTTCTTTAGGCAAATCATTGTGTGAAATTGTAACTTTTCAGAATGGAAGCTATGAGTCTGTGCCCTTTTATAGGGGTAATGTGGGGTCCAAAGGCAATTTTGGTTGGGTCATAGTCATTTTCTTTGATAGTGTCCATGGTTCTGACCTTAGAACAAGCTAGGTCTGGCAGCATGTGTCAGGGTAACAGTATCTTTTTACATACTACTTACTTCTGAGATTTTCAACACAATTTACTTTCTACAAAACTGTAACAATCTTTTTTATTTTTATTTTACCTGTAAGTAGAAAGAGCAATGAGCTGGTGAGGTGAGAACAGCTTTATTTAGTCAATAAAGAAATGAAGGCATGAGCTATTTGCTCAACAAGAGTACACACGTGGCACACCTGGAAGTCCAGTCCTTACTATGTTTCATTTATGATCTTTCTCATAGAGAAGATTCATCCCTACACTGCATATTCCAGGAAAAATTCTGTGTTTTACTTATTAAGAGACTTTGTTTTTTAGAGCACTTTGAAATTCTTAGCAAGCAAAATGCTATGAAAGCTTCAGAGATTCCCTTCTGTCCCCACCCCTGCACAGCCTCTCCACCATCTCCATCCCACACCAGAGTGGCCCGTTTGTAACAATCGATGTGCCTAAACTGATGTCATTATTACCCAAAGCCCGTCGTGTGCATTAGGGTTCACTCTTGGTGTTGTACATCCTGTGGGTTTGGACAAATGTATAATGACATGCGTCCACCATTGTAGTGTCATACAGACTAGTTTCATTCCCCTAAAATTCCTCTGTGCTCTACCAATTCATTCCTCCCTGCCCTCAACCCCAGGCAAACACTGATCTTTTTCCCGTGTCCACAGTTTTGCCTTTACCAAAAGAGAATGTAATTGAAATCATATAGTATGTAGCTGAGAGTTCCACTTTTAAAGGAACAGAAATTTCATAGTGTTTGCCAATCAATGTGGACCCATTTAGAACATGAAAGTGGTTTCATGATAACAAGTTCTTTTTTAAAGACTGTTCTGTTCTTCTAGACATGTTAGGTGGGAACCTACATTTCCTACTGGGTCTTTGGCTCATTGTCAGGGAAGTAACTACTGAAAGTGCAAGAGCTCTGGGAAGATGAGAGAGGATGGGTGTATTCAGCTGTTCTCATGTTGCTGTAAAGAAATACTTGAGACTGGGAAATTTATAAAGAAAAGAGGTTTAATTGTCTCACAGTTCTGTAGGCTCCAGCATCTGCTTCTGGTGAGGACCTCAGGAAGCTTACAATCATGGCAGAAGGCGAAGAGAGAGCAGGCACATCACATGGCAAGAGCAGAAGCAAGAGAGAGAGAGAGAATGGGGAGATGCCACACACTTTTAACAACCAGATCTCACAAGAACTCACTCACTATCATGAGGACAGCACTGAGCCATTAGTAAGGATCTGTACCTATGATCCATATGCCTCCCACCAGGCCTTACCTCCAACATTGCAGGTCACATTTCAACATTGAGATTTGGAGAGGACAGACACCCAAACCACAGCAATGGGTCTCAGCAAGGGGCTCCATCAACTGCCTCAGACTTGTCTGGAAGGTGGCAGACATGGGCAATTCCTACCTTGATGAAGAGGGCTACACTATTGAGTGAATGCTGTGAAGCAGAGGAGCATTTGGTGCAACTGAAGTTGTCTGAAGTGACTTGTGTATTCGATCTTGCGGAGCCTGAGCTATGGGATTGTTCCTACTTAGTTTGATGTGGTCTTTGGTACATGAGTGAACACTGAGGTTGGTCTATTTCTTCAGGGACTAAGGGGTTCACCTGCTGCTGAGAGGCAGGAAAAATCACCGCAGCCAATGTGGGCATCTTGGATTCTGTCTCCTGATGCACGAATGGACTTGAAAGTGACACCATAAAAAATCACCCACCAATCCCTTCCTCACAGCCTCCTTTTCTGTATCTTCCTGAAACAACCATGACAAATGTTCAGGTCCTCTTACTACAGGTTAACACCTATGGCAGATTTCCTTTTATTTGCTCTTCTGTGGCACTGTTTGGTCTGTCTGCCTGAGATGCTTTGACTCATTTACTCCCTTCTGAGTGGATTAGGAGAGGGTTCTATGATTTTTGTTTTGGTTCATTTGAGAAGTTTTCAGGTACTTGGACAATCTCCTCCATCACACCTTGGATTCTGCAGATTGGTCCCGTGAGAATGGGCATCTTCAGAGGGAGGCAAAAGCCAGACACACCTGGCCAGAGGAGGCGTTAGAAGGCCGTGAGCCGCTGGGGGTGATCAGTGCGTGGCTTTGATCTTGTGTTGTAATGATCCCCATAACAGAACCTCAGACCGATCATTCAGTTCTGTAACACAGCACTGTGCTGATTCAGTACTGTAAGAGTTGTCTGAAGCTAGTAGCCCAGAGGGCTTTCTTTGGCTTATTGGCCAACCCTTATGACAGAGAAAACCACCAAAAACACTGATTTTGTACCATTGGGTGATAGAGCAAGCCATCAGAATAGCTGATATTGGCCCATTAGAAAATGCTGGACTGTAGTAAGTTTAAGGTTATTTAGTTTGCGCAAATTCAGAATCACTGTATTCCAGTTATGCACCCTTCAATCTGCTCTTTGATTTAAAACAAAAAAAGAGCTCAACTCTAATTCTGTCCTTCTTTGGATGCGTGTCATAATACGTGGCTTACCTCTTCCTCAGCCCTCTGATGGCAGCCTGAGCAGGAGAGGATCAGCTCCCCGGGGCTGGGATGCCCCAAGTGTCAGCACTGGGGAAGTGTGGAGAAGCAGGCACCAGGTTTCACCATACACTGGACATTGCTTCTCCAAGGCAAGTAGCACACTTTAGAAAAGACGAACATGGAGAGGAGGTAATGGGGAGGACCCACGAAGGGGACGATGTAGTTATTCAAAGCATCCAGCCCCAGAATCAGGCCCCCTGGGTTCAAATACCAATTCCTCCTCTGGCTAGAAAAGTTAACGCAGACTACTCTCTGAGGCTTGGCTTCTTCATCTTTAAAACGGAAATCACAATGAATCTCTCTTCTTGCAGGGATTATGAGATTATCCATGCAAAGCTCATAGAGTAAACCCTGAATAAGCAGGAGCTATTATTATTGTTAAAGGGTTGGGCAAGGAGTTCCCTAGAGCCTTCCATGTTTCCATTCCTGTCTCTCAGCCTTTGTTATGGGTTGTCCTGAGGACTCTTCACATTCAATGCCAACTCCAGATCAACTTCATTTGATGTTCTATTCCTCCTTGTCTGTCAGGCAAGGCTGCCTGCCCAGACATTTTCATCTTGAGTCCTGGATTGATTTACAGCATCCTTGCCATCTACCACGTGTGCTGTGAAGGCAATACACTGTGGCTGTCATCACTACCCTTATTGTACACCCTATAGAAAGAAGTATTTCCTTACGAGAAATCCTCCTCACCAGGCTGGTGCCAGCCCTCTGCCCACTGAGTTCTGAGCCTGAGCAGGGCTGCTGGACTTCCTCTGAGTTTCCTTGATGTGGGCATCTTTGCCTTAGCCTGCCTGTCGTTGCATGTCTCTGGCCTCCAGGCCTCCCGTTGGCTGGGGTCATGGTCCTGATCACGGACCTCAGCCACACCACTCCATAGATCAGGCTGAGAATGGACCCTCCACTGCCCTTTAGTCAACTCCCTTGACCCAAGGGGGCCTGAGGCCAGAGACCTTGTTCATGCCTCATCTTGGGTGGGCAGTGTGTGAAGTGAAGTAATGAATTCAGGTCAGGATGCCCTCAAGGTAGGCAAACCGGGAGCTGCGTCTGGAGCTGCAGGGGGGTGAGGTCAAGCGGGCAGTGGGTGGAAAATCAGAGAGAACTTGGAGCCAGAGCAGAGGATCATCGACTCCCCTTCTTGCCTCTTTGGTTTTTGTCTTGTGTTTCGGTATTTCTTTGGCAACTTGGTTGTGTGGCAATTTTCCACCACATTCCTTGGAAGTGTCTTCCTTCAATCTCTTTCATGGAATGATCTAGATGAGGCTCCACTGGACTGGCTGCTCATCAGACTGCAGGCACAAATGTGCCAGCCAACGAACCCCTCCAAGATGAAGAGACACAGTCAGGAACACAGCATGGACATGTGGAGGGCTCGCGTAAAGCTTCATAAAGATGAATGTCTAAAGCAATGTGGCATGTCTGCCATCACTTAACTTTGAATGTGTCAGCTTTGGAACTTGAAGCTGTAGTCCCTGCGTCCCCACAATGGGCGCCCTTTCTTTGCAGTGCTTGAACTTCGCCACCAGGGGCAGCAGCCCTCAAAGTCCCCTGGGGCGTTCTGACACCAAGAGGAACGCATGTCCTCAGACCTACATCCGGCTGTGAATTTTCCAATCCCTACTTGCATGAAACCCACGTATTTAAAACTATATGTATTGAAAATTTTACAGTATTTTTTAAAAATCCAAAGTTAAGTAGTAATCTTAGGGAGCAAGCTTTTAAAATAAATAAACTCCTAATTCTACTAGCTTCTATATTGATTTCACTAAAAACCAAGAATCATTTAAAACAGCTGAGTCTAAAATTGCCCTAATATTTGACCTCAGAGCAAAAATTCAATTGGTCTTAGTCTATGGATATGGGCCCTGCAATTACCAGTGACTCCTGTCCCCCAAATCAGGGACAGGAGATTTATTCACTATGCTTAGATTATTCAAGCTAATCTTAATCAGTATCTTGAATGTAACAGGTCATCTAAGAGGTTCAGCTCGCTCTGCTATGACTCTTCGTTTATTATCCCTGTCATGCAAAGGTAAAGGAAGAGAAAAGGCTGCTCATTTAGCTACTTTACACCAAGCTCCTGGTTTCTCTGAAATAGAAAGGGAGGGAATTTCCACTTCACTCTTAAGTCAGAGGAAAGTAGCCCTTTCTTACTGGCATGTCTTCTAAGAGATG
The DNA here is from genome assembly GCF_049350105.2 of Macaca mulatta. Lineage (NCBI taxonomy): Eukaryota > Metazoa > Chordata > Mammalia > Primates > Cercopithecidae > Macaca > Macaca mulatta. The sequence continues at coordinate 12,466,613 of NC_133409.1, forward strand.
CTAGTGGAGGGCTTAATGGCAGGGGGTCCTTGTAGCCTCCAAAACAGAACCTCACATTCTATGTGTATATGGCAATGTGTATTTCCTGGAAAAAGGGTCCAGAGCTTTCCATGAGGAACTCACAGGGGTCTATAACCACGCCTACCCCAAGGGAAGTGCTGCTGGTAACACACATGTGGACACTGTTGTTATCAGTTTTCTATCAGTGGATAGAGCTCATTTGCAACCTTTATAAACTGCTTCTGAGGCTAGCTCTTCCAGAAATCATTTTGTGAAGCTAACTTGAGCCTCTTCCCAGAGATTATTTTGAACAATATTTAAGGAATTTAAAAATAGAGTTATGTTAATTTAATAATATCATGAAAGTCAGATAATTTGATAAGCTTAAATTTTAAATAGAACATTTAATTTATAATTTTTGATTATAAAAGTAATACATTTATTATAGATAATTAAGAAAATATAGAAAAATATAAAAATACAAAATTAACTTGTTAATCTACCACTGAAATAACTTTTGAGAAAATTTTGTTGCATTTTAAGATAAAATTATAAGTTTATACACATAGGGATAGTATCAGAATGCACAGAAAAATATATTGTAAACTTTTCCTATTTTGTAAATATTTTCTGATATTATGTTAGTAGTTGAGCAGTTATTATCGTTTGGATGTACTGATACATATTTAATTACTTATAGTTGTACTAATATTATTTTCCATTTTTATATAATTAAATGAACACTTATGAGCATAGCCGTGTAAACAACTATTACTTGGTAAGCACCCATTATTTTTTAGTTACTATGCTAAACGTATGGCATACATTATTTTGATTATTTCTTAATATAGCTTGTGATTTGATATTACTAGCCTATTTAATGGATCAAGAATTCCATTAGGCTCAGAGAGATACAGTGCCACATAACAATTAAACAAAGAAGCTGGAATTAGATCTCAGGCTTTATGATAAATCCCATGAATGGAATTTTGGGTTAAAGGATATGAATATTTTTAAGCCTTTCGAGACATAATCAAATTGTTCTTCAGCTGTGAATTCACAGTAGTACTTTTCTTTTTAACAGTTTCTAGGGAGAGAAACTCTATAACCTCTCTTGATAGTCCTTTTTAGGTTTTGCTAAAACCATGCTTATGGATAGGAAGAATCAATATCGTGAAAACGGCCATACTGCCCAAAGTAATTTATAGATTCAATGCCATCGCCATCAAGCTACCAATGACTTTCTTCACAGAATTGGAAAAAACTGCTTTAAAGTTCATATGGAACCAAAAAAGAGCCCGCATTGCCAAGACAATCCTAAGTCAAAAGAACAAAGCTGGAGGCATCACGCTACCTGACTTCAAACTATACTACAAGGCTACAGTAACCAAAACAGCATGGTACTGGTACCAAAACAGAGATATAGACCAATGGAACAGAACAGAGTCCTCAGAAATAATACCACACATCTACAGCCATCTGATCTTTGACAAACCTGAGAGAAACAAGAAATGGGGAAAGGATTCCCTATTTAATAAATGGTGCTGGGAAAATTGGCTAGCCATAAGTAGAAAGCTGAAACTGGATCCTTTCCTTACTCCTTATAAGAAAATTAATTCAAGATGGATTAGAGACTTAAATGTTAGACCTAATACCATAAAAACCCTAGAAGAAAACCTAGGTAATACCATTCAGGACATAGGCATGGGCAAGGACTTCATGTCTAAAACACCAAAAGCAACTTCAACAAAAGCCAAAATTGACAAATGGGATCTAATTAAACTAAAGAGCTTCTGCACAGCAAAAGAAACTACCATCAGAGTGAACAGGCAACCTACAGAATGGGAGAAAATTTTTGCAATCTACTCATCTGACAAAGGGCTAATATCCAGAACCTACAAAGAACTCAAACAAATTTACAAGAAACAAACAAACAACCCCATCAAAAAATGGGCAAAGGATATGAACAGATATTTCTCAAAAGAAGACATGCATACAGCCAACAGACACATGAAAAAATGCTCATCATCACTGGCCATCAGAGAAATTCAAATCAAAACCACAATGAGATACCATCTCACACCAGTTAGAATGGCAATCATTAAACAGTCAGGAAACAACAGGTGCTGGAGAGGATGTGGAGAAATAGGAACACTTCTACACTGTTGGTGGGATTGTAAACTAGTTCAATCATTATGGAAAACAGTATGGCGATTCCTCAAGGATCTAGAACTAGAAGTACCATATGACCCAGCCATCTCATTACTGGGCATATACCCAAAGGATTATAAATCATGCTGCTATAAAGACACATGTACACGTATGTTCATTGCGGCACTATTCACAATAGCAAAGACTTGGAATCAACCCAAATGTCCATCAGTGACAGACTGGATTAAGAAAATGTGGCACATATACACCATGGAATAGTATGCAGCCATAAAAAAGGATGAGTTTGTGTCCTTTGTAGGGACATGGATGCAGCTGGAAACCATCATTCTCAGCAAACTATCACAAGAACAGAAAACCAAACACCGCATGTTCTCACTCATAGGTGGGAACTGAACAATGAAATCACTTGGACTCGGGAAGGGAAACATCACACACCGGGGCCTATTATCAAGAGGGGGCAGGGGGGAGGGATTGCGTTGGGAGTTATACCTGATATAAATGCTGAGTTGATGGATGCTGACGAATTGATGGGTGCAGCACACCAACATGGCACAAGTATACATATGTAACAAACCTGCACGTTATGCACATGTACCCTAGAACTTAAAGTATATATAAAAAAAAGTTAAAGCCATCAAACTATTTTTCATTCAATAAATTAATTACCTTAAAAATTGTATATATGTAAGGTATACAACGTGATATTTTGATACACCTTTTTTCTTCTTCCTTCCTTCTTTCCTTCCTTCCTTCCTTCCTTCCTTCCTTCCTTCCTTCCTTCCTTCCTTCCTTCCTTCCTTCCTTCCTTCCTCTCTCTCTCCCCTCCCTCCCTCTCTCTCTCTCTTTCTTTCTTTCTCTTTCTTTCTTTCTTTATTTCTTCCCTTTCCTCCTTCCTTCCTTTGTTAATCTTTCTTTTTCCCTTCCCTTCCCTTCCCTTCCCTTTCGTTTCCTTTCCTTTTTCCTGTCTTTTCCTTTCCTTCTTTTTGACAAGGTCTCACTTTGTTGCCCAGGCTAGAGTGCAGTGGCGTTACTGCAGCACACTGCAGCCTTGACCTCCTGGGCTCAAGTGATCCTCCCACCTCAGCCTTCTGAGTAGCTGGGACTACAGGCTCATGCCACTGTGCCCAGCTAATTTTTATGGAGATGGGGTTTTGCCATGTTGCCCAGGCTAGCCTTACACTCCTGGGCTAAAGTGATCTGCCTACCTCAGTCTCCCAAAGTGCGGGGATCACAGGGGTGCACCACCATGCCCAGCCTGATATACTTTTTTGATATACATTTACATAGTGACGTTATTACTGTAGTCAAGCAAATTGGCATATCCACCATCCCATATAGTTACCTTTCTTTCTCTCTCTCTCTCTTCTTATTTTTATTTTTTATTTTCTGAGATGGAGTCTCGCTCTGTCGCTCGGGCTGGAGTGCATTGATGCGATCTCAGCTCACTGCAAGCTCCGCCTCCCAGGTTCACGCTATTCTCCTGCCTCAGCCTCCCCAATAGCTGGGACTACAGGCTCCCGCCACCACGCCCGGCTAATTTTTTGTATTTTTTTTTTTTTAGTAGAGATGGGGTTTCACCATGTTAGCCAGGATGGTCTTGATATCCTGACCTTGTGATCTGCCCACCTCAGTCTCCCAAAGTGCTGAGATTATAGGCGTGAGCCACCGTGCCTGACCCTCTCTTGTGTGTGTGTGTGTGTGTGTGTGTGTGTGTGTGCGGCAGCGGGGTTGGGGGGAAGGTAAGAGTATCTAAACACTACTCTCCTGGCAATATACAAATATTGTATATTGTATATTAATATACAGTACAAAATACTATATTTTTTAACTATAGGCTTCATATCATATGCTAGATCTCTTAGACTTATTCATCTCACATAACTGCAGCTTTGTATCTTTTGCCCTACACCATTCTATTTCTCTGTGCCTCTGATAACTGTTTTTTATTATGTTTCCATGTACTGCATGTGATTTTTTTCAGTTAAGCATAAATGTGAAATTATGCAATATTTTTCTTTCTGTCTGGCTTATTTCAATGAACATAATGCCCTCCAGTTTCATCCATGTTGTCGCAAATGGCAGGGTCTCCTTTTGAAAGATTGTGTGATATTCCCTTGAGTATATGCCACAATTTCTTTATTCATTCACCTGCCAACAGACTCTTTGGTTATTTTAACACTGCTATGGTCTGGATACTTGTTCCCTCCAAAACTGATGTTGAAATTTAATGGCCACGGTAACAGTATTAAGAGGTGGAACCTTTGAGAACTGATTAATATCCTTATAAAAAGGCTAGTTTTGCCCCCTCTTGTCTGTTTGCCCTTCTGCTTTCCACCACATAATGATGCAGCAAGAAGGCCATTGTCAGATGCTTGTGCCTTGATCCTGGACTTCCCAGCCTCTAGAACTGTGAAAAAATAAATCTCTGTTCTTCGTAAATGACCCAGGCTAAGGTATTGTTACAGCAGCACAAAACAGACTAAGACACACACCTTGACTATTATAGGGAATAACGCTGCAATGAACATGGTGTGCAGACAGCTCTATGAGGGGGCTGATTTTTTTTTATTTTTTGAGACGGAGTTTTGCTCTGTCCCCCAGGCTGGAGTGCAGTGGCACAATGTTGGCTCACTGCAAGCTCCGCCTCCCAGGTTCACGCCATTCTCCTGCCTCAGCCTCCCGAGTAGCTGGGACTACAAGCGTCCACCACCACGTCCAGCTAATTTTTTGTATTTTTAGTAGAGACGAGGTTTCACCATGTTAGCCAGGATGGTCTTGATCTCCTGACCTTGTGATCCACCCATCTCGGCCTCCCAAAGAAAGTGCTGGGATTACAGGCTTGAGCCACGGAGCCCGGCCGAGGCGGCTGATTTTAGTTTTTTGAGTATATCCACAGAAGTGGATTGCTGGGTCATGTAGTCATTCTATTTTTAACTTTGGGGGGAGCTTCCATATTGTTTTCCATAATGATGGCATTGATCTACATCCCAATACCAGATATTTCTTTCCGGATTAATCAACTTCTACCTGGCTTTTTTTCTCTTACTGATTCTTTTCAAAAGTGAAGAAAAAGATGGCATCTTTAATACTTACTCTTTGAGTAACTGTAAAACTGTACTTTAAGCACATTTAAAAAATGTATGTGTGTGTGTGTGTATATATATATATATATATATATTTGAACTATGCCTTTTTCTAAAATTATTTGGGATGGGCACAGTAGTTCTCAAGCCCTTTTTCCTATAATTTTTTGTGTTTTCTATGTAGGATATAATTTCCATCCTCTCTCGCTTTTTTCTTTTTTCAGACTTGTTTTAGTGCAGCTTTTTAAGCATGTGAAGGTCTAAGTTAGATTTAATGCTATAGGAATTGAGACCAAAACTGATGGTAATGGAAACATGATTTTTTGGCTTTTGAAAGAGCTGTGTTCTCATAGTTGCATTTCTTCCTGCTGAGCTATACCTTTTTAATCTTTATCCTCTGTGCATATGTGATGATAATTTTAAACCTCATTCATGGAGAATTTCATGTTTTTCCCCCACTTGGAACCATTTGTCTAATTCATTCAGGTGCCTGAATTCTAAATCTCTTTCCCAAGGTGCCCGCTCCCCTGCTTCATACAGCAGCGTCTACCACACTAATTGCAGGGATACTCCATGCCTGTTCCAGGTCAATGACAGAGAAATGAAACCACACAAATTATGAGACTGACCTCTGGCAGACATCGCTGGACATGTTCTCTGGGCGCTGATCATGAGCCATGGATAGCTCAGTGTTGGATGCAGAAGTATATGGTTATCAGCCAGCCCCAGACCACGTGAAACCTGCCACCAGCAACTCAGATGCTTATTTTCAAAAGTGCAAGGAGCAGAACCAGAAGAGCTCCTCTCTCCCAGAGGAGGACGAGCTCTCCCTGCCACCACCCTTCTCTGTGATGTCGGGAAGTCGAGGTCTTTACTGCACCTTAGCTGCATCCATCCATCCATCAATTGCAGGGCTTGGATGGCTTTCTTTTAAAGCTCTATCTGGTTCTAAAACTCCTCAGTTCCCATAGAAAACTGACCCATCTTCCAAGCATACCTTTCTCCTCAGAGGCTTTGTCTCTTCAGCCTTTACCCTTCTCTTCTGCATTTGCCCCTCGCCCCTCTTCGGTTCATCTCTCTCGGGCTACAATATGCTCCCATCTCTTCTAGGGAGAAAACACAAAAATTCTCCGTGGATTCTGCATGATATCTGGCTATCTGTCTTCTTCATTACTCTATAACCCTTTTAAACCCATCGCCTTCTTTCTTCCAACTGCATTAAGATGGTAGAGTTATTTTGGCTAAGGCAACCTGTCACTTTTCACGTGCAAAGTCCAGTGAAGCCTTATCTTACTGGATTGATTTCCGGGCAGCATTTGACATGATGACTTTTTCCTTCTCCACATTCAGCAATGTCGCATCCTTGTTGTCTGCCTTCCGTCCCGCAAGCCATTTCTTCCTCTATCTTCCTCACTAGCTTGTCTTTCCACTCTAATCGCTGGTGTATCTAAGGCTCCCATCTCCTACCTCTCTCTCTCTCGCGCCACATTTTCCCCCTAGATGATCTCATTTTGGTCCTCATTTAACCTGTACCTAAATGCATGTTAATGGTTATTTCTGTCTCTACCCCTGACCGCCGCACAATCTTTGGACACATTTTTAACCATCTCGGAGCATCTTTCCCACAGGAAGCTTGGAAACAAAGTGTCTAAATCCATGGCCGTCCCTCCTGAGCTGTTTCTGCTCCCCGCAATCTCTCCCTCATGGGGTGGCACCATCATCTGCCTCTCCAGGCTAGAAATCCAGGAATCTGGCCAGATTCTTCCCTGTCTCCCATTTTCCCCTCCAGTCGACCTCCCTACTCTCCTACCATAACCCCCTAACTCTCGTGAATCTGTGTTGCTGCTCTCCAGCCCTGCCAGCTCCTCCACACCAGCACTGTCCCTTCTCCCCTGCCAGTGTCCTGCCCCCAGTCTTTCTCCGCTGGAGTCTGCTCTCCACATGGTCACTACAGAGATCAGCCTGAGAAGACAACGGCTTCTCAACCTCTCTGGCAGGTTGTTGGGGGTCATGTATGCCTTTGAAAAATTTATGAAAAATATGCAGATATTTTGAAGACAACTGCAAGGGCTTCAGAGAACTCCCTTTCTGGACACTGGGTTAAGACCTTCTGCCCTACAGGCTCGAGTTGCTCAATATGGGAGGTGGAGACCTTGTGGGTCCAGCCTGCGCCTGCCGGTCCAGCCTCATCCTCCTCACTCCCAGCCTCATGCATTGTGTTTCAGCTCCACCTCACCAAGTGCAGAACCCTGATCCCTCCAGCCTTCTCCTGCTTCCAGTGCTGCCCACTGGACTTCTTCTGCCTGGGGTGCCCCAAGCCCTCTCTATGTGGCTAGTGCCTGTGCTTTCTTCAAGGCTCAGCTTCTTCTGGAAGTCTCCCTTGGGCCTCCTTCTCCACCCCAACCCCCACTCCCACCATCCTCACTCTCTTTGCTGAGTTCATTGTACCTTCTTTGAAACTTCGGAACACATAAAGGACACAGCTGTGGGGTACGTAGGAATCATCCGAAGCAATGCCTAGCTTGCTCTTAGAGTCCTGCCTACAGAGACAGATGTATTCTCTCTGTCCTTCTTACGGAAGGGGCGCTAGGGGGTTGGTCCAGCGCCTTGGAGTTGTTGGCAGTGGGGCTAAACAAAGGAAGATTTTAGAGCTTCAGGCCCTTGGATCTCTCTTTAGTTGGCCTGTGCTTGCTTTCCCATATTGTATATGATTAGTCACTGAGGTGGAAAATTGAATCCATCTGTGAATGCTGGAAAAGGAACCTTCAGAAGGGTGAGGCCAAGGGTTCAGCCATGAGCAATGCCTAACCTAGGAGACTATTTCAACGTTGTCCTTAGTCAATGAATAATGAAGCTTAATAAAGAATGTGTAATCGTTATTTTATCCTCTTAACTCAGTCCTTCCATCAAATAACTATAAAAGTGGATGTCACCTCCTGGTGTATGCTACTGTCCAGAGGAGGCACTGGGGCCTCCCGTGTCACAGGATGACCAGGAATAGATGCTGTCAGACACATTGAGACAGAAGACACATTGATAAATGGATAGAAGATACTTTTATGATGGAATGAGAATAAAAGGCACTAAAAAATATCCAAGGGTAAATGGGTCATGGAAGCAAATAGAAAAACCATTATTAAGTAGGCAGAGGGGAATGGGACATTCGGATGAAAACTGTTGACCCAAATATGGAATTTTCAGACATTTGTCTCTGGCATGTATTATCTTTAGTACAAAAATAGCAGTGACATTAGATCACAAATTCCTGAATCTTTGGGAAGTACAAAGCAATTTAGACTGCAGGGCAGCAAAGGTACTTTAATTCTTGCTCTACACTGATAGAAGAGTAACCTTGAACTGCCCTCAAAGCTCCAGACCTCAGTGTCATCATCTGTACAATGGAGGAGTTGGCCTGTGTGGTCTCAAATACCATTTCCAACTTGGAAATGCTGTGATTGTGGCTCTATGGATAGAATTGCAGTGCCCCAGGCAGTCTGGCAATAAACTATTACAGAACATTCAAACAAGATAAACTAATGAAATTAGAAGTGGCTTAGTTAACCAGAGGGGGGTTAGCCTTCAACTAAATTAGAAAAGAGATTGTCTTATTTTTGTGTAATTTTGTTTTATTTTATCTGCCTTCCACCCTGTGTGTTGGAGCCCTGCCACTCCGAGTTTCCCCAACCCAGGCACTGGGGCTCTCATGGCCCCCTTCTCTCTGACTGCCAGGACCCCAGCCCTTGGGTCGCACCCACTTCGCACGCAGGCCCCTCTGATTCTTGGAGGCCCAATACCTGAGGTCTCCATTGGGAGGCGATGGCTAGGGGTTTGGTAGTGAGGGGCGCCATCCTTTTCACAGCAAGCTCAGCTCTTGAATGAGCCGGAACAACACAAAAGCAGGCTCCATGGCAGGCAGAAGGGCCGACAATCTCTGGGCACCCCCACATGAATCCCATCTTCAGGCCATGATTTCCAGGTGCCATCCCTGACAAGTGAAGTCAGTTGACTCATCTCTCTATGTTAATAGGACAGTAACTGTTTTCCTCTACGAATCTGAGATGTTGTAGTGTAGTGTATGTGAGTTGGCCTCATGGCCTGCAGACCCCTTCCTGGTATCAGGTCGTGTTCTAGGCATTCTGATTGGCCCAGGCAGAAGGTATGCCAGATGTGCAGCAACAGAAGGAGAAGGGAAGCAGGTGCTCAGCTAGAATCATGCTTCTAAATCACCATGCCAGAAACTGGCGCGCCGGAGACCGTGGGATTCTCCCTTTCCCTGCATCACACACATAACTGCCATTTGTGTTGCTCCAGCTCTGTGCTGCTGGCTTTATATATTACGGCTTTCCATTGGGCAGCCTGGGGAGGGCCTCAGAAAGATTAAAGCATTTGTTGAAGTTTGCATGATTGGTCTGTGGAAAAGCAAGACTTCAGGCCCAGTTCTGACCCAGTTTTGTCTGACTGCAAAGGCCTCCAGAGCCCACAGCTCCAATTCTGGGATCTGTTGCTCATAGAGAAAAGTTGTAGCATCTTCCAGCATCCTTTGAACATTGGGCATGTCAGACACACTCCTACCCCTGGACCTTTGCCCTGACTGTCCCCTCTGCCTGGAATCCTCTTCCCCTAGTTATTGGGATGACTCACCCTCTCCTTTACTTAAGGTCCCCTTCTCCGTAATGACTTTTCAGACTAGTTAGTCACAGCCCCTCATCCCACGCTGCGTCCCTCTCTCTTCTCTCTGCTTTGCATCTCTGTACGATGTTTGTCACCACCAACACCTTTCACGCAGGCATTCTTCAGAGCCACTCTCGCTCTCCAAACCTAGGAACCGGGCTCCAGTTCGGAGAGCAAGGGGGTGTATCTCATTTCTTTGTTTTGTTTATCACTGCCCTCCACTGTCTCCATGGGGCCAGCACTGCCACCGCCTGGACAAGGGTCTGGGGCATAGTGGCTGCGAGTGCTGCTAGATGGGCACTGAGTGAGTGCCCGTGTGTCCACAGCAGGTGCTGGAGTGGCGAGGACAGGAGTGCAGCAAGGGTGAGACACAGAACAAGGGTTCAACAGAAGACTGAGGGGAGGGAGTCCTGGATTTTGGGGGGGCCAAGCCTGAAAATCTCAGAGGCAGTGGGTTGCCTGGGACTGTTAATAGCATCTCTCCAAGATAGTGAGTCCCCCAGCACTGAGGCAGGAAGAGAGCTGTGAAGGCATAGGAGGAACTCGCAAAAGCAGCAGCCGAATCAGCACTTATCCCCACAGCACGGAGTGGAGAACATTTCCATTCCCTCACGACTTTATTCTCAAAGTTGGTCTTGAGTCCCTGGGCACCTGGGAGATGCTGCCGTGGTGGTGCTGGGGGCTTAAAGGTGGTGAGACAAACTGGGGGACATGGTGTGCTCAATGCAGACGGACCCCAGGTAAAGTCTGTCCCTCTCTGTGTCCGCAGTTCCCTGCAGTCCATCTCTAGAACATTCCCCTCATGCTGCTCGGCACTTGTGAGCCCACTAGTTCACTACCGAGTTGTGAGGTCTGATACATGCATGAGCTTTTGGGACCGGAATGCCTGGGTTTAAACCTTAGCTCCAGCATTTAGTAACAGTGTGACATTGATCACATCACTTAAAGTGCTCTGTGCCTCTATTTGCTCTTCTGTAGAATGGAAGCATTAGCATAGACTCTATAGGGTTATTGTGAGAATTAAATAAATGGAAATACATAGAAACATTGGACCTGAGCTATTACGAGTTGTCTGGTAGTAGACATCTGCATGGCAGATTGTCTGCTGCATAGTAGGTGCTCAGTGAAAGTCCACTGGAGAGCTGGGGGGAACGACGGGAAAGAAGCACGGTTGGAAGTAGCTGACTTCAGTACTGAAGCAGATGGCGGGTGGAGGGGTGGCCATCACAGCACAGTGCTCAAACAGGAGTGGATTTTTAGTCAGCCTCTGGCAGTCTGATCTCAAAACCAGGGCCCGGGAAATAAACCAAGACAATTTCTGGTGATTAAAACAGAAAAGGGGATGGACTGAGTTTGTAAATATAACTGCAAACACACACTTGGTAACTAAGCAATTTGGCAAAGATTCCCACTCTCTTGAGAGAATTTTCCCTTTGAAAACTAAATAATAGCACACAGCAATGACTTCATGCAGGGCCTTGGGTGTGTGTCTGAGAGGGGCCATCTTTTCACTGATGGCCTGCAAGGCCCTGAGAGTCAGGTCATGTACAAATGTAGGGTCCCAGTCACTACTGGCCATGGTGACAGGTCACTCCAGACTGGGGCCTTCCCATCCTGTCCTTCCATGGCCATCACTCTGTTGAGCCATTGGCCCTGTCTAGATCTTATTCCCTGCATTTTTTTTGTTTTTGTCTTTTCTGTTGCCCAGGCTAGAGTGCAATAGTGCTCAGTATAGCCTCAAACTTCTGGGCTCAAACAATCCTCTTGTCTTAGCCTCCTGAGTAGCTGGGACTGCAGGTGTGTACCACCATACCTGGCTAATTTTTTACATTTTGTAGAAATGAGGTCTTGCTATGTTGCCCAGGCTGATCTTAAACTCCTGGGCTCAAGCTGTCCTCACACCTTGGACTCCCAAGTGTTGGGAATACAGGTGTGAGCCACCAGGCCCACCTTTCCCTGCATTTTCTGCAAGGCCTGCACTACCAGCTGTGGTTTTCTCAATTAAATGTATAACCCAGGCACTTTAGCAAGCTTTTGCACCTGTGTCTTTTGCTCTTTCCCTGCATTAGGGGTTATTTGGAACCAAGGGTGAGTGGACAGAGGTGCAGGAAACACCTGGTGGTTGTGCCATCTCCATCCTGCATCAGAAGCACAGAGATTTTGCTTCTTGACCTCACAGACCAAGGGCAGGTGCCCAGCACCTTCCCCCTATTCCCACAGCTCAGGGTGCTGGGCTCTGCTCTTCTGATTCTGCTGGTCTCCAAAAGAAAGTCTCTGCTCATGAAGAAGGAGCAACTCCCCATTACACCATGGTGTTCCCTTTTCCCCAAGGGAAATCACTTCCTCACAGAACATTCTGTTTCTTCCATTTCTTCTTCACACAGCCATTGTCCTCTTCCATCACTTGTCATCACTGGCCATAAATTGACTCGCAGAGCTTAAATCTCTCACCCAGGAGCCTAAATACTGGAACTTATTACACAGACTAGGACACTCAAGTTCAAAATCAATCATTTCTTTCTTTCTTTCTTTCTTTCTTTCTTTCTTTCTTTCTTTCTTTCTTTCTTTCTTTCTTTCTTTCTTTCTCTCTCTCTCTCTCTCTCTCTCTCTCTCTCTCTCTCTCTCTCTTTCTTTCTGTCTTTCTTTCTTTTTAGGGTGAAGAAAACTTCCTGTGAGTCCAACTATGGTTAGTTTAAGTTTTTTTCCAGTAAGTTGCGCTTGAGATCATATTGGCCAGGGTTGATATTAGAACATTCATTTTCTACTCAACCCTATGACAGAGAAATTTATCAATTCCCAGAACAGCTCTATTTGTTTATAAAAATTGGTGAGGTTTTAAGGCCAGGTTCTGTCAGAAATAGCCTCCCATTGTAAGAATTGAAGATTCTAATCATCTTTGAGTCATATTTTATATAGATGGAGCCAGAGTCCTTATGGGGTTGGTGAGACTCCAGTTTTTTTCTTTCTCGCTTTTTTTTTTTTAGTGGATTGTGAACTCCAGAGTTTGGGTCCCCAGGCAAGGTATTTGGTAGGGCTGCTCTTAGTACAGGCCAAGTATTTAGTGATGTTTCTGGATCCAAGGATTCCTGGTGTGGATTCCTGGTGTATGCACATGTGTATACTACAGGCCAAGTATTTAGTGATGTTTCTGGATCCAAGGACTCCTGGTGTGGATTCCTGGTGTATGCACATGTGTATACACACACACACACACACACACACACACACACACACAGCATGTTTGCTCCATAGATCACCGGGAGAATAACCATGGCAGGGCAAGTGTGGCCTCATAGGTATGTGTCGGGGGTAACGTGACCCCAGGTTCAGTGTCTGCTGGTCATGACAGTGGCCAGGCCTTGCCATCCCGATGGCCTGAGCTCTGACCTCCAGGCATTCTGAAGAGCACAACAGAGCTCGCATCTGTGAGCTGTCAGAAATAGATACACAATTCTTGCAGTCCAATTCTGCCCTCTCTGTAGCAGGGGAGAGGTTAGCGTGATCACACCTCAAGGGGCTAGCTTACCCAGGATCATCCCTGTCTTGGGGGAAGTCGGACGTTGCTTCATGTTGGGATTTGACAGGTAACCCAGGCTCCATCTGCATCTGATTTTTTTGGGCATCATTCTGCCGAGTGTCTGGCGTTTCCACCATTAGTCACCCATTTTGGGAAGGTCCTTTCTTCTAAATCATTCTTGGTAAAATGCACTCACGATCTCTGCATTGTATTTGCTGGCTGATACCAGCAGAGGCAGGAGCATGAGGGAAGAAGGCACAAATAGATGGGGGGGGTGTGTCTGGGTAGGATATGTGGATCTTAAATAACAACGACAAAGGAGGGCAGGAGACACTGGCAGGGAGTGAAGATACGTGGGATGGGGGAAGCATAAGAACAATTCACATTTAAACCGCCTGTTACCTCTCCTCTCCTGTTCTAAGCCCAGATGGACCTGTAGGTAGGGACTGGAGCCACAGCCTGGGGTAGGCTAGGGAGGACAGCCATTCAGGACCCGCTGGAAGCTCCTCCACCCTCTTTAGGACCCAGGCCCATGTGTGCAGTGGCTCCCTCTCCTGGCTAGAAAGAAGTTGATGTGTCCCCTGCAAGAGGGGTCACGTATCAAGTTTGGACATAGGATTTCATGAAAAAGGTTCCCCCATTGCACGGTGCTTTTTCATTTACAGTAAGGTTTCAGAAACACTACTGTGCTCTGAGAGATGACTTTTATTACTTCTTTGTTTCTTGCTTACAGTCACATAACTTGCCAGTGATTATGGTAGAGATCAAATCCAGGCAACCTAATTTTTCTTCTTTTTTTTGAGGCAGGGTCTCACTTTGTTGTCCAGGCTGGAGTAGTGGTGTGATCACGACTCACTGCAGCCTCAACCTCCTAGCCCAAGCAATCCTCCCACCTCAGCCTCCAGTGTAGCTGGGATTGCAGGCATGTATCACTATGCCCTGCTAATTTTTAAATTTTTTTTTTGTTGAAACGGGATCTTCTTATGTTGCCCAGGCTGGCTTCAAATTCCTGGGCTCAAGTGATCCTCCTTCCTTGGCCTCCCGAAGTGCTGGGATTACAGATGTGAGCCACTGCACCCTGCCCAGGCATTCTGATTCTTAATTCAGTGATGTTTCCAAAAACTCTTGTTTCTCCTCAGATGTTGGTGGGAGGTATGGGGTTAAAGGCACAAAGAGGTTGGGTGCAATAAGAAGCCAGGGTTCAGGATCCACTTAGGCTGATAATGGGCACACTGTTCATGAGTTTGGCCATTTCTTCCTCTCTGAACTCTCAGACGCTTCCCAATACTAGCTGGAAAGTAAAATCCTAGGCTGCTCTCAGGTACCTGTGCAGGAGACATGAAAGCAGAATTTTGCCATATTGTGCTAAAAAACATAAGACAAGAATAAATAGGAAATCTGATCACACTAGTATCTGAAGTCCCCAGCACTCTACCTGGTATAGTGTAGGTGCTCAAAGAAAGGTCCCCTTTTCTTTTCCCAGAGGAGATGCATACTGCTTTTTTTTTTTTTTTTAAATTTATTTATTATTATTATACTTTAAGTTGTAGGGTACATGTGCATAACGTGCAGGTTTGTTACATATGTATACTTGTGCCATGTTGGTGTGCTGCACCCATCAACTCATCATTTACATCAGGTATAACTCCCAATGCAATCCCTCCCCCCTCCCCCCTCCCCATGATAGGCCCCTGTGTGTGATGTTCCCCTTCCTGAGTCCAAGTGATCTTATTGTTCAGTTCCCACCTATGAGTGAGAACATGCGGTGTTTGGTTTTCTGTTCTTGTGATAGTTTGCTAAGAATGATGGTTTCCAGCTGCATCCATGTCCCTACAAAGGACGCAAACTCATCCTTTTTGATGGCTGCATAGTATTCCATGGTGTATATGTGCCACATTTTCTTAATCCAATCTGTCACTGATGGACATTTGGGTTGATTCCAAGTCTTTGCTATTGTGAATAGTGCTGCAATAAACATACATGTGCATGTGTCTTTATAGCAGCATAATTTATAATCCTTTGGGTATATACCCAGTAATGGGATGGCTGGGTCATATGGTACATCTAGTTCTAGATCCTTGAGGAATCGCCATACTGTTTTCCATAATGGTTGAACTAGTTTACAATCCCACCAACAGTGTAAAAGTGTTCCTATTTCTCCACATCCTCTCCAGCACCTGTTGTTTCCTGACTTTTTAATGATTGCCATTCTAACTGGTGTGAGATGGTATCTCATTGTGGTTTTGATTTGCATTTCTCTGATGGCCAGTGATGATGAGCATTTTTTCATGTGTCTGTTGGCTGTATGAATGTCTTCTTTTGAGAAATGTCTGTTCATATCCTTTGCCCACTTTTTGATGGGGTTGTTTGTTTTTTTCTTGTAAATTTGTTTGAGTTCTTTGTAGGTTCTGGATATTAGCCTTTTGTCAGATGAGTAGATTGCAAAAATTTTCTCCCATTCTGTAGGTTGCCTGTTCACTCTGATGGTAGTTTCTTTTGCTGTGCAGAAGCTTTTTAATTTAATGAGATCCCATTTGTCAATTTTGGCTTTTGCTGCCGTTGCTTTTGGTGTTTTAGACATGAAGTCTTTGCCCATGCCTATGTCCTGAATGATACTACCTAGGTTTTCCTCTAGGATTTTTATGGTATTAGGTCTAACATTTAAGTCTCTAATCCATCTTGAATTAATTTTCTTATAAGGAGTAAGGAAAGGATCCAGTTTCAGCTTTCTACTTATGGCTAGCCAATTTTCCCAGCACCATTTATTAAATAGGGAATCCTTTCCCCATTTCTTGTTTCTCTCAGGTTTGTCAAAGATCAGATGGCTGTAGATGTGTGGTATTATTTCTGAGGACTCTGTTCTGTTCCATTGGTCTATATCTCTGTTTTGGTACCAGTACCATGCTGTTTTGGTTACTGTAGCCTTGTAGTATAGTTTGAAGTCAGGTAGCGTGATGCCTCCAGCTTTGTTCTTTTGACTTAGGATTGTCTTGGAGATGCGGGCTCTTTTTTGGTTCCATATGAACTTTAAAGCAGTTTTTTCCAATTCTGTGAAGAAACTCATTGGTAGCTTGATGGGGATGGCATTGAATCTATAAATTACCTTGGGCAGTATGGCCATTTTCATGATATTGATTCTTCCTATCCATGAGCATGGTATGTTCTTCCATTTGTTTGTGTCCTCTTTCATTTCACTGAGCAGTGGTTTGTAGTTCTCCTTGAAGAGGTCCTTTACATCCCTTGTAAGTTGGATTCCTAGGTATTTTATTCTCTTTGAAGCAATTGTGAATGGAAGTTCATTCCTGATTTGGCTCTCTGTTTGTCTGTTACTGGTGTATAAGAATGCTTGTGATTTTTGCACATTAATTTTGTATCCTGAGACTTTGCTGAAGTTGCTTATCAGCTTAAGGAGATTTTGGGCTGAGACAATGGGGTTTTCTAAATATACAATCATGTCATCTGCAAACAGGGACAGTTTGACTTCTTCTTTTCCTAACTGAATACCCTTGATTTCTTTCTCTTGCCTAATTGCCCTAGCCAGAACTTCCAACACTATGTTTAATAGGAGTGGTGAGAGAGGGCATCCCTGTCTTGTGCCAGTTTTCAAAGGGAATTTTTCCAGTTTTTGCCCATTCAGTATGATATTGGCTGTGGGTTTGTCATAAATAGCTCTTATTATTTTGAGGTACATTCCATCAATACCGAATTTATGGAGCGTTTTTAGCATGAAGGGCTGTTGAATTTTGTCAAAAGCCTTTTCTGCATCTATTGAGATAATCATGTGGTTCTTGTCTTTGGTTCTGTTTATATGCTGGATTATGTTTATTGATTTGCGAATGTTGAACCAGCCTTGCATCCCAGGGATGAAGCCCACTTGATCATGGTGGATAAGCTTTTTGATGTGTTGCCGAATCCGGTTTGCCAGTATTTTAATGAGGATTTTTGCATCGATGTTCATCAGGGATATTGGTCTAAAATTCTCTTTTTTTGTTGTGTCTCTGCCAGGCTTTGGTATCAGGATGATGTTGGCCTCATAAAATGAGTTAGGGAGGATTCCCTCTTTTTCTATTGATTGGAATAGTTTCAGAAGGAATGGTACCAACTCCTCCTTGTACCTCTGGTAGAATTCAGCTGTGAATCCATCTGGTCCTGGACTTTTTTTGGTTGGTAGGCTATTAATTATTGCCTCAATTTCAGAGCCTGCTATTGGTCTATTCAGGGATTCAACTTCTTCCTGGTTTAGTCTTGGAAGAGTGTAAGTGTCCAGGAAATTATCCATTTCTTCTAGATTTTCCAGTTTATTTGCGTAGAGGTGTTTATAGTATTCTCTGATGGTAGTTTGTATTTCTGTGGGGTTGGTGGTGATATCCCCTTTATCATTTTTAATTGCGTCGATTTGATTCTTCTCTCTTTTCTTCTTTATTAGTCTTGCTAGTGGTCTGTCAATTTTGTTGATCTTTTCAAAAAACCAACTCCTGGATTCATTGATTTTTTGGAGAGTTTTTTGTGTCTCTATCTCCTTCAGTTCTGCTCTGATCTTAGTTATTTCTAGCCTTCTGCTAGCTTTTGAATGTGTTTGCTCTTGCTTCTCTAGTTCTTTTAATTGTGATGTTAGAGTGTCAATTTTAGATCTTTCCTGCTTTCTCTTGTGGGCATTTAGTGCTATAAATTTCCCTCTACACACTGCTTTAAATGTGTCCCAGAGATTCTGGTATGTTGTATCTTTGTTCTCATTGGTTTCAAAGAACATCTTTATTTCTGCCTTCATTTCGTTATGTACCCAGTAGTCATTCAGGAGCAGGTTGTTCAGTTTCCATGTAGTTGAGCGGTTTTGATTGAGTTTCTTAGTCCTGAGTTCTAGTTTGATTGCACTGTGGTCTGAGAGACAGTTTGTTATAATTTCTGTTCTTGTACATTTGCTGAGGAGTGCTTTACTTCCAATTACGTGGTCAATTTTGGAGTAAGTACGATGTGGTGCTGAGAAGAATGTATATTCTGTTGATTTGGGGTGGAGAGTTCTATAGATGTCTATTAGGTCTGCTTGCTGCAGAGATGAGTTCAATTCCTGGATATCCTTGTTAACTTTCTGTCTCGTTGATCTGTCTAATGTTGACAGTGGAGTGTTGAAGTCTCCCATTATTATTGTATGGGAGTCTAAGTCTCTTTGTAAGTCTCTAAGGACTTGCTTGATGAATCTGGGTGCTCCTGTATTGGGTGCATATATATTTAGGATAGTTAGCTCTTCCTGTTGAATTGATCCCTTGACCATTATGTAATGGCCTTCTTTGTCTCTTTTGATCTTTGATGGTTTAAAGTCTGTTTTATCAGAGACTAGTATTGCAACCCCCGCTTTTTTTTGTTCTCCATTTGCTTGGTAAATCTTCCTCCATCCCTTTATTTTGAGCCTATGTATGTCTCTGCGTGTGAGATGGGTCTCCTGAATACAGCAGACTGATGGGTCTTGACTCTTTATCCAGTTTGCCAGTCTGTGTCTTTTAATTGGAGCATTTAGTCCATTTACATTTAAGGTTAAGATTGTTATGTGTGAACTTGATCCTGCCATTATGATATTAACTGGTTATTTTGCTCGTTAGTTGATGCAGTTTCTTCCTAGCCTCGATGGTCTTTACATTTTGGCATGTTTTTGCAATGGCTGGTACCGGTTGTTCCTTTCCATGTTTAGTGCTTCCTTCAGGGTCTCTTGTAAGGCAGGCCTAGTGGTGACAAAATCTCTAAGCATTTGCTTATCTGTAAAGGATTTTATTTCTCCTTCACTTATGAAACTTAGTTTGGCTGGATATGAAATTCTGGGTTTAAAATTCTTTTCTTTAAGAATGTTGAATATTGGCCCCCACTCTCTTCTAGCTTGGAGAGTTTCTGCCGAGAGATCTGCTGTTAGTCTGATGGGCTTCCCTTTGTGGGTAACCCGACCTTTCTCTCTGGCTGCCCTTAAGATTTTTTCCTTCATTTCAACTTTGGTGAATCTGGCAATTATGTGTCTTGGAGTTGCTCTTCTCGAGGAGTATCTTTGTGGCGTTCTCTGTATTTCCTGGATTTGAATGTTGGCCTGCCCTACTAGGTTGGGGAAGTTCTCCTGGATGATATCCTGAAGAGTGTTTTCCAACTTGGTTCCATTTTCCACCTCACTTTCAGGCACCCCAATCAGACGTAGATTTGGTCTTTTTACATAATCCCATACTTCTTGCAGGCTTTGTTCATTTCTTTTTCTTCTTTTTTCTTTTGGTTTCTCTTCTCGCTTCATTTCATTCATTTGATCCTCAATCGCAGATACTCTTTCTTCCAGTTGATCGAGTCGGTTACTGAAGCTTGTGCATTTGTCACGTATTTCTCGTGTCATGGTTTTCATCTCTTTCATTTCGTTTATGACCTTCTCTGCATTAATTACTCTAGCCATCAATTCTTCCACTTTTTTTTTTTTTTTTCTTCAAGATTTTTAGTTTCTTTGCGCTGGGTACGTAATTCCTCCTTTAGCTCTGAGAAATTTGATGGACTGAGGCCTTCTTCTCTCATCTCGTCAAAGTCATTCTCCGTCCAGCTTTGATCCGTTGCTGGCGATGAGCTGCGCTCCTTTGCCGGGGGAGATGCGCTCTTATTTTTTGAATTTCCAGCTTTTCTGCCCTGCTTTTTCCCCATCTTTGTGGTTTTATCTGCCTCTGGTCTTTGATGATGGTGATGTACTGATGGGGTTTTGGTGTAGGTGTCCTTCCTGTTTGATAGTTTTCCTTCTAACAGTCAGGACCCTCAGCTGTAGGTCTGTTGGAGATTGCTTGAGGTCCACTCCAGACGCTGTTTGCCTGGGTATCAGCAGCAGAGGCTGCAGAAGATAGAATATTTCTGAACAGCGAGTGTACCTGTCTGATTCTTGCTTTGGAAGCTTCCTCTCAGGGGTGTACTCCTCCCTGTGAGGTGTGGGGTGTCAGACTGCCCCTAGTGGGGGATGTCTCCCAGTTAGGCTACTCAGGGGTCAGGGACCCACTTGAGCAGGGAGTCTGTCCCTTCTCAGATCTCAACCTCCGTGTTGGGAGATCCACTGCTCTCTTCAAAGCTGTCAGACAGAGTCGTTTGCATCTGCAGAGGTTTCGGCTGTGTTTGTTATTGCCCTGTCCCCAGAGGTGGAGTCTACAGAGACAGGCAGGTTTCCTTGAGCTGCTGTGAGCTTCACCCAGTTCGAGCTTCCCAGCAGCTTTGTTTACCTACTTAAGCCTCAGCAATGGCGGGCGCCCCTCCCCCAGCCTCGCTGCTGCCTTGCCGGTAGATCACAGACTGCTGTGCTAGCAATGAGGGAGGCTCCGTGGGTGTGGGACCCTCCCGGCCAGGTGTGGGATATGATCTCCTGGTGTGCCTGTTTGCTTAAAGCGCAGTATTGGGGTGGGAGTTACCCGATTTTCCAGGTGTTGTGTGTCTCAGTTCCCCTGGCTAGGAAAAGGGATTCCCTTCCCCCTTGCGCTTCCCAGGTGAGGCAATGCCTCACCCTGCTTCAGCTCTCGCTGGTCGGGCTGCAGCAGCTGACCAGCACCGATCGTCCGGCACTCCCCAGTGAGATGAACCCAGTACCTCAGTTGAAAATGCAGAAATCACCGGTCTTCTGTGTCGCTCGCGCTGGGAGTTGGAGACTGGAGCTGTTCCTATTCGGCCATCTTGCTCCGCCCCCTCGCATACTGCTTCACAGGACTCTGTCTGTTTCCCTCCTGAGCCTTCCGAGATCCCTTCACTCCCTGGTATCCAATGTCTAAAACATCATTTTCTACATTGGGTCTGTGTGGTCTGTTAGTTGCTTTTGGGAGGAAGGTAAATCTAGTCCTTGTTGCTCTGTCTCTGCTGAAGGTTGTCACACCCTGCCACTGTCAATGTGTAGAAGCTTCTGCAAGACCCTCAGTAGGTTTTCTTAGTTTCAATAGTTTGAGGTTCACTTTTGATTGTGTGTTTTCAAAATAAACCAAAAGGTATAATCACAAATGCTAGTTCCCAGATGGGGGATGAGCTCCAGGTCCTCAGCACCTTCAAGAGCTGTCCCCATTCTGGCCCCCTCTGCCTGCCTGATCCGGGGCTCCTGCCACTGCATTCTCCTTCCCACTGTTCTCTGAGCTAAGAATCACCATCTACGCACACGGGCTATAGCAACACAGCAGGAAGGTGCAGTGCCTGGCTCTGTGGCTCAGAAACAGTTTATGTCTTGTTAGGTTCATAATCCAGGATGTGGGCCCACAGTGTGCTGGGCTGCAAAAGCCAACTGTGCTTCTCTTTTCAGCTCTGTGTTCTGCAATTTCACATGACTTTGAAAGCAACCTGGTGAGGGTGTTTACACACAGAATTCGGCAAACGCTACGAATCAGGGCTCTTTTTTTCTAGAGAGCCATTTACCAGCACATTACTATTTATGACCAAAATATGATTTTGTCTTGCAGCCCTCATCCTTGCTGTGTCCAGGTTCTGGAGAGTCCATGGGGACCAGGGACTGGTCCAGACCCCAAGCACAGAGCACCCACCTAATGGTAAAGTGGTCAGACTATTCTCCATACATGTCCTGGTCCTCACTTCTCCTCACTGGAAAGGGCCACCAAACCTGGGACTCCAGCACAACCACCATGCCCCTTCCTGATCACTTCAATCACAGGCAGCCCAGCAGTTAAAGGAACACTCACATGCAGAGATGAGAAAGAACCAACACAAGAACTCCAGCACTCAAATGGCCAGAGTGTCTTATGTCTTCCAAATGATCACACTAGTACTCCAAGAAGGGTTCTTAACCAGGCTGTGTTGGCTGAAATGGCAGAAATAAAATTCAGAATATGGATCGGAAGATCATTGAGATATTCAAAAGAATGGCAAACCCAATTCAAGGAAACTAAGAATCATAATAAAATGACACAGGAGCTGAAAGACGAAATAGCCCGTATAAAAAAGAACCTAACTGCTCTATCAGAGCTGAAAAAAACACTACAGGAATTTCACAATGCAATCACAAGTATTAACAGTAAAATAGATCATGCTGAGGAAAGAATCTCAGAACCTGAAGACTAGCTGTCTGAAATAAGACAGTCAGACAAAAAATAATGAAAAAGGAATGAAAAGGATCAAACGAAACCTTCAAGAAATATGGGGTTATGAAAAGGCCAAATCTATGAAACCCCAGCATCCGTGAAGGGGACAGGGAGAAAGCAAATAACTTGGAAAACATATTTTAGGATATCGTCCATGAAAACTTCCCCAATGTTGTTAGGAAGACTGACAGTCAAATTCAGGAAATAACAGATAACCCCTACAAGATTCTATACAAGATTATCCCCATAATCATCAGATTTTCCAAGGTCGAAATGAAACAAAAAATATTAAGGCAGCTAGACAGAAAGGGCAGGTCAGCTACAAAAGGAACCCCACCAGGCTAACAGCAGACCTCTCAGCAGAAATCCTAAAAGCCAGAAGATATTAGGGGCCTGTATTCAACATTATTAAAGAAAAAATCTTCAACCAGGAATTTTACATCAAGCAAAGTATTTCATATCCTGCTTCCTCAGCAAAGGAGAAATAAAATCCTTTGCAGATAAGCAAATGCTGAGGGACTTTGTTACCACCAGATCCACCTTACAAGAGATCTTGAAAGGAGCACCAAATATGGAAAGAAAAGACCATTACCAGTCAATACAAAAACACACTTAAGTACACAGACCAATAACACTATAAAGCAACCACACAAACAAGCCGGCATAATAACCATCTAGCAACACCAAGATAGGATCAAACCCACACATATCAATACTAACCTTGAAAGTACATAGGCTAAATGACCCATTTAAAGGGCACAGAGTTGTAAGCAGGATTAAAAAGCAAGACCTAATGGTATGCTGTCTTCAAGAGACCCATCTCACATGCAATGCCACCCATAGGCTCAAAATCAAAAGATGGAGGAAAATCTACCAAACCAATGAAAATCAGAAAAAAAATCAAGGGTTGCAATCCTAATTTCAGACAAAACAGACTTTGAATCAACAAAGATAAGAAAAGACAAGAGCATTACATAATGGTAAAGGGTTCAATTCAACAAGAAGACCTAACTATCCTAAATATATATGCACCCAACACAGGAGTACCCAGATTCATAAAGCAAATTCTTAGAGACCCACAAAGAGACTTAGACTCCTGCACAATAGTAATGGGAGACTTCACCACTCAACTGGCAGTATTAGACGTATCATCAAGGCAGAAAATTAACAAAGATAGGCAGGGTGTGGTGGCTTATGCCTGTAATCCCAGCACTTTGGGAGGCTGAGGCGGGTGGATCACAAGGTCAGGAGATCAAGACTATCCTATCTAACATGGTGAAACACCGTCTTTACTAAAAATACAAAAAAAAAAAAAAAAAAAATTAGCCAGGCATGGTGGTGGGCACCTGTAGTCCCAGCTACTCAGGAGGCTGAGGCAGGAGAATGGTGTGAACCTGGGAGGCAGAGCTTGCAGTGAGCTGAGATTGCGCCACTGCACTCCAGTCTGGATGACAGAGCGAGACTCCATCTCAAAAACAAACAAACAAAATTAACAAAGATATTCAGGACCTGAACTCAAAATTTGACCAAATGGATCTAATCGACCTCTGTAGAACTCTCTCTGTCACTCAAAACCATGCAATTACATGGAAATTAAACAACCTGCTCCTGAATGACTTTTGGGTAAATAATGACATTAAGGCAGAAATCAATAAGTTGTTTGAAACTCATAAGAATGCAACATACTAGAATCTCTGGCACATGGCTAAGGCAGTAACAGGGAAATTTTTAGCACTAAATGCCCATATCAAAACCTTAGAAATATCTCACATGAACAACCTAACATTGCAACTAAGAGAACTAGAGAAGCAAGAGTGAATCAACTCCAAAGATAGCAGGAGACAAGAAATAACCAAAATCAGAGCTGAACTGAAGGAGATTGAAATATAAAAAACCACTCAAAAGATCAATGAATCTAGCAGTTGTTTTTTGAAAAAAATAGTAAGATAGATAGGCTGCTAGCTAGATTAACAAATGAGAAAAGAGAGAAGATCTAAATAAACACAATTAGAAATGACAAAGGGAATGTTAACACTGACTTGACAGAAATACAAACAACCATCATAGACCACTAAGAACACCTCTATGCACACAAACTAGAAAACCTAGAAGACATAGATAAATTCCTAGACACAGACACCCTCCCAAGACTGACCCAGGAAGAAATTGATTCCCCGAACAGACAAATAATGAACTCCAAAATTGAATCAGTAATAAATATCCTACTTACCAATCCATCCAGGACCAGATGGATTCACAGGTGAATTCTACTAGATACACAAAGAAAAGCTGGTATCATTTCTACTAAAACTATTCCAAAACACTGCAGAGAACAAATTCCTCCCCAACTTATTCTATGAGGCCAGCATCATCCTGATACCAAAACCTGGCAGAGACCCAACAAAAAAAGAAAACTTCAGGTCAGTATCTGTGATGAACATTGATGCAAAAATCCTCAATGAAAGACTTGCAAACCAAATCCAGTAGCACATCAAAAAGCCAATTCACGTGATCAAGTAAGATTTATCCTTGTGCTACAAGGTTGGTTCAACATATGCAAATCAATAAATGTGATTCATCACACAAACAGAACTAAAGACAAAAATCATGTGATTATCTCAATAGATACAGAAAAGGCTTTTGATAAAATTCAACATCCCTTCATGATAAAAACTCTCAATACACTAGGTACTGAAGGAACATACCTCAAAATAATAAGAACCATTTATGACAAACCCACACTCAACATCATACTGAATGGGCAAAAGCTGAAAGCATTCCCCTTGAAAACTGGCACAAAACAAGGATGCCCTCTCATCATTCATATTCAACATAGTATTGGAAGTCCTGGACAGAGAAATCAGGCAAAGGAGAGAAATAAAGGCATCCAAATAGAAAGAGAGGGAGTCAAACTACCCCTGTTTGTAGACGACATGATTCTATATCTAGAAAACCTCATAGTCTTGGCTCAAAACTCCTTCAGCTGATAAACAACTTCAGCAAAGTTTCAGGATACAGAATCATGTACAAAAATCACTAACATTCCTATACACCAACAACAGCCAAGCCGAGGTCCAAATCAGGAATGAAATCCCATTCACCATTGCCACAAAAAGAACAACATGTCTGGGAATACAGCTAATCAGGGAGATGAAAGATCTCTACAATGAGAATTACAAAACACTGCTCCAAGAAATCAGAGATGACACAAACAAATGGACAAACATTGCATGCTCATGGATAGAAAGAATTAATATCATTAAAATGGCCATATTGCCCAAAGCCATTTACAGATCCAATGCTAATCCTACCAAACTATTAATGACATTCTTCACAGAACGAGAAAAAAATATTTAAAAATACATATGGAACAACAAACAACAACAAAAAACCTGAATAGCAAATGCAGTTCTAAGCTAAAAAAAAAAAAAAAAAAAGCTGGAGGTATTGTGTTACCCAATTTCAAACTATACTCTATACTACAGGGCTACAGTAACCAAAACACCATGGTACTTGTACAAGAACAGACATAGACGAGTGGAACAGAATAGAGAGCCCAGAAATAAGACTGCACATCTATAACCATCTGATCCTTGACCAAGCTGACAAAAACAAGCAATGGGGAAAGGACTTCCTATTCAACACACAGTGCTAGGAGAACTGGCTAACCAGAAGATTGAAATTGGACCCCTTCTTTACACCATATACAAAAATCAACTCAAGACGGATTAAAGACTTAAATGTAAAACCCAAAACTACAAAAATCCTGGAAGACAACCTAGACAATAGCATTCTCAACATAGGAACTGGCAAAGGTTTCATAATGAAGATTCCAAAAGCAATTGCAACAAAAACAAAAGTTGACAAATGGGATCTAATTAAACTTAAAAGCTTCTGCAGATGAAAAGAAACTATCCACAGAGTAAACAGACAATCTACAGAATGGAAGCAAATATTTGCAAACTATGCATTGGACAAAGGTCTAATTTCCAACATCTATAAGAAACTTCAACAAATTTAGAAGAAAAAAGCAACCCCATTAAAAAGTGTGAAAAGAACATGAACAAACAGTTTTCAAAGAAGACATACATGTGGCCAACATATGGAAAAAAGCTCAATATCACCAATCATTAGAGAAATGCAAATTAAAACCACAATGAGATGCCATCTCACACCAGTCAGAATGGTTATTACTAAAAAGTTAAAAAAAAATGGATGCTGGTGAAGTTGTGGAGAAACAAATGCTTATACACTGTTGGTGGAAGTGTAAATTAGTTCAACCATTGTAGAAAGCAATGTGGCAATTCCTCAAAGAGCTAAAAGCAGAACTACCATTCAACCCAGTAATGCCATTACTGGGTATATACCCAAAGGAATATAAATCGTTCTACCATAAAGACACAGGCACTCATATGTTGATGACAGCACTATTCAAATAGCCACGATGTGGAATCAACCTAAATGCCCCTCAATGGCAGATTGGATAAAGAAAATGTGGTGCATATACACCATGTACTATGCCATAAAAAACAATGAGATCATGTCCTTTGCAGGAGCATGGATGGATCTGGAGGTCATTATCCTTAGCAAACTAACAGGAATAGAAAACCAAATACCACATGTTCTAACTTATAAGTGGGAGCTAAATCATGAGAACACATGGACACATAGACAGGAATAACAGACACTGGGGCCGCCTTGAGGGTGGAGGGTGGGAGGAAGGAGAAGATCAGGAAAAATAACTATTGGGTACTAGGCTTAGTATCAGGGTGACAAAAATAATCTGTACAACAGACCCTCAAGGCACAAGTTTCCCTATAAAACAAACCTGCATATATACCCCTAAACCTAAAATAAAAGTTAAAAAAAATAAAAATAAAAATGCTTCGACCTATCCCAGGTCTACTTAATCTGGGTTTCTCAGGGAAGAGCCAGAGTCTCTATTTAAATTTTAAAATTTTAAGTTTGTACATAATTTAAAAGTTACAGAAAAGATGCAATAATCATGCAAAAAATTCATGAATAACCTTACCTAGATGACAAAAATGTTAACATTTTACTACTTTTGTGTGCGTGCACTATGTCTCTCTTCATA
The DNA here is from genome assembly GCF_049350105.2 of Macaca mulatta. Taxonomy (NCBI): domain Eukaryota; kingdom Metazoa; phylum Chordata; class Mammalia; order Primates; family Cercopithecidae; genus Macaca; species Macaca mulatta. Next base: position 12,494,213 of record NC_133409.1, read on the forward strand.
TATTTATTATATGTGCATATATATAATATCTATGCATATTATATGTATATATTTATGTTTTTGTATAAGCTTTTTTCTGAGCCATTTTGGAGAAAGTTGCAGATATGATGCCTCTTTACTCTTAAATACCCTTGTTTCATAAAACTAAGGAATTATCTTATAATGCAGTGTGATTATCAAAATCAGGAAATTAACATCAGTGCAATATTATCATTTAATTTCAAAACCTTATTAGATTTTGCCAGTGGTCCAACAATGCCTTTATCGGAAAAGTAAATTCAAAATCGTGGACTCCATTGCCCTGTCTTGTTAGCCTCTGTTAATCTGGAACGATTCCTGAGACTTTGCTTAAATTTCATGACACTGGCACTTTTGAAGAGTACAGGTCACTGATTTTGCAAAGTGTCCTTCAATTTGGGTTTGCGTGATGATTCCTTGTGATTGGATTCAAGCCGTGCACTATGAGCAGTTGTACAATAGAAGTGAACATGCGTCCTTCTCTGGGCCTCAAATCAGGAGGCTCCTGCTGTTGATCCGTTATATCACTGGCAATGGTATCTCTTATCATTTGGTTAAGGTGGTCCCTACCAGATTTCTCCACCATAAAGCTATTTTGTGAGTTGCTTTGTATCTTGAAGAAAGAAGAAAGATGTTGAGATAATTAATATAAGTCTCCTGGAATCCTGATGACAGGCACCCACTGGCTTTGGCATTCCTTAAAGGAAAATCTCCAATTTTATTAAGGTTTTCAGGGGATTCTGGCAGCCCCAGCCTGGCTGGTCTGAGCAGCAGTTCTGAGAGCCTTGGCACTCCCTGCACAGTGAGCTCCCTGAGGCTTTGATCTGTCCCTCTGGGCAGATTGAGGAGCTTTGGCCTGTCCCTCTGGGCAGCCCCAGCATTTGGCCCACTGTCTGGTTCACAGCAGGGTCCAATGAATGAGAGGAAAAAGAGAGTCAGAGGCAATGGTGTGCTCCCTCTGGAGTTGTGTGTCATTGTTGGTAAAATGAGGGTGATAACTAGTTACGACTTTGACATTTCATGATTGTATAAGTTTCCACGTCCCCCACTGAGGTGGTTACTTCCATTATACAATGCTTTCTTCCACATGGTAGACTGGGGTTATTTGCGTCATTGAAAAAAGAAATGAAAAGAAACCAAGATATATTCCACAGCTCAACACAAGGATAGGATGTGAAGGTTGGAATGAGTTCATTCAGATTCTTCATTCAGCAGGTATTTATTGCTTGCCTTCAGTGCACCAGGTGCTGCCACAGAGGTTGGGAATCCACTGGTCACAGAGGATATGGAGAGTGCATATGGATATGGAGAGTGCAGCCCAGCAAGGCTAAGAACTGCCCCTTTTCTCTATTCTAGTCTAGGAGTTGCTGATGAGCGAGGACAGATGCCCAGAAACAATACCCCACCACTAAGCCTGATGCCGATACAGCCCAGGCACCTCTCAGGTGGTGAGCAAAGCTGTACATTGTCTAAAAAGGAGATCTCAGGAAGAAAGGCATGTAATTCAGAGTTGCTTGTGAAATTTCTCACTAGCATTACTCATCTAAACTTACGTATTTTGTTGTGGAAAACACTTTTTGCATTGTTTTTAAAGTAACGAATCTGGTCACAGTCCAGTTTTATTTCTCAAACCAGCCTGTAAGGCAAGAGCCAAGATAAATGCTTGATACTTTCTAACTCAGAAGTAAAGTCAAATCGCTTATATACAGATGAACTTTCCACAATAAAATTACTGAGGTCATGATAGCGAGTTAATTACCACAGTCCTGGTGTGTACATTATAATTTAGACAAGTAAACTAATGTCCTGAAATAAACATCTTATGACAAATACAGTTTCTTAAAACAAACAGAATAGTGAGGAAATGCATTTTTTCCATCACAAACATGCAAAGCAAATGTAACCTAAAGATTAAGGATCACATTCCCGAACAGAGTAATAAGTCTTTTAGAATTTAAAAATGAATCTCCCAGGAGAACTTCTTGCCAACAAATTAGCCTCCTTTTAATTTGACAAGACACAGAATAAGAATTTGTTAAAATGGTTAGTGTTTATTTCCTTAAGTGTCCCTGAGATGTTTGACTTCTTAATGTTCTCCACTTTCTTTTGTAACCTTGTAACAAGATGTGTAAACCATGAACTCTGTGCTTTGTATTCTCAAGGTACTTGAGTTAAGATTTCCTCATTCTCTCAAAGTGTGTTGAAACTGTGGCCTCTGCCATTAATTATACTCTTAATCAAAGTTGAACACAAGAATACAGCACTTTGCAGTGTGCACTCCAGCCTGAGAGATGGAGGGAAACCCTGTCTCAAAAAAAAAAAAAAAAAAAAAAGAAGAAGAAAAGAATAGAGCACTTACTGTTTTCTGTTTCTACATATCATATTTATTGATGTGCAGATATTCTACTTCTTAAGTCTTTAGTGCTCTGTTGTTTACCAGATCCGACCTATCAAACTACTTACTATATTTCACACAAAGCTAATAGTGACTTAATGTGAGCCACTTCTTTCAGGGGTCCTTGCTTTATTCTACTTCTGCCTCTTTACATTATTCCTTTGCCTTCTGAGTCTGAGTAAGTCTTCAAGGATGTTTGTCTTTGTAGGCTTCCTCAGCCACTCTAGGTAGAAATAACCTTTCCAAGCATTCTACTTGCACAATGACAACATTCTGTGCTAACATGTTGGTCTCTCCAGCTAGAATATTTGTTCCATGACGGTGAATGTCCCGTCTTCTTCATTTTTATGCCTATGGTCCATAGTCCAATTCACAGCATGTAGGAAGTGTTTGATAAAAGTTAGTTGGATAAATAGAACAGTCAGTGAATGAGGAAAAGAGATTCCAGGGGAAAATACTTGTCAGAGTCAGTGGTGATGGCCAATGACCAGGCACTGATGTGTGCTGGGAGGATACATTGTGTGTGTATGGTGAGAGTTAATGGGGATAGAAGGTGCCGGACCCCTCTGTCAGAGGCATTCAAACCAGAGCAACTCCATCTTGAATAGGAGCTGGGTAAAATAAGGCTTAGACGTGCTGGGCTGCATTCCCAGATGGTTAAGGTGTTCTAACTTGCAGGAGATAGGAGGTCAGCACGAGATACAGGTCATAAAGACCTTGCTATAAAACGGTTGTCGTAAAGAAACCAGCTAACACCTACCAAAACCAAGATGGTGATGAAAGTAACCTCTGGTCGTCCTCACCGCTACACTCCCATCAGCACCATGACAGTTTACAAATGCCATGGCAACATCAGGAAGTTACCCTATATGATCTAAAAAGGGGAAGCATGAATAATCCACCCTTGTTTAGCATATCATCAATGACACTTAGAATATGTGAGATACACGGGAACCATCAGCGCAGATCACTTTTGTGTTCTCAGATGATTGTCTGGATTTAATCAGTTAATTAATTAATTTTTAGGGAAAAAATTATCCAGCTGCCCTAAAACCTACCCTGTCTAGTTAAGAGAATAATACCCTGCTTGCTGCATTGCCTGCACTTAGAGTTTCACGGTTCTCCCCTGCACGCTATTCAGTCTCCCCAGCATGGCTTCCTGTGCAGTTTTTATCATCTGACCCTTGGGACATCATGGTGAGGTCGACAGGGAGGTGAGGAAATGGGCTCAGGAAGGTCAACTTTTCTGGCCAACCTGGCCCGCAAGCCCCCTTTTTCTAATCTTTGAAGCACAAGCAATGTGGGCTTTTCTGTCCCAGGTTTCTTGCCTCTTCTGAGATGTCAGTGTAGAGGTGGGGATTTGCATTCACAGTGGGCTGAGCACTCACTACGGGGGACTTCCAGCCCCCAGTAGGTCAGGAGCCCTAAGTGTTAGACCCACCCAGGAAGACTGATTCATCTTCAAAGAGCCGCCCTCTTATAGAGGGGCTTCGGGAGCCACCAGGATGAGCCTTCCTCTGCAGAGTGAGCTGCCCTGTTGTGGGGAGGGACTTTGGTTGCCTGAGGTTGAGTGGGCAGCCTCAGTTAGTAGCAGAACCCCAATGAGTTCTGAACCCCGGGGAAAAATCTCTTTCTAAACTCCCTTTTTTCTTCATCCCAACGCCTACTTGAGGGTGGCCCTATAGATAAAATGTCGCTTTTTGGCTGAGTGTCCTCAAAACTTTCGGACCATGATGGCTCCCTTATTCCCACCTACCTCTCACCCCAAGTTCTAACAACTCCTAATCACTCATCCTTCCGAAAGGGCGCAGTATAAAGAACGTCATAATAAAATGACCTACTCTTATTTCTCCATACTTTGGAATTTGTAGAGACAAGTCTCCACTCGTGGAGGCACTGACAGGGAAGGGGCCTCCTTTGTTCCACTTGATTAGTGCTGAGAATTCCAGGACCAAGTGCTCATTGGAAATGATGACGTCCTTGCATTGTGGCTCCTGGCCCTATGATATGAAGATTGGCCCCTAGCTCTCCCCAACTCAAAAGCGAGGGCGCTTAGCTTCTCAGTCTGTTTGGGAAGAAGTTCTGGTATTAAGTCAACTGATGGAAGAGGACGGAGCTTGGATTGGTTGCTGCAAGGAGTGTCCAAAATACTGAACACAGGCAAGTGGATTTCTGCCTCAAATGAGCAGCTTCTTAAACCAAGGAGCTCTGTCCTCTGCTCCCAGATCCCCAAGCATGTGTGTTATGATGTTGCGGGCCACCTAAAGGGCAGAAGTTCTTTATTTCAGAGGCATCTAGGAGGGGTACGAGAGAGCACCCCACTCCCTGACTAGCCTGGCAGTCAGATGGGAATGCGCTGATGTGCCTCTCTTTAAGAACATTTGAAATGCAAACATTTTCCAAACGTGTCCTTTTCCATCTTGTTTGTTTAGGAAAGTAGTTGTGATAGTTAAATTGTACGTATCAACTTGGCTAGACTGTGGTGCTCGGTTGTTTGGTCAAACCCCAGTCCTTAGTCTAGGTGTTGCAGTAAAGGCATTTCTGTAGATGTGATTAACATGTATAACAAGTTGACTTTAAGCAAAGGAGATGACCCTCCACCATGCGGGTAAGCCTCATTTGATCAGTTGAAGGGCATAAGAGCAAAAACTGAGATTTCCAGGGAAGAAGGAATTTTGCCTCAAGACTGAGACATAGGAATTCTTCTTGTGTTTCCAGCCTGCCAGACTGTCCTAGAAACTTCAGACTCAAGTTTGTGACATCAGCTCTTACCTGAGTTTCCAGCTGCTGGCTGGCCCTAAGGGTTCAGGCTTGCCAGCTGCAGCAATCACGGGGGCCAATTTCTTAAAATAAATCTCTTAACACAAATGTCTTATTGGTTCTGTTTCTCCGGAGAACCCAGACTGACACAGGGGTTGCGGCAGACACATACCTTCAGCAATATCTAAAGGGAGGGCTGCTCCGGGGACAGTGAACCAAAGAAACATCCTTGTTGGCTGTAAAGTCTGAATGGGGCTCTTCTGCTTCACCAGGTTCTATGACAGAAAACGAACTCAAATCTCAGGCTGGAGGCAAAGGGTGGTAACTACAGCAGCAAATATATCTGGCAGTATGCAAATGCGTTAAGCACATTATCTCATGTCATGAAATAAATAGACTTTATTGTTTAAAGCAGTTTTAGATTTACAGGAAAATTGATGGGAAAGAACAGACCTCCCATATACCAAGCCCCCGTCCCCATGTTTCTTTGAGGTTAACAGTCTGCATGAGTGTGCTGCATTTGTTACAAGTGAAGAGTCAAGCTTGAAAATTACTTTTAACAAAGCCCAAGTGTGTGTGAGGATTTATTCCCTGTGTTATATGGTTCTAGGGGTTTCGACAATGGCTTTAATACAGGATCGCGCCGAATATTTTGCCTGGCCTAAAACTCCCTGGTGCTCCACCTGTTCATTTCTTTCTGCTATTTATTTAATTTTCAAAACAATATTATGAGGCGAAATTTAAAAAATTCTTTAATTTATAAAAGTGATACAATAATTGTATTTATTTATGGAGTACATAGTACTGTTTTGCAACATGCAATGTATAGTGATGAAATAGAATAATTAGCATATCCATCACCTCAAACATTTAGCACTTCTTTGGGTTGGGAATAGTCAAAGTCCTCTTTTCTAGCTATTTGAAAATGTATAACAGGCTGGGCATGGTGGCTCACGCCTGTAATCCCAGCACTTTGGGAGGCCGAGGTGGGTGGATCACTTGAGGCCAGGAGTTTAAGATCAACCTGGCCAACATGGCGAAACCCCATCTCTACTAAGAATACAAAAAAAAAAAAAAAAAAAAAAAAAATTAGCCAAGTGTGGTGACACACGCCTGTAATCCCAGCTACTCGGGAGGCTGAGGTGAGAGAATCACTTGAACCTGGGAAGCAGAGGTTGCAGTGAGCTGAGATCACGCCACTGCACTCCAGCCTGGGCAACAGAGCAAGATTCTGTCTCAAATATATATATATATAATTATTGTTAACTATAGACAGCCTACAGTGCTATGGAATACTAGAACTTATTCTTCCTAGCTAACTGCAATTTTGTATCATTTAACCAATCTCTCCTTAGTCCTGCCTTCCTGCTACCCTTCCCAGCCTCTAGTGTCTGTTTACAGGTGAATAGATAAAGAAAACGCAGTGTGCATACATAGTGGAATACTACTATTTAGCCACAAAAAGAATGAGATCCTGTCATTCACAGCAACATGGATGAACCTGGAGACATTATTTTAAGTGAAATGAGTCAGGCATAGGAAGATAAATATCATATCTTCTCACTTGTATGTGGAGGCTAAAAAAGTTGATCTCATAGAAGCAGAGAGTGGAACAGTTACCAGAGTGGAACTTTATAGGCGTTGTTGCAACCAAGACTCGGACTCCCCATGTTCCCCGTTCTGAGACAGAACAATGATCTCATCGGCTTCACGTGCTGCTGGGAGGACCCAGGGAGTCAGTGCCCAGAAAGGTCTTAACACAACGCTGTTACACTGCACGCACACAGGGTCTGGTGAAAACTCTTCAGTTATCAGACTGGTTTGCTTACATGGTGGGAATAAGATTTTCCCTCTTAGGAGGCTGATTGTTCTTACCTCTTGGCTCAGGAGAAGAGGAGCTGTAGCTCTGAAAGAAGTTGAAGATTTGGATTCATCCTTTTTTTGTTTTGTTTTGTTTTTTTGAGACGGAGTCTTGCTCTGTCACCCAGACTGGAGTGCAGTGGTGCAATCTCTGCTCACTGAAAGCTCTGCCTGCTGGGTTCACGCCATTCTCCTGCCTCAGCCTACCAAGTAGCTGGGACCACAGGTGCCTGCCACCACGCCTGGCTAATTTTTTGTATTTTTTAGTGGAGACGGGGTTTCACCGTGTTAGCCAGGAGGGTCTCGATCTCCTGACCTTGTGATCTGCCCGCCTTGGCGTCCCAAAGTGCTGGGATTACAGGCATGAGCCACCGCGCCCGGCCCTGGATCCGCCTTTTAATAATGACAAGAAGGGGGCAGGAAGATGGCTCCAAGGAAAGGCAGCACCCAGCAGTCCTTTCCTTCATTTTAAGCTCCACAGACTTCTAACTGCTGAGGTGGAAAGGAGGCATGGCTGTGATTGGCAGTGCCACAGTGCCCAGTCCTGGATGGTGGAGGCAGGGGGGCGGTAGCAGGGAGCGAGAGGCAGCGCTGGGCCAGGTGGAGTGGGGTGATCCTCCACTCTGAGGCCTGGCTGCAGGCCAGGGCAAACATGCCACACTACAGTCTTTCCCGGCTCCTGGCACATGGTCCCCATTCTCGAAGGCTCCCTGCTGCCCTCACTGAAAATGAGCCCTCACTCTACCTGTGGATGGTTGGTTAGGGCCCCGACATCCTGGAGAGCTGTTGCCTTTCTCTGGGGAGCAGAATACTGACTCCTCAGAGGCCTCTAGGTCCCCGTTCCAACCTGAAAGAAACCTCAGGGTGGTGCAGAGTCCCCCACAGCAAACCCGACCTCAAGGGTTACACCTTCTTGGCCATCAGTTCCAGACCACACCCAGCCTGGGCCACCCTCTACCCCTTCACCAGGGCTGACTCCCAGCCCCATCTTCCTCATTGCCCTAGCGCCTTCTGAGGAGGCCTCTTCTGCGTGAGGCTGTGTGAACAGGAGCCACCAGAGTGGCTGGGAGCTCGGTGAGGGCAGGCGCATGTCTTCCCTGTCCTCACAATTTACACAGCAGAGTGCAGAGGCTCCTGACCGCAAAGATGCAGGAGCTTTTACAAGACACCTAAGGAGCTTCTAGAAAGATCTGTGCCTTCTGCTTCACCTCCCCTCCAATTGAAGGCGAGGATTCCAGAGGTGAGGGCAGGATGGCTGGGCGTCTGTATTATGAAAAAGTCCCCCAGGCCCAGGGCTGGGCCCACTGCTGTGGGGGGCCACCCAGCAGAGCTCTGCTGCCGTCCATGACATGGGAGACCCTCCCCAGGGGTGGCACAAGGAGGTTGTGTTGGGGAGAGGACAGGCACCCTCATATTTGAACTGGGACCTTCCCTTCTCCTTTCTGTCTCTGCCTCATGCAGTGGAGGGCAGGGACCCAGCCTGGAGTGTTTGGGGATGAGGTCATGGTCAAGGAGAGCTCTGGGCGCTGGGCTTGGGCCGCCTGGCCAGACTCGGGTGGGTGGGGCAGGAGCTGCAGTTGGTGTAGTTGTTCCAGGAGAGTCTGTTTTTCTAAAGGAAAAAGAATCATGCTAACGAGCCTGGCGCCCTCCTGAACGTCTCTAACAGGCCCCATTCTGACTGGGAACTCTGGCTGTGCGCCCTCTGCTCCAGCCTGGGGCCAAGGAGGTCCCCGAAGAGAGGACTCTAGGCTGCTCAGCCTGCCTCATCAACCCAGGCAGGACTCAGGGGCTGCCTTGGCGGTACTTCCCGAAGCAGACCCTATGCCCCTGTCATCCTGCACCTTCACCCATCCCGAGGCTTCTGCCACCTGTGTCACGGCATGGGGAGGTGGGTGCCCTTCGTTACAGGATGAAAGCTTCGAAGTCTCCACTCATTTGCTCACCTCACTTCTCATTCACAGAGCTCTGAGCTGGCTGGGGGAGCGCACACCCAGGCCCTGACACAGTGGGAAAAAAGCTTGGTGTTAAGTTTTGACTGTGACACTGTCTTCCAGCGAATAATCCGGGCTACGGATTCTCTGGCAGGAACGTGACTTCCATCTGTCTGAGGGGTCTTTGCCCTGACACTCTCAGATGTGGTGCCCTGGTGTCCTATTCCCATTGCTCAAAGCTGGACCCTGCAGCTTCCAGCCAAGGGCACCGGCATAAACCATTGTGTGTGGGTTCCACGTGGGGGCTTTCAGCCTGGGCTGTTTTGCTCAGGAGGCAATGTCTGCATAGATGTCTGCATAGGTCTGGAGTCCAACAAGGCAAGCTCACTGAGGGCCCAGGAAAATTCCTGGGCAAAAACTCCTCTTAGGGAAAGAGAGACAAGGGGAAACAGCCTGGGTTGGTGACATCAGGCCCTGTGGGGACCTGGGCTGTACTGACCACAGCCTGGTGTGTATCACTCAGTGTCCACGCAGACCTGCCCTCAGCCCACACCCATCCATTCCACAGTGGGCACCAGGAGCCTTGGCAGGGCATCAGGCTGGCGTCCAGGGAGCGTGGCACCCTGGTGGACATGGTGGCAGCAGCAGCGCCTGGAGCTGACATGAGTTGCCTGTTTTGCTGGGGAGAGGAGTAGAGAAAAGAAAAATGGTGGGTGTGGTGCCTGACACTGAGACTCCTGTGGTCTGGAGGGATGTGAGGTGCTGCTTAGAGCAAGCAAGCGTGGAGCCAGAGAAGGACAGTGCTCACACTGCAGCCACCCTGCCCAGCGTGGTGTGAAACAGGACAGCCCTTAGACACACGGGACACTTCCCAGGGCTGCTCCCAGGAGTGCAGGAACCTCTCACCACCACAGCCCCAGTTCACCCTTCAACTTTCCTGCTTACCAGGAGCTGGGCATCCAGCTCTTTTGAGTAGGTCCAGCACAGCCTTTGCATGCTTGGGAGGAAACCTGGTCTCACTGAAATGCACAATAGGTGCCCGCCCTGTGGTAGGACTTGGAGAGTTTCCGGACAGTTCAGCTTGGCAATTTTCCTCCATGTGGGTTTGACAGTGTCTGGAACTCTGCCAGGAGGAATGCCCAGTTTGCACAGCCCTCTTCTAACGCCAAGAAAGGGATACTCCTGGATCACAGCTTTCCATAAATAGTTAGGTATCGTTCACACAGTGGTGTGTGATCTCCTGGAAGAGGTTTTAAAGGCTGTTGCTCCTGGGGGCTGCCTTCCACTGCAGCTTAGGGAGGATGTCTCACATATTCTTATGCCTTCATTTTTAGTACAGTGACCTTGGCTTTGTAGGTGCTTACATTTTTTGTTCGTTTTTTAAAAGAGCTACCTGGGTTAGGTGTGTGTAGAAGGTTGGTTAACATTGTCTGAGCTGATACTTACCATGTGCTAATATATAATATGGCTTCTAATGCTATTAAAGTGCTGACTTCTGAGACCAGATTTGCTCCTGGTCAGCAGAAACTCTTTCTTGTTCATGGCTGGCCTCTGCATTTTCAGCCCCAGGGCTGAATTGACACATTTTGTTGAATGAGTGTAACCCACAGGTATGAGTAAGTAACATATGAAATCTCAAAGGTCCAACAAGGCAATTACTTAGCAAGTGGATGGTGGGTTTTTTTGTTGTTGTTGTTTTTATGTTTTGTGTTTGTTTGTTTTGTTTTGTCTTGTTTTGAGACGGAGTCTCTCTCTGTTGCCCAGGCTGGAGTGGCATGATCTGGGCTCACTGCAACGTCTGCCTTCCAGGTTCAAGCAATTCTCCTGCTTCAGCCTCCCAAGTAGCTGGGACTACGGGTATGCACCACCATGTCCAGCTTTTTTTTTTTTTTTTTTGTATTTTTAGTAGAGACAGGGTTTTGCCATGTTGGCCAGGCTGGTCTCAAACTCTTGACTTCGGATGATCTGTCAGCCTCGGCCTTTCAAGGTGCTGGGATTACAGGCATGAGCCACTGCACCTGGCCTAGGTAGATGGGTTTTAATCCCAGACGTAGGAAAGACAGGACGCAACCTGGGGAAAACAAGAGTGAGGATTAGGGACTTCATCTGATCTCAGCAGGAAGCACTTGGCTTTTCCTATCCAAACCCAGGAAGAGCTAAACCATCCGTCCATGGCTCTAGAGGCCTCAGTGAGCGTCTGGCATTCTGTTGAGTATGTTTGACTTGGAGAGAGTTCCACCTCCAGCAATTCTTGCAGTTGATAAATTTTTACAGCAGAAAGTACTTGAGTAAAAGGTAGTTGATGAAGACTGTGTACTCGAGGCCGAGAGATTTTTGTGTGTTTCAAGACTGAAAGGTGAGAATTTTTAGATAAAGAAATTGAGCTCTCTCTGAAGTTGGGATGGGAGGTTTGATGTTAAGAAGTGAGCAGGCCAGCGTGGACCTGATGCAGGACAGACAGAATCAGGATGTGGAGTTTGGTAGAAGAGCCTAAACTTGAGCAAGACCAGGCCAGAGATGGCAGTGTCCAAACCACATTATGGATGTATCTGTATGCTTTGTGTAATTTTTGGTATGCAACTGTGTTTCATGTGTTTTTTTAATCCCTTGGCCTGTGTCCACTACACATTAATTAGAGGCTAACACATACTTTGTCTTCTAGTGACTATCACTAGATTTGGTTTCTAGCTGACAAAGTAACTTCTTCCAGTCTTTAGGCCTCAACTTTCTCTTCTTTTTGGTTGGGATTTGGGGACTGACACTGAAAAATCTTTCATAATTTTGTGGGAGTTTTATGGGCCTTTTGAAGTCTTAAGCACTTTGAGAAAACATGCAAAGATTGCTCTGTTTCCCCTAATCCAATTTTTAAATTTACCCCACCCCCAATTGTTGTGTTCATCTTCCTAGTATTCTGGGACTGTATGAAGAGCAGATGTGAACCCACTTTCAGATGGAGAAAGCAAGACACAGAGCTGTTCAGACAATCACTGAGCTAATAATGTGTTTGAAAGAGTTTTGTCTTTTAAAATCTACATAAAAATGAACTATTCCTTCTGTTGGAAGAATTTAGAAGTTGCTGTGTTCTTGATTGGTCTGCAGAGAAGTGGGAAGCAGGGACCACAGATGTATCTAGTTGCTCTGTGAGCTGATCTTCTAGAGCATGTGTATATATGTTTTATCTCTAAGGCTTCATCCTTTCTTACCAGAAATTCTTTCAACAAGTAATGTGTGTCATGCAGGAGATATCAATAATCATTCCTTTGGTTGTACCACTCCTAAGTAAAAGCTTGATGTAGGTAGTATTTTGGGATCTGGTAATTTATGGGTTTTTGTTCATTCGAGAGAAGACATTCAGACTTTCAGGTCTGCATTGTCAGCACATAATGTGGTCCTACTCTGAGATGATTCTCAAATTTTAGACAAAGTCAAAAGGTCATTCTCTAAAAGTCACTAAGAAAAGTCAACATAATGAATGAACTTAGACATCTGCAGAAGGTTCCTACCTAAAAAAGTGATTTGTTAACATATCACCAACAGAGACTTGGAAAAACGTAAGTTTGCTCGTTTTAACAAGACATGGCTTCAGGAAGACAGGTTGAGAATGTTGACCTAAAAGAAGATAACACAGGTGATGGTTTTGTAACTTGCCTGTCAGGAAATGATGTTGTTAGTGGTGATTTATTTAAAAAGGAGTAAAAGAGTATGGACACTTGTGTTTATTTAATAGCATATGAAGTAGAGATGGAAGCCTCATGATTTTTCATTGTTGCTTTGGTTTTGTTTTTACTTTTTTATTTTGAAATAATTTTCAGATTTACAGAAAAGTTGCAAGAACAGTACAAAGAATTTCCACATACCCTTTACTTAGATCCTCCAAGTGTTAACATTTTGCCACATTTGTTTTCTTTCTTTCTCTGTCCGTGTGTGTGTGTGTGTGTGTGTGTGTGTGTGTGCGCGCGCGCGCGCTGTATTTCCATAACAAACATCTCGTTTTACTTAAGTTGTTTATTGTCGGGGGAGGCAGTGTGAAGTGGGGTGGTGGCTGGTGGGGGCTATGTTGATGGAATTTCAGGGGAGGAGCATTAATGTCTCTTGAAATTTATTGCTTTGTCTCATTATTTACAAGTATTTTATCATTTTGCAAAGAAGTAATCTGACATCTTGCTTGCTATGGACTCTAAGATTTATCAGTTAAAGCATGGTTGCTCTCATTGGAAAGGAAATACTGTGGTAGTCTGTGACTTTAAGGCTGTTGGTGCTTTTGGAGATACCTAAAAAGAGGAATGTAGAGATTATTTTGAGCTTTAGTGTAGTAAGCTCAGTGGTGCAGGTTTTAGCTCTTTGGGTTTTTCTGAAACCAGAATCTTTTCTGAGGATGATGCTTATAGATTCTCCTCTAGGAGGGAGGCTGAGCCTGTGAGGAGGTGAGGGATGGATGTGCTTGCAAGGCAGCATCACCTCTCACATGATGGACCCAGTCCTGGTTGTTGAATCACAAAAGCAAAGGCGAAGTCAAAAGTGGCAGTGTTCTGAACAAATTCCCATGTTATAAAGAGTGTAAAGCTTAATACTTTCAGCCTGGCACTTTAAGCCTCGACAAATAGTACCTGGGTATGTGGTTATTATGATTTTAAACATAAAGATTATCTTTCTAAGTGGTATTACTCTTTTGTGTGGTTTGGAGGCTCTCCCAGTTAGTATCAGCATGATGAATCACTCATGTTATGTCGTTTTACGAAGTCTGTCATGATTTAACGCAAAGGGGCTAATTTTTTGAGAGAGAAAAGAAATTAAGAATCTTGTGAATTCATACAGGAGAAGAACCACTTTTGACTTTTTAAGATGGAAAACATGAAAAAATGAGAATGGCTTCGAGAACAGTTTATAAGATGAATTGGTTTTCTAAGGGTATGGATAACTAGAGGAGCCCTGGGGAGAGAGAAAAGGGAGCAAAGGGAACATGAGGGGTGGCTCATCTGCCATTAATGAGGGGCCAAGTGATACAGAAAAGGAAATGAGACCCAGGAGAGAGGGACACAAATTGGTTGGCAGAAGCTGAATGTTTTTCCTTTACTAGACTTTTATCCAATATTGAACAAATTATTGCATTTAGCTCACCGGGTTGCCACAGTCTTTCAATATGCCAGACCAGCGCAGTACTGATTACCTTATAGCAATAACAATGATATAAAAATGAAGAATATTGCTTGAAAATATCAGAGATTTTTCTTTCGGTAATGGTGGTTGGGTAATTCAGACCATTCATTCCATGGAAAACAACCACCCCAAATTTGAATAACTCTTAAAAAATTCCTCAAAAGTAGCAGAGCTAATAAGATAATGAGGAATTATTGGGTTAAAATTCAGAACATGAAAATCCTGGCCAGGAGCAGTGGCTGACATCTGTAATCCCAGCATTTTGGAAGGCTGAGACAGGCAGATTGCTTGAGCCCAGGAGTTCAAGATCAGCAGGGGCAACATAATGAAAACTTGTCTCTATAAAAAATACAAAAAATTAGCCAGGTGTGATAGCACATGCTTGTAGTCCCAGCTACTTGAGAAGCTGAGGTGAGAGAATCGCTTGAGCCTGGGATGTTGAGGTTGAAGTGAGCCATGATCATGCCACTCATCACTGCACTCCAGCCTGGGTGACAGAGTGAGACACTGCCTCAAAACAGAAAAACAAACAAACAAACAAATGAAAATCCTGAGATGGCCTTGGCATTTGGGACTGCTTTTGACCACAAGGCAAGTGAAAATCTGAAAGACATGGTTAAGAGAGTAAGCAGCACTTTCTTCATCCCTCTGAAATAGGAAAGACATGAAGTTGGAACACAGGACCCACCAAGATAATCTTCCCATGCTTTCATCTGAGATTAAGCAAAGCTGCACCCTATAGATAAGGGTGAAATGGAAATAAAACAGGTCTTCCACGAATTGTATGTGGCCCAGCTATACATCATCTGGGTGATGAAGAATATCTCAAATAATGAAACAGGGATAAACAATGATGAATTGAAAGTGCCTTCAGGACCTGGTAGAAGCAAATGAAAATTAAATCTGGAGACATCATCTGAGGCTTCCACAAGTAAATTACTTCAACAAATAATTTAAAATATACAATGTCAAGCACACAATAGAATACAACAAAATAAAATTAAACACATGAAGGTGCACCTGAGAAAGACCCAAGGGAAAAAAAATAACAGAAACACAGTCAGAAGTATACCAAATATAGGAATTATCAGAGAGAGAGACTGTAAAGCAATTGCACTTACTATTTTAAAGCAGAAAAAAAGTAAGCTTGAAATTTTTAGCAGAATATTGGAAACTATAAAAAGTGACATAGTAGATTTAAGTAAGAACCAAGGAGCACTCTAGAATTGACAAATGTAACAACTCAATTAATAACTCAATGTATAGATTAAATGGTAAATTAGATATAATTGAAGAGAATATTAGTAAACTGCAAGACCGTTTGGAGGAAAATATAAAAATGGTACATATAAAGGCAAAAGGTAATAAGAAAACCTAAGATACATGGAAAATGTAATTAAAAGCTTTAAATATATGTCCAACAGAATGCCGTGAAGGAGCTGAGTCTAAGAGTTGCATGAACAATATGTGATAAAAATAATGGCTGAGAAGTTTTCTAAAAAACATCAGTTTCTAGATTTAAAAAGCCCAAGGAATTATCGACAGGATAAATTAAAAGTATATATTATAGTGAAATTGTAGACAATTAAACCCTTAAAGCCACAAGAGAGAGAAAGAAATATTACTTTTAAAAGGCACAATAATTACACTGATAGCTGAATTATAAAGAGTGATAATAAAAATCAGAAGATAATAGAATCTCTTCAATATACTGAAAGAAAATAACTAACATAGGCCATCATTCCCAGTAAAAATATCCTTCAAGTATGAAGATGAAATAAAAACATTTTCAGACAAACAAAAACAGAGAAAGTTTGTTACCAGCAGACCTGCTGTAAAGGAAATATTAAAGTGAGTTCTTCAAGCAGATAGAAAATAATCCAAGATGGAAGGTTAGGGATACAGAAGAAATGAAGAGCAAGAAAGGGATAAATATATAAGTAAATCTCAATGGACATTAAGTTTATTTATTTATTGACGTTTTTCCCTTTCCAACTTTTATTTTAGGTTTAGGGGATACATGTGCAGGTTTGTTACATAGGTAAATTGTGTGTTGTGGGGGTTTGGTATACAGATAATGTTGTCACCCATTTAATCAGCATAGTACCCAATAGGTAGCTTTTCAGTCCTCACCCTCCTCTCACCCTCCACCCTCAAGTAGGCTCTGGTGTCTATTGTTCCCTTCTTTGTGTCCATGTGTACTCAATGTTTAGCTTCCACTTGTAAGTGAGGACATGCAGTATTTGGTTTTCTGTTCCTGCATTAATTCTCTCAGGATACTGGCCTGTAGCTCCAGCCATGTTGCTGCAAAAGACATGATTTTATTCTTTTTCATGGCTGTGTAGTATTCCACAGTGTATATGTACCACATTTTCTTTTTCAAGTCCACCATCGACGGGCATCTAGATTGATTCCATGTCTTTGCTATTGTGAACAGTGCTGAGATGAACATACATGTGCATGTGTCTTTATGGTAGAATGATTTTTATTCCTTTGGGTATGTACCCAGTAATGGGATTGCTGGGTTGAATGGTAGTACTACTTTAAGTCCTTGAGAAATATCCAGACTGCTTTCCACATGACTGAACTAATTAACATTCCCACCAGCAGTGTATAAACACTCCCTTTCCTCAGCAACCTTGCCAGCATCTGTTATTTTTTGACTTTTAATAATAGCTATTCTGACTGGTGACAGATAGTATCTCATTGTGGTTTCGATTTTCATTTATCTAATAATTAGTGATATTGAGAATGTTTTCTTATGCTTGTTGGCCACATTGAACATCAAGTTTATAAAACGATAATAATTAATGTCTTGTGGGATGTGTGTCTGCATGCTATTATCTATTTATCTTTTGCCATATGACAACAAAATCCTTTAAGTTGGGAGGAGGCCAAAAGGATTTTAAATATTTTAAAGTCTTTGTATTGTCAAAGAAGAGGGTAAAAGTACCAATTATTACTAGACTTTGATAAGTGAAGGATTCGTGTTGTAATTTCCAAAGCAACCATTAAAAGCATAAGAAAGATATAACATTTTCGCATAAAGATAGAGGAAAAATGGAATGATAAAAATATAAGCAGTTCAAAAGAAGGCAAAAAAGAGAGAAAAAGAACACCGAGCAGGTGGAATAAAGAGAAAGCATATTATAAAATAGTACATTTATGGCCAAATATATCAGTAGTTATATCAATATAAATAGACTAAATGCTCTAATTAAAAAACAAAAATGTTTGGACTTGATTAAAAATAAAACCAAATGATATTCTGTTTTCAAGACACAAATTAAAATGTAAAACTAAAAATGTTTGAAAATAAAAGATTATGAAAAATTATATAACCAGTAGCCAAAAGAAAACTGGTAAAGCTATACTAACAACTATACTAACTAAAACTGGCAAAGCTAGACAAAATTGACCTTAAGGCAAAATAAATTACTAGAGATAGAGTCACTTCTTGCTGATTATGAATTCAACCCATCAAGGTGCTACAATAATTCAAGGTTTGTATGCAGCTAATACTATGACCACAAAATATTTAAAGAAAAAGTGATGGAATAGAACGACATATGGATAAATTCACAATTGTGCTAGAATTTTGCAATAGCCTTTTCTCGTAATAAAACAAGCAAACAACAAAAAAATTCTGTAACCCTATAAAATATTTGAAAAACATGACTTAAAACCTCCTGATCTAATGGATGTACAGTTTTCCCTGGGTATCTGTGAAAGATTGGTTCCAGAACCCCTGCTTACACCCAAATCTGAAAATGCTCAAGTCTCTGATATAAAATGGCCTAGTATTTGCATAGAACCTATGCACATCCTCGTGTATACTTTAAATCATCTCTAGATTACTTATAATAACTAATATAGTGCCCACACATCACTCCATCTGCATGGATTCAAATTTTGCTTTTTGGAACTTTGTGAAAATTTTTTTTAATCAAAAAAGGTCTTTGGACTTTTTATCTCTGAGTATTTTCAACTTGCAGTTGGTTGCATCTGCAGATGTGGAACCCAAGAATATAGAGGGCTGGCTGTATGCCTATAAATAAAACACAGCAAGAAACAATAAGAGAATACACTTACTTTTCAAGTATACAGTGAAAAGTCATAAAAATTTACCATATAGTGGGCTACAAAGCAAGTCTCAACAATTTTAAAAGACTAAAAATAGAATATGTGATGTGACTGCAGTTCAATAACCAAAATACAACTGGAAAATCACCCTAGGTTTAAAAACTAAAAAAAAAACTAAAAGAAAAGAAAAAAATATGTAAATATATATACTTTCTAATATATACATTCTATATAAATCTCTATACATATATATTTCTAAAATATAATTTTTAGATTAAAATTTAATTATAAAAATTTAAAATTTAAAAATTAAATATAATTTAAAATATAAAATATGTATGTTATATATATTTTGAAAATATATATATTTTCAAAGGATCTGGTATTAAAAAAACACTCAGTGAAATAAGTATTCATCTCAAGAAACTAAAAAGAGAACATCAAAATGAACGCAAATAAATTAGAAGGAAGGAAATAGTAAAAACAAGGTCAGAAAATAATGAAATAAAACACACATAGAATAGAGAACACCAACAAAGCCAAATATTGTTTTTTGGGAAGCTAACTGAAATGGAGAAATCATGGGTGAAACTGATGAATAAAAACTGAAAGAAGGCACAAATAGCCAATCTTGGGAATGAACAAAGGGGACAGATCCAATGTGGTTTAAATAAGAGTGAGCTAGGGGGTGATGAAGGGAAGGGGTCATCCCAGGCAGAGAGCAGCATGTACCCGGGGCAGCACTGAGGGCAGGGTCTGTTCACCACCAGAATTGCCGTAGTAAAGGGCATCGCCTTTGTAGGGGATGGCAGGATGGGAGGCTGGAGCAGCCAGCAGGGTCCAGTTCAGGGAGGGTAGGCTGAGGAATTTGAGCTTTACATTGAGAGCTAAGGGGACCACTAGAGGTGATAAGGCAGGGGAGAGGAGGTGGCACAACAGAATTATCCTTTAGGATGATTGCCCTGGCTGCAATCTAGGGAAGAATTAGGAGATGAGGTGGGATAAGGGAAGGCAGTGGGGAAACAGTTGCAGCCATCCAGGTGAGAAGGATCAGGGCCTGAACCAAGGCGATGACATCAGGAATGGAGCAGATGGGGAGCTGAGGACAGATGGCTGAGCTCTGGAAAGCACCACTATTTATGGGGCGAAGGTCGAATGACCAACTCAATGAGGGTTGGGGGAAGAAGATGGAACACCTGCTAAAGAAGGAGGGAATTCCAAACGGTATGAAAGTCACAGCAGGAAGTGTGATGTGCACTGTATTTGGCCAACAGGTCATCATTGGTGACATCAGAAATAGCCCAGTTTCAATGGACTGTGAGTAAAGGGAGCTCTGGGGGCTGGGGTGCTTGGGACAGGGGCTGAGTTGTGTTGGGAGGAAGGGCAGAATGGGGCAAGTGGAAGGCAACGTGGGATTTCAGGTTGTTCTAAAGGAGAGAAGATGCAGCTTCCTGGCTCCCTCCTTGCCTCTTCCACCTGAAAAATTAGTCAGTGACTCTCATTATATGACTAAGATTTTCCAACTATGTCAATTCAGGTCATTCAATTTCCTCCTTTCATTCCATATTAATAGGGACATGTTTTTGAAACTGGCCTCACTATTATTCTTTGTTTATGTGTCTAGTTACTTTATTTACCACATAAGGAGATGAAGAGACACATATTCTTAGGCAAAGAGATACATATTTTTAGGCAAAGAGGTAAATTTAAAGGATCGTCATAGCTGTTTCTGCCAAGGAAGTCTACAAAAATGTTTAAATCAGAAATGGCCAGTTTTCATGTCAATTGGTATTTCTAAATTCCAGGTTTTCCCCCTGTGACATATTATAATTGAGAGATGCCCAAACAGATGTTTTCTGTTAGCTGGACTCAGTTCCAAAGGTTTCTTCATAGGCTGCTCTGAAATAATCTCCAAGGAGCTCCAGGGGCCAATAATCTCCATTTTTGCTATTGCATATGAAAATATTTTAGTCTGCTTATGTGAGATTCATTTTGTTTCTGAACAGTATTATTATTAAAAATGGGTCCTAATCACCTTTTCCATGCATATTTTAAAAATTAATTCATTTGCCTTATTTTACCTCTTGTTGCTAGAAAATTTTACTCATTTCTTTTGTGGCTGCCAAATCATCGATTCCTTTTCAGTGGTCTTTGAGACTCGCTCTCCCATATCACACCCTGTTAACTCATGGAGTCCCTCAGGAGAGATACTCAGATTGTCCAAGTGTGTTCAGGCGCACCTATTCACACAGCAAGCCTAATGTTTTCTTGTTGGAGTGGTGTTCCAAAAATGAAATATTAAGAGTGGAAATGGTGGAAACACTGTTTCCACAATGGCACCTGGAAAAATCATTGTATAGATTCTATCAATATTGCTCTAAATCTTAAATTGTTGTGTCTCAATAGTCATTCTGAAGTCAGAGCTTACTGTGAATAATGACTTGGAAAATAAAAATAACTGTCTGTCCCGGGATCAGAAGCACTGACCCAAAGAATAGGAGGGGAGGGACTGCCTGAGAGGGACAGAGAAGCTCGCCCAGAGTGTACAGTTCCAGGGGTCTGGAGCCTGGGAGTCTAGAATGGACTGCCAGTGACCTTCATGTGACCGTGGGGGTCTTTTTGCTTCTGAGGATCCTTGGGTCGCTCAGCAGGAATGTGGGTGAGGAGACACTTCTGGGGCCTCCAGGCCCGATGTCGGTGGTTCTCACCAGAACGCCTCGGCTGCATGACATAGGGCTCTCTTATGAAGTTGGAGTTTCTTGTTCCAAAACGTTCAGATTTCTCGCACTTTCTCCTTGTGGGTGGAGGTGAGGGCAGGTTTCTGGCCTGGTAGAAAGAAACTGACATCACCACACACCCCAGGCCTGAGTCTGGGAAGGAGAGGCCAAGACTGTGGCCTTCAAGGGCACCTCATGGCACGGGTGGAGCAAGATGCTGGAATCCAGGCTGTACCTCTGGTCCTTTCCTTTATTCATTCACTCAAAGAATTACCGAGCACTTCCTAGGTGGCAAGTGCTGTACTAGGCACTAGGTGAACCGGTGGACAACACACACACAATGTATGGACACTTGAAGCTTCCGTTCTACTGAGAGAAAGAGCCTGAATACCTAGGCAAACACAGACAAATGTCATGGAGCGTTGCCATAAATTCCATGAAAAAGAGGCATGAAACACCACGGACGAGAATAGGAAGGGATCAGGGGTCAGCTCCAGTGGTGATGGCAGGGGTGAAACTTCAGGGGTCAGGCAGTGCCTCTCTAAGGCTGTGGCATTAGCCAGAATGACAGGAGAAGGGAAGGGTTGGGTCCCAGCAGGGCACAGAATGTGTGAGGCCTGACTGGAGAAGTGCCTTGATGGAGTGGAGGAATCCAAGGAAGTTAAAGAGGCTCCAGTGGCAGGTGATGGGGGGAGACTGGGGAGGAATGAGGTTGGGCGTGGGCTTGGGGGTTGGGCCATATAGCCATGTGCAGGCCCTGGGAACAAGCCCTTCTTTTATGCCAAGGACAGGGAAACCACAGGATGGTTTTAGCAGGAGAAAAACATCATCCTGCTTACAGTTTTCCTTTTGGTGAATTCAGGTCTCACTCTGTCTCCCAGGCTGGAGTGCAGTGGCACAATGCCAGCTCATGCCAGCCTCTAACTCTTGGCCTCAATTGATCCTCCCTCCTCAGCCTCCCAAACTGCTGGGATTACAGGCATAAGCCACTGTTTCTGGCCTCTACTTGAATTTTCGAAAGACAATTCTGGCTGCTTTATGGAGAATGGCCTGGGACTGGTGAGGAACCAAGCGGATGTGGAGAACAGGAAGAAGCAGACACGGTGCCCTCCTGTGTGCTTGTCATGCTCCCAGGCTGCCTCCTGCCAGTCATTCTGGAAGAGGATCTCCGCAAATCACTTTTCCAAGGAGGGTTTTTCTTTGCTTCAGGAGTGGGTGAAGGAGCGAACTCAACGGGTAGATGTAAATTGACACATTCTCATGCCTCCAAGAATTCAGATTACATTTGAGGCAGGGACTCTGCCTGTGAGTGAGGTGGGTCGTGGATGCAGCAGGGGTCACAGGCGTAGGACTGGTCTCCGGGCAGACATGACATGGGCTGGGTCCTCAGGGGCAGTGTGGGCTTGTACCCTGGCACTAAAACAAGCCCCCATCCCAGAGGCTGGAATCTGCGGGATTCTCACACTGACCCCTGGTCCAACATTGCCAATGGCAAGATACAGAACTCTGTGGGGCTGCGTTTCTCCTGGGGTGGGGGGACCCATGTGTGTCTCCAAAGAGCCATGTGCCAGCTACTCTGACAGTCAACTTAGACTGCTTGTTTATGAAAAACCAGGAGGACCATTTGATGAAAACCCAATTTTCCTTTAAAAAAACAAGAAAATGAGAAAGTGGGTCCAAAATTGCTGACATCAGGAGGAAAGACTGATTTTCCAAGGATGCCACTGGGGTGAGGCTCTTTCTGAAGTTGGAAATGAATCAGATGTTAGCCTAATGGGTCACAAAACACCTCAATATTCCATGGCACCATTCAAAAAGCATGATAACATTGATTTTCTCATTTTAGCTAGCAACATAGCACCAAGCTTAAAATGTAATGCCATTTACAAGGTAAAGATCTATGGGGTCAGCAAAGGGAAACCTCTTCTCTTAACTTCGTGTTCCACAGCTGAAGCAGGCTATTGAAACATTGACCATCTATAGGAGAGCACCTAAAAATAACAAAAAGGTAGCTTAGAAGAAATCTTGTGATGTTTCTTTGAGCCTATGGGAAACTCCTCACTTTCTGATGAATGAAGAGATGCAATTTAGAAGAAGACAGGAACAAGAGGAAGCGCTTCTATACTCCTAAGTCACACAGATGCCCAGAAGAGCTTTCTAACCTGAAGGCTCCCGAGGCATTGAGATACTTCCCAACAGTGCTGACTTTATTTGTCAAGGGTTGTAGTTCACCTTTGGAGAGCCCATTTCTTCACCGGCTGCCACTTCCTCCCTTTCTGACCTCCACTCCCTCTGAGTACCAACCTCCTTTATGCAGCCCCTCCTCCTGCCAGGTACATGGCCGCCACCGCAGTCCCTGATCCTGTCTGGAATGGCTTGGGTGGTGGCCCCTTTTCCTCCTATCACAACAAAAGATCACCAGTTCCATGTCCCTTCCCCACACTTGTCTCTCTGTGTGAGGTGCCACTGTTCATCAGACCTGCTAAGCCAGGCAACCAGGCTTGGGTGTTGACAGACATCGTGTTGAGGTCAGTGAAGAACAAAGCTCTACTTGTTTTTAAAAGCTGTCTTTACTTTAAAATTTGTCCTTAAGAAGCAACCAGATGGGATTCATTCTTCTTAAAGTGGACTTTTGTTCTTGAGCAGGCATGCCAAACAGTCTCCGAGGATACACAGAAACAAATGGGCGTGCAAAGCTTTGGCCGTTGGACAAACCTGTTGCTCCACTTGGGATGAGTCCATGTGTCTGAGCAGCAGAAGATGGGGTCAGTCTTTCCCAAGGACAGAGTCAAAACCTAGGAGGTAAAGCCTCTTCATTTGTCTTTGTCCCAGATTCAGGGTCTCCTGATTCCTGTTAGTGTCCTGTGAAAGGTTTATACACTTCTAAACCAAAACCAAAGTGAAGAAGCATGTTTAAGCAGGAGATATTTGCACATTCTCTCCTCTCCCCATTGACCTAAATCATATTCTTTCTCTGAGGCCCAGTTAAAGCTGCATCTCCTTCATGAAGCTTCCATGAACCCTGCCTGCCTTCTCTCCTGGGTTCTTCAAGCCTTGCTCTTCACTCAATAACTGTTCTCCATTGCTAGCTGTTTAAGATTTTTCTGGGTTAAAGTGAGAGATTGTTCTGGGTCAACTTGATCAAACTGGGGAGCTGCGCCATTCCTTGAATCCCCTTTCCCAGGTCAGACTTGGCTAACAGAGATCTATGTGAAATTTGGAAGGCAGGGCTAGAGTGGTGACCATTACTCTCAGAAGTTCATTGTGACCAGGTCTGTTGACAGACGCAGAGCTGCCCGGGCCTCCAGGTATGTTAGCTTTCCTTCCTTTCTTCCAAACTGCTGGCCCACTGACCAAAAGCAATTCAAAGTCCAGCACCAGACTGGGGACCCTCAGAGGTGGATGTGACTGAGGCACGGCTTCTCTGAACTCTCTCCACAAGCCCCCATTTGTGGTCTCAAGGGGAGGCTGCCCGCCCTTGGCTTCTCAGATTTCCCTGCAAGCTCGGATTTTCTACCGTGCCGGTGCACGAGGAGGTCTAGTTGGTGACTCTTCTTAGATCCTCCAACTTTGCCTTCCAAGTCTTCAGTCTTTTAGCTTCTTCCATGTTTATGTGAGGTTTAATTCTAGTGAAATCCTTTATCCCTAAAACGTGGTGTTTTCCTGATTGAACCTTGATTGATACAGCAGCCAACCCTCCTAGAGAGTCCTTGAGCCTGCTAAGGGAAGGGCCATGCCCTTCTTTGAACTTTTTCGTGATGTCCAGGACAATGCCAGTTACAAGTAAGTTGTCAATGATATTTGTTGATGGCTAGATGGAAAAAAAAGGTCCCCTACAAATTATTTTGGATAAATGACATCTTTGCATTGCTTTCCCTCTCCCAGAATTGGAACATGGAGTCCCCAAGATAATGTAGGAAGCTGGCTGCGGGATTCATGGGCAGGAGGTCATTAAACCTACAGGTGAACACTTTTCCTGAAGGTGTCAGCTTTTCTATGTGAAGATCTACCATCATTTTTCAGGACTCTGTCGCAGGAAAATGGAATGCAAACCGATGATTGAACCTACTCCTTTTTTCCCCATTCACCCAGCTGACCAATTTTCAGAGGTAAACTTTCTCAGAGGAACCAACCTCTGGTGCCCAGGCCCTTGTTTCACAGGTGGCTGTCAGAACTATTAGCTTTTCATGCAAGTAACAGTATGGAGGCTCCTGGAATTTCTAGTATTTCTTGTGCTCATGGAATGAATGTGCAAGTCTTTCAAAGAGGCGAGACAAGATCTGGAGATGTGCCAGCTCAAAAAATGAGAAGCCATCTTGCCTTCTTTTCTTTTGGTCACCAGTATGTTTTGGAGCTTTATCATCTTCAAAGGTCTATGCTAAGTACGGACAAAACAGAGAGGGCAACCCGAAGATGGAAATGATGCACATAGCTGAACTACAATGTCAAAAGTCCTGTGAAAGAGTGACCTCTAAAGCACTGTGGGAACAGAAGAGAGATGTGGGAATGAAAGCCCTCCCCACGATGAGACACATTCGAGTTGCCCATGTCATAAATCCCCTCTGGGGAGATCTGTTTGTGTCCATCTCAATGCATCAAAACTTCCCTTTCTTACAGGCTTCAACATGTGTGTCATGAGAAGCTTCAGGAAAAGGGGAGATGAAGGGAAACTTTTAATGCCAACATTTGGTGCAATCTTGTCCCCTAACCCGAGCCCTGTGGCTGGTGAAGCAATCTAGGGGAGGAACACCTGCTCAACTCTCAGCAGGGACCACATAGATTCAAATCTCGGGACTTGCACCCCATGTCACATTGCCTGG
Organism: Macaca mulatta; assembly: GCF_049350105.2. Lineage (NCBI taxonomy): Eukaryota > Metazoa > Chordata > Mammalia > Primates > Cercopithecidae > Macaca > Macaca mulatta. The sequence continues at coordinate 12,519,954 of NC_133409.1, forward strand.
GCATCTCCATGCATCCTCTGCCCCAGATGTCCAGCTGACACTGGGTTGAAGGGCATATTACATATTAGGATGCTACATAGCTCATTTCTGTAGTGGAGACTTAATGTTTCAGAGATGAGCAAATTTTGGCCAGAACAAATGGTGAAGGCGGAAGTGGTGATGGTGACAGTGAGATGAGTCCCAAGCCCACCAGTCTACTGGGGAGAATCCCAGGACTCTCTTACACCATCATCTTTGTGAAGATTTTTAACAAGGGATTGGTTTATTCTGCCTCGATGGAGTAGGATTCACAGAGGAGCAGTTATTTAGGCTAGATCTTGAAGGAACAGAAGAAAGGCTTCCCAGCCAGGGGAAGCAGAGTAAATGAAAGTGTGGATAATATGTGGTATGTTTGAAGACTGGGCAAGAGTCTAATGTATGAGTGACTAGACTCATGATTATGACTAGGCAAGAGTCTACAGTATATGGTGTGCCGTGGAAGTAAATAACTCCCAATGGTTACACACTTGGCATCACTTTTCCTTCTCTTACTGGCTAGGATCTCCAATATTTATTCATTAAAGTGAGATAGTGGCCATTTTGTCTTGTATCTGAGTTTAAAGGAAATGCTTTGAATGTTTCATTGTTCAGAATTATGTTTCCTATAAGAGGTTTGGGGTAGACATCCAGGAAAGAAGTTCCATTCTATTTCTTGTTTTCTTGAATGTTTCTTTTAAACCAGTGTTACATTGTTATCAACAGTGTTTCTGCATTTATTTAGATGATCTGTCTCTCCATCCTCTCCTTTCTCTTCCCATTGATATTTTAATGTGGTCAGTTACAGAGTTTTTAGTGTTGAGTCACATCTTCATTTCCTGAGAAAAACCCATGCTGTCTTTATCTTACTTATACACTGTTGGATTTCATTTGCTTATTTTTTGTTCAGGATTTTTACATCTACACAATGAACAAGATTGGTCTTTCTCTTTCTTGCCCTGTCCTAATTTGATTTTGGTATCAAGATGTCCTGTGTTCATAGAATGCATTGAGAAGTAGTACTACTGTTTCCTTTCTCTGAAATAGCAAAAACAGGAATGATTTATTCCTTGACTTGGCAGAATACGGATATAAGTTTGCTGGATCTGTTATCTTGTTGGGGATTAGATTTTTTTTTAACTGAAGATTCCATTTTTGTAATGAGTATAGTACTATGGATCTTCCACTTACTCTCAAGTCATCTTTGAAAAGTTTTGTTTCTCTAGGAATTTGTCAGTTTTGTTTAAGTTTTCAAATGTATTGGCATGGAGTAGTTTTTAAAAGTGTCTTATTATCTTTTAACTCTGTCTTGAATCTAAAGTTCTATTTCCATTTTTATTCCTAAATTGCTTATTTGCGCAGTCTTTCCTTTTCAGAAATTTGTTGAGGAAGTATAATTGTATATATTAATGGGGTATAATGTAATGTTATAATATCTGAGTATAATCTGAAATGATTAAATCAAGCTAATTAACATATTCATCACCTATGAAGTTTGTGTATTTTATGATTCTTTAAAAAAAATTTGTCTCTGGTTTTGTTGATTTTCTCTATTGTGTCTTTGTTTTCTATTGTTTTCCTTATTTTGTCATTTTTTTGGTGTATCCTTCCTTTTACTTTCTTTGAGTTTATTCTACTATTCTTTATTAACTCCTTTAGTTGGATGCTTAGTTTATTAATTTTTGATTTTCCTTATTTTCAAATACATGCATTATAGCTACACTTTTTCTTGAGAACACTAATTTTACTACATCTCTCAAGCCTTAATATATAGTGTTTTTGTTATTATTTAGTTACAAATATTAAAAATTTTTATTATAATTTTTTGAACTATGATTTATTTAGAAGAATATTTCAAAATTTCTAAATGTTTGGAGATTTAAAATATTTATTTTTGAATTATTCACTTCTAACTTAATTCCAACAAGGTAAGAAAATATGTTCTGTATTTTTACCAATTCTTCGAATTTTCCTGATCATTGCATTATAGATTAACATGTGGAATTTTAAAAATATTGTGTGTGTGCTTAAGAAGGATGCATATTCATTCCTTAATTGTTACATAAAATCTTTTTAAAAGGACTGATATATTATAGTTGTATATATGTTTTGGGTTACACGTAACATTTTGACATGATACAGTGTAATGATCAAATCAGGGGAAGTGAGATATCCATCACTTTGATCACTTCTTATTCTTTAATTTTTGATAATAGGGTTCTACATATGCCTTTTAAATAAAGCTTTAAATAGTGTTGTTTAAATTGTCTATATCTTTACTTATTTTCTTCTCTTAGTTTCTTCTCTTTTCTTGCCTTTGTTTGGATATATTGAGTTTGTTGTTCCCTCATTCTGTCTTTTCTCTCTTATTTGGAAGTTACAAACTATTTTATTTTTCTGTTAGTGGTTAACCTTGAACTTTTGCCATGCATACTTAACAAATCTCAAAATTTATTAATATCTTAAACTTTTGCAACCACCATGCTGAACAATACAAAGACTCTGAAAACCAGTTTCCCTTCCTAATTTGCATGCTGCTATTGCCCGTTATTTGAGTTCTAATTCTTTTTGCATAATTTAAGCATTACCGTTATTTATTGAGATCATTATTTATTCAAAATATCATTTAAATAAATGCAGAAACATTGTTGATAACAATGTAACACTGATTTAAAATAAACATTCAAGGCCAAGGTAGGCAGATCACGAGGTCAGGAGATCGAGACCACCCTGGCTAACATGGTGAAACCCCATCTCTACTAAAAATACAACAAAATTAGCCCGGTGTGGTGGCGGGTGCCTGTAGTCCCAGCTACTCGGGAGGCTGAGGCAGGAGAATGGTGTGAACCCAGGAGGCGGAGCTTGCAGTGAGCCGAGATCACGCCACTGCACTCCAGCCTGGGTGACACAGCAAGACTCCATCTCAAAAATAAATAAAAAACAAACAAACATTCAAGAAAACAAGAAATAAAATGAAACGTCTTTCCTGGATGTTCTTTTATATTTATCTCATGTTTTACAATTGTTTTGCTCAACCGCTTTTTTGGGTTGATCTTTCTTCTGGTGTTACCTTCCTTTGTCCTGATCTATGTCCCTTTGAAGCTCCTTTGGTGAAGTTTTGCTGGCAGTAAATTCTCTTACTCCTTAATTATCTGAATACATTTTTATTTTTTCTTTGTCCCTAAAAGGTAATTTTGTTGAATATTTAATCTGAGATTGAGAATGAATTTATTATTTCATTACTCTGAAGCTGTCCTTCACTGTCCTCGGGCTCCCACTGCGCTGCTAAAGGGTCATCTGTTAGCCCAGTTGTTTTTCTTTGTTGTAGATGTCTGTTCGCTGTTGCTTTGGCTCACTCCTTGCGTAGTGTTTAGGTGTGAAATTTTTATTATACATCTTGCTATGTTAATTGTGCCTCTATATCTTAGGGTTTGTATGCTTTATCAGTTCTGGAAAACTCAGCCATATCTTCAGATTTTGCCTCATCTGTATCCCCTGTCCTTTTTTTTTTTTTTTTGAGGCAGTGTGTCACTCTCTCGTCAAGGCTGGAGTGCAGTAGTGTGATCTCGGCTCACTGTAACTTCCACCTCCTGGGCTCAAATGATCCTCCCACCTCAGCCTCCTGAGTAGCTGGGACTACAGGTGCGCACACCCACACCTGGCTAATTTTTAAATTTTTTGTAGAGATGGGGTCTCGCCATGTTGCCCAAGCTGGTCTCGAACTCCTGGGCTCAAGGAATCCTCTGTCTCAGCCTCCCAAAATGCTGGGATTACAGGAGTGAGCCACCGAGCCTGGTCATGGATTCCCTGTCTTCTCACCTGGGATTCTGGTTAGGTGTCTGGCAAGTCTCCTAACATCACTTCCATTCTTTTGTATTTTCTGTCCTTGACTCTCTTTATTACATTCTGACTAGGTTGGGTTTTTTGAAAAAATTATCTTTAAATTAATTAATTCTGATTTTAGCTTCATCCAGTCTTCTGAATAATCCATTAGAAGTTTGAGAAAAAAGAATTGAATTAACCAAGAAGTGGAAATTTACAAAGCAGCTCCACTGCCACAGCCTGCTCTGGAATGATAAGACAACAGGATGCTCCACTAAACAACTTTGCTGGGAAGACCCTTCTCCCTGCTCCAGAACACCTAAAAGTCCCTGCCACTTGGCTGTTGCACCCAATATTTATTTATCTCCTTTTAAAAACCCACCCCCAAACCACCTGAGTTCTAACCTTAAACACAGGCCCGGTGCTATAAGAATTCCCCTTTGACTTTGTTTCTCAAGCTGTCTTTGAGACCTTATCCTTTCTTACTGAAAAGAATGTGAGTAAACTCAGTTTGCTTTGTCGACACCAGGTTTCCCGGTTATTTTTATGAGGTCTCTAACAATTTCTTATTTACAACAAATATATTTTTCATTTCTAAAATATCTGTCATAATTTTAAACAGTCTTTTGATGATCTTTTTAATGTTTATCATTCTATATTTCATGCATTCAAATATTTTTCAATAGTTTATCTGTCTGACTATTTCAATATCTGAAGACCTTGTATGGGGGAGTTCTCATGTTGTTTTTGTTTCTTTAAACACATAATCGTGGTAATTTTCTCTTTGTGAATTTAATCTTTGATTGTGAGCTCACTTTTTTTTTTTGCAGTTCATATGTGGGAATCCTGAGAGCCTCAACTGGGGATGTTACTCCAGAGATTTGTACGGCTGATGCCTTTGTTTAAAGCTCATGATTTCCTGTTCTGATTTCAGCTGGAAGACTTTTTTAAAACAACATTTTGTTTTTGGAGACTTCCCTTCAGCCATATTTTTAAAATAGCATAAAGTCAATTTTAGCAGGATCTAGCTGTGTAGAGGGAGAGGTCTTCTTAGTCCTGTTGATGCAGCCCTCCCTGTTTCTTACTCTCGTCCAATACTGTTTCCTTGGGTAGCTCAGCCTGCTTGAGCCCATAGAGTAAGCTCACTCCCAGTGTCTTGGTTTTTGGGTCAGTAGTGAACTATAATTCTACCCTGGTTATACATAAATGTAGATGAAGAAAGAAAGACACTTTGAAAGCCTGTTCTCTCAAGCATTCTTGAAACTTCTCTGTAAATGTCACAGAGTAAGACTTGAAAAGCTTTCAGTGAGCCCAGCCCAGAAATAGTATGGCACTGTGTGTGCTTCATCTTGTGCCTACTTCCTTCTAGAACAGATTTTCGACTGTCCTGGGGTCAAACTCTTTTAACTCAAAAGTATTCCGTTTTGGAACTAACTATAGAATGTTAACACTGAGAATTAGATTTCCAATCCACCCATCTAGGACGAGACGTCCTATTTATTTTAAGCACAAAAGCAGTGAGTGAGATGTGGACAGCTGTACTCACCATGTGGGTCCTGCTCATCACCCTGGTCTTCTGTATATGCAAATGCTCGTCTGGGCCAGGCCTGTATCCATTTCTGTGTCTATTTATCTTCTTTCCCCTGTCCTCCCTTTCCCCCCTATTTTCTCTCTTCTTTGTTCCTTATCATGTGTTCTCTCTCTCTCTCTTTTCACTTTGTTCCAGATATAGTTAAGTTACCTAATATGCATATTAAAAATAAGTGAGAACAGACTTCCAGTTAACCAGTTTTGAACACACTATTTATCTTATCTCCCCTCTGAAGTCCCATTAAAATGATAGTGAAGGAATAACACATCATAAACCCACAATAATTAAAAGAAAAAGAGGGAAAATTTCTGCAGTTAGAAGTTAGTACTTTGAAAATTGGAAAGAAAAATGAAGAAAAAATAAATGGCTTAAATCCCAGAAATGACTGCTACCTAAGCTTTAGATGGAAGGTTGAGAGGGGTGGGAGATGGGGTAGAAAACAAAATTTTCTTGTCATAGAATTCTGGAAAAACTCAGGAATTAGAGCACTGTGTCAGGATGCAGGTGGTTTGAAAACAGAACTATTGAGGGCAAGTTTTTATAGAGAATTAGGGCTTCAGATTGCTTCTTCCACCTCGTATAAGGAGACAATCACATACTTCTCATTCTGAGACAAGGTGAGAGGTTTACTTTTTGAGCACTTTAAACTGAATAAGCTCTGGATTTGGAGACATCAAGTGTAGTTGAGGGGTGTGGGTATGGAATTAATACTGAAAAATAGGGATAAAGTAGAAATCAACATCCCAAATTATAGAATCTCCAGTTCACCCCAACTCCGAAGACTGATGGTTGGGCTTACAACCTCAAATATGGGATCAAAAGACTCCTCTTCCACAACACTGGCCCAAGACGAAATGTTTTCAATATTGGTATTTAGGGCCTCTGTGAAAACCATTCTACAGTAAAGCCATGTCTAAAGCCCTGCTTTTCTTTTCTTTTTTATTTTTATTTTTATTTTTATTTATTTTTTCGAGCTGGATTCTTTCTATGTTGTCCAGGCTGGAGTGCAGTGAATATTCACAGGTGCCATCATAGCGCACTACAGCCTCGGACTCCTGGGCTCAAGCAATTTCCCTGCCTCCACTTCCTGAGTAGCTGGGACCACAGGCATGCACCACTGTGTCTGGCTCTAAGCCCTGCTCTTACAGTGGATCCAATATTCTTCTTAGGGTCTCCTGTGTAAATACGAACAGACAGCCAAGATTAACCATGCATCTATATAAAGCCTTTAACTGAGTAACAGATATTCAAACAGAAAGAAAAAACAATGCAGGAAACAGACAACATACGTACAAAATAAAATTAAGAAAACAAATGTAACGAATGACTTCAGAGAGATAAGAGAAGACACTACCTATGGGGAACAGATACAGGATGCTATAGAAAAGAATCAAACATAACAAGAAAAGGGATTTAGACATCCCAATATATGACAGCCAAAAAAAAAAAAAAATTAGCTGATGAAGTTGACACATATCCGGAAAGAAAAATGGAAGGACAAGGAGAGAAAAAGTGAACGGGGGAAGACGAGAGATAAATAGAGGATCACATCAGAACATCCAAACTGTAGACATTTCAGAAAGAGGAAAGATGGAATGGAACAGAGACACAAATCAAATTTTAAAAAATTTAAAAACTGAAGAACACATTTCCAGAACTGAATGTGACCAGTCAGAAAAAACATGTATTCTGGTCATCCAGCATGATGACAAAAAAAGAAAAAAAAGCCCACATATAGGCACCTTTTTGCAAAGTTTCAGAACTACCTGAAAAAACAGAGTCTTTGAGAGAGAGAGAGAGGGAGAAACAAAAAACACCTGAGTGGAAGATTTCCTGTGAAAGTGAGGGAGGAACAATATATCCCGCCACTGTTTAACAAGATGAGAAAGAACCAGGGAGGCAAAACGGGAGATGGAGACGGTAAGCCTGTGGTACCCATGGGCACCCATGGGGCGGGCTGCCCCCTACTCTGTTCCACTATTCCCCATCTCTCCTGTGGCCTCAGAACTGACCCCTCTGGGCTTCCTCCCCTCCCAGCAAGCCCACCCAACATGGGCAAGTGTCAGTGTATCGTGGTAACCATTGAGGCCATCATCGTGGCCACCACCATGGCTGGACTCTTTCAGGGACTCCAGCCTTGCTGTCCTAAGTACACAGCTTCATGAAGCATCCCAGCTGGATGATTTTGATGCATTTGGACATACAAGCGCTGTCCCTTTTTTGTTTTATTACTTTATAGTCAATTACATAGCAAGTCAGAGGCAGAGCTGACCTCAGGAAGATGGACCTGAAACAGGAGGCTGACACACAGTAGAGACCTGTGTCTGCCCACGGTGGGCAGTGGATGGAGTGGAAATATCTCTGTGTCTCACATTTAATATTCTGTGGCTTTTCTCTCTTCTGGTCTGTAGAATCCTTGAGTGCAGGGACTCCATGCTCTGTGAAATGCAAACCCGGGTACTTAGTTGGAGGCTGAGCCTCCTGAAGGAGTTCACGAAATGCCCCTGGATGGCTTGGGATCATGATTAGGGATGAATATTTTCTCAGCATTACAGTTGAGAGGGTGGTGGGCCCTCTGCTGTCCCGATTCCCTGAAGCCCCATTCCTTTCTGTGTCACTCTATTTTGGCTCTCACATTCCATAAATGTAACTGATGTGCTCAAGAAAGGATTCAGAGTATTAGTCATAATTTCCTTTTCATAGGGGATAAGTGAAGTAATTCGTTTTCTGGAAAAAAGACGTGCTGTTATGAACCATGATAAATTGTATCAAAAACATGAAATACTCAGCATTAGTACTTTCTGAATGTTCTACTTTGGGATAAAAAAGGAAAGGGTTAAGTTATAACGTTCTATTTTTCTCTAAAGTTGAAAGAGTCTTAAGATTTAATGGGCAGCCGCGTGTACAAACTGGTCCATTCTTTGGAGCAGATGAGAACATAGATTTCTATTCATCTTCTCAAGGAAAACACCTTTTGTGACAAAGCTGTCACATTACTTAAAATTGTGTATGTGCACACACCTTCATAGCAGTCTTCTCTGTAGTCATGGTGCTCTTCTAAATTACCGATCTGACATGATGAAGGGATTAGCTTAGCTGTTTTGAAAACCTGTAATATTGTGTCAGCTCTCAGGTTTATTTATGTTTATCATTTTTGATTGAAAGGAATAAAAGTGAAGAGCTATAATGAAATTGGAGAGGAACAGGATCAATGCTCTTTTAACAAAACCTAAAATATAGATGCCTTAGAGAAGCAAAAATTCAGCTCTTATGATTAATTGTTTTATAAGAGCTAATGTTGGGGCAATAATTCATTAGATTAGTTTAGAATGGAAATAACTTTTGGCATTTTCTTTAAAGCCATGTGACTTCACATGATTTAAATAAAATTATTTAAAAATCTGCATTTTTTCCTAAATTCTAGAGCTGATGCTCCTGGAACTAAATTATTGTTATTATTATTTTTAAAATTGTTACTGTAAGCTGGGCAGGAGCATGAGCCTATAGTCCCAGCAACACAGGAGGCGGAGGCAGGAGGATTGCTTGAGCCCAGGAGTTAAGAGTCCAGCCTGGGCAATATAACAAGACCCTGTCTCAAAAAAATTATTACTGTATGCATATAACACATACAATTTTATTGTATGTATCTGTTTCATTGTATGTGTAACATACACATATTCCAAGACCAACTTTTAATTTTCTTTTAGCCATTTCATCTTCTCTTGCAGCTATGTATATCTCACCTTGTTGGGTCAATCTTGGGAAATGTTCAAAGCGTACGTTTTTGTTCTCTTGTTTAAATTATGTTCACTTAGCAACTGTGTGCTCTGCTGAATATTTTATAGACCTTCTGTTGCTGCAGAGGTATGAATGGAAAAGATTGAGCATGAATAATGAGTGAAGCTGGATGTGATCCATGTGTTTAAAACATACGCTCTGATGTAACAAGAAATTTTGAGATTTTTTTTTAGGAGCAAATTTGAAAATTTTTTAGTCAGTCATTCTTTGGTAGGGTAAAATTAAGAAGGTTGATTTTTAGAAGATTGCTTTCAACTTCACTTATTAAGCCTACTGTAAGAATGAAATTTGTCAACTTGGCAACCAATTAATTTGGCTTTCAAAAGTTTTGCATGGTGTGACATTTCAAATTTATCCTACTTGGTAATTGTTTGGTTTCTGAATATAAGATGGAAGTTTTTCTCACCAATTTTGGAAAATTATTTGCCACTGAATCTTTAGATATTGCTGTGGCCTCATTTTTTTTCTCTTTCCCTTTTAGGACTACAATCTCATGTACATTAGCACTTTTCATCGTGTCTCAATTAACTTGTGCTCTTTTCTATATTTTTTCCATTCTTTTTTCTCTGTATATTTTCTGCTGAACTGTCTTCCAGTCCACAAATCCTCTCTTCTCGTGGATCTAATTTGCCATTAAAGCCATAAGTATTTAACTTCAGTTATTATATTTCAGTTGTAGAATTTCTATTTTTAAAAAATAGATTTCACTTCTCTAGTTAAATTTTTCAACTTGTCACCTATTTTCTTAACAAACCAATCAGAGTTATCCTAAATTACATAAATGATAACTTTAATATTTGGGTTGCCTATGGGTGTCATTCTATAATCTATTTTTTCTCTTAACTCGTAGTCACTTGATCTTCCTTTCTAGGATCATAATTTTTTATCAGATGCTATGATTATTCATGAAAAATTACAGAAGTTCCGGGTAATGTTATCTGCCTTCAGAGAGAAGTTATTTTTGTATTTGGCAACCAGTTAGAGTAGGGGTGGGTCATCTAAAGCGATGTGACTTCACATGATTTATATAAAATTATTTTAAAATAGTTCTAGTCTGGGATTGAACTGATTAGAAACCGGCTTCAGTCTTCATGAGGCTTAGTGGATTTGCAGTTCACCCATATCCCAGAGTTTAGCAGTTTAGGTGTCCCAATGGAAAGCCTGGGTGAGCCTTGACTTTTATCTCCATAACACCATAAGGCCACTGAAAGATGCACATAACTTTTTAGTCTCTTGGAAACTGATTACAAATCTGTAAAAGATTCAGGAAAACACTTGACAAATATCAGGCTTACTTCTCTGTACATCACCTCTCTCTGGGACTCTGGCTTCTCAAGTGCTAGGTGCCTTGCAACCCTGGATTCTAATTTTTAGCTCTACAGTTTTTTGAGACAGCTGTAAGATCTGCTCACCTCATTCCCTCTCTCCTTGTTTTTTTCAGACATTTGGCCAACATTGTTTATAAATTAACAAATTCTTCAAAGGAAGAGTGGTGCAGACTGTCAGACTCATCAGTGTGGGTTTTTTTTTCCTCTCCAGCATCTTAGTCCCCTAGGTCCTGGCTGCCTTGGGAGCTCCCCAATGCCTTTAACTAGATGTTTTTTCTTGTAGTTTTCATTGTATCATATCTTATTCAGCTTTCTAGCCATAACTGGTGAGATTGATCTGTTATAAGTTAGTTCATCATAGTCAGAGTCAGGAATCTTGTTAACTGAGTCTTCATTCATTCATTCATTCATATTATATGTTTACTATGTGTGTTTACTCCCATTATAGACATAAAGATGATAAAACAAAGCCTTTGGTTACTAAGAACTAGCATCTACTGCAGATCAGTAAACAGATAAAAACAATAAATGGGAAAATCATAAGAGAATTAAGTACATAGTGTGCAGTGGAAGCACAGAGGAAAGAGTGCTTAGTTAAGACTTGGGTCAGAGAGCATTTCATGGAAGATCTAACGCTAGAATTGAGTCTTGAATAGTTACTAAGTTATCACTAACTGAAGGGAGCACCTCCGAGTTTCTGCTACACATGATGACTGCATTGAATTTGACAAATGCCCGAGGGCTCTGCTTACTTGGTCTGTCTCTCTTCTTGATTGAAATGCTCATTCTCTGCTCTTATGTTAATACCTCAGTACTAGAGAATTAAATAAATATGCTTTTGGTCAATGATGGGTTAATACCATTATTCAATGTCATATGCTGTCCTGGATTGGGAACATACACACTCCCATAGATCTCAGGGCAACTGAAGATATAAATCTGGGACTTGACCTTAGACATTCTCCTGGATTACTCCCTTTACTAAGTACCTGTCTTAGTTCAGGTGGCTACACCATAAACTGGGCGGTTTAAAAAACAAACATTTGTTTCTCACAGTTCTGGAGGCTGGAATTCCCAGATCAGGGGCCAGCATGGCTGGGTCCTGGTGACAGGGCTCTTCCAGGCTGCAGGCTACTGACGTCTCCTTGTGTCCTCACATGGCTGAAAGAAGGCAAGGGAGCTCTCTGGAGTGTCTTTGATAAGGACACTAATCCTGTTCCTGAGGGCTCCTCTCTCACAACCTAATGACCCCCCAAAGGCCCCACCTCCTAGTACCATCACATTTGGAGTTAGGATTAGAACATATATATTTTGGGGAGACAAAAACATTCAGTCCATAACAGTCATCATTTCTGCTGATGGTTCTGTTTTTCCAATTTCTCAGGTTGGAAAGCCTTGAGTAATCTTTCCCTTGCTTTTATTCTCTAAATCTGTTATTTTGTCAAGATTTCTTTACAAGGGGATCTCTGATTTGTGGTCTCCAGCCATTGCTCATTTACAGATAAACATGACATCTTTCTATGAGGCTTCTCTAACTCCAGGTCTTGTCCTTGCAATTGACTTGCGTATTCCTTTCAAATTAACCTTCCCAAACCAGGGTTTTCATTACATCATTCTTCTGCCCTCAAATCTATCTTGGCTCTTTATTGCTTCTCATATAGCATCTACTCTTTTGTCACATGTTGGGAAATTGCCATAATCTGGCCCATCTTATTTATCTAACCTTATTTTCTATATATATGTATATATTTTTTGAGATGGAGTCTCACTTTTGTCACCCAGGTTGGAGTGCAGTAGCCTGATCTCAGCTCACTGCAACCTCTGCCTCCAGGGTTCAAGCGATTCTCCTGCCTCCCAAGTAGCTGGGATTATAGGCACACACCACCATGCCTGGCCAACTTTTGCATTTATAGTAGAGACAGGGTGTCACCATGTTGGCCAGGCTGGCCTCAAGCTCCTGACCTCAGGTGATCTGCCTGACTTGGCCTCCCAAAGGGTCGGGATTATAGGCGTAAGCCACCCATTGCACGTGGCCATTTTCTATGTGCTAAACTGGGAAGACCAAAATGTAGATATTCACACAGAATTTGGATGAGCTACACTAAGCACTCAACTTAAGGGATAAAGTACTTCTTAATCTCAAATCCTGCTCTGCCTCTGTACTGTATGTTTTCCTCTAGGTTAAAGCCTTAATGATTTATAAGAGCTTCTTCAGCAGTTTGCTGTTTCTTGTCTAAAAGCAGGGGCTTCTGGTGATTTTCTCCATTTTCTGTCTGTAGCTTCATGTTATGATTAGGGAACAGGGAGAGAGTTATAGATGGGATTCTTTGTCTTTCTTCTATTTGCTACGTTAATTTATTTGATGAGTATACGCTGGGTTTTGGTAAAAATCTTAGAAATAATTATGGCACCTAAATCTATCCCCTTACGAAAGGGAATCCCAGGGATTCTAACCATTCTAGAGGTGTTCATCCAGGATTGTCTAACTGCAAACTGCATTATTCTAGGCCTAAATGGAGATCATAAATGTTCTCCTGATAAATGTTTTGACTACTGTGGGTCCTAACAGCTTATAATACTTTGCTGTGATGGAGCAGAACTGGGAGGAGGTTGGAACGTATTCAGAGTTCCATGTATGTTGAAAGTCATCCTCCCCACTTTTATTATGCAGAGAAGCATAATGAAATATTTTTCTAGTGTTCTGTAAGTCAGATTAAATCATATTGTTTTCATTACTATGTACCCCAGGGATGACAAAGCCACTCAATAGATGTCTAGGAGCTGAGAGTCCTGGTTGCATGAACACACTAGGTCAGTTTCTTCATTATCTTCTGCAATGCCATGTTCAGGTCCATCTCCAAGTCTTTGTCCAGGCCATCCCCATTTTGTAACTCATGTCTTCCTCACAGCCTGATTAATTCTTGCCCCTTCCTGAAGGCCAGCATTGATCCAGCTTTTCTGTGAAATCTTCCCAATGATCTCAGGCTCTTTGCTAAACTCTCTTTTCATTTATAGCTAGGACCTCATGGTTCAGTTTTTAGATGTCTCTAAAGATAGACACTGTGATAGTCATTAGCACTTTTCAGCAAGGATCCCTGGTTCTCACTCATTCTCAGCACATGGTGGGATTTCACTCCACTGCCCACTGGAGTGAGGTGTGGCCTTGTGAATTGCTTTGACCATGCAATGTGAGTGGAATTGACATGTGTAATTTCTGGGTGGAGGTAGGAAGAGACCGTGTGAGTTACCACACTTCTTTTCTCTGGCACTGCAACCAATTGGAGATGCTCTGTTGGCCTAGGTCACTGAGTGACAATGGTGAGCGGAGCCCCTTGATGATCTGCATTAGAAGGGGAGCATGAACAAGGAAAGAACCTTTGCACAAGCCACTAAGGTTTTGGGGGTCTTTTGTTACTGCAGCATAACATAGCTGCTCATCCTGATGATGCAGGAACTTCAATGTCTATACTTTGAAATCGATTGCTGGGAGGCCAAAGAACTAACTTATTTATTTCTTTTGCAGATTGAATTCTTTTTCTTTTTTCTTAGGCACTGACATTTTCTTTGGTGGTATTGGACTTGCTGATGGATGATTAAACTATATGCCATAATATAAGGCAGGATAAAGTTCTGTATAAACTTTTCCTTAATCTAAAGAAAGGCTCTGAGGGAATCATTGTTCTGAGAAACTCCTGCTTACATTTGTAATAACTAATGTCAGGGATCTTAGTCAAAGGAAAGATCTGTGCAAGGAAAAGTTTTTTCTAGATCACTACTTTATAAATTTCCCAAACGCTTACCATCAGCCTAGATCACATGGGAAGGAGCCACAAGTATTTGTATAGGTGGTTAGAAAACACAGGCTGTTGTCTAACGAGTGGTAATGTTTCTCTGACTTGAACACATTCTTGGCTCCTATTGTCATGGCGCTCCTCCAGGACTTAGCTCCCAGTTGATCAGCTTTCCCTGGATGCCAGATGCTTCAACTCAAGCCTAGGGCCACCAGGGACCTGCCCTCGGTGCTTCTTGTGGAGGGTTGCAGCTGCATTTGCATTTGGAGAGAATAGGACTTACTAGTGAATTAATAGCTGAATTGCTTAATTTCCCTTTTGGAAAGGCTGGGTAAGGTCTCTTCTTTGGGTAAAGTTATAGACCCCCTGGGTCTCAATTAATGCCCTTGGCTGACATGTTTCCCTGCTGGGTCCCATCCCAGGAGCTACTGGGCTGTTATACCATACATCATTGCTATAAAAGCACTGCAGCCAATAAGGTGTCACAAGGAAATGTAACTGCAATGGCCACTCCAAATGCTGGGAAACCCTCCACTCCATCATCACTTCCGACAGCTTGGTCCTCTCCAACACCATTTGGGTTTGCTCATTTCCATTGTCACAGCTATGGCCAAGATTGTAGTCTCCTCAAGCCTGGACCACTCATATGACCTTCCTGGCCAGGCTTTCTGTCGCCCCTAGGCTCTTTCATCTTCCCTCTCCAAGGCGTCATATGGACTGTTCTTGATAGAACTCCTTAGTTGCAAGTAATGGCTAACTTAGGAAAGTGGGTTATTCAAAACCTAAGAACAGGAAAGTGGCTGGATCTCGGGACTAACTGGAAGCCAGAAACTTAGAAGCAACCAAAAAAATCTCTCTTCCTCCTTCCTGCTCGTCACGCAACATTCTCCTGCGCTCAGCAAGCCAGGGCCTCTGAATCTGCATCATAGGAACCATGAACTCCACATTCAACCACTGCAGCACCAGGAGAGGGGCAGGTCATGGAAAACAGTCATCCATGAAAACCCTGTAGATGGAGGTGGGGTGGTTGGAAACACTTCCTAGGAGAATGGAGGTGCTTGACAAACAATAGATGCCTGTTGCTTAAAGCAGCAAGGAGAATCCTCCTTCAGTGGCAATGCTGGCCACACCTGCTGTGCTTTCATCACTAGCCCTCACCCATCATGCCTGTTTCAGACTCTGAGCCTTTACAGATACCACTCACCATCTTGAAATACTCCTATTCTTTAAGCAGTGATGTTCATCCTTTCCTACAAAATTCACTTTCTGCATGAATATTTTCAGCGAATCTTGCCGTATCCAGAAATCCCTCCTGTTCTTGCTTGCTAGACTTGGGTGAGTACATGATTATGTGTATACAAATATATATGTTGGCTGTGGCCTTGCTCTTCCTGTAGATCTTGGTAGAAGTGATTGGAACCCTCAACTCTCATGGTTTTGGAATCTCCCAGCCCTCCTGAGCTTCCTATGAATCCCCAAGGGGGCTCAGTTTCCTCTCACACAATCTCCAATCTGTACAGAATTGAATCTGGCACAAAAACCACCTCCTTTTTGTTCTCACAAACTAAACCAAACTAACAAATAGCCATATGCACAAAGTATATGATATGATTTGGATCAGGGTCCTCACACAAATCTCATGTTCAATTATAATTCCCAGTGTTGGAGGTGGGGCCTGATAGAAGAAGATTGGATCATGGGGGTGAAGTTCTCATGAATGGTTTAGCACCATCCCCCCTTGGTACTGTATGGTGAGTTAATTCTCATGAGATCTAGTTGTTTAAAAGTGTGTGGCACCTTCCCCTACTCTTTCTTTCTCCTGATCCAGCCCTGTAAGACGTGCCTGCTTCCCTTTTGTCTTCCACAATGACTATAAGTTTCCTGAGGCCTCTCCAATCATGCTTCCTGTACAGCCTGTGGAACTGTGAGTCAGGTAAACCTCTTTTCTTTATAAATTATCCAGTCTCAGGTAGTTCTTTATAGCAATGTGAGAAAGGACTAATACAGAAAATTGGTACCAAGGGGTGGGGCATTGCTATAAAGATACTGGAAAATGTGGAAGCAGCTTTGGAACTGGGTAATGGGCAGATGTTGGAACAGTTTGAAGGGCTCAAAAGAAAACAGGAAGATAAGGGAAAGTTTGGAACTTCCTAGAGATTTGTTGAATGGTTGTGATCAAAATGTGGTTAGTGATATGGACAATGAAGTCCAGGCTGAGGAGGTCTCAGAAGGAGATGAGGAACTTATTGGGAACTGGAGTAAAGGTCACTCTTACTATGCTTTGGCAAAGAGACTGGTGGCATTGTGCCCCTGCTCTAAGGATCTTTGGATCTTTGGAACTAAGGATCTTTTGGAACTTTGAATCTTTTGGATCTTTGGATCTTTGGAACTAAGGATCTTTTGGATCTTTTGGAACTTTTACCTTAAGAGTGATGATTTAGGGTGTCGGACAGAAGAAATTTCTAAGCAGCAAAGCATTCAAGATGTTGCCTGGCTGCTTCTAAAAGCCTATGCTTATATTCACATGGAAATAAATGACCTGAAACCAGTTCCAGGTCGTTTAAAAAGCACCAGTTCTTTATATTTAAAAAGGAAGCAGAACATAAAAGTTTGGAAAATTTGAAGCCTAGCCATATGGTAGAAAAGAAAACCCATTTTCAGGGGAGAAATTCAAAGTCTGCAGAAATTTGCATAACTAAAAGGAAGGCAAATGCTGATAGCCAAGACAATGGGGAAAGGCCTTAAAGGCATTTCAGAGACATCCAAGGCAGCCCCTCTCAACACAGGCCTGAAGGCCTAGGAGGAAAGAATGGTTTCCTGGGAAAGGCTGAGGGCCCCACTGCCCTGCACTGCTTCAGGACACTGGTCCCCACATCCTGGCTGCTCCAGCTCCAGCCATGGCTCAAAGGGGCCCAGGTACAGCTGAGGTCACAGTTTCAGAGGGTGCAAACCATAAGCCTTGGCAGTTTCCAGGTAGTGTTAAGCCTGTGGGGGCACAGAGTGCAAGAGTTGGGGCTTGGGAGCCTCCACCTGGATTTCAGAGGATGTAGGCAAATGCCTTGATATTCAGGCAGAAGCTTCCTGCAGGGGTGGAGCCCTTATGGAGAACTGCTCTTATGGTAGTGCAGAGGGGAAATGTGGGGTTGGAGCCCCCACATGGAGTCCCCACTGGGGCACTGTCTAGTGGAGCTGTGAGAAGAGGGCCACTGTCCTCCAGACCCCAACATGGTAGATATACCAGCAACTTACAGCCTGCACCTGTAAAAGTTGCAGGCATTCAACACCAGTCCTTGGAGAGCAGCCACAGGGGCTGAGCCCTGCAGAGTCACAGGAGTGGTTCCCAAAGCTCAAGGCTTTGGGAGCCCACTGCTTGTACTAGTGTGCCCTGGATGTGAGATATGGAGTCAAAGGAGATTATTTTGGAGCTTTAAGATTTCATGGCTACCCTGCTGGGTTTCAGACTTGTGTGGGGCCTGTAGCCCCTTTCTTTTGATCCATTTATCCCTTTTGGAATAGGAGTATTTACCCAATGCCTATACTTCATTGTATCTTGGAAGTAACTAACTGTTTTTGTTTTTTTTTTATTTTACAGGTTCATAGGGGGAAGGGACTAGCTGTGTCTCAGATGACTTTGAACTGTGGGCTTTTGAATAATATTGGAATGAGTTAAGGCTTTGGGGGACTGCTGGGAAGGTATGATTGTATTTTGAAATGTGAGAAAGACATGAAATTTGGGAGAGGCCAGGGGCCGAATGATATGGTTTGGATCTGTATCCCCACCCAAATCTCATGTTCAATTGTAATCCCCAGTGTTGGAGGTGGGGCCTGGTGGAAGGTGATTAGATCATGGGAAGGAGTTCTCATGAATGGTTTAGCATCATCCTTCCTTGGTACTGTATAGCGAGTGAATTCTTATGAGATCTGGTTGTTTAAAAGTAAGTGGTACCTCCCACCATCTTTCTTTCTCCTACTCTGGCCATGTAAGACATGCCTGCTTCTCCTTTACCGTCTGCCAGGATTGTAAGTTTCCTGAAGCCTCCCCAACCATGCTTCCTGTACAGCCTGTGGAACTGTGAGCCAGTTAAACCTCTTTTCTTTATAAATTACTCAGTCTCAGATAGTTCTTTATAGCAATGCAAGAATGGACTAATACAGTATATATGGGCCTCTGGCTTTACAAACACTGTCAGTGTGGATGGAGGCAGGGCGCCTGCTTCAGCAATGCATATGGTTCCAAAGGAAAAGACACTTATTTATCAGGGCCAAGCCCTTCTGCTGTGGAAGTGCTTCCATTCCTCTTGCCTCCCATCCTCTTCCCTCATCTCTTTCTTTATCTCAAGCAAAACTTAGAGGTAGCCCCCTCTTTCAGGTTGACTTGATGCTGTCAGTTTAGAACCAGCATTTGGGGAAAAGTTGGGTCCAAGCTACCTCGGTGGTGGTTGGCTGCCCAAGCATAAGACCAGATGAGCTACTTTCTGCCCAGGTACTAACTCCTGATCCAGTATGCTGTGGCCAGGTAGCAGGGATAGACTTCTGTATGACACACAGAGCATATGGCACTGGTTCTTACAGGGGAGAGGCTGGGTAGGGGCCACACTCTGGGAACAGGGCTGCTTACAGCAGGGTCATCGACCCCACACATAGCAGGTCAAGCCCGAAGATGACTCAGGGTGGGGGTGGATGGAAGGAAACAGCATGTGGATCTAAATATTAATTTTTGTTTCTTTTCTTACAGCTGACCAGGAAGGATATTCCTGAGCAAGACACAGGGTTTTCACCATTACAGGTGGAATCTGAGCTACCTTCAAACTTTTACGGGGGGACTATGGTGACTGCCACGAGAGAAGTCCCAGTTGAGCCATATGGACCAGGGATGGGGGACAGGAAAGCTTGTCAGTGGGGCTGTTGCACAGATGGGGTGCACGAGCTCCTCATTGGGGAAATTTTGTTGGGGAAGGATACCCTCATAGCTCAAATGTTCAGCTCACTCAAGAGTGGGCCAGAGCTAACAGCTATCATTGTACTCACAGCTCCCCGGCCTTACTGATCCAGTGGTCTCTTCAGAGATTTATGGCTCAGCTCCCAGGAACAAAGATGATTTTATGAAAATATTTATGAAATTCCTCCCTCTTTCCTTTCCTTCCTACCTCTCTCTCCTCCCTCCCTTCTTCCCTCCCTCCCTCCCTCCCTCCCTCCCTTCCTTCCTTCCTTCTTTCCTTCCTTCCTTCCTTCCCTCCTTTTTGCCTGCCTGCCTTTCTTTTTATTTCTTTCCTTAGAAAGAGGGATTTATAATTCTTTTCCAAGTAATGTGGGGACCATACCATGAAGAAGACACTCTTCCTTTTGGTCCTCTGACTCCGAATGCAACCTCATTCATTCATTCATTCATTCATTCATTCATTTGGTCAGTATTGGGAGTACTGTTGATAGGGGTGGGGTCATATAGCCCTCACATCTAGGTAAGTAGCCCCGACACAACAATAGGTGAAATTTTAAAAAACACAACCTAATTAAATTCCAAAGTGGAAAGTCTATACCAGTGCTTTTTTACATTTTATTTTCCCATGAAAATCACTAGGGAAACTTTTTAAAAATACACATTCCCAAGTTTCAGGCCAGAATCAGAATCTCTAATTTTTAGCTTTGGAAAAATGTTACAAGCTTCACAGGAAATTTTTATGTAGCTTGCCCAGTACTGCACTGTGAATTGGTGTTCAGAAAATACTGCACATGAGAGACCGCCCCTGTGAAGTTGAGGATACAGTGATATCTGACTAGCAGAGCTGTCATGCTCACCTAGTATGCTAATGAGGACAGTGTCAGAGGAGAGAGCCGGCCCTAGGCACTGGACGGACACAGAGAGTCATTTCTTACTCTTGCAGACTCCAAAAGTCAAGACTCAAAAAGTGCCCTTTTTCTCTCAATGCCTGGAAGTGATGACTGAGACCTGTTGTACTTTTATTTGGTGCTAGGGGCTACTATGGAACTTCAGTCTCCATACTTGCCTGTATGTTCCTTCGGTTTGCCCTTTTACCCAAATTCACTTGTGTAAGGTAATGATATTACAAGAGCGGTGCTCTAACCCCTGAGCTATGGAGTCCCTGCCTGGGCAATGATATAAAAGATCCGACTCAAAACTGTGACAGATTCTTGAGAATTACTGGAAAATAACTCAATAATAACAACACAGTCCTACTTCAAACCCTGTGTTCCCTAAGAGTGCTTTATTCCCTCAAAGTGTTTTCAAAGTATCTGTCATTGCTTTGGGGTAGGCTTTTATCACTGGCGTCTTCCTAGCTGACACTTCACTTCTGGCCCCTTTGGCTTTTTTGTATGTTTAGTCATACATACAGGTCATGCCACCATGGCAACTCACTCAAAACAACTCACTTAGGGTGACTGCACAGACAGTCTCTCTCAGCTATTTTAATAATGACACAATAGCAACCCATGTTAGTGCCATCGGGCTCCTTCCTAAGTCATGTAGTACACATTTTAGAAGCTATATTAAAATACTAAAATTACCTACAAGCCCTTTATTGCTATATAATTCACTCCCAGATTTTCTTCTCAACCTGTGGGTAAAGAAAGTCATAGATAAATTCATCTGCTGCTTTAAAGTGACAGAGCTATAAATATCTGATTTTTCTCTGTGTTTTGAAAAATCAAATAGCCATAGAAAGTTCTTATAACAGTATTTACATAAGTAAGCACTTCCTCTTTCCTTTGTTCCCTCTCTCTCTTCATATCCTTCCTCCTTCTCTCCCTCCCCCTTTCCTTCCTTCCTTTTTTCCCTCCTTCCCTCCCTCCCTTCCTCCCTCCCTCCCTCTCTTCCTTCCTTCCTTCCTTCCTTCCTTCCTTCCTTCCTACCCTCCTTCCTTCCTTTTTTCCTTCCTTCTTTCTTCTTTCTTTACTAAATATCCATATTATGCTAGGTATTGTTTTAGATTCCAAGCCAGACACAAAGGTAAACAAAATATAGTCATTGCTCTCAAATGTCTCACAGCCTTCTGAATCTTTTCAAGAGGAAAACCTGAGAACTACATAAAATTGCTTCATCAGCATAAAATAATCTGAAGATGGCACAGAATATTTTAGGGGATGCTTCCCTGATTCCTAGTTCCTTTCTCTGTAGATTCTTTCTGTTCAAGGCATAGGCGTAGGCAGACATGAGATGCCTGGGTCAGAGACGTAGGACTTTACTACTCACAGCAGTAACAGTAGGCAGAGTATCAGCAGTTTTTTGTACCCATCCTGAGCCCCAGTTTCCATAGGGCATGTGAATAAGGCCAGATGACACTTATTCACACAGTGACTTGCATTATAGGAGGAGATCCCTGAGCTCAGAGAACCCAAATCTTTTATGATGGGCAGTAAGTTTGCCTGCCCTTTTCTCCAACAGCAGGTATTAATTCTGTCTTTCAAGGCTGGTCACTATACTTAGAGAATTCTTCCCCAATCTTCTTGCCTCTCACTTTCTTTTTTTTTTTTTTTTTTGAGACAGAGTCTCACTCTGTTGCCCAGGTTGTAGTGCAGTGGCATGATCTCAGCTCACTGCAATCTCTGCCGCCCAGGTTCAAGTGATTACCCTGCCTCAGCCTCCCGAGTAGCTGAGACTACAGGTGTGCACCACCACTCCCAGCTAATTTTTTTTTTTTTTTTTTTTTTTTGTATTTTAGTAGACATGGGGTTTCACCATGTAGGCCAGGATGGTCTCCATCTCCTGACCTTGTGATCCACCTGCCTCGGCCTCCCAAAGTGCTGGGATTACAGGCGTGAGACGTCACACCCAGCCTCACTTTTCTGTAAGTTCAAATAAAAATAAAAGCAGCTGGCAAATCTAAAGTGAAGTATAAGTGGATTTCTCGTCCAGGTTCAGGATCCAGATGTTGTCTCCGCCAGGTCTCCTTTCCCACCTTGTCTTCTGTTCTCCTCTCCCCTCCTCTCCAGTTCCATATCATGCTCTGCCAAAGAATGCAAGCCTTCACATGGGATGAGTCCATCCTGGGCACCACTATTTGGCCCATTTGTCTAAAGCTGGGGTTGGTAAACTATGTCACAAGCTACATCTAGCAGAAATGATTTTTAAAAGTTTAATGGTTTTTTTAAAAAAAAATAGAAGAAGTAGAAGCCGGGCATGGTGGCTCTCGCCTGTATTCCCAGCACTTTGGGGGACCAAAGCGGGCGATCATTTGTGGTCAGGAGTTCAAGACCACCCTGGCCAACAAGGTGAAACCTCGTCTTCACTAAAAATACGAAACTTAGCAGGGTGTGGTTGTGTGTACCTGTAATCCCAGTTGCTCAGAAGGCTGAGGCAGGAGAATCACTTGAACCCAGGAGGTGGAGGTTGCAGTGAGCTGAGATCATGCCACTGCACTCCAGCCTGGGTGACAGAGCAAGACTCTGCTTCCAAAAAGAAAAAAAGGGCCAGTTACGGTGGCTCATGCCTGTAATCCTTGCACTTTGGGAGGCAGAGGCAGGTGGATCATGAGGTCAGGAGATCGAGACCATCCTGGCTAAGATGGTGAAACCCCATCTCTACTAAAAATACAAAAAAAGAAAAAAAAATTAGCCAGCGTGGTGACAGGCACCTGTAGTCCCAGCTACTTGGGAGGCTGAGGCAGGAGAATAGCGTGAACCCAGGAGGTGGAGCTTGCAGTGAGCAGAGATCCTGCCACTGCACTCCAGCCTGGGCAACAGAGTGAGACTCCGTCACAAAAAAAAAAAAAAAAAAAAAGGAAAGAAAACAGAGATACAGAGACAGTCCACAAAGCCTAAAATATTTACTATTTCTCTCTTTCTAAGGAAAGTTTGCTGATTCCCATTCTAGAAGTAACTGAGTATACGGGGAAGTCAATTATAAAAAAAAAATCACACGTACAGCATCCCCAGAATGGATGAGGTCCTGGAGCACTGGGTGAACGTGTTACCTTTCTATTTTTTGGGAAGTGCTGTTTCCCTTCCTGGCAGAAAGCCAAGATGACCGTCCTCAGGTCTTAGAAGATGCAGAGCTCTCAGATTATAAAATGGTACACACTCTCTCTGTCTCTCTCTCTCTCTAAACACACACATTATACATCTAATTTAATTTACAATAACCTATACCTTATATCTATATATTATTGTGAATTAAATTAGAAAAAGTGAATAAGGGAATGAGAATTACAGATCCAATTATAATATGTGATTTAAACACATATGGAGCCTGGACTTGTCTTCCTCTCCCAGTCAAGTGTAGCTACGGCATCAATTAAGATTTAGATGATGTTCTCAGGTCTGGGGAATGAATTGCTGAGTGCCAGGAAAATAATGCTCAAGTGTCTGTGCACGCACGGAGCTAGCTGGATGCCGCTCTGACAGATTTCCTTTGTATATCAAGCATCTGAGCTCTGCAGAAGTCTCTTCTTAAAGTCATCCCAAAACCCCTGGGTCCTCAGATTCCTGTAGTATCTTATTGTTTTTAAACCCCTCTGTTAACATAAAGATTAAATATTTTTGCTCATACTGTCTATGTGTCTGAAAAATGCTAAAATATATTGAAAGATGGGGAAATATACTTGAGAATCCTTATATTTACTTTAAAATGAGTGTGGGATACTTTCTTCTTCCAGGCTCTCTCTGGGGCTGACTCCGGCTCTAACCTGACATTGCAGTGTGGTCAGCAGTTTAGTAATGTTGAACTTGACCTAACTAAGTCTGATTTTTACTAAATCAAGAACTCTACTAAAAGATGCAAAAATGTGAATGATTGCTGTTTGCCACCTTGAAGGAGAATAGCAGTGTTAAATCAGAACATTCTCTCATCTTAGAGACGTTACTAACAGGTGACATTTGAATGCTGTTTCAGAGGAATGGGATTATACTGAATATTTTTGTAATATTTCTTTCATTGTCACAAGGCGAGAAACAACCGGCAATGTTCTAAGGGCTTAATATGCATTCATTTAATTCTCACATCTCATGAAGCAGGTGCTGTCGTGAGCCCCATTTGACAGGTGAGGAAACTGAGGCACAGATTGGTAAACAGAAGAGCCCAATTTCAAAGCCTGATAATTTCGTTTCAGAGCTTGTACCCTTTCCTGGCTTAATCCAGACATTCCTAGAACCCCTAATTATGTGCTGGAAGAGTGATTCTCGATCTAACTGCAAATACTTTGTAGTTATATGTAGAAGTGGAGTTGGGTTCCAGGCTCAGAAAATTATAAACAAGTTTGTCACCTGCATAACTGTCTGCTGGGACATTGAAAAGTTCCACAAGGTCGTCTTCTGCATTGTGGGACCTCTAGTATTCCAGGCCTCCAACCACTAAATGAGGTCACACCCCATCTTCATGACTATCAACAAAGTAAAATAGGGCCAGGTGCGGTGGCTCACGCCTGTAATCCCAGCACTTTGGGAGGCTGAGGTGGGTGGATCACGAGGTCAGGAGTTCGAGACCAGCCTGGCCAACATGGTGAAACCCTGTCTCTACTAAAAATACAAAAATTAGCCAGGCATGGTGGTGGTAGCCTGTAATCCCAGCTACTTGGGAGGCTGAGGCAGGAGAATCACTTGAAACCGGAAGGCGGAGGTTACAGTGAGCCTAGATCGCGCCACTTCAGCCTGGGCGAAAGAGCAAAACTCTGTCTCAGATAGATAAATAAATAAATAAATAAATAAGGCCCCTACACATTTCCAAAATGCTCTCTAGGGGGCAGTATCCTTCCATTAAGATCTATTGGTTAGCTTTTTGATGGTGATGTTAAAGCGTCATTTCTCTAGAGTAAATCAACCTGGATAAGAGTTCTATCGCAGGCAAATGTCTGTATTTCTACATGAGCATGAAAAAGCGAGTGCACTGTGGAAGGGATATGAATAATATCTCCTTCCCTTCCCAAATAAGGGAAACCAGCCCATACCTGCACTCACATGAGGCTGTCCCCCAGGATGGCACAGTAAGAGGAGACTTGAGAGAGTGTCCTGCTGTTTTGGTCGTGTGTGATATTAGTGACTGCGTCATAAGACCCAAAGCTGATGCTTGCCAGGAGTGTGCTAGAATCCAATCACTTAGAAGTGGATCTGCCAGAAAATATACGAGATTGAGTTTTGGAAGCGATGCTGGAAACTGTGGCTGGCGAAGGTAGATGGAGCTTTGCTTTCCAATATCTGCAAAGGGCCAATTTCCCCGGAGCCTGTGTATGTCAGGGCACTCTCCGGCTTTCATATCAAGCCAGATGTTCCCACTTCCTTTTGATTATCTTGCTGATGGAGAAAATCACCGCTTTGGGGGATGAAATACTTCCCAATGACTTGGAAATTGTGATAGTAACTTGTACTTGGTGAATCATGAGTTGTTACCACAGGCCCCACAAAGACCCACAATGCACGCCAAAGAGGGGCACCAACACCACCCCCATGGTACGGACAGAAGCACGTGGTTCTCTCATTTTGAACACTCTCTGTTTTAAAGATGTGAAGAATGTCTCCCTCCCTTCCCAAATTATTTTCTCCCAGGGAATCTCCACATTATGACATCTTCACAGGTGCAGTCAACTGTTTAAATATGATTGGTCACAGAGGAGAGCTAGGCCCTAAGTCCTATGGCCCCGACCCACCCTGCTGAGAGGTTGGTGTGTGGCTCCTGTTTTGGGAAAGCGGAGGTAGGCAGTTCCATGACTCCCCCACTTCCCCTAGCTCTCTTGGCAAGGCTATTGGCAGAGTGGAGCTTGCCCCGCTCTGGACTCAGTTCTCATTTGCTACATCAGGCTGCTTCATCTGGCTCCAATGGGAGGATTCTTGGAAAGTTCTAAACTGGGTTACAGCCAGATTTTAGGCTGCCATTAATTGATTGTTCAGAGCTAAAATTAGAGAAAATACATTATAACGACTTTTACTGTGTGAGAACCACCAATATTTAAAAATATTTCTTGAATGCAATTGTTGGTGTGAAATATACTTGTTAAACCATCCCACCACTAAAGGAAAACCTTGAACTGAAATTCTTGATTCCAGGAAACCAACTATAAATTTCAACAGATAGTGGTTTGCCTCACTGAATAGATACGGGCTTCAGGACCCAGGAGGCTGGTTTTAGGATCTTAGTCCCTCTATTTACCAGCGGAGGGTCCCAATAAGTTACTACCTCTCTGGGTCTCAGGTTTCATATCTGCAAAGTGTGGTTAAAAATATCTGCTTTGCAAAATAGTGTTTTGCGCAAGGCTAACTGATGGAGAGAGAGAGAGAGAGTTAAAGACCAAACTGATAATTTTGTGAGCAGCATGGAATAGTAATTGGGAAATTAATTTATTATGCCCTGTTTGTCATTAACCAAATTAAATGTTTATTTAGCTATGGTATTGTGTCTCAATAACGGCACCCCCACAAGAGAAAATTTTAAATGTTGTCAATTAGATTTTGGTATCAAAAATTTTGATAAGGTATTAAAATGTGGTACCTAATTTTGAATGTCAAAAACTGTGTGGATATTCATATAGACACAAAAGTTTGTATACAATTTTAGAGGGTCCACAGACCGCTGAATTCCATGCCAGGATCCCTTGAGGATCTAAGGACCTTGTATTTGAAATCTCAGAATACTCCTTACTGAGAGATAGCTTTTATACTTGGGGCGCTAGATTTTGATAATCATTGTTAGGATTTGATTTTATTGTAAGCTAACATACACAACCAATTGCTGTTAAAAGAGAGCAAAGATCATGGAAAAAATAAATCTGCTCCAAAATTATGTATTGCCTGTTTGTTCTCTGCAAATGCTTGGTGAAGGAGGGAAATATTTCAGAGAGGTGTTTACTATACTGGGTATTCCTAACAAGCTGTGGTTTCGAACATTCCCTAGGGCAGCTCACTTTGTCTCATCGCTTGGAATGATCTCTGCCAGTGTGGGGCCGTTTACAGAAAGGAGGGGATGGGTTAGAGATGGATCTGAGCTATTAAATCATGTTTTCTGGGGACTTGGCCTCTTGGTGGCCTTGTTGTTTTTGGATAGCTGTTCTTGGGAGGGTAGGAAAGAGAAGGTGTATGAAGCTGCCTGCTGCTCAGAAGAGATTGTTTTATTTTTGTTACATTGCATATGTGTCTAAAACTTACTCCCTGGGTTATGCTTATCTGTCATTCCTACCTTTTGCCAGTTGATTTACCAGATCTGTACCTATCTGAGATTAGCATCATTCAGGGAGAGTATTGTTTGGGCTGAACTGAAGGACTTCAAGGCTAGCTGTGGAAATGCGGGCACTTAGGGGAAAGAAAATCTGTAAGTGATCTTGGCCAAAGTCACTTTGCCTCTCAGGCTTTGGTTCTTCCCTTGTAAAACTAAATCCACTGTTCACCCATGTAGTGATTTTGCTCAATGCAACACATTTATTAACAGCTACTATTTTCCAGGAATGTTCTAGGTACTTGGAACAGATTAGTAAACACAGATCACTGTTCCCCTAAGGGGAGTGGGTGGGAGGATTGGGATTGTAATTGTTCACAGTATGATCTAGAGAAGGAGGCATTGGAAAAGGCCTTGACTTGGGAGATAGGACAAGCTTTCCAGGCAGAGAGAACAGCCAGAGCAATGGCCCTGCATCCAGGGTAAGCCTCATCCTTGGAGGAGTAGCAAGGGGGCCAGCATGGCTGGAGCTGCAGGAGCAGGTAGGGAGGGGAGGGTACGAGGTCGAAGGCCCAATGGGAGGTGGAGACAGCTCTGCGGACACCATGCTTGGCAAATGATGCTTGGGCTCGGTTTCAAGCCCCATCCATGTCTGAGGCCATGAGCAGCCTACACAACATGTGGAATTGGAGGCGGGGGTGCCCTGAGTAGCCCCGCATCAATTTATCTAAAAAGGAGAGATGGAAGTCACTTTTCCCTAGGCCATGGTGGCCTTTGGCTTCAATGGGATTGCCAACAGCCTCTGGACACACAAGTCCCATTTCTGAATCCCCACTACCTCCAACTCCTTCCACACAGTCCCTTGCTTCTATACAAAGGGCTCCCAGGGTCTCGTATGTTTGCAAGTGACCACAGTGATCCTGCTGGCTCCCCAGGGCATCGTTTTTCTTTGCCATTTCCAAAGCTTGCCAGCATCACTGAGAGCATGTCATTAACCAGGGGTGCCTCTAGGTCCTTGTGCAGAGCTCTTGCCCCCAGGGTCAACTGTCTGTCCTCGGGCATCATGGGCAGCACAGGCTCTCTCATGAGGGTTCCTGACCCTTGTGACGGACTCTGAGCTGGGATCCTTGTTGCAGAAGCCATCCAGAGTGGAGGGAGCAGAACATGACTATTGGAGTCAGAAAAAACAAGACCCACACTGAATCCATTTTACCATTAGCTTTTAGCTTCACAGTGAATTGGCTGTACAACCTTGAGCTTGTTGCTTAACTTTGTGTTTAAAATGGGAATTATAATAGCACCTCATCCCTACTCATGGCAGTTTTGTAAGGAGTAAATGACACAATACATATTAAGCACTTAGCACAGTGGCTGGCACATAATAGTTACTCTATAAATATGTATTTTAAACCTTCCAAATTTTCTGGAACAGTACTAATCTAAAATATTTTCTTGAGAAACAGGTGTGAAGTACAAATTAGTACAACATTTCTGTTTCTTAAGTTGGTGATGCATATCAAGAGATTTAAAATGTTTTTATCCTATTACTCAGTATTTCTGCTTCTTGATCATACTGTGGAAATTTCCAAAACTGTGAACAAAGATGTATGTATAACAATGTTTGCCACAGTATTTTTAATAATAGTAAAAAAAGATGGCAACTACATATTTGATGATATGTGTAGTGGGTAAAAATAATTATATATTCTATCTCTGCGTATACAGCATTATATACAGCAGCCGTTAAAAAGAAGCTCTACAAAGAATATTTAATGATGTGATAAAATCCTTGTAACATAGATTTAATAGGAAAGTTCGGGAAGAAAAATTATATATACAGTTTGATACTCAAGTGGATAAACATTATCCTGTATTACTGATAAAGACGGAAAAGAAATATGAATGAAAATATTAATAATGGATATTTCTGGGTAGTGGGACTGCAGATGTTTTTAGTTTCTTCTTTGACCTTTTTAAAGTCTCTAAAGTGAACATGGATTACTTTTTCAAGAAGGAAAAATAGCAATGCACTTTAAACAGTGTGGTAAGTACACACATACTTATCAGACCATGTGTCTGGAATTTTATTTGGAAAATATGGTTACAGTAAATATAGGTCAACTACTTTCCAAGATTTTTTAATTGGAAACTTTTGAAAAACTTCAAAATGAATTATTTCCTGGGCTATATCTGGATGTGAAGGGAAAATAAAATTTTAAAGAGGCGGGGTAATGCTTTCAACATTCGCGTGTACAAATAACTATCTTCTTGGCTTTTGGGACAGTATCAGGGTGGGGGTTTCTGTGTGTGTGTGTGTGTGTGTGTGTGTGTGTGTGTGTGTGTGTTTAGCAATAACCCAGAAGTCTCCAGGATCATCAGGGCCAAGGGACAAAATTTAACTTTAGAGAAAACAGCTTTCCCTGACTTCAGTATTTTATCAGTTTGGCAACAGGAAATGCGGATGGAAACTATGTTTTTTCTGGGAATGGCATCCCTTGACCGACATAGCTAAATCAGGCAACCATATTTCAAATAGTGTCCTTTATTTTTAGAAAGCTTCAAATAAAGGAACTCCCAGTACAAAAATAACATTAAAATGGCATAGTTCAGCACTTCTCAAGGTTCAACATTCACAAGAATCACCCAAGGAGCTTGAAAAGATGTGGCTGGAGCCTAAGATTCTGCATTTCCATCCATCTCCTGGGTCATGGTAGTGCTCTTGGGCAGTGGTGCTGCTCCTGGGTGGTGGTGGTGCTGCTCCTAGGCGGTGGTGGTATTCCCGGGTGGTGGTGGTGCTCCCAGGCAGTGGTGATGCTCCCTGGTGGTGGTGGTGCTCCCAGGTGGTGGTGACGCTCCCTGGTGGTGGTGGTTCTTCTGGGTGGTGGTGTTCCTGGGTGGTGGTGGTGGTGGTGGTGGTGGTAGTTCTCCCGGGTGGTGGTGGTCCTCCCGGGTGGTGGTGATGCTCCCTGGTGGTGGTGGTGCTCCAGGGTGGTGGTGTTCCCGGGTGGTGGTGGTGCTCCCAGGCAGTGGTGATGCTCCCTGGTGGTGGTGGTGCTCCCAGGTGGTGGTGGTGCTCCCAGGTGGTGGTGATGCTCCCTGGTGGTGGTGGTTCTTCTCAGTGGTGGTGCTCCTGGGTGGTGGTGGTGGTGGTCCTGGGTGGTGGTGGTAGTGCTCCCGGGTGGTGGTGGTCCTCCCGGGTGGTGGTGATGCTCCCTGGTGGTGGTGGTGCTCCTGGGTGGTGGTGTTCCTGGGTGGTGGTGCTCCCGGTTGGTGGTGACGCTCCCTGGTGGTGGCAGTGCTCCCTGGTGGTGGCGGTGGTCCTCCCAGGTGGTGGTACTCCTGGGTGGTGGTGCTCCCAGGCAGTGGTGGTGCTCCCGGGTGGTGGCAGTGCTCCTGGGTGGTGGTGGTCCTCCTGGGTGGTGGTGGTGCTCCCAGGTGGTGGTGGTGCTCCCAGGGAGTGGTGATGCTCCCTGGTGGTGGTGGTGCTCCTGGGTGGTGGTCCTCCTGGGTGGTGTTGGTGCTCCCAGGTGGTGATGCTCCCTGGTGGTGGTGGTGCTCTCGGGTGGTGGTGATGCTCCTTGGTGGTGGCAGTGCTCTCAGGTGGTGGTGATGCTCCCTGGTGGTGGTATTCCTGGGTGGTGGTGGTGCTTCCAGGCAGTGGTGATGCTCCCTGGTGGTGGTGGTGCTCCTGGGTGATAGTGGTGCTCCCAGGCAGCAGTGGTGCTGCTGCTGGAGGAGAACCACACTTTTGTAAATTTCCTAGAAGGACATGAAGTACAGGCTGGGATGTTGCCTTGATCCCTTTACAACACAGGCCCTAGTGCAGCTAACTCTGTGCATCAGAATCACCCCGTGTGCTTTCTAAACACACCGGGATACACCTCAGCTCCAGTTGACAAGGTGTTGACCAGTGGGTGGGCTCAGGCGTCCCTTCCTTAGAAGCTCTCAGGTGAATCAGAGGCACAGCTGTCCAGTGAGAGTTGAGAACTCCTCCCCTGGCTCCTTCTCAGCCCCCTTGGCTGGCCAGCCTCAGTGGTGGGGGGAGGTTTCTGCACCTCTTGGCTGTGGCGGCACCCTTCACCTTTACTCAGGAGAGCCACTTGCTTGGAGCGTGTTTTCAGCCTTAGGTATCTTTGTTCTAGAAGAATCCTCAGAATGAGATACAGGGTCCTGACCCAGCTCTCCCAGCCCCACTGCCAAGTGGGCATTTCCCAGGCACACCTCCTGACAGACTCAATGAACAGTCATTTGGAAAACATTTGCAGATTAAAGTAGAATCTGGCATTTTTGTGATACCCGCTCAATGCATTAGGAAACTAGTAGAGGATTTAGAAAACATTTATGGCTTGGGAAAACATGTCTCTAAGAAATTCCAGAAAGTTCCAAATTTGGATTTTCTTTTAGAGAGAGAAGTTAATAAATGCTAAAAATTCAATGCCCTGCCCTCTTCATTAGTAAGATGGAAATATCTGGGAAACTGTATACAAGAAAGCGGTTTAGATTCCAAAAGGATAATTTCTCTGAGCTCCATTAATATATCGATTTTGAAAAACCCAACAACACCACAACTGTCAACTAACTTTGGTGACACAGAAGCTCAGAGTGTCTGTGTCTGAGGAATTTTCAGTTTCTTGATTTGGAAAAAAGGTTGAGTAGTGTAAAAATGAAAACTGCAGAACTGTAGTATATATATTTAGGAATCGGGGCTGAATCAGAATAAGATTGCTTGAAATGAGTTATTTGTTTATTCATATTGTAAAAAACACATAACATTAAGTTTGCCATCTTAAGCATTTTTTAAAATTATACTTTAAGTTCTGGGATACATGTGGAAAATGTGCATGTTTGGTACATAGGTATACATGTGCCATGGTGGTTTGCAGCACCCATCAACCCGTCATCTAGGTTTTAAGCCCCACATGCGTTAGGTATTTGTCCTAATGCTCTCCCTCCCCTAGCCCCCCACCTCGACAGGCCCTGGTGTGTGATGATCCCCTCCTTGTGTCCATGTGTTCTCATTGTTCAGCTCACACTTATGAGAGAGAACATGCGGTGTTTGGTTTTCTGTTCTTGTGTTGGTTTGCTGAGGATGATGGTTTCCAGCTTCATCCATGTCCCTGCAAAGGACATAAACTCATTCATTTTCATGGCTGCATAGCATTCCATGGTGTATATGTGCCACACTTTCATTATCCAGTCTATCATTGATGGGCATTTGGGTTGGTTCCAAGTCTTTGCTATTGTGAATAGTGCTGCAATAAACATATGTATGCATGTGTCTTTATAGCAGAATGATTTATAATCCTTTGGGTACATACCCAGTAATGGGATTGCTGGGTCAAGTGGTATTTCTGGTTCTAGATCCTTGAGGAGTTGCCACACTGTCTTCCACAATGGTTGAACTGATGTACACTGCCACCAACAGTGTAAAATTGTTCCTATTTCTCCATATCCTCTCCAGCATCTGTTGTTTCCTGACTTTTTAATGGTCACCATTCTAACTGGTGTGAGATGGTATCTCATTGTGGTTTTGATATGCATGTCTCTAATGACCAGTGATGATGAACTTTTTTTCATATGTTTGTTGGCCACATAAATGTCTTTTCTTGAGAAGTATCTATTCATATCCATCACCCACTTTTTGATGGGGTTGTTTTTTCTTTTCTTGTAAATTTGTTTAAGTTCCTTGTAGATTCTGGATATTAGCCCTCTGTCGGATGGATGGATTGCAAAAATTTTCTACCATTCTGTAGGTTGCCTGTTCACTCTGATATTAGTTTCTTTTGCTGTGCAGAAGCTCTTTAGTTTAATTAGATCCCATTTGTCAATTTTGGCTTTTGTTGCCATTGCTTTGGTGTTTTAGTCATGAAGTCTTTGCCAATGCCTATGTCCTGAATGGTAGTGTCTAGGTTTTCTTCTAGGGTTTTTACGGTTTTAGGTTTTCCCTTTAAGTCTTTAATCCATCTTGAGTTAATTTTTGTATAAAATGTAAGGAAGGGGTCCAGTGTCAGTTTTCTGCATATGGCTAGCCAGTTTTTCCCAGCACCATTTATTAAATAGGAAATCCTTTCCCCATTGCATGTTTTTGTCAGGTTTGCCGAAGATCAGATACTTGTAGACATGTGGTGTTGTTTCTGAGGCCTCTGTTCTGTTCCATTGGTCTATATATCCGTTGTGGTGCCAGTACCATGCTGTTTTGGTTACTGTAGCTTTGTAGTATACAAGCCTTGTAGCCCTCTTCTGCCAGGTATTTCCCTATCTCCTGTCTTTACCACCTGTACCATCTGGACAGGTGGTGACCTATGTTGCCACAAGGGTACCTCCTTTGCTTCTTCTGTGATCTGCTTTGTTGTTTTGTCTCCAGGAGAAGCCAGTCATCGGGGAAGGAAGAGGGAAGTGGATCCCAGCGGACTCTGCTTCCTGTGCAGCTCCACTCAGCAGATGTGCCCCACTGCCCGCATCCGGCAGACTTCTCTCTTCTATTCAGTGCAGTTAGGGCTTTTCCCACTGAGACGTGTTACCCACCACAGAGCCTCATATATAAATGCACAAGCCTCCTTGGCAGAGAATGTCCCTGCTTCCTTTGAACACAAAGTTTTCACTCTTGAATCGCCTGGACTTTGAGCCATATGAAGGTGGAGTGTGAGCAGACCCTGTAGCTGGCAGCTCCCAGGGGACAGGGTCAGTGGGCAGAGCCCACTGCCATGTTGAGAGAAGACAGAAAACCCTGCCTGGGTCCCATCTCCCCAGTCAACAAACAGCAGATTTTTAAGCACAAATGTCCTCCCTGCCTCTTGTCCTCTTTAGCAAAGTACAGAGATTCTAGAAGCCTCAACAGGAGGGTCATGTTTCCTGGCAGCACGGACTACTCCTGACCTGACCAAGGATGGCCTAGGTGGCAGGGCTCAGCTCTTTTGGAGGTTGGAGTGTGAAGCCACTGAGATTTGGCAGAATGAAGAGATGTTGCATGAAGGATGGGAAAATGGAAAAACGTACGAGGCCCTAGAAGTCAAAGATTGGAAGCCAAGAAGAACAAATGGAAGTACTTGGTAGAAAAATGGAAGCAGAGCAAAAGGTGAGGGAGAGCAGAAGACCAAATTGCTCTGAAATTTCATTCAAACTGTGCTTAGTTTCCCAAACATTTCGAAGGGAACACAGATTGAGCTCAGCTTTGAGCAGTGTAAAGAATCAGCAACCCATAACAAAATATAAACTCTAGGCTGTTCTGTCCTTTGTGGACTTTTTTGTTTTGTTTTGTTTTGTTTTGTGGGGGACGGGCTTATTTGTTTACTTTTTGAGATAGAATCTCTCTCTCTCTCTGTTGCCCAGGCTGAGTGCAGTGGTGTGATCTCGGCTCACTGCAGCCTTGACCTCCTGGGCTCAAGTGATTCTCCCGCCTCAGCCTCCTGAGTAGCTGAGACTATAGGTGTGTGCCACCACGCCTGACCCTTCGGTTTTAACACAAGAAACTAAAGGAGTCAAAGGGAAAGAGGAACTTTAAGAAGTCTCTGTATTAGACGTAACAGCCATAAGCAACATGGGCTACATTCAAATCTTGATTCTAACACACTAACTGCAAAAAAAAAAAAAAAAAAAAAAAAAAAGAGCCTGGCTCTGAGACAATTGAGGAAATGCGAATATCAAGTGGATAGTAACTGTTGATAAAGAATCCTTGTTAATTTTGTTAGGTATGATTATGTAAAAAAAAAAAAAAAAGAAAGAAAGAAAAGTAAAAAGAAAAGAAAAAAGAAAAGAAATGCTATCAATTA
The DNA here is from genome assembly GCF_049350105.2 of Macaca mulatta. Classification (NCBI taxonomy): domain Eukaryota; kingdom Metazoa; phylum Chordata; class Mammalia; order Primates; family Cercopithecidae; genus Macaca; species Macaca mulatta. The sequence goes on from NC_133409.1 coordinate 12,555,161, forward strand.
GGACTTCCGAACTATTTACAGCAAAATGACATGATATTTAAAATGTGCTTTAAAATAGTCCAGAAAAAAGTGTGTGTGTGTGTGAGAGAGAGAGAGTGTGTATGAGAGAGTGTGTGTATGCGTGTGTCTGTTTATGTGAGAGAGAGAACAAAGAAAGATTAGAAAAATATTGAAATAGTTGTTAAAACTGGATGATGGGTAAACACAGGCTCACCCTCATATTTTCTCTCCTTTTGTCTGTGTTTGACATGTTCCATAATAAGATTTTTTTTTCCTTCTAAGAAGCCTGCATTGACTTAATCACACAACAGCATCCACATGTTAGCACCAAGTACTGCGAGAGACAGCGTCCCACTCAGGCCCTCCAAGCACTGCATTCCATTGACTTGACTAAACAGAATGTACAGCATGCTGTAAACAGATCTACAATATACAGTTTTGAGAGAAGTTGCCGCAGGCACGAGTTATGTGCAGGCAGCCTAGGGTGGTAGGGGCACCTCTCTTTCTGCTGAAGATGTTTACTTTTTTTTTTTTTTTGCAATTAACATAACTTTAAAGATGGATACATGAGGCATTCTGCCCATAGGTCCAGATTTTACAAGCAGTGTAAACATGCACCACTGGTGGCCAGGATGCTCCCCTGTCTGGGGTCATTCATGTGCAGTTCACAGACCCACTCAATGCTCAACCACGAGCAAATGGAGGAGGTGGCAGGCCAGCCTGTGCCAGGGCAAGACTGTCCGGGAAAGAGAACATCTCCTCCTGTTTCAAAGGCGTCTGCAGGACAGTCTCCTGTGGGTACAACCTAAGACCTCAGGCACAAGGGTCCCATGTCCCTGTGGTTTTACCCTGCAGTTTCCTTGCTTGTTACCGCCTCTTGTTGGGCCAAGAGAAAAATCTACTGTGTACTACTCTGACCCTTTAGACTTTATTCCCTAAACCTGCTTCAAAGTCTTCCTCCTGCCTCTTTTCTTTCCCAACTCTGAAAACTCTCAGCGTTGTTTGCCACTTTTAGGGTTTTATCTGAATTATTAGCATCTTTCTTTGGTTGCTAGACAAGACGGACACTGCTAACGCTAAGACTGGAGGCATATGTTCCAGTGTCTAGCAATTTATTTCTATGAAGAACAAATCCAAGAGTCCTTTGAAGACATGCAAGCTTCCAGACGAGCATGTATGGTTAATATCAATGCCTGTAACAAGAGCTCCAGGTCATGGCAAGGCGTAGAGTCATATTTTGCGCTCATGTGCGGGCTAAGGACTTTCAGGTGAATGAATCATAGCGCTTCCAAGTTAGTAGGAGCTTTAGGGGATGTTTATGACAGTTCTCTAGCCTGCGCCCAAATCTGCCCATGCATCAAACAGAATCAAGTAATCGAGTCATGAACAGTTTCATGATTTGAACCTCTTTAGGGCTGAAAAGTGATGCTTAGGTGAGGGTGCCTACAGTGAGCACAGAGTGGATCCTGATTTAGATTAAGGGGCCAGTTTAGGGAACAAGGTGCCGACATTTAATACAGATCACAGCATAAAAAGGACTGTATATTTTTAAATGATTTTTGCAATGTAATGCAAAATTTTACTCCCAATGTTACAATCTAATTTTGCATTTAATGTTTCTTCACGATCAATCTCCTCATTCAGTTCTTATAACATTTACTTCGTTATTTCACTATGTAGACAACGGCTTTTAAAGTCAGCCATTTGCCTACATAAAAACTAATGGCTTCTGTCACTTCTGGTTGAACGAATTTGAAACCTTTACAAAATTCCAGGAAATAGCAACATAATATGCCAAAAAGCTGGCGGAAACAGATAGGTTTTTAAGCATATGTTTTATAAACATTATTAAATGACTTATCTGATAAGTCAATCCAGTAAAATAAACCACGTTTTTGAAAAGCATGTATTAGAATACCAAGAGAGCAAAAATGTTTACAAGTACTAAATTATTAACCTTTTTTTTTTTTTTTTTTTTTGCTATTGGTTAAGAAACATTCAGCTATTTTAAAATAGCCATTTGTCTGAAAAAGTAAATCACACTGACTGTGAAAATTAAAGCTTTTCTTCACACTTTATGTTGCTGTTTCTTCATATTTACTGGCTTTCACACTATTTCTTATGCAGTCTCTGATAATATATTTACATATATGAATGTAAATTGATCGTACATTTCAAATATGTTATATAGATATAATTGAAGCCAGCTGAACATATTCCCCAAAGATTAATGTATGAACAAAGAAACTAATATTATAATTGAAGAGAGGAATGTCTGTAGATTAATAAATTGATATATGTATCTGTCTGGGTGTAAATTTAATCCTAGGGTTTAAGTTAAAGTGAGTGAAATATCTCCTTATTGTTTTTCTATCTTTTGCTCCTCTTATCACCAGATGACAGTGAATGTTAAATAGACATCAAATATATCCTTGCCAATGTGTTGGTGAACCAATACAATCATTTTACCTTCTGTATAGTAACCTTTTGTCAGCTAAAAGTGCACAAGTCTGGCCTGGCACGGTGGCCCACGCCTGTAATCCCAGCACTTTGGGAGGCTGAGGCGGGCGGATCACGAGGTCCTGAGTTCGAGACCAGCCTGACCAACATGGTGAAACCTGATCTCTGTTAAAAATACAAAAACTAGTCTGGCATAGTGGCACAAACCTGTAATCCCAGCTACTCAGGAAGCTGAGGCAAGAGAACTGCTTGAACTCAGAAGGCAGAGGTTGCAGTGACCCGAGATCATGCCATTGCACTCCAACCTGGGTGACAGGGTGAGACTCCGTCTCAAAAAAAAAAAAAAAAAAGTGCACAAGTCTGCAGGACAATGGCTCTTAGTCTTTTTTTTTTTTTTTTTTTCCCATCTCCTTCAAATCTCATCACCTTGGCAGGTGCCTCTGCTATCTGCACATACAAATTTCTATACCTAAGCTTAAGTGTAATAACGTTGGAATTCTTTGTGCATGAGGAAAACAAGGGTGTGCAGAGGAGCAAGCATGGACTGTAAACTTAAACAGTCTAGATTTGAATTCCATCTCCACATTGGGCAGGGTTTTAAATATCAGATTCTCGAGTTCCACATCTGTAGGATGTAGATGATAACACACCTACTGTGAGGGTTATATACTGTTTAGAGAGCGTTGTATCTAATAGGGACACAATAAATAATCACTGTAATTATCATTATGGTTATTTCACGAATACGATTTGCTCAGTCCAGCAGACATTTATTGAACATCTGCTATGCACTAGATATGGTGACAGATACTGGCAATAAAGAGATGAAGAAGATAGAATTGTTGTACTCTAGAAGCTTCTAATCCATTGGAGAAGACAAACAGATTATGCAGTGTGGTCAGTGATACAATAAAGAGCACCTGAGAAGAATGGCAGAACCAGGACATTTCATAGGATAATTATCAAAGACAAGATGCCATTGACTGTGGCTGGTGCCAGTATCCCAGGGGAGATAAGACCTAAGCTAAGATGGACCATCATAGAAAACCCAACAGACCGAGGGCTCAAAAACGAAGCAGTGTGAGACCACCAAGTGACAGCACCAGGGTCATCCTGGAGGGGAGATATTTTGGGGTCAGTTTTTTATACAAGTGAATTCTTCCAGTGTAGTCGTCCTGAAAAGTTCCACAAGGGAGGCAGAGATTGAGCAGAATTTTCAAGTGTGGATTTTACTTCAAGATACCAGAAAGGGAAATTGTGCCTTTTATAGGTGAGATAGTTGGAATGGGCAAGATGCAAGGATAGGACAAGGACGAGTAGGTTGATCAGAAAGGTAAGTGGGCACAGGACTTAGAAGGACATTGAATATCTGGTTAAGGGGTTTGGCTTTTATTCCATGGGTAAAGAGCGGGAGTTCGAGAGACTGCAAGGAGGCATCCCAGTTACCCAGCTCTGTGCAAGGCAATGACACCCGTGTGGGGTGCTAATGTCCAGCAGTGGATGGGACAGAAGGAAGAGAGAGAAACAGGAGACACTGGAAAGAATAATCAAGAGAGCTGGATGACTTACCAGATGTGGTGGTTCAGGCGAGGGAGCAGGGAAAGGGGGTGCCAAGATTTCCCCCTGGGTAATTATCTAAAAAGATGGTGCCTTCAACAGAAAATAATCACATTGTATGGAGCAGGGAGGTGGATTGGGTGATGACAAATGGATGAACTTAGTTTTAGTGTTAATTTTAAAGTGATGCCAGAGATCTGAGATCTCCTCAGATCCCACAGGAGAGAAGGTGCTATTAGGGTCATTTCACCTACGCATGTATGTGTTAGTCTTTTCACTCACTCACTCATTCATTCAATCTTTTCTGTCACTCATTCTTTTGCTCTTCATTCATCTACCCATTATTCTATGCTATGCCATGCCATGCTATTCTATTCTATGCTGTGATGTGCTATACTGTACTATGCTATGCTATGCTATGCTATGCTATGCTATGCTATGCTATGCTGTGCTGTGCTATGCTGTGCTGTGCTGTGCTGTGCTGTGCTGTGCTGTGCTGTACTATGCTATGCTATGCTATGCTATGCTATGCTATGCTATGCTATACTGTGCTATGCTATGCTATGCTATGCTATGCTATACTGTGCTATGCTATGCTGTGCTATGCTATGCTATGCTGTGCTGTGCTGTGCTGTGCTGTACTATGCTATGCTATGCTATGCTATGCTATGCTATGCTATGCTATACTGTGCTATACTGTGCTATGCTATGCTATGCTATGCTATGCTATGCTATGCTATGCTATACTGTGCTATGCTATGCTATGCTATGCTATGCTATGCTATGCTATGCTGTGCTGTGCTGTGCTGTACTATGCTATGCTATGCTATGCTATGCTGTGCTGTGCTGTGCTGTACTATGCTATGCTATGCTATGCTATGCTATGCTATGCTATGCTATATTGTGCTATGCTATGCTATGCTATGCTATGCTATGCTATGCTATGCTGTACTATGCTATGCTATGCTATGCTATGCTATGCTATGCTATACTGTGCTATGCTATGCTATGCTGTGCTATGCTATGCTATGCTATACTGTGCTATGCTATGCTATACTGTGCTATGCTATGCTATGCTGTGCTATGCTATGCTATGCTGTGCTATGCTATACTGTGCTATGCTATGCTATGCTGTGCTATGCTATGCTATGCTGTGCTGTGCTGTGCTGTGCTGTGCTATGCTGTACTATGCTGTGCTGTGCTGTGCTGTGCTATGCTGTGCTATGTTATGCTATGCTATGCTATGCTATGCTATGCTATACTGTGCTATGCTATGCTATGCTATGCTGTGCTATGCTATTCTTCATTCATTCTATCCTTATTAGAATCCCCATTCAGTGCGAGGCATAATGGTATTAATAAAAGGAACAAGACATACCCTACCCACAAGGAGCTCACAATTGAAAGGTCCCATTTTTACTTATAAGCATCTTGATTTTCACCAACTTCTCCCCAAATGACCAGCTCAGTTTCCTTTTCTGTCGATATAAGCTGCTGATGCTGGATGTAGAACTGCAATGTTTCAGGTTTGCTGTGAAGCAAAGGCCCATGGAAGTGAATGTGGAATTGTATTTTCTGACCATTCTAAGACATTTGTTTCTTTTAAATTTAAAACAGATAGAAAGGATATTTGCCAGCTAGTTTTCCAGACAGAGATCATATTTGAGTGGTACTTGCGAGTGAGAGCCACCCAAAAGTATTTACCGTTCTGGGGTTATCTGCTGAGGACACACTGACTTTGGGGTGGAACCAAAGGCGGAACCGACCTTAAGAGTCCCACCAGGCAGGTGCGTCCCTTCTTGTCCAATCTGCTGTGGGGGAACTGGCTGGGGGAAACTGAGTCTCGCAGTGGATCTGCCTGTGAAAATCCTATCTTGGTCCCTGTGCTTGTTTCGCACATGGATCTTCTCTTCGTGCATCTGGTCAATAGTTTATTCCCAAGAATGTGAAGTCATTGTTGGCCAGAGAACCTCAGCCCTTGGAATTTGGTCTTTAACTCCTGCGTGAGTGTCTGGTTGTCTGGATTTCTCGTGTCTTTGGTGTCCCCGGGGTTTGCCTCCAAGGAGGCAGGTGTTGGGAGACACCGTGGGGCAGAGCTGAGGACACGGGGAAGAACTCTGAATTCTCTGCTGTGGTGTCATGATTTACAAACATGATCTTCATGTGTTGCATGTGTTGGCAGGGTTGCCTGCTAGGGTCCTTTTTCCTGCCTCTTTTAAAGTGTTCTTCCCATTCCCAGAGATTAGTCTCTGCCACCTGGGCAGGGGCAGTGTACTTTCAATTCTGACTAGAATGATCTCTGGAAGAGCTTTTGGAAGAGTGCAGTCTCTTTGTGTCACTTGCCAGAGGCAAGGCAGTCAGACTCCAGGAAACACATGTCACGTTGTGTTCCAGGTGAGTTTTCCCGCATGGACTGCAACTCCCAGAACCTGGTGCAATTAGTGTTCCTGATGCTGTGTGATCTGCAGGTAATGGAAGGACCGCTGTCCTCATCCCAGCTCCACCCACAGCAGCATGGCCTCCTCCTCAAACAGAACCCTCATTTGTTTACATGCAACAAGGAGCACTTGGCTATGGGCAGGTGTCTCTAACTCTTTGTCTTTACCAGGCTTTCATTCTCTTTATACCAACCCCTCCCACCAGAGTACTTAGCACACAAAAGACATGTGCTGGTGCCTGCTGTTGGTTGAACTCAGAAATCTGTGGGTTGTCCGTGAGGGCTGGGGTGAGAAAGCAGCTTCGATTGCACGCTGATTAGCTGGTGCTGTGTAACAAACCACCCCAAGACCGGGTGGCATACAGCAACAAGCATTTCATTATGCTTATGAATTCTGTGGGACCAAAATTCAAACGTAGTACATTAGGGATGGCTTATCTCTGCTCCACAGAGCCTGAAGCCATGGCTGGGAAGACAAGAATGTCGGACAGTGACTCAAACAGCTAGGGCTGGAGTCATCCAAGGCTTCTTCACTCACATGCCTGGTGCTTGGCCTGGGATGATGTGAGATTTGGGGTCGGGGGTCCTCCAGCAGACTGCCCTCATGCGGCTTTGAGGTGTGGCTTGGGCTTCCTCCCAGCATGTTGGTGCTAGGACAGCTGACTTATAATCTGGAGGCTCGGAGTTCCAAGAGTGAGTATTCTAGTAGGCATGGCCTTCTATACCCGTCCTTGGAGGTTACAGAGGATCACTCCCACCACCCTCCAGTCACAGACCCTCCAGAGTCAAAGGGAGAGAGGTCTCACCTGTGACAGAAAGCCGAAACATTGGAGGCCATGCTTTTAAACCACCCCTGGCCCAATCTGACTGAAGAATCTTCTTCAGTATCTGAGACAGAGCAGGTATGTGTTGGACTGGGAAAAGATGAGACAGCCCTATAGCCATAGAAAGCAGATGGAGATTTGAAAACAAACAATTAAATTCCAGGGAACCATTTCTGCGTCTGAGAGCTCCTTTGCTCCTTCCACTTCTGCTTCCAAGTAGGAGTCGCTGTAAGGACTCCAAGTGAATCCATCAGCAGTGCCATCCAGGGGCTGCACTGCATCTGGGCAGAGGTATTTACATCATCTTCTGAGCACAAGGTTCAGACCCCACAGTCAGCCACAGCCTGAGAACTGTGAAGGGTTTTAGATAAGAAAGCTCTTCTAGTCTCCAAGGGTCAATATTTCCCATGACTTCTCTGACGCGGAAACAAGAGGCTCAGAAGGACTCCCCCCAGGCAGGGTTTAAAGGGACTCTGCTACCAGAGGCAGTGGGGTTTAGCCTGGATGCCACTTCCTAGTCCCAGAGAATTGAAGGTGGCTGGAGAAGGGCATTTCGGGACTTGTCTTAAGAGTCCCGAACTCGTGCCTATGGCTCTGGGAGAAGCTTATATTTGTTTGACCTTTTATTTGAACAGCTGTGGGAGATTTCCTGGTTTCACTTGGGAATTGTGGTGTGTGTCTATGAAGTGCACTATAAACTGATTTCACCCCGTGAGTATCTCTTTAATGCTTTACAAATAAAGTTAATCATCTGTGCATCATCAATAACAATGACTGCAAAGAACTAGAGGAAAAAACATTGAGGCTATTTTGGGTAGCCTTTAAAAAAAAAGTCAAATAATTTTGAGTTTCCTAAGAGTTACCGGCTCTTCTGACTCTCTGGTCATTTGCCGATGGAAGAGCATTTCCCCATTAGGAGACTGGGCCAGGAATGTCCTCAGTGGGAGTGGTGTGACTTCCATGGAATCCGTGTTCATTACTCAGACTTGCAACCTGAGTCTCCCAGGAGGGGCCACTGACTTTGGTGCTAGAAAATACCCTAGGAAGAATATTCTATACTCTGGCTCAAACTGCTTTCAGTACAAGGGAAGTCCTTTATCCAATGCTGAAACTTTGAGGAAGAGACCCAGTACCCACAGGGTCCGAAACTGCACGAAGAAATACCTTCCTGTGTTACCTGTAAAAGAGTTCATTTCTATTTTGAGGATAACCCAGGATAAAAACGGGCAGATAAAACCCAGAGGGTGGGTGAAGAGAAAGGGAATTAGGGGAGAAGGAGGAAGGTGACTGAGAACAGGAGAATGAAAGACACGTTGGAGAAAATGTATTTTCTCAGGTAAATCACACACAAGAAAATGCTGGCTCCTAGTTTATTCTTTTAGGAATAAAACATCCAATTCAGAATCATTCAGGTGAGAGGCATGTTTGCGCAGCTATGGCAGTAGCAGGTTGCCCCTACAGAAATCCGCAGTAGCAGGTTGCCCCTATAGGAATCCGATTCAGAGCTCAAGAACAAATCACCCTATGCCTAGCTTCCTTCCCAGGGTCCCCTCCCTTAAACACAGCCAAAGCTGGATAATTAGGCCTGGGAAGCTTTGGCAAAGCTAGATTCCTCATATAAAGTATCCCCACCCCTCCATGCAAATTATGGAGCTGTTTGGCAAAAGCCATCAGCATCAGATAAGATCTTCAAACCCCAGTGGTTATGAAATACCATCGTCACACCTCCCAGCCTGGTTTCTAACATCCAGTGGGGCTTATTATTCATTTACTGTCTTTTTGGCTGCAGCACAGAGATCAGCCTCTCAGGCACCCCTGCAAGTAACGTGGCTTCTGAACCTCCCAGTATGATTTACCACCTACAAAAACCTCTGAAAACACAGTGTGTGCACACACATAAACAGAAAAAAAAAATCAAGTCCAAAAATTGTAATGAAACAAGAAATTACTTGTTGATAAATGGCAAGCTTTTAGATATTCTTTGGTTTCCACATAAAAATGTATATTTGGGCTTCCAGAGTGAAATACCTCGGTATTTTAGCACCTCTGGAGTAGCTCTACGCATGGCTCATGGGAGGCCCTCAGTAACAGATGGGGATTAAATAGCAAGACGAAGGTGAGCCTTGGGTTCACCTTGACAAAGTAGCGGGCAGGTTGAAGAAAGCAACCAGGCTTTCAAGGACAAGTAGGCTTCTCCAAGGGCAGAAAAATGTTACATGCTGGGGCTGCATGGTGGGCTGCAGGGAGTTAACACCTCCTGGAGTTGTTTGAGAATTAAAATAAATGATAGGCCCATCTCAGATCAGGTCTCAGAAGGATAGAGGAGGCACTGAGCCATGGCCTTGCTGAGACGCAAGAGTGTCAATGTCTCATTGCTGTCATCAGTGACAGGATCTAAGTTCAGCAGGGTGAGCACCCTGGGAGCTTTGCCCTCCCTGGGCCTGGCTCCTACCACCTGACACTATTGAAGCACGTGGGGTGCTCCTGGGTTTCCTCGTGTTTGGCCTTTTGGCATCTGTCATTGATAGAAGGAGCGTGCACCTCCACCTGTCTGTTCCTGCTGTCTACCTCTCTCCTCTGTTTCTGGCTGAGTTTCCAGTTTATGAAGTAGAGATGGTATGTTTTTTTCTTTAAAAAATCATGTTATATTTTAAAAACGTATGAATTTAGCAACTGCTTAGTTTAAAGGTTTATTTCTAAGGTCTTTGAGTAACCCAGTCTGACACATTGCCAAGAAAAAGAAGGCACTTAATAGACTCAGACTAATTGGCAATCCTTGTGCTTCCTGCATTGAAAGTTCTTGTCCTCCAGAGGTGATTGAGCCTTACTTAACTTACCTACATCGGGTCCTTCTCTCGGGAGACTACATCTCTGGGAAGGCAGGGGCCGTGCCTGACTCACTTGTGTATTCCCCTCTTCTAACAGTGCCTGGCTCACAGAGGACACCAAGCTGGTCCAAGAGGTCATGTTCAGCCCTGAGTTGTGGTCTGGGATTCAGGTCGCCTTTGGAAGAGGTTCCAAAGACCTCAGAAGGGCCTTGGGAGTGTTGGCATTGCATAACATGCATGCGTTTGGGTCCTGTGGAGGTTGTTTCCCAAGATGGCTGCTACAGTCCTGGTCAGTCCTGATGCCCTTTTGACATGTGACTTTGTCTCTATGCCCATCCACAGGTGGAGTACGTTGCCCTTCTCCTTGAGCCTGGGCTGGCTGGAGAAACCATGTCAAGAAAGAGGGACCCTAAGAATAAGCCTCCACAAGCAAAGAGAAGCCTTGGAAGATGAAAGACCATGAGTAGAGAGAGGCCCTGCTGAGGGCAGACATCTGAATGAGGCCATCTGGGGTCTTCCAGAGGAGAGAACCCATGCAACACGTATGAAATGGGGACAAGCATCCTCGCCAAGCCCCGCCCAGCCAACCCACAGAACTGTAAGTAAATGGGACGAGTTTCACTTTAAGTCACCAAGTTTTGGGCTAGTTTATTACACTGCAATAGATCACAGATACAAACCAACCGAAATTCAAACTCTACTTCTGCACCTACTAATGGAGTGATGGTGAATACATTTTTTTTAGCCTCTCACCTCATATGCAAAATGAAAATAATAATGCCCATCTAATAGAATTAGAGCCTTGCCAACCACACCTCCCACTTGGAGTTGCCCATAGCCCAGTTGCAGGGCTGGTCTTAGGTGGTAGAGAATATACTAAGTAGTTTTCTCTCCCTACTCTTCATTAGCTGAGGGGACCGGAAGTAGCTGCGTGACCCCAATGGCTCTGTTTGACTCGCTCTTGAGATTATAAATGAAGAAGCCCAGAAATTGAAGTCAGGTAGTTGAGCCTTGGATTTTTCAGATCATGTAGAGCCGAGGCCAGTGTCAGAACCCCAGGGAGCCAAAGCCACACAGGAACGGAAGCTAAGAGGGAGTTGGAACTGTGAGTGGGCATCAAGGGGGTCCACAGAGCAGGTGTGCAGAGAGAAGCCCAGAGAGGCCACCTGGCTGCAGCCAGAGACTGGGAATGGAGAGAGTGTCCCAACTCAATTTCCTGCCCTTGGTTCTGAGAGATTCCCTTGTGCCCTCTTTCCTCAAGCCTGTGTGCGTAGGAGTGGGATGCTTCCTGCCAAGTCATCCCTAATGAAATGTGAAAATGCAAACGCCAGACACAAAGTGGATGTGCAGTTCTTCAGGGCACATTAGTGTGTGTGTGTTTTTTTAAAGTCAGGGAGGAAGGAAACATTTATCTACTTTTCTCTCAAAATCTATATTCTTTTTTCTCCATAGACTTGATAACATTAACCTGATGCCTAGAGTCTCAGAAGAAACTGGTTTTGGAGGTCAGTGTGACTCAGAAACTAACCTCTTTCTAAACTTCACACACAAGCAGAAGGTGTTTTTCCCTTGGAGGCCAGAGCTCTGGGGAGTGGGGATGGGAGTCGTGGCCGCCTCTGCCATGAATGTACCCTTGCAGTGCCACTGGGGATGGGAAAATCTAAGGTCCATACATAAGAAGTTCTGGTTCCTGGATGTTTTCTGTGAATGGATTACCCAGAATAGGATTTTTCCAGATTTGCAGGCTCAAATGAGACGCCTTACGGGTTGGCTCCAGAGCAAGAGTTCTCTGGAAAAGAAAGAATCATAATCCTTTGATAATATTTTCCTAACAGCCACTAGAGGAAGTTTTCAGAGAGTAATAAATTATGCATTCTCATTTATATAAAACCTTTTCCTCCTAGCTTGGAGCACTATCTCAACTTTTTACTAACTAGCAATTTTACTAACAAATTGAGTAAATCATTTAGCTTCTCAGCCTCAACTTTCTTGTCTATAAAATCAAGATAGCAATGGTTAACACCTCCCGGAGTTGTCTGAGACTTCAAATAAATGATATACCTAAGGCGCTTTGAAGACTGCCTGGTGGGTAGCTCACTGAGCCCAGGGCTCAGTGGGTGCTTGATGAATGGCTGCTTTCATTATTTCTGGACCAGTGCGATTTATTGGCCTCTCTTCTTGATGTCTGCTCCGTTTTCCAGACCCAACGTTCATCTATTTCTTGGACTAAAGTTCACTTTTACCTAGCCTCAAAAGTCAATTCTGCTTTCAAGTCCAGCCATAGATCCTGGGTTCCATGACCCCAGGCAGTACCCTGCAGGGTCCTCTCCCCTTCCCACCCCTCAGGGATACTGAGGCAGCCCCTCCCATCTGGTTCAACTCGGCTTTGAAGTTGAGACCCCGACACCCCTCAGCAGGCACTGTCCTTTGAGTTATCATTCCAGGGGAGATGGTTGGCTATGCACAGTCATTCATTTCTTGCCAAAATCTTTTTATGTGTTTCTGGCCTGGGTTAAGGGGGAAAAATGTGAATGTGCTGGAAAAGAACTTTGTTTCATGCTCTGTATGAGTTCACTAGCTCTGTCCTTGAATCAAGCAAGATACCCAATAAAGAAGGCCTTAGCCATCAGAGAAATGCAAATCAAAACCACAATGAGATACCATCTCACACCAGTTAGAATGGCGATCATTAAAAAGTCAGGAAACAACAGGTGCTGGAGAGGATGTGGAGAAATAGGAACACTTTTACACTGTTGGTGGGATTGTAAACTAGTTCAACCATTATGGAAAACAGTATGGCAATTCCTCAAGGATCTAGAACTAGATGTACCATATGACCCAGCCATCCCATTACTGGGTATATACCCAAAGGATTATAAATTATGCTGCTATAAAGACACATGCACACGTATGTTTATTGCAGCACTATTCACAATAGCAAAGACTTGGAATCAACCCAAATGTCCATCAGTGACAGATTGGATTAAGAAAATGTGGCACATATACACCATGGAATACTATGCAGCCATCAAAAAGGATGAGTTTGCGTCCTTTGTAGGGACATGGATGCAGCTGGAAACCATCATTCTTAGCAAACTATCACAAGAACAGAAAACCAAACACCACATGTTCTCACTCATAGGTGGGAACTGAACAATAAGATCACTTGGACTCAGGAAGGGGAACATCACACACAGGGGCCTATGATGGGGAGGGGGGAGGGAGGAGGGATTGCATTGGGAGTTATACCTGATGTAAATGATGAGTTGATGGGTGCAGCGCACCAACATGGCACAAGTATACATATGTAACAAACCTGCACGTTATGCACATGTACCCTACAACTTAAAGTAAAATAATAATAAATAAATTTAAAAAAAAAAAAAAAAAAGAAGGCCTTAGATAAAACATGAGGTGGTGAATTCTGCCTTCTGGGCCCCCTCCCGGGGACTTTCTCTGTAGCACACCTGCCTCTTGGTGCCATACCAGTTTCCTAATATTTTTACACTCTCTGCTTCTTTGCCTCTATCAAAATGTTCTCAACGAAGGCTTTTAGGGGTCCATGTCTACTCGGTGGTAAAGCACCATTACTAACATTACAGTAGTTAGTATTGCAATAGGGGATAAAGCTTAAAGTCAAAGGAATTAATCTTTAATTGTGAGAGTTTGAACATCAATGCCAAACTTATGTTGGACTGAGGAGAGGGTGGGGTGAGGGTGACAGAGTCTCACCATTAGTGAGATAATTAGAGCCTCATTTCTCATCATGGATGTTGACCACTGGCTCTGCTCCTGGAGAAGCCTGCTTCAGAACTAACCAGCAAACACTAAGGGCCTACTCTGTGCTCAACCCACTGAAATATGGCATGGGGTGAAGTTTGTGAGCTCTGACCTGATAGCATTTCTTCTTTCTGGTAAGCCACAGTTATTAGTTTAACCTCATTTCATGCCGAATGTTAAGAGAATAAATTTTAAACAACTACACATGCTGTTTTCAGGACACTCCCATTTGGATAGGGTGATACCTAATCTCCTGTTTCCCTAAAGCTTCGACTTGGTATCTGATATGGTTTGGATTTGTGTCCCCACCCAAGTCTCATGTTAAAGTGTGATCCCCAGTGTTGGAGGAGGGGCCTGGTGGGAGGTGATTGGATCATGGGGGCAGATTTCCTCCTTGCTGTTCTCATGATAGGTGAGTGACTTCTCACGAGATCTGGTTGTTTAAAAGTGAGTAGCACTTCCGCCTTAGCTCTCTTTCTTCTGCTCCAGCCATGTAAGATGTGCTGCTTCCCCTTCTGCCATTACTGAAAATTTCTCAAGGCCTCCCCAGTCATGTTTTCTGTACAGCCTGCAGAATCGTGAGCCAATTTGACCTCTTTTCTTTACAAATTACCCAGTTTCAGGTGTTTCTTTATAGCAGTACAAGAACAGATTAATACGAAATCTGATGCACAGGCTCCTGTCATGGCTTTTGTGACCTCAGTATGGGTTACCACTAGGGTCAGCCTTGACCCCAGTCTCTGAGGCTGGTTCTGTCTCCCAAGGTGGGGATTTCATGATGTTAGCACAGGATTCCTTTCAGCTTCCTACTCTGAGCACAGAGCGACTGTGCTCTGCTGGGTCTTTGTGACTCAATCTCTGTAGGAATCCTTGTCATGTTCCCTTGAGCATGTTCCTGCCTGACCCTCTGGGAGCCCCTGTCCCTACCAGCTTTCACTTTCTATTGTCAGGTGCTCAGGATGCTGTCCTATTTGCCTGCATCTCCTTTGCATTTTCTCTCCCCATGTGTCTGCCTGGTCTCTGAGCCCCAGCCACCTCTGCAGTGGTTTATGTGAAAGTTGAGACCACAACCTGCATCAGCCTGGTCCTGCACACGCAGCTGGAAAGAACCTGTGTGGTCTGTTGAGTTCCCTCCACCACTCTCTCCTAATGATACCACCCAGCCCCAGTGATGACTGACAGCATTTGCAAAATAAGAAAGTGCTGGCTGGTGGAGAGTTTAGGAGACCTATTACAAATGAACAGAATCAAAGTAATTAAGATATAAGCATCTTGCCCATGAGGGATGTAAGAAATTAGTCTTCTGTATCTTTGCATCTTGTTTTTTCACGTCAATCAGTCACACTTTTTTATGTTCATTAAAAGACTTGCTCTATGTGGGAAGATTCAAGTAATGTTTTTTGAGTCATTCACACTTGGATTTGAATAAAGAAGTTGGAAGAGTCCTTAATATCTGGAAAATATTCAAATGCTTCCCTAAAGTTTTCAGAACTGTTTTGCTCATGGATTGGGAGCTCCCTCACAAATGGACCTTGGTGTTCACTTCCCATTGGTCTGCCTCCACTAGTAGAGAAAATTGGGCTTGCGTGGCAGTAATTTGGCAAGTCATGTCCTTCATTCTCACTTCCATGTTTGAAACATGGCTTCTCAGTTGTGCTGTGACTAAGACCCAGATTGGGGAGTTTAATGAATTCTGGGTTTCCTACACGGAATCCAATTCATCATTGAAAGATGAAGTATACAATTGGGATGGATCAGGGAGAGAACTTTGATTACATTCCATTTGAAATTTTTTTTTGTTTTTTGCTGAACTTGTTAAATAATAACCCTGCTGTTCCAGAGGAAGTGATACTTTACAAAAAGAAGATTCATCTCAAAAAAATCCAAATGTAATTATAGTTGAGGATTTGAAATTTCCTAATGGAAACAAATCTGTAGAGTAATTTTTGGAAATATGTGCATTTCTAGCTATAACCGGTGTTCCACTGGGCCTCTTAATGCAGGGGTCAAGACATCTGCAAAGTGTCTTCAGATGAGTCCTGGGATTGGTCTCCAGGTGGCTTTTGACCAAGCCCACCCTACACTGTGTGGCCCCATCATTTTCTCCCTCTTTTGCTCAGCAATGGGACCTCCCCTCCTGTGGAGCTCTCCGAGATGCCCTGCACTGACTCGGGTGCTCCACAGTGAAGCCCCTTCTGCCAGGAGCCTCTGTCAGGTGCCCCTGCCACTGCCCGGCTCCCCAAGAGCTTGGCTGCAGTCTGCCTCCATTCCTGCTGCAGAGGCCTGGAGTGCCCGGGATGCTAGGGCCACTCTGCCTTCCATGCTGAAGAAGGAAGATGACTCTGGTCCCTTTTGTCCCCAACGTTTTACACATACAGAAGAATGAAAAGAATTATACGGTGGTTCACATAGCCACATCTAGACACGTCGCAGCTGTCGGCACTCAGCTCTCTTTCCTTTCCACACATCTGTGCAGCTACCCATCCATCCAGCTTATTGTTTTTAGACTTTTCAAAGTCAGCTGCAAACATCGGTGTCTTTGTCCCCACACGTCATTAACTGCAGTCCAATATTTGTTGATGTTCTTTTGTGTTCCGTCAGCTGTACTGTCTTGAATGTTGATGTTTGGAGTTTTAAGAGAAAGGAGCTCATTGGACTTCAATCATAACCCCAACCTCCCACTCCCACCCCCATCTCTCCTCAGGAATCAGACATTTGTGCTGGGCCAGAGACAAATGTAAGGGGAAGAATTGCCTTTTCTCCTCCGTGGCAGAGGAGCAGCTGCTGGGTAAGCGGCCCTTTCTGACTGTCTCTCTCCAGATGAGGTGAATCATCTCTCTGGAGGCCCCCTGAGCTCTTAGGCAAGCAGACTCTGAGCCCCTTACCCACCGGCTTCAGACTCGAGGGTTCCCAGTGTCGCTGCAGCAGCTGCTCCAGCTGAGGTGTGCAGGGGAAGCGCTTTGAGAGGCTTCTCATCGGCAGAGCTGGCGTTAACAGGCAGACAAGCATTGCTCAGGACAATGCACAGGGGCTGGAATGGGAAGTGCCTGGCACTCAGAGGTGACCTGGAGGCCTTCAGGTGCACAGTTTGTCATTATTGTAATCAGAGCTGAGATGCACCAAGCACCTCCTAGCACCAGACCCTGGGCTGAGGGCTCACTGCGTGTGCCTAGCATGCTCTTCCTATCATCCTCACTCTATCATTATCCCCTTTGCACAGATAAGACTTGTTGGTGACCATGATCTTGGCAGCTGTGATAAGAATATGTATAAACCTAGCCAGAGGAGCTGGTTAGGGCAGATTTTTCTGGCAGAAAGTGGGGTTGGTGGTATAAATTGTGGGTTTTCAGGTGAGGTGAAGCCAACAGATGAGGAGACGACTGCCATTGTCACTCAGTTCCCGAGAGGAGGGTCATGCTATGACCCTCAGGGCCCCATAGGGAAGCACCAGCGTGGGGCAGGTGGCAGAGAAGCCAGGGGGAAGCACAGGCAAGAGCCTCATCAAGGTTTCCGAGGGAAGAAACTGGGGAGACAGGGTGAGCAGGCTTAGGACTGGCTAGTGTGAATAATTTCTGTTGCATCTGGGGCATAGGGGCTGTTTCCAGTTGTCTGGCACCTGGCCCTGGGGCGATTACGGCAGGGGAATAGAGGCCCAGCATGGGAATCCCGCTAGAGGAGGCGGGGTCTGCATGTGGGCTCTGAATTGTGTGGTTTGCACATGAAGGGCATACTCATGGGGGAGTCGTTTTCTGTCTTTAGGACTTGACTAGCCCTGGGAGGGGCAGTCCCTCCAGTGTCAGTGAGGGTCCAGGTGTCAAAATTTCAGAAACACGTGGTTAATACTGTGGGATGGGTCAAGAAGCACCTATCAGGTGTATTTGAACATCTTCTCCCAGCCACGTAACCTTCAGCACCCTGTGGCACCCACGTGGTTCCTCATGAACTGTTAACCGGCACATTTCTGGCCATTTGGAGACTCTAAATGTGGAGTCCTTGAATGATACTCCAGGGCTTTGTGGGCCCCAAGTGAGACTATAAGGTCCTTCTTATGGCTCCCAGGGAAGTGGCCACTTGCCGCTGCCTTTGGATGAGCCACCAGAGTCACTGTCACTGGGCCCCTTGGCTTGCCTTGAAATGCTCTCTGAGATACTAGCACTTCTGGTGAGAAGGTGAGTGTGGTGTCCAGGTACTCACTGTGAAGATGGGCAGGCATTATTTGGAAGAAGTGGAAGAAATGGGAACTTGGAAGTGACTAGGGAGGTCAGAAGAGGGGACAGGGAAGGGGGTCCCAGGGTGGGAAGTCATTATTGACAGCTTGAGGGTTCTGTGTCTATTCCAGTGCAACAGGGTGTACAGGAGGGCCTGTCTTGTAACATTGAACAGGGAACAGGAGAGCACGGACCTGCTCTCTAGGCCTCTGCATTTCTTTGTCCTCTGCAGATAGGGTACAAGCTATGCTGGCAAAAGCTGGTGAAACACTGCTAACAGGCAGAGAAACCACATATTCAAGAGTAAGTATATCTAGCAAGGCATTAAAAAATGGAGAGTAGGTTTTTGTGACTAAAAAATTATACCTAATGTTAAAATAATAGGCTACTTTAGTCAAACTTGTAAAAAGAAAAATTAAATCAGGCAAGTCTGCTGTTTGAATTCATACAGACCCAACAATTGACCATTGTTTGAACACTCAATGTCTTAGCTGTTCCTTGTTAAACACACTGTTGGCACAGCAAGCATCTGAGAGAAGAAAGCTGCTCAGTCATCTAGAGCCACCGCCAAATAGTGGAGCAGTAGAGCAGATTCTTAGGATGATTGAGCATGGGGCTGTTGACAGGCAGGCTGTGAGTGTTGGCGGGTGGAGAGAGGCACAGGCTGAGCATCTTTCCACGCATTTAACACCCCAGCTCCAGTCTTGGCAGCTACTTACTGTTCCATGAGCAGAATGGAGTTCAATGAAACTGCTTTTGCAAGGACTATGACAATGAGAAAGATCTAACATAGAAAAATTATGACAGTGAAAGAAATCTGACCTTACTCCATCTTACTTCTAACCTCCAAGCTGCCCTTGTTTGTTTCTGGGCATAGGCCGAGCCAACTGTGGGAGGAGTTTAGTTGAACTTTAAAGCAAAGATGATAACAGTCTCTTCCTGAAACTATGTCCTTGCTCAGGGACCAAATATGCCTTTGCAAGACTAACAAATTAGCCACAAGGTTAGAATTATGGTTCAGGAGCCTTGTAGCCAGAGGTCACAAGGTTTGTAACCTCCCCATTTGCTGCTATTGGTGACATCACCATTGCAAAATCTAAGATAGGTACTTGAGTTATTTTTCAGACTGCATTCCAATGAACAAGCTGGTGCCACCTGGACTGGTACCCCATACCACGGAACTGGCTCATCTGGCCTTATGGCCCCACCCAGGAACTGACTCGGTGTAAGAAGACAACTATGATTCTATCCCTAACCCAACCAATCAGCATTCCCCATTCCCTAGTCCCCTGCCTTGAGAAACCCTAGCCTCTGAATTCTCAGGGAGACTGATTTGAGTCATAAACTCCCATCTGCCACTTGGCTAGTCCTGTGATAATTAAACTCTTTCTCTACTGTAATACTGCTGTCTTAGTGGATTGATTTTATCTGTGCAGCAGGCAGGATGAACCAATTGGGAGATTATAATAAGTCTAATGCCGAGGGGCAATTGACTGCCATCAGCTTGGGCTTATTTGAAGCTGACAATCATGAAGAGTGAGAGGGTAGGGGGATTTCATTTTAATAAGTTTTTGGATACACTTACTGTATTTAGAAAACGAAGAAAAGTTCACAGCAGGAATGCTGTAATTATGCTATCAGTCATTCTGTGGGGGGATGCAAGGAAATCTGTAAAACAGCAGTGCCACAGACACACAGCAGTTTTTTACCTTTTAAATATGAATTTAGAATAATAACTCTCATATTTCTTTTGGCACATATTTCTCCCAATTAAAAGCAATAAATAAAGACTGACTCTAATTAGGAGTGAGTCAATGTCACTTTGGCAAAACCACACAAATACTGATTTCTTGACTATTTTTAAAGAAATAAGCCTTATTCTGTACACGTTTTATCTGTATTTACTGAATTCTTACTTGAATTTAATACTATTATAACAGAATGAGGACAAGAAATAACTTTTGTAATCTCAAAAGTGTTTAAATGAACAGATTCTCAGAAATATTTATAATTAGCACCTTTTCTCTTCAGCAACATTAAAGCTGGTTGCTCATCCCCTTAAAATAGTTCCTTGACCCCCACCTTTGTTAATACCATTAATCTGTTTATAACCTGCACAAAGAAAACTCAGCCTAATGCATCAAGATTAATTCTCCATTGGTGGATCTAAGTTAATGATGTATAACTTAATGTTTTCTTTTAAAAAAATCAAATACGGTTGTGTTTAGTTTTGGCTATAAATATAAGCTATTAGCAAATTTTGTCAAATGATAAAGTAGTTGTAGAAATCTGTATTAAAAAATTAAAGTAGATAGAATACAGTGACCTCATCCCTCTGCACCTGTGCTTTGGTCCCCATGCACATAGAAGGAGGGATTGTTCTCTGCCATCTACACCCCTCTTCTCCCATCTATAACACCCTGGATTACTTTGATATATTTTTAAAATATTTTAATAGAGATGGGGTCTCGGTATATTGCCCAGGCTAGTCTTGAACTCCTGGGCTCAAATGATCCTCCTGCCTCAGCCTCCTAAAATGTTGGGATTACAGGTGTGAGCCACCATGCCCAACCAACCAGGCTTACTTTGGGAGACTGTTTTTGGGCTCTTAGCTTAGGGCCAGGTTTTGATTGGATTAAGCCCATTAGCATATGTGAAAGATTATATTTTCCAAGGATGACTGTTCTTCTAGAAATTTCTTCTAGAATCTTGCCCCTCTTCCCTCAAGAGATAGAGTCTATGTACCCTACCTTTGAATATGCCTGGGTTTTTGTGACTGTTTCAACCAATAGAGTAGGGCAGAAGAGACATTATGTGATTTCTGAGTTTAGAACACAGAAATGCCAAACACTTACACTTCATTCTCCTGAGACACTGTATACAAGCAGTCTCATGGCCCTGAGGCCTCCATATCGTGGGGAAGTCCAAACTGACCCAATTGGAGATACCACATAGAGAGGCCTCAAGACTCCATGAAGGAAAAAAGATGCCCAGGTATCTCCTAGCACCATCAACTCCTCTTCCCCACCACTGTTCTAGCCCCAACCACCATCTGACTGCAAATCCATGAGGGGCCCCAGGCAAAGTCACCCAGCTGAGCTTGCTGAAATTCCTAACCCACAGAAACCATGGGAGATAAGTGATTTGTTATGTAGCAATAAATAACCAGAACAGAATATCTCATCTCTGTGGCCACAGTGATTGTTGCAGGATAGACACATGACCTAATCCAGTCTAAATCAGTGCAAGTCTTAAGATGTTTGCAAGGCATGCTAGACTACAGACATTCTCCTCTCCTCTGGGCTCAGAAAGGTGCTATAGTCAATTGATTACAGTAAGGTGAGACAGCCTGAGAGCCACACCGGCACACAAAGAACAGAAAGGGATCATGATGACATCATTGATCCTTGAATCAAATTGTACCTGAAGCTACCATTTGACTTACTCAACACCCATGAAGCATCATTTATAGTAAAAAATGTTCAGAGTCTGAAGTCACTATACAGATACAGAATTGAATCTCTTGTTTGATACCCAAACCTTTCCTATTTTATTCCTATTTATTTCCTATTTTATTCCAGCCAGATGTTTTAAACCTTCAATGACAGACCTCACCACCTGAAGCAGGTGTATTCCAGCCCCAAGCACCTCCGTTAAGCCAAAATCTGTCTCTACAATAGTTGTCATGAGGTAGAGTGGAAAATATCTAAGAATGCTATGCATAAGAAGAGTATCTAGGTTTCAGTAAGTTTCTTAAAAAATTGCCTGATATTCAAATTGCCAAGATGGAGATATATGGGCTGAATTTCATTCTAATCAGCTGAATTGGCAACTGGTTGAATGCTTTAAAGCTAAAGAGCATTGATTAATTGATCAACTTAAATCAGCATCAGATAGGAGGAGCTGCTAGTCTTTAGTCTGCTCCTGTCCATATGGAAACCAGAGACTTGGATAGGCCTTTGAAATCATGAGAAACAAACCCTTGAGTGGCACAAGGCTGGGAGGGACAACTATTAACGTTGGATGAGAAATTCAGCTTCCAGAATATTTTGATACACTTTGCTAAACAATTACTGAAATAGACAAGATAAAATTTAAAACAGATAAATGTAAAATCCTGCTCTTTAGTCTTCTAAAACTCAAGTGTATACATATGAGATAAGTGGAAAATGATAGAGTTCCGAGGTAATACATGAGGAAAGATTTAGAAAATGTACTTGTCAAAAATCCCTGCCAGACAAAAGGGTTGCATATCTTTCAAAAAAGTTCTTGGGATCTTTGGTTTTATAACAGAGACACAGTGTCCAAAATAAGGTGGGCAGTGCCTGCTTCCTCATGGGTGGACTCATCCTGGATTACAGTGCTCACTTTAGGGTGCCATGCATTAAGGAGAAGTTAACAGGTCAGGGCATACTTAGAAGCAACTGGTGGATGGTGAGAAAACTTTAAACCCTATCATAAGAGAAATAAATGATAAGAGGATGTGGATGCTTGCCTGAAAAGGACTCAGTGCAATACTGGGGCTTCTGGAAAGTCCGATAAGTCACTATTTTATCCTTTTGAGGAAAGCACTCTGCGGAAAGGTTCCCAACTGCCTGCCAAGTCAGAACTTTCAAGTGAAAGTTTCTGGAATCTATCTGCCTTAATCTGCAGTTCTTAATCTTTGCAGAATTGGGAAACCCCATTGAGATGCTGCTGGAAGGTTCAGAACCATTTCCCAGAAAAATTACGGAAACTTAATAACTTGCAAAACTTTCAGGTTTCTAGATTCCTCTAAGGTCAACAGATCCCGTGATGAGAATCCCTGCCTGGAAAAATGGGAGGCTGAATGGATTAATCTTGCAAATTGCCATAGCATCACAGAGCACACAAACCCTCATCATATTATGACATTATATAACATTCCTTGAAATATCCACTCATTTCCCTCTGCCTATTTTCTTTTCTTCAAGGAAAGCCAGTATTATAAAGCTTGTTGTTGCTAACAGTGAAACGGTTTCTTTTGGAGGTTTTATTTTACATTCTCACTTTCAGAGCAATGCAAAGACCCTTCAAAGTTCCTTTCCATTTTCTTTCAGTCTTTCTTTAATACTCTTTTTACTTCCTTCTTTCTTTCTGCTCTCTTCTCTTCCATCTCTTCTTCATCAACAAGGATAGACAGCAGGGATGTGGTGGCAAAGGGAGAGGAAGTGTGACCAGAGGGAAGCTGGGACCAGCCAGGCGCTCTTCATGTTTCTTCCCTGACCTCTGGCCCCTGCTTCCCCGCTGCATACCATGCCCACCCCCAAGAATTCTGAAGATTGATACATTCAGATAGAAACTTCAATGCAACAGCCACACTGACTTCATCAAGCAGAACATTTGAGTATTGAGAGGCGGTGTTTGCTTGTGTTGGTCTTTTTATGACAAGATTCTTAGCTTTGATAAAGTATGCTATGAGTTCAGTGAAGATTATACATTAACTTGAATTGTAACTCAGTTTAATTACAGTTGACCCTTGAACAACATGGGTTTAACTACACGAGTCCACTTATATGCAGATTTTTTTCCCATCTTTCCTGCCACCCCTGAGACAGCAAGACCAACCCTTCCTCTTCGTCAGCCTACTAACATGAATACAACTAGGATGAAGGCCTTGATGATCCACTTTTTTCCACTTAATGAATAGTAAATACAGTTTCTCTTCCTTATGATTTTCTTAGTAACATTTTCTTTTCTCTGGCTTACTTTATGGTAAGAATAAAGAATGTAATACATATAACATACAAAATATATGTGAATTGACTGTTTTTGTCATCAGTAAGGCTTCCAGTCAATAGTAGACTATTAGTAAAGTTTTAGCAGAGTCAGAAGTTGTGCGTGGATTTTTGACTGTATGCCTGTAAGCTCTGTGTTGTTCAACAGTCTACTGCAATTGTCAGTCTTGTCTCTACAAATGGTTTATGAATTTTTGGTAGATAGAAGCCTCATGCTATATCACCTTTGTGCCTTTCATAGAAAATTGTAACATTGGCCTGTTTTACTGTCTCTGTCTTATGCAAACTACTGGTGTGTGCTACCCATGTAAAAAATGATAATGTCAGATGATTACCGCCTGAATCACTAAATTTTAGTTAATGATATTAGGAATTGGTGGATCACCAGCTAGGTGTGTAACCTTGGGCAGTCCCTAAGCCTCTCCAAGTCTCAGTTTTACAACTGTAAAATGGGAAGCGTAGTGTATGTTGAAGTTTACTGAGGGTTAAATGAAATGATTCATGTAAAGCACTTAGTCCATATCTGGCACATACTAAAAAAAGTTAGTTATTGTTATCTTAATGAATGTTGCCTTTACATACATCTATGTGAGTCTCAAAAAGTTTTAGCAGGAAGCAAAATTTGCATTAGACCATACTGTATTTGCAGATGCCCATCACCTTCTCACTGATGCTCCCCTGGAACTTTATATTACAATGCAAAGGGAATACAAGTTCATTGCAAGAAGTGAAATCTCATGGAGATCCTCCAAAATTCCGATTCCCATGAATATCTTACAGAAAGAAAATGGAAATGACTGACCAAGTTGAGGCAGTTTGTTTATTGCCAACTTCCGGATTTTCTTCACATTCTGTTCACTAGGATGAACATGTTCCAATTTGTATGGTTGTTTTAAATACTGATCTGCCTTCATTTCATTTATTAATGTCAGGTGCAACTAAGCTGCCTTAAGCAAATAAAGTGCTCATTCCTTCCAGACCCTCCTCTTAAGCTTAATATATTCCATATTCCCGGTTTATCTTCTCGCTGACACGAGTGTTCCCAGTTTTGCTGCCAGGCAAGAACTGAAGGTAAGAGAAGGCTGCAGACAGTGGCTGGTATGAGATGGCCATGCTTCACTCGGTTGAGAGTTTTATCTGATTATAATGCATGGGGTGTGCAGACATGTCGAGGGTTGCAGCAGAAAATCCGTCACTGTTGTTAGTAAGAAGGGGAATCTGTAAAAACATCATTTGTCTAAAAAGAGAGAGAGCAAGCTCTGGCAAGGGTTGGAGTGGGGAATGCGCTTTTTCTCTCTGTGTTTGTAACCTATAGAAACACCAGGGCCTCTCGGATGGGTTCAAAAAGAGCCCTGTCTGGCCTGTGGCACTTTGGAAGAAAACCCACACAGAGAAACGTACAGAGGAAACTATTTGGGAGCGGGAACTGGGTGTGTTTCAGACGTTAAGTCTGCAGAGAAAAATCTGCAGAGTTCTTTTTTTTTTTTTTTTAAAGAAAAACAATCCCCTGAAAATGAACTTTTAGAGAGTTCCTTTATGCAGGAAACATGCCCAGAAGGGAAAAAAAGGAAACAATCAAGAGCAATGAAGATAGTAATACCCACCTCCTCATACTAGGAACAAAAGTGAAGACAGCAATTGAAAACCAGAAATTCACTACAGCTCAAATGGAGGCTACTGTATTCTGGGCAGAAGCTGAAAGATAATTGTCCTCCATGCTGATAAACCATTTTCATTCTTCTCTGTATGTGTAAGGAACCGTTCTGCATGTTCTCTTTTGGTTGTTCCCGAGCGCATGACGTCAATGGGTAATAACAGTGACCATCGTTCTGCGCATATTCTGCTCCAGGTCTCTCTCTTCTCTCCTTTCATTTTGTCTTTTACTGCATGGACACTCACATCTTCTAAGTGAACAAAGAATAAAATTGATCTGGCAAAACAGGAGGGTGAGCTCAGGTAACATTCCAGACCCTCAAATCCTGGAGTGCCTCCCCACCCCCTCCCAGGGCTACAACGCCTTCTCTGTTCCTTATACTGCTCACCTCACACAGAGAGGCTAAGGGCCTGGGAGCTGGTTCTGCCTGGCTGGGTTTGGATCCATGTATTAGTCCTTTCTCAGGCTGCTAATAAAGACGTAACAGAGTCTGGGTAATTTATAAAGGAAAGAGGTTTAATTGACTCACATTTTAGCATGGCTGGTGAGGCCTCAGGAAACTTACAATCATCGCGGAAAAGGAAGCAAATACATCCTTCTTCACGTGGTGGCAGGAAGAAGAATGAGTGCCTGGTGAAGGGAGAAACCCCTTATGAAACCATCAGATCTTGTGAGAACTTTCTATCATGAGAATAGCATGGAGGAAACTGTCCCCATGATTTAATTACCCCCCACAAGGTACCTTCTATGACATGTGGGGATTATGGGAACTACAATTCAAAATGAGATTGGAGGGGGCACAGCCAAACCATATCAATCCAGGTGTTTCTCTTAGTAGATGCAGGACCTTGGGTGAGCTTCTATGTCTCTGTGCTGATGGTTTTTTATTTATCAAATAAAGATTCAAGCAGTACTCCCTTCATAGAGATTTTCTCAAATTGATTAATAAAATCAGTATTTTCAACTTATTTTCATTATCACCTCTACTTTCCCCACAAATAGCCTGTTTAGGTGCTCCCCTCATAAAATGTCAGCGTCCCATATGTGCTGTGTTGTTCCATGCGCATACTGTTTTTCCATTTCTGTAAGACTTCCCCAGCCACCCATTCAAGAATCAATCATCCTCTAATACCACTTCATCAATATATGGCCTCAGGGCTCATTGCATAATGAGGAGAATGGGCTCTTAATTGTTTTTTTACCCACAGATTTTACCCAAAACTGACCCACGCCAAGCAGAACTCACTGACTAGAGCTAGTCACATGGCCCCAGTCAGTATAAGGAAACTAAGGAACAAGAGGAGCACGTGGGTCTTTGTTGGACAGTCAGTGCCCTGCTCCAGGTGCCAAATAGATCAAGATGGAGTTGTACCTCCTGTGGCTGGGCAGCCTGGAGACCCTGTGGGTCCTGCCCTGTATGGACATTCACTGGGGTGCACAGTGCTGCACAGCACAGACTAGGACTGCTGCTGCAGCTTTCTGTACTCACTGTCCACCGTGGAAATCAGACCCACTCCTATGAGTCCGGCATCCCCACATGCCTCTGAACTCCATATTTGGGAAGCTAGGGCTACCTCCAGGGTCAGATCTTTAAGTGAGTCATTTTCACCAGCTCCACTTCCTTCACCTCGTGGTTTACTCTCTTGCTATTAATCCAAGCAACTGAGTTCCCGTGGTCTTGGGGGCCAATCCTCCAGAATTAGAATAGTGATGATGATGTGCATGTCAAAATACTGTGCTGGAAATGAAACACCCAACACATTTGTTTGGACACAGGAATGAAAATAACCCATTATCATGACATATGTCACAGCATTTTAAAAGCAGAACTGGCCAGTCAGCTCGGTCAAAACCAATTGAACAGGGTGTGTGGGCATGTGGTGTGTTCATGTGTGTTAAGTCACAGATTTAAAATATGCTCAACCTTACCTTAGACTGTGCTTACAAGTCATGTGTTCATTTACTCAATAAGTACTCCATAGCCTACATACATTTTTGTGCATCTTCTGCAAGGTGCACATTTTCCACCCTTAATGTACTTAAGGTTTCAGAGGCAAGATAAAATTCAAAACTGAGCAAGTGACAGCTGTTATCACCTCCAGGGGAGGAGCTGCACTCCACCTAGGGCAGTAGTCTCAGGATGTTAACACACTCCATGGTTTGGGATCACCAAGGAAGCCACAGCTCATGCAGGCACTGGATAGAACAACTCTTTACTCACAGAGAGAAGAGACAGCCTGATCAGCATCAATCATGCGTGTTGGTACCCCATGGCCAGGGAGTTGGTCTTCCCCCTCTCATATGCAGGGGAAGGACCCCAACTCCTCCTCTGTGGAGTTAAGATTCAGAGAGCTGGGGGCCTCTCTGCGGCCATTGACACACCTGCTTATGCAGAGCAAAGGAGGACACACTGAGTCTAAAACAGAGAGATATTCCCAAACAAAGAGATCTGCCCAGCACAAGCTGGGAGGGCCCTTATCTCCCTGGAAGGAAACGTTCCTGGCTGAGACCACTCTCATATGGCTCTGCAGGGGTCAGAAGGGTGCACATGACACTACCATTCTTAACAAAAATTAAATATGGAGAGTGGCCATGCATGACTCAGAAGTGAGCCAGAGCCCTCAAAGTTTTCCAGAATCCCTCCTGGCTTTGGCTTCAGAGAAGGTGGTCTCTGAGCAGGCCATCAGAGGATGGCAGGAAGCCACTGAGAAGAAAAGAAGCTCAAAGGAAAGAACCTGGAAATGTAGGCACTGACTTTGGCTGAGGCCAGAGTGTGCAAGGGCAGTGGGGAAAACCATGCATGGAAGGGCCAGTGGGAAACGGAACAGCTGCGGCCTTGGGTCCTCACTAAAAGTTAGGGGGCAAGGGATGGAGACGATGAGGCTGTTTGGACATTGTCATGGGTTGAATTGTGTCCCCCTCAAAAGATATGTTGAAATCCTAACCCCCAATGGTATCCAGAGATAGAGCCTTTGCGAAACGTAATCAAGCTAAGAGGAGGCCATTAGGGTGAGCCCTAGTCTAATAGGACTGATGTCCATGTTAGAAGAGAAGACACAGACAGACATACAAGGAGGCAAGATGCCGCGAAGGCTCACAGGGGTGGACGCCAGGTGGTAGAGGTTAGTGTGATGTGTCTACAGGCCAGGGATTGCCAGCAACCACCGGAAGCTAAGAGAAAGGCAGGAGTGGACTCCCCCCTGGAGCCTGCAGAGAGAGCGTGGGTCTGCTCACACCTTGGTTGCAGACTTCTGCCTTCCAGAGCTGGGAGACAAGAAATTCCTGTTGTTCAAAGCCACCCAATTTGCAGTCATTTGCAATGGCAGCCCCAGGAAATGAACACAGACACAATGACCGAGTTCATTCCTTTGCAATAAGGCCGTTCTGAGACTCTCTGTGAGTTGAGTGACCAGGGAGACACCTCTGCAGCTGCAGGCACAGCTGTTGCTCAGAGTCTTTGGAGAGATTGCTCATTGGTACCTTTCATGGCACCAGCAAACTTGCTCATGGGGTCATTACGGTCATGACATCGCCTGCCCCTTTTTCTAAATATTTGTGAGACATCCTATATGTGTGTGATACAATGAAACCTGTTGATCACACCTCCTCCAGCAGTATGTGCGGATCTAAAGACCTAACCCAATCCTCAGTCCATAGCTTTTCCCATTTGCGACGTTTTCCTGTTCACATTGTCTTTCTCAGTCTCTAGAAAGATATCACTAAAAACTCTCATTGAGTCAATCTTAAAGAAACATTTTAAAAAGATCTATGTCCAACTGAAAACAGCAACACTCAGTAAAAAGACATAACTTAGCCTAAAAGCTTTTAAAGTCATTGCAAATGTTTGCTTCATTTGCAAGGGGCTCAGCAGGAGGGTCTAAGCTGTGAACCTACCCTGAATTCAGACATGACGGAGCAGCTCGCAAGAGGGGCAGAGCAAGGAGCAGAAACCAGTAGGGACTACCTTCAGTTTAAAGGAGAATTTATTAGAAGTATATGAACAGTGCTGTGTGGCCCCAAAAGCAGACCATGAACATGCCTATAGCACCAGCAAAGCAGGTACAGGAAAAAAAATTAAGACTCTGATATGCAATTTTTAAAAAGTAAAGTAGTTATCACATGCAAATCATAACTGAAAAATCTCCTTATGCTTAATGTATGATTTAGTATCATTTTTAGCAACTAATGCAGGACTCAGGAGGACTCATCTTCTCCGGTTTTGGGGCCTTTCAAGGTGAAAATGTGGCCCTGGATCCCAGGATGTCGTATGAATTCAAGGTTGGCAATGCAGTGGACCAGGGAGGGCTGGAGCTCTGTACTTCGGCCTTCACTGTCCTGTCTGTGCTCCAGTCCTGGGAGGCAGGTTCCTCAGCCTCTAGGACAGTAGTGAGGGAAGAGGTAATCCCAATTCTCACATCTCCGTTCTACCACATGGCGCCTCTCTCTCTCTCTCTCTCTCATACACACACACACACACACACACACACACACACACACACACACATCTTCCAGTCCCAATTCTAAATTTGCAGACTGAAGACCCTTCCTCTGCTGGGTCAGGCCCACTGCTGGCTGAATGAACCTCAGTCAGGGAGAGGTTTGGATGTGCAAAGAGAAAGGAGGAGCAAGACACAGCAGATTAGGGTTCCGATTCGGGAGTTGGACTTCATGGGCATGATTATATGATAGGAGCCAAGTTATTAAACCTCTGTAGTCTCAGTTTGCTTATCTGCTAAATGAGGCAAAGAACAGCGCCTGCCTCATAGAATCTCTGTGAAGATTAAATGAGCCACTTAATTCTCTGTTGGCACTTAGTGCTCAATACATGTCAGCTGAAATTATCACGAAAACTCTTAGGAGACTCCTGTCACCACTCGGATCAAGGAGGGAGGAGCAGTCACTGGAATGAGCACGCCCACAGCTCAGGAGCTGGGCAGGGGGCCAAAGGCATCCACCGCAGAGGGTCCAGGACCGGGTCGTGGTGCCAACCGTAGGAGGAGAGTGGAACATTTGACCTCTAAGCCCTGGACCAAGTGAGGGCACAAGGGAGCAGGACCCTGCAAGGAAAGGCTCCACAGTCTGAGGCAGGCGGGAAGAACCGCCTCCTGCTTCCCAGCAATGGCATCATCCAAGGACAATAGAACTTCTGCGGAGGTTACGAGAAGGTCATGGTAAAAATGCTCACTTTTGGACCCATGGCATGAGTCATTCAAAGATAAGACTGCGTGTGGGGGTCAGTCATGTGGGAAAGGGGCTGGAAGGCATTTACATCAAAGCCAGACTTGACTCTGGAAAACCGAGAAACCCTCCGCCGCTGCCCCGCCACGCCCCCCAGCCCCCACTGTCAGCCCTCCTGCCCGGCTCGTCTTTTTGAGAAAATGAGTCATGAGCGAGAGGCCACTCTGGTGACGGGACAGCCGTGTCACGGTGACCCCGTGGGACAGACCTCCCTCCTTTTCCAGGCCACTTCAAATCTTCCAGACCCTAAAGGGAAGCCGAGCATTTTTAGGAACGAAGTAAATCCAGACGGCTGAGCCTGGTCCTGGGTGGAGAGAGGAGGAGGCTGACTTGAAGTTCAGCCTTGTTCTAAGCACTTTCTGAGCACAAACGCGTTCATTGTCAAGTCTACCCATCGTAAAATGAAGCTTGGAGAGGTTAATTAGCTTGCCCAAAGTCTTACATGAAGTGACAGAGCTGGGAGTGGCTGGCAGAGGATTCGAATGCCTTAACCCTCTCTCCCTGGCCCACAGCTGGGCGGATGCTGACATCCCCTTCACCTGCTCCCAAGCACGCTGACGGCTGCCCCTTTCCACCTCCTGCCTGTCTTTCTGCTTCTGTGCCTGGGGTTTCCTCCCGTCTCACTAGGAACTTGCTTGACCCACGCTAGGGCGCTTCGGTCAGACTGAGATGACCCAGTAAAATGTAAAATGACAGTGTTCTTTAACATGGGTCCAGTGCGTAGGCTTAGGATGAGGCCACCATGCTCGCTGCACAGGCCCCCTCTCAGCAACTTGCTGTAATGCAATGCCCCAAGGCCACAGAGGGTCTCCAGCAGGACTGTGGTCCTGTTGCCCACGGTGACAACTGTTGGAGAACACAGGCCCTACTGACTTTTCTCGCTAACTTTTCTCCTTCCTTGCTTTTCCTTCCTGGGATCCCCCAAATAAATCAGCCACACTGAGACTAGAGAATGCCTCCCCTGAGAAGGCCTCCTCGACTGTGGAGGTTGAGGGTATGTCCCAACCTGGCCGGCTATGGTGCCCATGTTAACTGCCGCAGAGGTTCTTCCTGCCTACTACATAAAGAAAGAGCATGTCATTGTACTAGAGAAAGAGTTCAATAGACCTGAGGCCGGCCATGCCACGTGGGAGATAGAGTTCGTCCTCAAATTACGTCGTCTGAAACTCATAGGTTAGGGGTTTTTCTAAGGCAGTTTGGAGGAAAGAAGGAGGGTGGCCAGGTTACAGATACTTGCTGCTCATTGGTTGGGGCAGAGATGAAATCACAGGGGGTCAAGGCTGTCCTCTTGCAGGCTGAATCACTACTAGGTGGGGTCGCAGGATCTGGATTGGTGGTCCTGGTGCAACCATGGGTGTCGGTCATGCCAAAAACTTGGAAAGATCTCAAACGGCCAATCTACAATGGTATGTCATTTGCAGGAGTAACTGGGGAAGCTGCATATCTTATAACTTCCAGGATAATGGCTGGCAATCCTTTGTGTCTAAGCCTTAGCAGGACTCCGGCTCCCTCCTCCCCCAGCCTGATGGCCTCCCATTAGCTTTACAAAAGTGGTTGACTTTTGGGCAAGGCCTATTAATCATTTAAACCGTAGCCTAAATGTTTTCCAAAGTTAGCTTGGCCCAATAACCCAGGAATAATTAAGGAAAAGGCAAGATGGGGGGTGGGTTAACTTAGCTTACTGTTATAATTTTTCTCACCAATATAATTTTTGCAGAGGCGGTTTCACCCACCTACTGATAGAACACCAGTCTATAGGTGTGCTGAAGGCAATTTTTAGATGTGATTAACATTAAAATCCATAGACTTTGAGTAAAACAGATGACCCTCCATAAAGCTGGGGGGCTTCACCCAATAAATTGAAGGCCTCAAGAGCAGAGACTGAGGTTCTGGAAACAGAAGCAATTCTGCCTCAAGACCATAGCATAGAAACCATGCCTGACTTTCCAGCCTGCTGCCCTGCAGAATGCAGACTGGAGATGGCAACATCTACCCTTACCTGAATTTCCAGTCTGCTAATCTGCCTCACAGATTTCAGACTTGCCAGCTCCACAATTGTCTGTATCAGTTCTTTAAAATGAATCTCTCTCCCTCTTTCTCTCTCTCTCTATATCTCTACACACACACATCCTATTGGTCTGTTTCTCTGGAGCACACTAACTCTTCCAAACAGTGAATCACTCTTTTCTCTGGACACTACAACACTCACACCTATCTCTTGTTAAAAGAAAACTTCAGACAAATTAAATTTAATGAAGTTTAATTGAGCAAGAATAAAAGCGATTCATGAACCGGGCAGTCCCCAGAACCACAGCAGATTCAGAGAGCCTCCAGGGATGCCTTGTGGTCAGACCAAATTTATAGACAGAAAAAGAGAAGTGGCATACAGAAGTTGGAAGTGAGGTACAGAAACAGCCGGGTTGGTTACAGGTTGGCGTCAGCCTTATTTGAACACAGTAGCGTATGAGTGGCTGAAGCATGGCTGCTGGGATTGGCCAAGACCCAGCTATTGTTATAGGTGCATACTGCTAAGTTAGGTTTTCACTCCTGTCAACCTATTAAGTTGGTTACGGTTCGTCCACAAGGACTCAAATATAGAAGTACAGAGTCCTTCTCAGACCATATTTAGTTTGCTTTAACACAGTTCTATTTTTGATTAACTCAGTGTGTTATATTTAATTTATTATAATATTTTCATTTCGATTCTTCTCTTTTCTGTTACTGGGATGATCTATTGACAAGTATGTTGGCCTCAGTAAGCTGAGCCCCTTGAAGGTAGAGATAGCTGTGCTCAAAGAAACAAACCTAGCTTTGTTTCTCTGCCCCTTACACAGGGCCTAACCTAGAGTAGGTGCTCTGCAAACACTGCAGAGACAATGAAAGACCGGAACGCTATTTGTTGCGTGAAGAAAGAAGGATTCAAACACTGGCCAAGGAAGCAGAATGATTCCAAAGTAGGTGCTGCTTGCACCCTCTTCTGAATCCCTGTGGATGGTCTGAATGGCTTTGGGCAGCTTCATTCATGGTAAACACACTCCCTCTATTCATTTATTCTTTCACACGAATGTGCTACTCCCAGGTTTAGGACAACGTTCTTGGCTAACAAAGCACACGTTTCCAATGAAGTTCTAAGCCCAGTAATTAGGCTGTTGCTGTCCCTCATCTCAGCCTGGAGCTGCCTACCTGGAAGTCATCAGTCAGATCTGATCAGCAATGTGGAGCAGGGAGGCTGGTAACACAGTCTGGATTTTGTTGCGTGTCAGTTTAAAATTCAGTTTAAGATACCTGTGAATGGCTGGAGACAAGAGTGGGGCCCGCTACTGCACTCATTTCACCCATTTTAATTAAAAAAAGAACGAGTCGGGCGTGGTGGCTCACACCTATAATTCCAGCACTTGGGGAGGCTGAGGCGGGCAGATCACGGGGCCAGGAGATCGAGACCATCCTGGCCAACATGGTGAAACCCTGTCTCTACTAAAAATACAAAAAAATTAGCCAGGCATGGTGGCGGGCGCCTGTAGTCCCAGCTACTCAGGAGGCTGAGGCAGAAGAATGATGTGAACCCAAGGGGTGGAGCTTGCAGTGAGCCAAGATCTCGACACTGCACTCTAGCCTGGGCGAAGAAGGCTCCGCTCTAGGATTGATGTGTGTGAAGGATTTTCTAGTGCCAACCTGACTATGTCAGAATTGCTTATCTCAGGAGGCTGAAGGTACTGTTTGGGAAGCCTCAAAAGAGGTTAATGTCTCTACTCGCTCTTCATCCACGTTTCCTTCAAACAATACAAAACAAAAAAGTCTTTTCAGCTGTGTGCAGTGGCTCACGCCTGTAATCCCAATATTTTGGGAGGCCAAGGTTGGGGGATCACCTGAGGTCAGGAATTCAAGACCAGCCTAGCCAACATAGTGAAGCCCCATATCTACAAAAAAAAAAAAAAAAAAAAATAAGCCAGCATGTGGTGGCGGGTGCCTGTAATCCCAGCTACTTGGGAGGCTGAGGCGGGAGAATCACTTGAACCCAGGAGGTGGAGGTTGCAGTGAGCCGAGATTGCGCCACTGCACTCCAGCCTGTGTGACAGAATGAGACTCTGTCTCAAAGAAAAAAAAAAAAAAAAAAAAAAGACTTTTCATTCTGGTAGAAAAAGTACTTTGAGACCCTTTTTTTTCTTTTTCTACTGAATTTGTCTTGGATCCTGAAATTATAGCTATACCATACTTTATTTACATTGTCCTGCCATAAACATATCTGACAGTTCTTTTAAAAATATATTATTTATTTCTTTTGAGACAAAGTCTCATTCTGTTCCCCAGGCTGGAGTGCAATGGTGCAATCTTGGCTCACTGCAAAGTCCACCTCCCAGGCTCAAGCCATCCTCCCACCTCAGCCTCCTGAATAGCTGGGGCAAATGCCTGCCACCACGCCTGGCTAATTTTTGTATTTTTTTGTGGAGATGGAGTTTCTCCATGTTGCCCAGGCTGGTCTCGAACTCCTGGGCTCAAGAGATCCTCCTGCCTTGGCCTCCTAAAGTGCTGGGATTATAGGTGTGAGCCACCACACCTGGCCAGATCTGAGAATTTTTTACACAGTAGGTTTCTCTGGATAGATAGCTACGTCATAGAAGAGAAAACCAAAGCAAAAATAAGTGTGATTGAAAACTGATTTATGTTCAACTCCTGGGCCATCCTACCACTGGAAATTCTCTTTTCTCCAAAGATGTTAATTAATAATGGCCAATTCTGAATATTTACCATGTACCAGGTCCAATTCTAGGTACTTTACATGGTAGCTAATGTATGCACTTAACAAACCTGTTGTTTTCAGACTGGGAAGCTAAGGCTCTCAAAATAACTTCCCCTTGTCAGGACCCTGCACTTTTCTCCTCTGTTCCTTTCTGCCTAAATGCTACTAAAACTGCAAAATCTGCGCCAGGCACTGGTGGTTCACACCTGTAATCCCAGCACTTTGGGAAGCCAAGGTGGGTGGATCACAAGGTCAAGAGATGGAGACCATCCTGGCCAACGCTGTGAAACCCTGTTTGTACTAAAAATACAAAAATTAGCTGGGCGTGGTGGCACGTACCTGTAGTCCCAGCTCCTTGGGAGGCTGAGGCAGGAGAATCACTTGAACCTGGAAGGCGGAGGTTGCAATGAGCCGAGATTGCGCCACTGCACTCCAGCCTGGGCGATAGTGCAAGACTCTGTCAAAAAAAAAAAAAAAAAAAAAAAAAATCCTACAGAATCTGCAGCTCCAGCTATAGATTGCCCTCTGGAATTTCAGACTCACATCTCCATCTACCCACCAGGTGTCTCCACCTAGATATTCAAAGCCATCTTCAAATCAACCTTTTCAGGATGGTGCCTAACCTCCCTACAGTTCCCGCCTCCTGCTACACTGATGTCACTGGCCTCATCTAGGTCTCCAGCCCCATGGTTTCCATCCTTTACAATGTGCCAGGGACATTTTTTAAACATACAAGTAATAGGCCATGTATATTTGTTGTCTATTGATGCATACCAAATTATCCCCAAATCTAGCAGTTGAAAACAGCAACCATTTATTGTCTCACATTTTCTGAGGGTCAGAAAACCCAGAGTGCTTTAGTTGAGTGGTTCCGCCTTAGAATTTCTTCTGAGGCTGCAGTTTGATGGTGACCAGGGCTGTGGTCACCCCAGGGCTCGGTCAGGGGAAGGTCAGCCTCTGGCTTGCTTTCGGGGCTATAGTCAGTCCCAGATCCTCCTGTCTGCTGGCTGGAGACATCGATCCCTTGCCACCTGCATCTTTCCATAGGGGTGCTCACAGCTCATCAGCCTACTTGCCCCAGGGTGAGGGACCAATGAAAGAGAGAGCGTGAGAGCACCTGAGACAGAAGCCACAGTCTTTTTATAACCAAATCTCAGGAATGACTACCCATCACTTCTGCCATATTCTGTTCAGCAGAAGTAAGTCACTAAATCCAATCCATAGTCATAATTGGGCTTGTGGGGAGCTAGACCAAGGTGTTAGTATCAGGGCAGATGGGGATTATAGAGGGCCATCTTGGAGCCTGAGCACATCACAACTTTGCTTAAAACATCACTGATTTTAGGACATGTGCCAATGCAACTTACAAGGCCCTGAGATGGGAACCCTGCTCACCTTTCCGGTCGTGGGCAATACTGCCTTCCCTGCAACCTCTGCTCCCTCACGGGGCACACGCCAGCCATGCTGCACTGCTGTCTATCCGCTGGCGCACGAAGCTTTACACAAAGATGCTTCTGGGGACTCAGCACCGTGGAAGCCATCCAAAGCCATTAGTGGAACAAGAGCCTCCTTCTCCTTCCTTAGGGTTGAGTGGCCATCGCTGTGATGATTTTAATCCGACTTAGCTTAACAATTGCAAAAGTTTATTTTTTTCTTACAAAAAGTAATTGTAATGAATTGTAAAAGCATTACTAAGCTTAAGAGTTGTATTAAATTTCAATTGTAATGACTTCTACAGTAAATCTCAGTTACTAAGGGGCCATGGTTAGAAAAAGGCTTTACAGAACACATGTGTATTTATCATGTAGAATATCACCTATCAAAATGGTACCATTATTGCCTCAATGTTTAAAATAATTTTCCCAAAGACCCAGTGGGGATCAGTTATGTCTCTTTACCTTTTCAGTCCCAAAGATGAATGTCATCGCAGGAGTTCAGTATTCTCATTCCAAGCACACTGTTTCTTCCTCTTCCACCACCAATGGAGAACAGGGTGAGAGAACACAGTGTACCGTTTAAAGCCCCCATTCCCTGTGGCTTTGCATTTCATAATAAATTGAGCAGGAGATAAAATGAGGAAAGAGGCGATAATCATCTTTTTCATTGCAGGGATCTATAGAAGTTCCCCAGGCAGCAAAACTCAGAGGTTCCCTGTCAACATCCAGGTCTGAATTCCTAGAGGTTGCCCCACAGGCTTCGATCTGCACTCTACCTGGATGCACAAGGTTTGCTTTCCATGGGGCTCTGAGGTCAGGACACACTTACTGAGCATCTGTAGGGGGTGAGGGAATAGAAGTGACTAAGGCTCAGTTCCTATCCTCAGGGAACATAAAGACTGTCCCTGAGACTAGGAGGGGAAAGACGACTCAATCCTCTTGAAATTTGCCAGCCCCTAGTACAATAAACAACACAAGTGGGCTCCCAGATGAAATTTCCAGAATTGTATTTTCCTCTCAAAGTTCCTTCAGAATTTCCAGTCCTTCTCCAGCCCTCCATGAGTTTCTTAAAATGATGGCTTGTGGCTTCTATCACTCCTCCCACATCCAGCTTCCAAAACCTCAAGGCCAGTACATCAGGCCATGTCTGCTTTGGTTTAAATAGAGCATTACAAATCTTTCCCCGAATCTTTCGTGGCTTCTTGCCTTCTTTTCCCATGTACTGCTTGTTCGAGCATTCAGAAAACAGCTTGTCCCTTTATCAAACATCATAGTTTGTCATTTCCCAAGTCTTCATCATTGAGAAATCAGATGCCTTCATTTGTTGAACAAGTGTCTTCAAAAGAGCTATCACACCCACGCTCACTGTGTGAGGTCCCTGGAGGGTTTAGTTCACTTCGAGATACAGGAATGGACTCCTAGCATCTGTTTTACCTGATTTGAAGTCAAACTGGGCTCTCTCCCCACACATATCCCACCCTCCCACCCAATCCAGTCTAAGACTAACCAGATTTAAGCCTAATTTAATGGGACAATGCAAGTCTTATAGTAAAATGACTTATTTGAGACACAGAGGAACTCAAAAGGACTGCAAGCTCAGCTCCCACTCAGCCCAGGCCTAGCTGAAGCTGACCTGTGAGATAGATGGTGGTATGGTTTGGTTTTGTGTCACCACCTGAATCTCATCTTGAATTGTAATCCCCAGGTGTTGAGGGAGGGAACTGGTGGGAGGTGATTGGATCTTGGCAGCAGTTTCCCCCATGCTATTCTTGTGATAGTGAGGGAGTTCTCACAAGATCTGATGGTTTTATAACTGTTTGGTAGTTCCTCTCTTTCCCTCTCTGTCTTTCCTGCTGCCTTATGAAGAAGGTACTTGCTTCTCTTTTGCCTTCTGCCATGATTGTAAGTTTCCTGAGCCCTCCCTAGGATGCAGAACTGTGAGTCAATTAAGCCTCCTTTGTTTATAAATTATCCAGTCTCAGGTAGTATCTTTATAGCAGTGTGAGAACAGACTAATATAGATGGTTTCCATGCAAGTACGGCCCCCACTCAGCCGGGCCTAGCTGAAGTTAACCTGTGAGATAGAGGCTTTCCACATCCTTACTGCACACTCTCCCTGCAGCTCCCAATGTTCCCCCCTCCAGCGGTTAGTGTGGCCGTACGACCCTGGGCTTTGGAGCCATCCAGACAGGAATATAAACCCTGCCTTTGCCATGTGTAAACTGAGTGATCTTGAGCGAGTTATTTATTTCAGGGTCCATTTTTTTCTTCTGCAATGCAAAGACAGTACTAGAATCTACTGCAAAGGGTTGTTGGAGGGTTATGTGAGCAGAATGCTAAGGATAGTGTCTACCACCCACAAGTGCTCACTAAGTGCTGGAGACTTTCATTACCCTTGGGGTTTGGGAGCTCTTCTGGGCTCTGTCATGTTTGTCATCCCTCGGTTCAGCACCTCTGTATAAGTCTTGGGTTCCATCAACAGGCTCATTCCCTCAGTGTTGTCTCAACTTACTGGCT
Organism: Macaca mulatta; assembly: GCF_049350105.2. Taxonomy (NCBI): domain Eukaryota; kingdom Metazoa; phylum Chordata; class Mammalia; order Primates; family Cercopithecidae; genus Macaca; species Macaca mulatta. The sequence continues at coordinate 12,594,594 of NC_133409.1, forward strand.
GAGAGGAAGAAGCTAATAAAAACCCAACATGTGAAGAACAGGAAACTTTTCAACGATCACTCACCCAGGGACATTTTATGCTGCAAAGTATGTTCTTCATTAAAGTATTAATTTACCTCAGTGTAAATTCAAGCAATGAGGCTGAGACAGGGTGGGGACTCCCAGCTCTCTGCTGCTACTACCAATTGTTGACTGAAGGAAACTTGTGGTGGAGCCTGCTCTGTTTGATAATGTGTCCTTTGTCGGGTTGTGGTGAGGACTAAGCTGGATAACAAGGTTTGACAACCGGGAGGGGCTTGTGAATGTTTATTTCTCTCTATTAACCCCTGAACTTAAACAGCAGGCGTCCTGCTGTGGTTTGAGGGCAGGGTGCAGATGTGTGCAATCTACTGAAATGCACCAAAGATAGGATGAACTGATAGATAAAGGGATCAATGCATTGATATATACTGATAAAATAAGTATAATAAACTTTTAACAGTTGGTATACAGTGTTCACAATAAAATTCTTTCAACTTTACCATATGTTTAAAAATCTTCGTAAACAAAGCAAACAGCTAGAAGAAAAATAGTAATAGGCCATAAAAGAGTATTTCATAGGAAAGGAAATATGAATCATAAATAAACATATAAAATATGGCCACTTCATTTATAATCAAGCAAATGTAAACAAAGAACTTATGAGATACATTTTGATGAACTGTATTATCAAAAATCAATACATCTGAAAATACCAAGTGTTGGAGAATATTTAAATACTGTATAGTTGAGAGTATAAATTGGTACAGTCACTTTGGGAAACAATTTGGCATTATCTTGCAAATTTGAGGACATGATAAATATCTTCTTCAACCCATCAATTCTACTTCTAGGGTATGTGTATGTGAATCGTAGAGAACCTTTTGCCCATGTGCACTGGAAAACAGGTACAAGTATGTCCTGAAAAGTACTATTTGTAAAAGCAAAAACCTGGAAACAACCCAGATGTTCATTATTGGGACTGGGTAAATAAACATGTTGTATTCGCACACAGTGACATATTAAATAGCTAGCAATATGGATGAACTCTAGCAACATGTAAAAAACTAGATGAATCTTGGAAAAAATTCTGAGTATAAAAACTCTGTCAGAGAAAGTTGCATTCACTATGGTATTATTTTTATAAAGCTCCAAGACAGAAAAAATTAAGCAATGTATTGCTTAAAGATACATACCTGCACCATTTTTAATAGGAGAAACAACACATGCAAATTTGAGGATTTTGCTTCTCATATGCCAGTCAATCAGGAGGAAACATATAGGTGATTTCAAACGTATTGACAACAATCTGGTTCTTAGTGATTCTTATGTTGAGTGATGAGTTCACAGATGTTCCTCTTATAATTGTGTTTTACAACCCACATGGATATAGAATGGATTATTTTGTATTAGTGAAGTATTGCATTAAGTATTAGGCAGAAGCCGAATCATCTAGGGACTATTGGTCATGTTAAAAGTTTCAGACTTAGGCCGGGCGCAGTGGCTCACGCCTGTAATCCCAGCACTTTGGGAGGACGAGGTGGGCTGATCACGAGATCAGGAGATGAGACCATCCTGGCTAACACCGTGAAACTCCGTCTCTACTAAAAATACAAAAAAAAATTGGCCGGGCGTGGTGGCAGGTGCCTATAGTCCCAGCTACTCGGGAGGCTGAGGCAGGAGAATGGCGTGAACCCGGGAGACAGAGCTTGCAGTGAGCCACGATTGTGCCACTGGACTCCAGTCTGGGTGACAGAGCGAGACTCTGTCCCCCCAAAAAAGTTTCAGACTTCATTTTCCCCTCTAACAAGGAGGAAGAATAAGGCAGAAGAATGTAATCCTTATTTCCTATGGGATTTATCAGCATCTGGACAGTCACGAGTCAGATCATAAGTCAGGTCATCATGACTCTGTGAAAGTCTTTTGCTTTTTCTAGCCTCCTTTCCCTGTAGTCAGTATCCATTTTTCCCTGCCCAGCTCCCTACCTATCAAAGGCCTAATGCTCCAGCTGGCTATTTGGATGAGACATTCTCCTGCTGGATCTCTGGTTAAGAGAGCCTCACATCACACCCTCCACATTGCTCTTCCCCTAATCTGAAGGCTGATGCCCATGATAAAGCTCACGGCTTACAGTGGTCTTTGGAGCCCTTTTATACAAGGATGGGCTTCTCAGGGCTTCTCCGAACCCAAAGCCCTGGGCAAGCAGACTTGTTGGACCTGCTTGTCCACTGGCATCTGCCTCTGGTGAGCTTTGCAGACTCACTGACTTTCTCTCTGCTTCCATTTTTCTTTCCTTAAATGAGTCATAATCATACTAGCAGATTCTGTGGAGCCATTGGGATTCACACTTCATAAAAACTGCTGGGAATGTGAACCAGAAATGACCGTGGAAGCACATGAGGATGGACAAGATTTCATGGTCAGCTCTCCCCGCCCCACCTCCATCCCAGGTTTAGGTCAGTTTGGCACTTGCCACTGAGTGAGCTGGGGCCATGATTCACCAGTCACTTACAAAACTAGAATTGGGATATTTCCTAGCTGTTGGCCAGGGCAGAAGTTAATCCTGGTATGTACACTTTTTAAACAAAGTGAGCAGGGCCCAGAGCTCCTTCAAAAGCTGTTGTTGTGCATGTGCACAGGCCAGCTTTGAACTGTGAATAACTCAGCAGTTGGCAAATGCTGAAACCCATGACTGAGTTCATGGGATCTACTAATTATGAACATGATTTAATTAAAAGCACTCTCTCTGTTTAAAGAGCCATCAAAAAACTCAAGCCAGGAATGTTGAGTTCAATACCCAGAGGGACATTTTGGTGTCAATGATACAGTTGGAGCAAGTGGGCCGGACAAGGAGCCCATGACCAAGGTCAGGCAGAGGCAGAGAAGGGAACAGAGAGGCCATAGATGTGGTGGGATCTGCCTTAATTTTTCCCTATCAAGTAAACTTGTTTTCTCCCACCATTGCTTAAGTAATATATCCTGTCCCTACTATGAGGGGTGCCACCTGGATTTTTCTTAGTAGCAAAAATTGTATTGATTGTAGCATGTAAGTACATTTTAATAAATTTGATATGATATATGTTGGGACCCCCAAAGTAAGAGCTTCTATTGACACACATACACACGAAGGAGACTTAAAGTAAGTCCCATTAGATGCTCCTGGAGACCCTGCCCTGAGGAGTTAGCAAAATGGTAACTTTCTCAGCATATCTTGAAGGGGTTATCCTTCCCTGTTGAGTCACACAGACTCCTGGGCTTTCAGGATTTAGGTACGTGACTGTCTGTACAGTATTACAACCGTCTCTTCTTGAATCAGACTCTGTGAAACCCCTTTATCTTGGAAGAGCTCTTGATAAATATTAGGATTTGTAATTTTGCCATTTTGTTAATTGTGATCTGGCTGTTTTATAGTTCCTTTGCTCCTTTCTCCCTCTATTGCTGTCTTCTTTTGTGTTTTAATGACTTTCTGTAGTGGTGTGCTTTGATTTATTTCTCTTTATATTTTGTGTATCTACTATAGCTTTTTGCTTATAGGTGGTTACTATGCAGCTTACATAAAACTTATTGTAGTTCTAACAGTCTAGTTTAAGCTGATAACAACCTGACTTTGATCACATACAAAAACTTAACTGTTTACTCCCCCTCATTTTATGCTTTTGATGTCACAATTGACATCTTTTTATATTGTGCATCTTACAAGGTATTATAGCTATAGTTATTTTTAATGCTTTTCCTTTTAACCTTTCAGCTAGAGTTACAAGTGTCTTATGTACTGTCATTACAGTTATAGAGTATTCTGAATTTTACTATATACTTATCCTTACCAGTAAGTTTTACACTTTCAAATGCTTTCATGTTATAATTAGCATTCTTTCCTTTCAGCTTGAAGAACTCCCTTTAGAATGTTTTGTAATGCAGATCTAGCAGCGATGAACTCCTTCAGTTTTGTCTGGGAAAGTATTTATGTGCCCTCTTGCTTTGCTGGGTAAAGTATTCTTGGTTGGCAGCTTTTTTTTTTTCACATCTTGAATATGTCATACCACTCTCTCCTGGTATGCAAGATTTCTGCTGAGAAATCTGCTGGTAGTTTTATGAAGTTTTGCTTTGGCTTTCTTTGTTTCATTTTATTCTGTTTTCTTTTTTTCTCCTCTAACTGGATAATTTCAAATGACGTATCTCTGAGTTCACGAATTCTTTCTTCTGCTTGATTAAGTTGATGCTCTGTATTTTATTTTTTGTGTCATTCATTGAATTCTTCACCTCCTGATTTGGTTCTTTATGACTTCTATCCCTTTGTTGAACCTCTTGTTTTCTTTACATATTGTTTTCCTGATATCATTTTTTTGTCTATCTGTGTTCTCTTATAGCTTTATGAGCCTCCTTAAAACAATTGTGGCATAGGAAAACACATGCATATCCTGCAGCACTCTCTGCTAGAACTCTTGGAATGATGTACAGCCAGCCCTTGGCCAGGGACTCACAGTGAAGCGTCATATAGACTTCTGTTCCTCCTTACTCTTATCTAACTTTCTGCTTCCCCTCTCCTCAGTGCAACTCTCTGATATCCTGAGCCCCAAACACCAAAATGTGCTTTCTTTCTGAAGCTCACTAGGACCACCCTACTCTATTGTTAGTTATACCTTCTGATGCTGAAGTTAAAAAACTGTCCCCAAGTGGAGAGCCAAGGTGAATGAGGGGGATCACCTCACATATTTCCTTTCTGTCACGGACCCCAGCCCTGCAGTGCCTAGGGTTCAATGCCTGAAAACAATGTCTGCATGTATTTGTCAGGCTTTATAATTGTTGATGGTGGAAAGGGAATTCTGACGTCAGTTACTCCAATCTGGCCAAAAGTGGAAGTTCTTCTATGTGTCCTTTTGAAATGCATAATGTAAAGAAGTAATAATCTTAAGGGAATCCCATTAATTTTAACCCAATTTGAATTGAAAACAGTGTTTTTACATATAATATATAAATATTATGATTTGAAAATGTATCTAAATATAAGAGGCATCTTACTATGGCTTTTGCACTCAGGTATGGTAGGCAAAAAACGAAAAGAAAACAAAAAAACCCTTGTGTGGCTAACAGCTCACAGAGATTTTAGATGAACTAAAGAATCTTATTTTTCCCCTACGATAGTTTCCAAGGATAAGTGAATGGTTTCTTTAGTTCTAACACTAGAGCACAGGTTGACCAGACCTAAGAAGCTTGGCCTTTCATAAAATTAATGACTTTGAGAGATTATTTAAATAATATGAGGGTTTAAGATGCAGATGTACAATAAAGTTATTATTATATTTCAGGTGCTAAAGGAAGTGTGATTTAAAAACGAGACAACTATTTCTTTTATTGAAAAAGGAGACAGTTATTTCTTTTATTGCCTGAAATATATGGGATGAGAGTGTGATTGACATTCCAGAATACTACACAACCATCATCCAACCACCGTGAGTTCCACATGAGCCTTCCAGGAAGTTCTTTATTGAATGTTCTCTTTGCTTCAGTGGTCAAACTTGGGTTCCCAAAGACAATCTAATGGGTCAGCCATATTTCAAGTTGAACCTGAATAAATGCAATAAAGTTTGAAAAGAGTTCACATTTAAAGAACTCATTACAAAGGCCTCATAAAAAAGATGTTCTTATGCCAACAAGCAATTTAAGAAAGTTTCCATCCTTAACATAAATAAAAGGAAATGTCAGGTCTGTGTGGTTAATTCCTTTTCAGATAATTTATTCAGTGTCAAGTTTAAATTATTGTTTCTTATTAAAATGTGAAGCCAGGCACAGTGGCTCATGCCTGTAGTCCCAGCACTTTGGGAGACTGAGGTGGGAGGATTGCTTGAGGCTAACAGGTTGAGACCAGCTTGGGCAACATAGTGAGACCCTAGCTCTACAAAAAATTAAAAAATAAAAAATAAGCTGGGTGTGGTGGCATGTGCCTGTGGTTCCATCTACTCAAGAAGCTGAGGCGGGAGGATTGTTTGAGCCTAGGAGTTCAAGACTCCAGTGACGCATGACCGCATCACTGCACTCCGGCTTGGGCAACAGAGTGAGACCCTGTCTCTAAAACTAATAAAAAAATAAAAAATAAAACGCTAAGACTTTTGGTCCTGGCAGGGTGTTTTAGGGCACCTGTCCCTGAAGGGAATTTGGTAACCAGGCAAAGGCAAATCCCTACCTAGAGCCATGGAGAGTTATTAAGGTTAAGGCCAAGATTATTTTTAGCCTCAGATTTTAAAATATTCATCAAGATTATTATTGGCCTTTAAGCTTAGTAGCTTGAGGCCAAGGTCGAGGTGGGAGGGTATGTGACTGAGAGATCATCAACCATGTGAGTTAGGTTAAGCCTTAGCCTTTGGAATCAGACCCACCCAGATTACAGTCCTGACTCGACTTTGAGCAAATCACTTGGCCTCTCTGAGAGCAGTTTCCTCATCTGCAAAATAGTGATCATAATTGCACTGACCTCTCAGTATTCATGTGATGCTCCTGCAAGATGATGTTTGCGAGGTTCTGAGCACAGCTCTCCTGAGAATCCTAATGCTCTTTCAGTGAGGACTGAAGGATATGATGATGAAACACACATGTCTCATGACTTCTCGAAAGTCAGCACATTACTAGGGGAAAATAAAACCATGCTTTGTGGTTTCTGCAGTGTTTGGATACCAGTGGGCCATAGGTGAGGGATGAACAAGTGTTCTCTCTCTCTCTGTCTCCCCATCAACCATCCCCACCTCCACCCCATGCCTCTGGAAGATCCTTGCTCTCTGCAGCGCTGGGGCAGCCTCCTGTTCATACAGTGATTAATTAGAACAGTTAACGTCATACAGACATTAATTGGGACAATTAATTAGGACAATTAATGTCATCATAGGTCAGTGTCATTGCGGGATGCTTGTGTTGTCATGCTAACTAAATGTGTGTACCAGACACTATTTTGAGTAAAGGCAAAATACACTTGCTTCACGCTGGAATGTGTATTGGGTGGGCAAAGTTTTGTTAGGCTGGAAAGGGGACATACCTTCCGCTGGGACGCCCCGGGAAGGCAGGAGCTTTCAGCAGGGAGAAGATGGCCACCCTGGCTTATTGTTTCAGGGAACTACTCTCAAACAATGCCTTCTGGAAAGTGTGATACTGGGAAGCGTTGATTTTAGTGCTTGAAATTTGTTTGTATGGAAACGCATAAAATCCACCAACACTGAATTTTATTACCCATTGATCAAGTATTTGTTTAGTTAATTAGTTTAGTTCATGTAAAAATCAACAAAAGTAGCTGTATCCACTAGCTGGCTTTGTAGGGCTGTGAAGGATAAGGAGGGGCTTCAGGTGTTCACTGAAAGTCATTGAAGGCAACCCAAGGGAAGCGAGCTAACCCCGAGGGAAGCGAGCCGATCGGCACTGTTTTAAATCTGCTGTCAGGCTCACTCAGTGGGTCCCGGCGAGGCAAGCCTGACTTTCATTCTGGCTTTTTCTGGGCTCCCTCCTTCCTCCACAGCCCAGGACTCTCCCTGCTCCCCCTTCATTCTCCCGCCCTCCAGGCAGCCCGTAATCCCCCTACCCCAGGAAACCTCTGGTTTCAGAGTTCTCCTGCCACAGCACTGGCCCACCCTGCTTCCTTCCCCACATTGTGGATCACGCCTCCTTTCTCCTCTTAGCAATATTTCACCTGTCCTTTGGCCCGTTCCAGGCGTTTTGCTAGGGATCTAACAGCTAATCTGTGAAAAATGAAGTCTAAAGGGTCAATGAATTACCTGCCCTGCCTTTAAATACAAATATTTGTATTTAAAGGGGGTAGGGAGATATATTTTAGAGAAAGCCTCACTCCAAAATAATAACTATCCTTCCTCAAATGGGTACAGATGAATTTTTAGTGGGTATGTGGTGGTGGTGAATTTTGGGATCCCTCAAATCACACCAGGCATTCAGCCATGTACAGGGAAAGACGGGACCTAGAGGCCCTAGAGATGGGTTCACACAGCCAAGCTGGCTTCAGGGACCCAGGCCCTGCTATCTAGATCCACCCCCTCCTGGCCACGCGCTTCAGCCATGGTGACTCCCCCCCACCGGAGGATGAGAGCCAGGGACAGCAGCGACACAGCCCACGGAACCCAGGAGAGCCAGAAAGGGGAGGGGCCCCTCTCAGCTTCGCTTGTGCTCAGTCCCACCCAGACCACCACTCCAGGCTGGTGGTTGCTGGAAGAGAAAGGCATCAGCAACCTGAATGTGATGTCTCTGTGGGATCAGCCGCAGCCCAGAGAACAAGCGGTGTGGAGGGGACCGGTGGGGTGGAGAACAGAAAGGCCCTTCCTCCCTCCCCAGCTAAGCTGATTTCCCATGTGGCTGCCTGGAATTCCCCCATTAGTTGCTCCTTTGTGTTAAAACACTGTCGTCTCTCATGGAGAGTTGCATGGGGACTGGCAAGGCAGCGGGGAAGGCGCAGGAGTGTGACTGATTCCTGCTTCCCACTCTTCTTAACTTCAGTGTGGGCGGTGAGGGCAGCGGATCTGGTCCTCAAAAGGTCTGTCCCATGGTGTGTGGTAGATGTACCTGACAGCAGTAACTGGACTTGAGTGCACCCTGAGAATGACCCTGCGTGGCAGACACACCTGGATGTATGTTCAGAGTTCCCAGCTAAGGAATCCAGGAATGGCCAGCCCAGGGGTCCCTTCTGTATCTGTGAGAAACATCCGAGCCCCTGGCCCCTCCTGTGGGATGCTGAGCATACAGGGAACAGAGGCCCTTTGTTTTGGGTTGCATGAAGGTTGCCGGGGGAGGTGGTCAGGGGAAGGTGCTAAGTGAAAATATTATGTAAACTACATGCCTTTTGCAAATGGTTGTAGTTCTCCTGTCCAGCCTCCACTACTGGACTCTCTCCCATGTATATAAACCCCCAGTAAAACCCCATGTCTCATTCAGTGGCTCTGGGTCTCTTCTTCGACCTCTTGAACCTGGTGCCATCTCCACTGAAGTCAAGAGGGGTTCAGCACAACTCAAGGAACCCAGCACGAAGCACCCAGGGCACCCCTTTAATCCTCCTGGCAGAGGACAGGGAGGGACTGAGTGTGACTGCAGCCTGGCTGTCCAGACCTGGAAGCCTCATGTCCCTCCTTCTGAGTGGCCTCTGGAAATACCGTTAGGAGAATACTGAGGTGCCACACACAGCCTGGAAGGGTTTATTTCCAAGTTTGGTGTTTCTATGAAAAAACAACACTGTGATTGCTCCTTGGTGAAGTCGCCTTAAGAGCTAGATACATTCTAAGTGTTCTTAGTCATCTCTTCCCTGAAGTGCCAAGTTATTTCTGCAGGTCAGGATCTCAGACCATTCAGCCCTGATGCCTCTCGGCCCTACACCGTCCTTCCCTGGGGTGGAACGCAAACTTTGTGAAGTGATGCTGTTGGGATGTCCTTTGAATGGACTCTCTGAAAAAAAAAGACTCCAGTCACCAAGTCTTTAGGGAGACTCACGGGCTGTCCACGGCATCCCTTCCTCTGCTTGGGGTGTTTCTATCCATCACCCTTTCACACTCCACATCTTGTCTGAGAGATGAGAAAACGTAAAAATAGGAATTGGTGCCATATATACAAAATTAGGCTCTTCACAGAGTGTTTTAGAAACTAGGGAAAAGGAAACTTCGAAATGACTCTTTATGCTCCGCGCCTCCCCTGGAGGCCTGGTTAAGGTAAGCTTTGAGGCAGCGACAGCACCTGCAAAATCACAGGTTGATTTGCAGCAGGTTCGTCACAGGATGGTCCCCTCTGGGGGCGAAAGGGGCTGGAACAAGCCATGAGACGCCAAGGGAGCCTGTGAACCCGCTGAAGAAAATCTGTAATCTAGAGACCAGAGGAAAATGCAGTTTTGATGCTGGCATCCCTCAGCATCTGTCTTGGGGTGCGAGGGGCGGGGTGTCCCTGAACCATGGCGATACAGTGCATCGACCTTAGACCATTTATAATTCCTTGTAAGAGGACAGCCATAAATTTCTCTGTGATGTCACCAATTTCCAAAGTGAAGGAGTTCTCTCAAGCGTCTCAATCAGAGATGTTTTTCTTGGGGCCAGAAAAACAAAGGAAAAAGCACGAACATCTCTCCTGGGCTGTGCGCACAGCTCCACTGCCAGTCCCAGCCGACACACAGGAGCCACGATGGAGAGGCCAGCGGTGACCTCAGCTCACAGCTCACAAACAGGCCTCGGGGGCTTGACCTTGGCAAGACCGGGCACCCTGAGTCCTCTGAACCCTGGGTCCCCGGGTTCCCTGTCCCAGCCTCCTAGGAGGTCAGAGGTGGAGACTTTACTGACTCCTTCTGGGACTTTCCAACTTGGAAGCCAGGATTTTCTTCCTGTATATTACAATAATAAAAATAATTACCGCTGCTATTGAATTTTTATGCTAACCACACTAGCTCCAGGCATCTGCATTAAACTAAGCTAGAGAATCTTTAGTAAAGATTTTTCCACAGCTGCAAAGCTCTGCAAAAACTAGAAAATGTCCAACAGCTGCTGCAGCCACGAAAGCATTACAGGAATAAAGACATTTCAAATGTAAGAGAAATGGCTGGTTATGCATATCAACACGGCCTAGCCAACAGCGCCTTCTTTTAGATAACATTACAGACATGAATAATGAGCCATTAGTTAGAACTACAAATATAAAAACTTTCATTAATCATCCTGGATATTGAAGGAAGTTGGGGGGAAAGTTGCTCCGTTGTTGGATTTAGGAGATTATATTCAAATTGAGAGGCAGCCTGGAGCATGGGACAGAGGAGCAACCTAGTTCCTGGTGAAGAGGAGTGATCAGAGAGCAATTGGCTACAAGAACTCTTTTCTAATTAGGGGTGCTGTTTCCATGCTGTTTTTGAGTATCCTGCTTAGTACTGTGGACAGTAAGAAGCTTTACCACACCCCAGTACTCACTGCTGCAATAGAATAGACATGGTGGTCACATCTAGTAGAATTTTAAATTAAATGGGAAACCAGTGATCTTTTAAAGACACACAGACTGCTGGCATTTGTAGAAGTGTCCCTGCGTCTTGTTCCAGGGACACCTGGAGGTCACCGGGCTGTGAACTGGCTGGCGCGGAAGGGCTCTTAGCTGAATCAGATGAAGGCATGCCCCAGGGATGCCCGGCAAAGCCACCCCTTCCACTCCAGAGACTCCTTTAATCTTTCCAGGTTCTCATTTCCTGGGTCCTGTGAGATCATTTAGGAGGCACAAGTCAGAGGCTGACACAGGAAAAAAAACCATGTATATATACATGGTATATACACACACACACACACATGTATGTGCATATATATGTGTGCGTATATATATTTGATATATATATTATCCTTGGAGAGGGAATTCTTTCCATCCCACTTTAGGTTTTTGTTTGATTTTTCAGGACAGGGTCTAAACTTGTATTACAGGTCAGTTGCAGTGGTGTGATCACAGCTCACTGTAGCCTCAAACGCCTGGGTTCAAGTGATCCTCCCACCTCAGCCTTCCAAGAAGCTGGGAATATAGGTGCACACCACCACACCTGACTGAGTTTTTTAAACTATTGCTTTGGTAGAAATGGGGTCTTACTATGTTGCCCAGGCTGATCTCAAGCTCCTGGCCTCAAGCCATCCTCCAGCCTCAGCCTCCTAAGTCGCTGGGATTACAGACATGAACCACCATGCCCCACTCTTAGAACTCTTTTAAAATTCCTAAAGAAATCATGTCCACACTGCCACATCTGGCTGAGTTTTGCATAGAGTCAGTGAGGGCTCATGGAAAAATATGAGTGGGTGGGATAACATTATTAATACCATTTCCCTGAAGTGGAATAAATGTGATTTTCCTGAGTTTCAATTTTAATAAAATTTCAATTTCTGGAATACTGAAAGGGTACAATAAGGATTGTTTAGAGGTAAGTGAATAATGCCATTTCAAATTCTGCAAAAGGTTGCTACTGCTGTGAAGCCAGATTGCGAAAGTGTGATCTGCCACTCATTTGCTTGCCCAGACACCCATTTACGCAGTGTGCCATGAGAAGCCCAGGCTAGAAAGGTAGATGCATGAAATTCCACTGCATTCTTCTGGCTACAGCCCCTGGTATATTGAGGCTGGTACACTCTTATGGTATAGCTCTCTGCTTGCCAAAGAGGAGCTGTTGAAATTTTTCCAGGACTCTGTATTTTGCAAAGTGCCTGCCAGTCATCAAGAGCTTGGGATATGAGCCCAGGGCCACAGCTGACCTCAGGCCCCTGCTGCAGAGGGCCCACCCTGTCCCTGCTGTGTGGTTCCCCATCCTTTTCTTCTTTCCCCTGTGGCAGAGATGCCAGCAGAGCTTAGAGTTGACACAGGCCTCAGAGTTCTCTGATAGAGACATCCATTATGTCTTGACTTCTGGATTATTGATGGCCAAATTTAGGAATGTTAAAACCTTAGAAAAATTAAATTTAATGGAATCTAGTTGAGCGAAGAACAATTCATGAATTGGGCAGCCTCCCAAGCTAGAGTAGGCCCAGGGAGACTCCAGCGCAGTCACGTGGTGGAAGAAGATTCGTGGACAGAAAATGGAAGCGAGGTACAGAAACAGGTCGATTGGTTACAGCTTGGTGTTTGTCTTTTTTGAACATGATTTGAAAAGTTATCCCCCTTTGGCCAGGCAAGGTGGCTCACACCTGTAATTCCAGCACTTTGGGAGGCCGAGGCAGGTGGATCACGAGGTCAGGAGATCGAGATCATCCTGGCTAACACAGTGAAACCCCGTCTCTTCTAAAAATACAAAAAATTAGCCAGGCGTGGTGGTGGGCACCTATAGTCCCAGCTACTCGGGAGGCTGAGGCAGGAGAATGGCATGAACCCGGGAGGCACAGGTTGCAGTGAGCCAAGATCGTGCCACTGCACTCCAGCCTGGGCAATAGAGAAAGACTCCGTCTCAAAAAAAAAAAAAAAAAAAAAGAAAAGTTAGCCCCCTTTAATTGGTCAAAACTTGGTGACTGGCATAAGAGTAGTTTAATCTGTTTGCACATCTAGCTATGTTTCAGTTTACTATGTGTGCTGAGCTTAAAATATGAAAAGAGTCAGCCTTAGGCTAAACTTAATTTAACAGGAAGAAAGACGATTTCTGGGATTTCCTTCCTTTTCTTTTCTTTCTTTCTTTCTTTTTTTTTTTTTTTTTTTTTTTAAGAACTCTTGGTCCTTCCCTGCCTGCTTTTATTTGCTTATTAATTTTTTTAAGACAGGATTTTGCTCTGTCACCCAGGCTGGGGTGCAGTGGTGCAATCATAGCTCACTACAGCCTCTTGGGCTCCAAAGCTCCTCCTGCTCAGCCTCCTTACTCCCTCCAACCCCCGCTGCCCATCCCCAAACCCATTGCTTGGACTACAGGCATGTGCCCCCATGGCTGGCTCCTTCTCTGCCTGTCAGATCCTCTTCATCTTTCCAAGGTGACTGCAAATCCCATGTCTTCAGTGAAGCTCTCCTGGGTCACTCCGGTCAGGGCTGCCCACTCCCTCTTGTCAGCTCCTGGAAGCCTTATTTCTTCTATTATTAATTTGAGAAACATCAGATCTAGTTGTGAATTTTTCAGGTCCAGAGTTAACTCTTCAACAAGATTGGAAACTTCTTGAAAGCTAAGCCCAGGTATCACATTTGTTTAAAACCTGCCCTATACTGTCCACTCTGACCCCAGCACACACACGACACTCACCCAGGCATGTGCACCATACACACAGCCCCCAGACAGAGGGGAGATTTAATAAATCCTTACGAGTGGTGCTGGTGACTCAAACTGCTTTGCAAACTGTAACCTGCCTGGACAGAACTGATTTATCAAGACAGGGGAACTGCAATAGAGAAAGAGTAATTCATACAGAGCCGGCTGTGCAGAAGACCAGAGTTTTGTTTTTACTCAAATCAGTCTCCTGGAAAACTCAGAGATTGAAGTTTTTAAGGATAACTTGGTAGGTAAGTGGGTAAGGAGGCAGTGATTTGGGAGTGCTGATTGGTTGGGTAGGAGATGAAATTATAAGGAGTCAAAGTTGTCCTCTTGCACTGAGTCAGTTCCTTGGTGGAGGCCAGAAGACCAGATGAGCTAGTTTACCCATCTGAGTGGTGCCAACTGATCCATCCAGTGCAGGGTCTACACAATATCTCCAGTGCTGCTCTTAGGTTTTACAGTAGTGATGTATCCCCAGGAGCAATTTGGGGAGGTTCAGAATCTTGCAGCCTCCAGCCGCATGACCCCTAAAGCATCATTTCTAATCTTGTGGGTAGTACTACAAAGGAAGTCTAGTCCTCAGACAGGAAGGAGGCTTGTTTTGGGAAAGGGCTGTTATCATTTTTGTTTCAAAGTTAAACTATAAACTAAGTTCCTCCCAAAGTGAGTTCGGCCTACATCCAGGAATGAACAAGGACAGTATGGAAGTTAGAAGCAAGGTGGGGTTAGTGAGGTCAGATCTCTTTGACTGTAATAATTGTCTTAGTTATAATTTTTGCAAAGGCAGTTTTAAAACCAGCATACCACAATTTGACATATTATAATGACAATTTTTGCAGAAGTTTGCTTACGGAGTGTTATTTTTATGTAGTTTCGCTACCTTACACTTCCGTTTATTGAACTATTACTATGTGCCAAAGACTACCCCAAATTCTTTACACATGTTGTCTCATTAAGTCTCACAATATCCCCACAAGGTATGAATTTATGTGCACATGTTTTAAACAGCCAACTATTACTCAGAGTAGTTAAAAAAAATTGCAGGTAGTAGGTGATGGGGTAGGCCTTTATGTGTATTCACATTCACCTAACTAGACCAATATACAAGGTACAGTCAGAAAAGGGGAGGAATACAGGAGAAATTCCACATCATCCAGATACATATCCATGTGGGATAGCAGAAAAAGCATAGATCTGGGGTCAAATGGTTTGGCCCAGGTGTGGCTTAAAAGTTGTATGAGTTTAGGCAAAACCTTACATTCATTTGCATCTACATGTCTAGATTTCTTATTCTGTAAAATAACTTACCTACCCTACACATAGTATCCACACTATAAAAAGACTGACTCTAGTTCCAGAGTTTATTTAGAGTCCTGTTGCCTTCATGAAGCAGTCTTGATTTTACAATTTACCCAAGGTCCTAAAAATTTATGTGAGATTTGATATTTGTCTCGGGATACTTTTCACATCAAACAAACACATGTTCTAACTTTCAGAGGCTGAAACTCCAAGGCCGATGAATCACAAGGAGAATGAAACTGTCTGCTTTTCAGTTTTCCTCACAATTTTTATTGCCACCACCTTCACATCATGCAGAGGTTACTACAGGTTCTGTCATTTTCATTTTAGATTTTAATATGTAATTTTGAATTTTATTCCTATTTTTGTTAGAAAATAATTTTTCCTTATGCAATGCTACTTCCAAGACAGTACACACTTAAACTGGGAAAGTCTGCCATACTGACATTAATGTAATAATTTTTAAAACATCACTTCCAAATCGTCCACGGAAGTGTCAGCAATACATTGGCATACCAATGCAAGCAGAAGACGAAGAATGAGCCACAGAGAAGGAATTAGGAAGAGCATTTTGGAGTCCATCAAGATATGCGTGCTCAAGTCTCGCTGTCACTGTCTCTGTCTCCTTCTCTAGTAAAAATAAATAAAGAAAGAAAGTACAATTTTGAGGGTGGGGTGGAAGTGGAATTCTCCAAGGTCTACTCCATGCATGAAGGACTTAACCTTTGTATTTTTCCTCTGAAAATAGACAGCTAAAGTTCTCAGAAAATGTGCTGGGGCAGAGGCCATCGCTGAGCCCAGCTGTTGAGGAGTCTGCCCGTCCCAGCGCATGCCCTACACCGTGGTCATCCCCAGCTCCACCTGTCTGGCGTCCTGGCCCTGACCTGGCAGATGTCGTGGGTGAGCCTGAGAGGAGCACCCTGGCAGCTGTGCATTATTCTGAAAAGAACTGTGTTACTGTGAGAGAAAAGTTGCCCCTGATGGCCAACTTGTGCTGGTTTGCCTAATACTTTCCCAGTCTGAAAGTCCTGTGTCAAGGGAAATCACCCTCACTCCTGGTCAAGCCAGGGTGCTTAGTCCCCTTCAGAATCACCTCTATCCATGGAAGCAGCACCCACCCCATAGCCAAGGGATGCACATTTTCAGCTAGACTGGACTCAAAATTTGACTGTTTTTCAGATGAAACTACAAGCTAAAAGATTTTCGGGAGTTGCTGTCTATTCTTAGTCTTAAAAGACTTCCATTGCCTTCTTCAACCAAGATGAGGCCAGAAAGCATTTTTTTTTTCTATGGTGCCTATCCTCACCCCACCACCGTGCTTGGCTTTTCCTAAGCGTCTTCATCGGGAAAAAGGATGCACCTCTTTCCTTCCCATATACAGTTTGAATGATCGGAACTTGCGTAACTCTATTGTCTCTGGTCAAAGACATTTATCTACATGTATATTTTTCAAGGATAATATTTTACAATAATGTTCACCTATCAGAGCATTTCAGGTCAGACCCGGTTCACATTTGCATTGATTGATGGCTATCTTAGAGCAACTGTGAAACCCCATTCTTCAACCCTCAGTGGTTTTGTTTCTTTAGCCTTCCAGTTGAGCAGTTTTCCTGTGCCACCAGACCAGCACCTGGTCAGAACCAGGTCAAGATGCTTTTCTGTATTTGTAGCTTATATTGTGAGCCAGATCACACTATTTTGCCTCGTGTGATCTGGCCTCTGCCTCCAGGCCTTGTCCTGATGCCCCGGCTCCCAGCCTCTTGCCTGTCTTTGCCATCTCGCACCCACTGTGGAGACCCAGGATTTGATGCTGCTTCCTGGGGCTGACCTTGCCCCTCCTGAGCTGATATTTGCCTCTGGTCCTTCATAGCATCCCCCTCCCTGATCTCACTCAACTTCCCTTGACACATGGCAGGTTTAATTCTCCCATAGGGAAAAGGGAGTAAGACATAGAATTTCAATGTACTATGCATAAAAATGAAAGACGCTCTCTAACTTACCTTTCAGGGTTGCCATCTTCACCCTCTATTCAAACACTGGTAAAGGAGAACCAGGACACACACCTAACATCTCTTTGTGAGTCACGCTGTGTTGAAATGGGACAGGAGTTCTCCCTTATTCCCCTTGCAGAGCATGTGATGGGGATGCGGCTGGCTTCTTTGGTGCCTCAGAGTGCAAACCACTAGGGAGAGCAGGCAGACAGGCAGGTTGTGAAGACCCTAGGCTCCAACCCCAGGGTAGTGTCTAGGGTTGAGTGTTTACAGCTCTGGAAGCCTCAGTGGGTGTGTATTACAGTGTACTCTTTCAGCTTAGCCATCCACAGGCAGCTTGTGTTAATCAGCTCAGTGAGACCCTCTGCTTTATCACAAGGATGGAGGGCTTTCTGTATCCTGGGGTTCTTGCCCTAGGGTACTGAAAAACTTGAGTCACATGTGGGCTTGGAGAATGAGTGCAAGGTTTTATTGAGTGGTGGAAGTAGCCCTCAGCAGATGGATGGGGAGCCAGAAGGGGGATGGAGTGGGAAGGTGGTCTTCCCCTGGAGTCAGGCTGCTCAGCAGCTGGGCTCTCCTCCAACCGCCCTTGGCCAAATTTCCCTTGGCATCCACAGCATTTCGCCATCAATGACCTGCCAGCATCTACTGATGTGTTCTGCCACTGTGTTTTTCTCAATGTCCAGCTGCTTGTGTGTGTGCCTGCTAGGGTCTCAGGGTTCTTATAGGCACATGTTGGGAGCGTGGCAGGTCAGAGTGGTCTTGGAAAATGCAACATTTGGGCATGAAAACAGGAGTGCCTTTCCTCACCTAGGTCTGTGGGCACAGGCCCAAGGGTGGAGCCCTTGCCAGGGACCCTGCCCTTCTCTACTCAGCACTTCCCTTCCCCCCTCCTGTATCAATGTGGCCCTAGCTAAGTCACTTCATCTCTCTGGCTCTCAACTTCCTTGTTTTAAACAGAGGAATAAAATACCCAACACATAACATTCCTAGGACATTAAATGACAAAATGTTTATTATAAAAGCACCTGTAAACTCTAAATCATATACCAATATAATGTATTATTATGTTTAACAAGTTAAGTTACCATATAGGATGAAAAATAGACAACCATCTTTCTTAGTAAGGTTTTGGTGCTGACTGATGGGATGCAGAAGCCAACAACTTCTCGAGAGCTCTACTCTTATGTTTTGAAAAAAAAGTAGAAGAGCAAGTCAATGCATTTAGGAATAGGAAATGGGGAACAGACACACTACTTTATAAATAGTAACAAAGATGTATTGAGTTAACCTCCCATGGTGGGTTGTTAAGTTAGAGACAGAAGTGAATGGGGTAACGACTCAACTGTGCTGGTGCAAAGGCTCCTAAGAAAGAAGTCCAGACACAGGTTCGTATTTTAGTATGTGTCCAGTCCCTGGCACAGAGAAGGCTTGGGATAGCATTGAGGGGATGCAATGGGCTAAAGACAGTCTTCTCCTTCCAATGGAAGCCTGCAAGACAGGAAAGAGCTTACACATTTCTCTCCCTGAGCTTGGAACAGGAATTTGCAAGATATCTAAAAGCAATAAATATTTGGTGAGGTTCACTCACTAATATGGTTTGGCTGTGTCCCCACTGAAATCTCATCTTGAATTGTAATTCCCATAATTCCCACATGTTTTGGGAGGAACCTAGTGGGAGGTGATTGAATTATGGGGGCGAGTCTTTCCTGTGCTGTTCTCGTGATAGCGAATGAGTCTCATGAGATATGATGGCTTTAAAAACAGGAGTTTCCCCGCACAAGTTCTCTCTTTGCCTGCTACCATCCATGTAAGACATGACTTGCTCCTCCTTGCCTTCCGCCATGATTGCGAGGTTTCCCCAGCCACATGGAACAGTAAGTCCATTAAACCTCTTTCTTTTGTAAATTGCCCAGTCTCGGGTATGTCTTTATCAGCCCCGCAAAAATGGACTGATACACTCACCAAATGATGGAGGGTCTAGTAGATGTCTCGAAAACCTGACAGGGGTCTCCTGCAGAGCCCCAGGCATGTTTATTCAGATGCAAATGGTAGGGGGAAAAAACCAAAACCAATAGCACTTGTTCTGTTTGGATTTTCAATGAGCTACTACATACAAGGTCTGAAAATTATTAGTGACACAAATACCTGAGT
The DNA here is from genome assembly GCF_049350105.2 of Macaca mulatta. Classification (NCBI taxonomy): domain Eukaryota; kingdom Metazoa; phylum Chordata; class Mammalia; order Primates; family Cercopithecidae; genus Macaca; species Macaca mulatta. Next base: position 12,613,752 of record NC_133409.1, read on the forward strand.
AAATTGAGCACTCAAGGGTCATTTTAAATACTAGCCTACATTAAGGTTAGCTTCTAATTCTTCTGCCTTCATTGTAATATTCTTGGCTATCCACCTGATTGTAACTAACAACTTCATAGGATCACTGTATTAGAAATACTTTCAGCTCCAATATCTGACTAGTCAGAATATCTGACTAAAAACCAGTTAAGCCATAAAGTAGTTTTTAATTATCTTACGTAACAAGAAGTTTGAAGATAAGCTTCCAGATTTCTGCAGGAGCTTAAAAATTGTCGTTAAGAATACAGACTCCTTTTGTCTCTCCCATCTTCAGGACATGAGTTTTGCATCTTCAGGCTTGTCCCTCAATGTTACAAAATAGCTGCCACATGTTTAATATCACATCTTTGTATGGGTACATTTATTGTAGGAAGGGAAGACAAATGTGAGGAAAAAAAGGATTCCTTTTTTACAACAGAGAAAAATGTTTCCCAGAAGATCCCCCTTCCCCAACCCAGCAGACTCCCTCTACATCTCATGACCATATCAGGGCCACAGCCACCTCCAGGTGCAAAGGAGTGGGGAAAAGACTCCTTGCATATGGCAAAGAGGAAATCTTGTTCTAATTGGCCTAAACCAATCCTGAATCATTGCTGGAAAACTTGTCATATTGCCACCCTGAATGAAGTCAGGGTTTTGTTAGCAAGAACAAAGGACTGAGATAACTATGAGTAGACAAAAGACGTGACCAAATCTGAATAATGCAGCCCCAAGGCTTTAAATTCCAGTGGCAATGCAATCACCTTTATTTGGTATCAAGTAAACTAAATGTTCTGAAGTTCTGATCTTTCATTAAATGACAATTGTGTGGGAATTTAATATTTGTGACTTGACAATACAATTTGAAGTAAAAGTAAAGGACATTGGTTTGGTGCTTTGGGCCCAAAATAACAAGACTAAAGGAGAATTTAGTAGTGTATCTATCGGGTATCTCTATATAGTCGGAGCTGTGAACAAGCTATTCCAAATAAATCAAAATGAATTACTCATATACATTTCAACTCTAGTTACTTATTCTTATAAGACAATGTGATAATAAATTTTAGTAGAATATATCTGAGGAATAAGATAGGTAGTTATTTCAGAAGTCTGGAGATTAACACAAGACAGAAGGAACGGTTTCACAAAAACAAATGGCTTGTAAAACCTATGTTAATGAGTAGCTGATCCCACAGGTTAAGTGCTATAGGAAAATGCAGCCCAAAAAAGCAGATGCTATGATTTGTCCCTTTAAGGAGACTAGGCACCTTGAAAAACGACATTTGTTTTTCATTACATTAGTGAGTAGTCAAAAAAATACAAGCACTTTAACAAAATGCATAATCATTATTGGAAATACCTCTAAGAATTTCTTACTTTCCCTTTTCCTTGCTTTCCTGAGTTAATCTTTTGCTTTTCTTGCTATAGCATATCCAGTTTTTAAACCATCTCCAGTCCTGTCTGATGTGGGTGGTAGTGTATAAACAAACAACTAACCAATCAAACAGAAACCCCATGTATGGCCAGTGACATTGTGAATATAAAGTCAAGTCTTTCCTCTCCCCTTTTATAGGCCGTTTAAACAATTGTGAAAGTCGTTCTTTGTGTATATGAAGCATACCTTAAAAAGTACAGAAAACTAGAATAATATGTTCTCACTCCCAGAATGGCCATGTGAGCTGCCGCATGGCTCTGCTCCTCCACTAAACACACATAACTGGTGAAAATATAAAAGGCAACAACAACCATCTGAAGTTTCTGGAAATTGCTCTAAGGACACACAGCAAATGCAGTAAATTTGCTCCAGACTATCTACTAAAAGTCTGCAAGAACAGTAAGAGTATGGCATTTGAACCTCAACCCACTTCCTCCTTTCTCCTAGCTCAGCACGACAGAGGCTCCATCCCAAGTGAGTGCAGCCAAGAATGCAAGATCCTGCCCCTCTCAGTTCTCAATCAAGGGCTGCAGTATCTTCCCAGGAGGGGCAGGCTGCCAGCATTTCTCATCCTCCCCAGCTAGGAATTGCAAAGTCTAAATTCCAGTTGAGTACAGCTGGGTCAAGGAATCCCTTCTTCCATCCATACTTCAATCAGCCATAGCACGCTGAGAGTACTGGGGTCCCATTTGCTCTCATGCAGCTTGTTCATAGGGCAGACTCTGCTCCATGTTAGGAGAAATAAGCTGGGAAAACCAGAGGCTGCCATCTCACCTGGTGCCCTGCTCCTAAAAGCAGGGAGTCACCACTATTCCTATCCCCAGCTATAGAGCCATGGCTCAAAGATTTATCCCAGAGGGAGAGGCAAGCCTTCTAAAGCTTGCCTTTGAAACACAGTGTGGGGAAGTTCGAGCCTAAAGAAACTATCATAAGCAATGGAAGATTTAGGGTTAAGCAATTAAGAGGAGGCTTCACAAGAGACCCAAGCAAAATAATAGACCAGTTCGTTTGTGAGAGAAAACCAACTATAAGACATAGCTATGACAAGAGCTTCTGAGGTCAGAACAAACCTCAAACACTGACTTCACACCTACCCCTGCAAAAGAGTTCAAATTTAATTGGATCAGACTTGGAACAATTTATATCAGGGCATTCTTGTAAACAATTGAGCAATCAGCAAGCAATTAGTGGAGCCTATCAGCTGAGTGTGATAAGGGAAAGAAATAGTCAAAGAACGCCCTGCTCAAACAACTCTCATCCCACCTGGCTGTGCATGTTTCTAACTTTGCACTCTTTGAGAAGCAACATCAGGGACCTCACACTACTGGGGAAATAGGCATTCCTAGAATGGTCTAGCCAAGTCACAAAATAAATAAACAAGCAAACAACAACAAGGCTCAGGGAGAGTATCAGTATCCAGAGTTACTACAAAATATTATGTTCAGTTATCAAGAAAAAGTTGTGAGACAAAGAAACAGAAAAAGTATAATCTACACAGGATCAAAAGCAGGTAACCAAATGGGCCTGTGAAAGAGACCAGATGTGGGGTTGATAGAGCTATATAGAAGTAATGTTTATATATCTCACTGGAATTAAGTTAGTATAGATCTGAAGTAGATTCTGATAAGTTAAGACGTATATGGTAAACCCTGGAGTAAATACTAGAAAAAAAGTAAAAAACATAGTGAAAGAAATTTATGTATGCAAAAGAAATCAATAATGGAGGAATAGAGGAACAAAAAGAAGACGAGACAGAAAACAAAAAGTAAACTATCCGATATAAACACAACTCTATCAATGTAACACTAAATGTTAGATTTGATTGGATAACAATCTAATCAAGAGGCTGAGATCATCAGACTGGATAAAGATACAAAATCCAACTGCATGCTGTCAACAAGAGACACATTTGAGATTGGAAGATATAAATAGGTTGGAAGTAAAGGGATGGAAAAAGATATACCATGCAAACAACAACCTTGTAGTAACTTTACTAATATCAAACAAAACAGATTTTAAAACAAACCAAAAAGTTACTAGAAATAGAGAGGGATAGTTATAATGACAAAAGGGTCAATTCATCTAGAGAAAATAACAATTTAATAACAATGTACTTAACCACTGGGACTCCAAAATCCCATGCAGTGAAAACAAACAGAATTGAGGGGATATATTAGTCTGTTCTCACACTGCTGAGGAAGACATACCTGAGACTGGGTAATTTATAAAGAAAAAAAATTTAATGGACTCATGTTTCTATGCTGCTTGGCAGGCTTCACAATCATGATGGAAGGCAAAGGAGGAGCAAAGACACGTCTTACATGAGGGCAGGCAAGAGCCAGAATGAGAGCCAAGTGAAAGAGGAAATCCATTATAAAACCATCAGATCTCATGAGACTTATTCACTACCATTCAAACGGTATGGGGGAACCACCCCTGTGATTCAATTACTTCCCACTGGGTCCCTCCCACAACACATGGGAATTATGGGAGCTATGATTCAAGATGAGATTTGGATGGGGACACAGCCAAACCATATCAGGGATAAGTAGACAATTCAACAATAATAGTTTGAAGCTTTCATACTAATGTTCTATAATGAATGAAACAAGTAGGCAGAAGACAAACAAGGAAATAGACTTGATCAACATATAAACCAAGTCCAGGTAGACCTAGCAGACATCTATAGAAAACTCCACCCAGTGACAATAGAATAGGCATTTTTTTTCAAGTGCCCATGGAACCTTCTTAAGGATTGACCATATAAGATGCCATAAAACAGCCTTCATTAAATTACAAATGATTAAACTAATACAAATTCTTTTTTATAACCATAATGAGAAAAAAGTAAGAATCAATAACAACAGAAAGAAGTTTGGGGGATTCACAAATGTGTAACAATAAAACAACATATCTTAAATAACCTATGAGTTTAAGAAGAAATCATAAGGGAAATTAGAAAGTACTTTAAAATGAATGAAAATGAAAACACAACACACCAAAACTTGTGGGATGAAATCAATGCAGTGCTTAGAGGAAAATGTATAGCTGTACATTCCCATAATAATAAAGAAGAAAGATCTCAAACTAAAAACCTAACCTCCCACCTTAAGATACTGGAAAAAGAACACCAAACTAAAACAGCAAGCAGAGGTAAAGCATCATAAAGATTAGAGTGAAAATTAGTAAACTAAAGAATAGAAAAGCAATGGAGAAAATCAATAAAACCAAAAATTGGTTCTTTGAACAGATTTTTTTTTTTAATGACAAACCTCTAGCTAGGGAAGTACATGTATTTCAAGGAAATGTAATCAACTTTCGATGTACAATCTATAGGGTTTTTTTTAAATGCATTCACAGTTTTCCGGACAAGATATAGTATAGGCTGTGAAGCTGAAATGCATAGCATAAATCATAAGTGCCTGATATAGTAGCATTATAACTGCTTAAACAATCACTGCATATGCATCTGGGCTCTTAATGGGATTCTTGGAAGTTAGCAAGAATGAGATAGAGGACAATTCAGACCCCAGTAGACTGCTGAGCCAGAACAACTTGGAGGTGTTGGCCATCCCTGAGATCCTCTGATTTTATAAATATCAGCAAAAGGTTCACTTACCCCAAATCTTAATGTATGTTGTTTCAGAAATCTGTTTTATTAAAATGTCAGGAAATACAGCAACATTTAATAATAATACTTGTTTTTTAAGTCCCAAGGATACACAAGGCTGTGATGTATTATTTCACTTGGCCAATATTGGTGGATCTATGACACAAGCAAATATTTGGATATACAATGTAGCCACCAGGCACATCTTTAGGAAATACAGATAACAGATAATCAGCTTGGAGAAAGGCTAGAAGTTAGAAGATCACTAGTGGTCTTTTCTGAGCATTTCAGGGACTATGTGGCCAGTTGCTTCACCACAGCTAACTGTATCACTTTTACTTGATTGTCCTGTTTGGGTGGAAAATATGATTCATAGCTGTCAACTTCTGCAACAGAGATAAGGACTTTTTCTTCTATGTGTCCCTAGCAGCTTGCACTGGCCTGGCATTCACAATAGTTTCCTGGCCTAAGAGCAATAACTGTAATTATAGAGTGCCTATGATGTGCCAGCCAGCGGTCATGTATCTTTGACCCTTCCAGGGCTAGCATGGAGCTATGTGCCTCATCATGCATCTTCATCTTCTTATAGTCATCACAAAATGCTGAATGCTTGCTCAAATGTGGGAACAAGCCTTCCTTGAAGTCTAACAAGGTAGTTAAAAGATTGCCCAGGATGGTTCCTGGCTCAGCCACCTCCCACCCATGTAAACTTGGGCAAGTTATTTAACCTCTCTGTGCCTCAGTTTCTTTTTCTGTAAAATGGGGTCAAAGATAACACCCACCTCCCAGTTTATTAAAAGATTTAGTGAGTTGATGCTTGCCAAGCACTTAGAACAACACCTGGAAGATAAGAAATGCTATGTGTTTCTTAAATAAATAAAATTAATCATTGAGTTAAATCTCCCTTTTACTATATGAAAAAAAATGAGCTTGCTCCAAACTTCACAGTCTTTTCTGCCAATGGGCATGTGCTTCTACCACAGGGAAAAAGGATAATGGACCTTGAGTTTCCTGATATTCCCATGGAGGCCAAAGCCTTCTGCTCATGAGCCTGTGTTCACCCCTACTTGGGGTGTTTTCTCCCCAACACTGGCTTGGGAGCAGACCCAAAGTTTCCTTCTCCTACCAAGCCATGCGTTTTGCAGACTCAGATGTTTGATAAGTATTTTGCCAAAGCAGAAACATCCCAGTGAAAACTAATGACGAAGACCGTTCTGCCGCACTCTGTTGCCTCCTCTAACTAGAGAAGATGACAAACAGCACACACAGCGTCCCTCTCAGAACCACCTATGTGGTCACAGCTTTCATAGAACTCCCTACAGTGTCCACAGGCCCCAAGACACCCTGCCCAGGGCCCCCCTGACCCACAACCTCCTAACACAGTGGCACGCCATTTTCATTTCTGCTGGTCAATGTGACTGCTTCAGTTCCTCCAGTGGGATCCAACTGATCTTTGATATTCTTTATACTCTGGGGTGCATTTGCTCGAAGGGTGTGAACAGAAGCTCAGTAAAGCTCAGATAATACCCAAAGCATGTTCTGCTAAATTCCATGCTCCAAGGGGTGCCAGATATAGCAAGAAAAAAAAAGAATGCCAAGTTAAATTTGAACTTTGGATAAACAACAATGTTTTAGTATACGTTCCATACAGTATTTGGGAGTTATCTATACTAAAATTTTTTTTTTGCTGTTTATCTGAAATTGCCGTGTAACTGGGCAGCCTGTATTTTATCTGGCAACCCCACAGGCTGAGAAGCCTTACAAAGTTAGTTAGTATTTGGTGGTGGGGTGGGGAGGGACTGTCCCTCTCTACAAATGATTTTTTACCAGCAGGCCCATGGTAGGATTGTGAATGAGACAGCCCAGAAGCAACTGCAGAGGGTCATGCAAAACCTCTGTGTGGGCAGCTTTGCTGTGTGCCACCCTGGGGCAGAACGAAAATCTCACCTACATAACAGAGGTGATCTTTACTTCTGTTTATTTACTTGTCCTGAAGAACTCTTTAGAATTTCACATGTACTTGAATTCGTCATGAATCCTCCATAATGGCCACTTTCAGCAGGGAATTCAGCATATGGAGTTTTCTTTGACTCCAAAGAATTGAGCTAAGATAAACTGACATTCATGAAAACATGCTTATGTATTCATACATACGCCTTTGTATATTCTCTCTTACACCCACTCTGGCTAAGACCAGTGTTTCCTCATGATATGGTTTGGCTCTGGGTCCTCACCCAAATCTCATGCAGAATTATAATCTCAGTGTTGGATGAGGAGCCTGGTGGGAGGTGATTGGATCGTGGCGGTGGACTTTCCCCTTGCTGTTCTTGTGATAGTTCGTGAGTTCTCACAAGATCTGGTTGTTTGAAAGTGTGTAGCACTTCCCTCTTTGCTCTCTCTCTCGATGGCCATGTGAAGATGTAACTACTTCCCCTTTGCCTTCTGCCATGATTATAAGTTTCCTGAGGCCTCCCCAGATGCAGAAGCTTGTGCGTCCTGCAGAACTGTGAGCTAATTAAACCTCTTTTCTTTATAAATTATCCAGTCACAGGTTTGTCTTTATAGCAGTGTGAGAACAGACTAATACACCTCAGTAATATTAATAGTAGGCTAGTATTTAAGGCTATTGTAATATCTCTGTTAAAACAAAGACAGCATTCTGAATAACTGAGTTTAATCATATCACATATGATGTTTACATGCCCAGTGCTGGCTGTAGTTAGTACTCAAAGTTTACCTATACCATACAGATGGTAAAAGTCAGGTAGCGTTGTGCAGGGTGGAAGGAGGAAAGGAAAGAGGAAAGAAGAAAAAGCAAGGAAAAATATACAGAAGCACAAAGAGAAAAAGTAAAATAGAGAAGAGTATGCCCAGTATCTAATTTCTCACTAGGTTAGATAAATTTTCCTTTAACAATTAAGCTTTTAGTCTTTCTAGATTGAAGGTGCAAAAATCTTTGAAGAAATAAAATCAATTTAATCAAATAATCAGTTGTTTGGGAGCATAAATAAATAAGAAATTGAAAGCACAACTGAATGCAAACAGCCGTCCCAGAGTGTTTGTGATATAGCAATTCTCTCTCTATGGTTGATACATTTTACATATATGTAACATGTATACATGATACATTTATCTATAAATTAAGTAGATTTTGTCTCCAAAAGTATTTAATAATATTATATATTTATGTATGCATCCTTTCAAATGATTATGGAAATAATGATCTATCCTGAAGCAAGACATTTTTGTTTTATTTTGTTTTGTTTTACTCCTCAACATCCTCTTTTGCTGTTTATCTGAAATTCACGTTTAACTGGGCAGCCTCTATTCCTGTAGAATAGTGAACCAAACAACAAAAATACCTGCCCTTGGGGGCTTATCCTCAGTCTTCCCTGTGTTGCTTGCACTCTGATACAATCCGCTGTATTTGACTACCAAGCATCAGAAAAAAAAGAATTTTTTTCTGATGCTGGTTTATGCAGAGCTGGCTTCATGGCCTGGTGACTGGTGCATTCACGCAGGGCCTCCTGATTAGAAGGGTGTTGCTGTTACCAGCCTGTGAGTCTTAATAATTTTGTACATGCAATCCTTCATTTTCATTTTCTCCTGAACTCTGCAAAGTATGTAGCCAGTCCCAGGTTCACACATTATAATATGACAAAAATATCAAAAATAATAATTGCCAGCCGGGCGCGGTGGCTCACGCCTGTAATCCCAGCACTTTGGGAGGCTGAGGCGGGCGGATCACAAGGTCAGGAGATCGAGACCACAGTGAAACCCCATCTCTACTAAAAATACAAAAAATTAGCCAGGCGCGGTGGCGGGCGCCTGTAGTCCCAGCTACTCAGGAGGCTGAGGCAGGAGAATGGAGTGAACCCGGGAGGCGGAGCTTGCAGTGAGCTGAGATCCGGCCACTGCACCACAGCCTGGGGGACAGAGCAAGACTCCGTCTCAAAAAAAAAAAAAAAAATAATAATAATAATAATAATTGCCGTTCCATAGAGAACTTAGAACTTACGCCCTAAGTGGATGTATCTAGGATCCCCAAACCCCTGGGAAGTCAAAAGATAATTTTTTCTTTAATGAGAATAATGAAGTCTCAAGGTATTAATAGTTCATGTCTAGCGAAAAGTCTGTTGGGGCTAAAATCCACCTTTCCTAAACCTCACATCACATTTCTCAAACTCTATTGCTTCATCCTTGCACTTTCCCAGGTCTTTCTGTTTTCTCTCCCTTGTCACAGCTGAGGCTGTCACTAAAACTGTGGCCCTCTCAGCTCTGTCTTTACCATTCTTTTGCATTCAGTCTGGATCTTTACCACCTTGAAGGCATAGGTGGCCCTTCATAGCCAAGCACATTTCAGGCATCCCGTTTTGTATGTTTCCCATAATTGCAGCATATTTCTACCTCATCTCGTAGTTAATAGAGGACAGGAAGAAAACAGGCTGCACAGGTTATGTGCTTGAAGGGATGAAGTGGAAGGAGAAATGAAGTCTTCCTAACTCTGGCCTCCTGCTGTTGCACAAGTCAGGCCAATGATGTGGCAAGTCCTAGGGGCACAGAGCTTTTCAGAGTGTCATTGTTTGAGGAGGCCATGAGTGGTTTAGCCGGTGGCCTCTGCTTCCTTTTATTTTGAGTGCTTCTGAATACACAACTGTGCTCTGAATACACAGCTACCACTGCAGGGTAAACCAAGCCACAGCTGTCCTCTTCCAAGGTTAGGGTCGCTGCTCGGCAGGAGCTGGTGTTCTTGAAGGGCTGATGATCTTCTACCGGTAAGATAATTTCCAAATCTTCAGAGGTGAATTTAGAGTGAGGGGTCCCCTTACTTGTGGGATTTAATCCATCCTACCTTAATATCTATAACCTTATAATGCCTTCTTGTCTGTGTTGTTGTTGTTGTTGTATGTGTGTGTGTGTTTAAAGGTCTTGGCACAGACGACGTGCTCAAAACATGTTAACTGGATTCAAATCTATATTTTGATTAATCAGAAATACATACCTGCAAAAACACTGCCTGTATTCAATAGTGAACCAAACAATAAAGTTTAGAAAAGAGTTGAGCCGTCTGTTTTCTGGTTTTCCAGTTCGACTTTCTTTTTTGTAGTTCCGCTGAATGGTATCATTCTCATCCCTTGGCAACTGTTTTGTACAGTTATAGTTTCTGGTAGGGGAAGGGCTTCGGTTCTAAAGTTAGTGATCAGATTAAACGCAGGTGAGATGCAACACCAGCATATTGTAATTATCTTATTTCCTGTTTTGCAGTCCCTAATATCCAGTTATGTAAATCACAAAGATTCTTATAATAACACCTGTCTTCTCCCCCAAATTAAATGGAGTTATCTTCTTTTTTTAAAATACAAAATCCACAACTTTATCATAGAGAAACAAGCCTACTGAGCAAGATCCCTATAATCATTTAAATATACAAAGGCTACAAAGGCAAATACTTCACCCTCCAGTCCTAAATTTACCTCTTTTATTTTTTCTGAAGCTCTAAACTT